>NC_089584.1:110976955-111664185 GCF_019320115.1 Miscanthus floridulus
GGCCGTCGACACGATGCTCATCATCACGCCGCAGGCGGCCAGCCCCACGAGGACGCCGCCGTTGGACGCGCCAGCCCACGCGCCGAAGATGAAGATGGCTGCCTGCAATTTTACCCAATGCCCTCCTCCCTCACGCGACCAGCAGATGCTTATTGATCCAACCTGGACGCCATGATGGACAGCCACCTCAGTTAAAAAACTGAAAAAAGGTATGAGCTAGGAATGCACCACTAACAAAGATTATGGACCCAAAAATCCACTTTTAGAGTTGATATACCTGAGTAAAACTAGAGTACAAGTTGATGGACCACTGATGTATTTAACTTCTTTTTTTTATAGTGGGGTGGTTAATTATTAGGAGCATTCTATCGTGCCTCGTGGCACTTCAAGTATGATATGTGGTTATTAGGGAGTTTGCCGTTTAAGCTTAGCATACATAGGCATCCGGATGGGAAGGCGTGCGTGACGTAATCTAGAGGGCTAGTAGCAACAATGGATGGACAATATCTGGTTGTCTTTTTTAAATTTTAGTCGTTATTACATCGAATGTTTGATACATGCATGAAGTATTAAATATAGACTAATTATGAAACTAATTGCATAGTTTGCGACTAATTTACGAAACGAATCTTTTAAGCCTAAGTAGGCCATGATTCGACAATGTTTTGCTACAGTAACCATATGCTAATGACAGATTAATTAGGCTTAAAAAATTCGCCTCGTGGAGTACTGACGAATTATGTAATTTATTTTTTTGTTAGTATCCGAACACCCCATACAACATTCTTCCAACACACCTCCTAAATTTTAGTAGCCGAATCCAAACACCCCTCGACAGAGAGCCAGAGTGCATGGGTCCCTGTACCCGCACCCCAGGTGATTCCCATCGCACCTTGCCGTTTTCTCACATTCGCCATGATAATACATGGCTGCGGTAGCCGGTAGGAGGAACTACCTAGCAAGTGGTACTGTCTCTATCTAGGCAGTAGATTGGATTTGGTTCCCATCGATCGAATTCGCGCACTAGATAGCTAGCTCCGCCTCCGAGTGCTCAATATGCACGTACTTGACAAATTGACATTTATGCGCGTCGACGGGACGACCCATCTCATTTTGATCCTATCATTGTACGCATGTACGATCGCGGCAAGAGTGGTGGAGAGGGCCTGCTGTGAGCAGGAACTACAGAGCTAGAACTCGATAAAGAAGAACAAGAATGTACGATAACGAAGAGTGCTTGATTAACAGGAATGTATTAGGGTTTACAACTTTTCCGTGTCCCTTCTCTCACTCCTTCCCCATACATATATTCGTCTACTGACGCCACATGGGCCCGAGCACCCGTGGATTGGGCCGGACACGCCTCTTGGGCCTTGGCGAAGGACAGGAACTGCTGCGGACGCTGCCTCCAGCAGGGTCGTCGCGGTCAGAGGACGCTGGGACAGAACCGGTGCTGACATTCCCCCCTTCTTGTGAACCGGCGTGTCCCCACGCCGGAGCTCGCGGAAACTGGCGACGAAGCTCCTCGACAGGCTCCCAAGTGGACAGCGACGCCGGCATATGCGACCACTTGACGAGAACTTGGTGAACAGAGTGATCACCGGGTGTCCAGCGCCATTGCAAGAAACGTTCAGGCACCTGAAAGGCCACAAGATCAGAAGGCAACGAAGAACTCACAGTCTGCGAACCTGGAGTGCTCTTGAGCAGCGATACATGAAAGACAGGGTGAACTGATGCTGTTGCCGGGAGGTCCAGGAGATAAGCCACAGCACCAACACGCTTCAGAACTCGGAAGGGCCCAAAGAACTTGAATGAGAGCTTGTTGTTTGAGCGAGCCGCAACTGACGACTGCACATACGGCTGGAGCTTCAAGAAAACCCAATCACCCACATTGAAAGAGCGCTCAGATCGACGCTTATCTGCTTGTCTCTTCATGCGAAGTTGAGCGCGCTCCAGGTGTTGGCTGACAATGCGCTGCATCAAGTCCCGATCAGAGAGCCACTGCTGAAGATCCGGAACAGGAGCTGCTGAGGAAAGGTCCAACCCCAAATGCCGTGGCGGACAGCCATACAGCACCTCAAAGGGTGATCTTCCCAGAGCCGAGTGAAAAGCTGTATTGTACCAATATTCGGCGAGGGAAAGCCACTGCGACCATTGGCGAGGGCAGGCATGAACGAAGCATCTCAGATACGTCTCCATACACTGATTCACACGCTCTGTCTGGCCGTCCGTCTGCGGATGGTATGCAGAACTCATGCGGAGGTCAGTCCCTGCCAATTTGAAAAGTAGCTGCCAGAACTTGCTAGTGAACAGCCGATCCCGATCAGAAATGATAGCCAGCGGCAACCCATGCAACTTGTAAATCTGATCCAGAAAGGCACGAGCAACAGAAGCAGCAGAAAGCAGATGGCGCAACGCTACAAAATGTGCAAACCTGGAAAATTTATCCACGACCACCATGATAACATTGGCAGAGCCCGAGAGAGGCAACCCTTCGACGAAATCCATGGAGATTACTTCCCAGGAAGATTTAGGGACCGGCAGGGGTTGTAGGAGACCGGGATAGCTGCTGCGGTCCGGTTTTGCCTGAGCACAAACAGAGCAAGACTGCACGTATTTAAGAACGGCAGCTCTCATACCAGGCCAATAGAAGAGTTGGCGGATTCTGGAAAGTTTGGCAGGAGCACCGGAATGGCCTCCAACGGCACTGTCATGAAGAGCTGACAGTACACGAGACTGCAGATCAGTGAAAGAACCCAACCAGACCTGGTCCTTGTACATGAGAAGCCCCTGGCGCAAGCTAAATGGAGGCTTAGCTGCAGGATCCAACGACAGCTGAGTTAACAGACTAGAGGCTTCAGGATCTTGCTTGTACCAGTCCTGCAATGCTGCTTTCTAGTCGTGAACAGGAGATGAAACTGCCAACAGATGTGCAGAAGTAGGCCGGCGGGACAAGGCATCAGCCACGGTATTATCTTCACCGCGGCGGTAGACAATGCGATAATGGAGGCCCAACAGGCGGGTGAACACCTTTTGCTGCCAAGGCGTGTGAAGCCGCTGCTCATTGAGATGCACAAGACTTTTCTGGTCAGTGTGGATCACAAACTCGGATTGCAACAAATAATGACGCCATGCGTCCACCGCCATAAGAATGGCCAAATACTCCTTCTCGTAGACGGAGAGACCCTGATTGCGAGGCCCCAAGGCTTTACTGATATAGGCCAAAGGGTGGCCGCGTTGTTGCAAGACAACACCAATTCCATATCCAGAGGCATCAGTCTCAACCTCAAATGGAATGGAGAAATCCGGAAGAGCCAAGACTGGGGCTGAAGACAGTGCTGTTTTGAGGGATCTGAATGCTGAATCATGCAGAGATGTCCAGATAAACAGAGAATCTTTCTTCAACAAGTCATTAAGGGGCTTGGCAATGACACCGAAATGACGAACAAATTTCCTATAGTACCCGGCAAGTCCGAGGAATCCGCGAAGAGCACGGACTGTAGTTGGGGTTGGCCAGTCCTGAATCGCCTGTACTTTGGCTGGATCGGTTGCCAAACCAGCACTGCTAATGACGTGGCCCAAATATGACACTGAACGTTGAGCAAACTTACACTTGGAGAGTTTAAGCTTCCATTGATCAGCTGCAAGCCACTGGAAGACCGTGGCCACATGTTGCACATGCTCCTCAAAAGTGCGACTGTATATCAATATATCGTCGAAGAATACAATCACAAAACGACGGAGCCCGGGAGCCAAAGTGGCATTCATGGCACCCTGAAATGTACCTGGAGCACCGGTCAAACCAAAGGCCATTACCCTGAACTCATACTGACCCAGGTGGGTTTGGAAGGCAGTCTTATGCTCGTCTCCGGCTTCGAGCAAGATTTGATGAAACCCAGCACGGAGGTCCAAATTAGTAAACCAACTGGCTTGGGAGAGCTCGTCCATCAGCTCATCAAAGACTGGAACCGGGAATTTGGACTTAGCTGTGAGAGCATTAAGATGGCGGAAGTCGACGCAAAACCGGTAGGACCCATCTTTTTTCTTGACGAGGAGCACTGGTGAAGAAAAGGCACTAGCGCTTGGCTGAATAATTCCTTGGGACAACATTTCATTGACTTGGCGCTCAATCTCGTCCTTCAGGCCTGGTGGATAACGGTATGGCCGAATGAATATTGGACTGGCACCGGGCAGCAAGGGAATCGAATGATTGCAGGCCCTGGAAGGTGGCAGCTCCACTGGTGGGGTAAACAAATTAGGGAATGCATCAATCAAGGTTTGGATTTCTGGTGGCAACGTCTGCTGAGAAGAGATGGCACTGGAGGAAGTGGACAGGTTGTAGAGTTGCAACAGTAATGGAGAGGGAGGCTCCTCATCGATGCCTTGCAGCAACACGGAGTTGCCATGATACGGGATGAGCAACCATTTTTGGAGCCAGTGGACTTGCATTGGACTGACTGCAGATAACCAGTCCATGCCGATAATAGCATCAAATGCTGTCAGTGGAAGAATCCGAAAATCAGATGAAAAGGTGCACTGATCAATTGTCCATGGCACCTGACTGAGAACGCCTGAACTCTGAAGGAAACCACCACCGGCAACTTGCACCTTGGTTGGCTGCTGAATGAGCTGAGCTGTGGACAGCTGAGAGGCCAACGACTCACTGACAAAGGAAGTGGAACTGCCAGAGTCGACAAGAATCAAGGCAGGGATGCCAGCCACTGTCCCAGAAAGTCTGATAGTACGAGAAGCACTGGAACCCATAGCAGCTGCCTTAGAGATAGCTACACAGCACAACTGATCTGGTATGGGTTCTTCAGCATGTGTGGAAGGACAATCTTCAGAAGCGTCAAATGAATCCCACAAGGCCTCTACTGCCAACAGCACCTCCGGAGGGCATGTGTGTTCCTTACTCCACTTGGCACCACACTTGTAACAAAGGCCCAGAGCACGACGATACGCCTTAACTGCCTGGAGCTTGGGATCAGCAGTGGTTGAAGAAGCAACCGGAGCAAAAGAGGCAAGGCCAGGTTTAATAGCTTGCTTCTCGGCCCAAGGCGGCAACGGCAATGGCAAGGCCGTCTTGTGGGGCGGCGGGAACTTGGACGCAGAATTCCAATCACCAGCACGACCATGCTTGATGGAACCGGAAACCCCAGCTTCTTCCTGCAGCAATGCCAGAACACAAGCAGTATCGAGGTTTTTGGGACGTTGAACCAACACGACAGCTTTAATGTCAGGAAACAGCCCATCAATGAAATGCATAGTGTAATACACTGGGTTGGTGGAATTGGAATATGCAGACAACTGGTCGACCAACTCGGTGAAGCGTTTGACATAGTCAGAGACATTAGTCTGCTGACGGATGGAGAACAACTGACGGATCAAGAGTTCATGTTGGTCACGATCGAAGCGATCGTGCAACAGCTGACAAGAGGTGGACCAAGACGAATTGCGAAGTTGGGATTCGATGGACTGAAACCAACGAGCAGCAGGACCTTCCAGATAGTGTTCGGACACACTGATCCACAAGGATTCCTCGACACCGTACATGGTGAAATACTTTTCACAGCGACGACGCCACAGACGAGGATTATCACCATCGAATTTAGGAAAGGGCAACTTAGGGAGTCGACCAGAGGCTGCAGAGTTGTGGTGGTAGTCAGGAGGTTTGTGGGGCGGAAAATTGGGCGGAAGAGTGTACGGAGGATGAAAAACAGGTGGAGCAAAGGAAGGAGGGGCAATGATCTGTGACAAAGAAAGTGGAGGATGGAAATTGGTTGTAGCTGCATGAGGAGATTGGAAATTGTGAGGACTTGAAAATTGAGGGTAAATTGATGGAGAAGGGTACGGCTGATGGAAATTAGGCGGAGCTGAAGCGGGAATTGAAAATGCTGGAAGGGAATAATTGGGGGAAACAGCGAGTGAAACTGTGAGCGGAGGGGAAAAATTATGCGGGCCTGTTGGTGGAGGGGGACAAGGGGGACAATTAGGAGTGGTAAGAGGGTAGGGCGGGCAGAAATTGGAAGAAATTGGCCAAATCGGAGGTCGAGGAGGAACGATGACAGACGAGGGCCGATCAGACACCGAAACACAAACACCCGATGAATTTGGAAAGTGGGGTGTAGCAGTCGTACCGCTGGCCGGGATATGGTTCCAGGTCGTGACGACCCCAGAGCCAATACCCCGTGTATTCGAAGCAGTGCCGTGCCCGTTGGGGCCATCGTTGGTAGATCCGGCAGCTGGCAGCGCCGACGTCGAGGAAGGGGAGGGCAGAAACTCAATCCGCTGAGCAGACGAGTCTGGCAATTGCTGGTCCCAGTTGGTGGAGATGCGCTTCACCTCGAGCCGAAGGTCGTCCACCATCGCCTCCACCGTCGGCCGCCAGGAACCGAGATCCGAAGCCGCCACCTCTAGAGCCGTGACGCGACTGTCGCGATCGTCGGTGGAGTGGGCGAGGCGAAGGGACTCCAAACCGGGGCATGCAGACTCCAGGGAGGTGAGGCGGGCGTCGAGGGCCGCATCTCGGGCGGCGCGGTCGCGGTCCTGGTCGGAGAAGCGGCGCTCCCACTGCTCATCTTGCTCGTCGAAGCGGCGGATGAGCGTGTCGAGGACCTGCTTGAGGTTGGGATCCATAGCGCCTTGGGCACGGCGGAGCCTGGTGAAGTGGTCGTGCGGCGGAGGAGGAGGAACGGAGGCCAGATCGACGCCGACGTCTGATACCAATTGTGAGCAGGAACTACAGAGCTAGAACTCGATAAAGAAGAACAAGAATGTACGATAACGAAGAGTGCTTGATTAACATGAATGTATTAGGGTTTACAACTTTTCCGTGTCCCTTCTCTCACTCCTTCCCCATACATATATTCGTCTACTGATGCCACATGGGCCCGAGCACCCGTGGATTGGGCCGGACACGCCTCTTGGGCCTTGGCGAAGGACAGGAACTGCCGCGGACGCTGCCTCGAGCAGGGTCGTCGCGGTCAGAGGACGCTGGGACAGAACCGGTGCTGACACCTGCATGCACATATGCGCTAGCTGCACATATATGCTGCTTGAAACGTTTGCATTGGGTGCATCGATATCTCACGTCGACCATTTCATTGGACACTTGGATCGCATCGTCGTCCCGATCAGGAGTTGTCCGATCACCGAAAGGGCGCCACGAGGCGGCGCGGCTCGCACCGCGCGCGCTGCTTTGTTTCGCTGCACGTAGCTACTAGTAATATGCAGGAAAGATACGTCCAAGGGACACACACCATGAGAGCATGAGAGAGCATCTCGCTTTGGCGCCCGGCGGTGGATTCCACGGAGGCACCGATCGATCAAGGGCTGTAGCCAAAAGTGAAGCGACAGCGTCCAAAAAGCACATTTGTCCCCCGCCGAACCACGTCCATCGACCAGGCCGCCGGCTGTTTACGACGGAACACCCGCGAGAGCGACCGGAACCGTGGAGGATAGAGTCTCTTCACGGAACATGGGGCAGGCAGCGACCCGAAGTTGGGTCCGCGTCCACTGATGAGTACCAGTAGTGGTCATATGATACGATTGCAGTAGTACGAGTACGACCATGCAGCAGGTTCTCAGTTGCCGCGGAGAAATTGAAAGCGTGCAAACAGATGGATCATCATGCACGCACGACCGCGCGCGTCGTGTCGTGTGCGCGAGAGGGGCGAGGCCGCCGCGCGCCCCCGTCCAATGGCGACGCGCGCGTTGTCGTCGCCGTCGGGGGCAGCAGCACCAAACAGGTCTGATGCATCATGCATCCCCCGCGCCGCGATTGCACTCGCGCCCTCGCTGCGAACGACGTCGTCCATGCCATGAGCGGAACGTACTCAACGGCTCTAACCCCCTGTGATGGAGTTGCCGTGTCTGTTGCGACTTGCGAGGCGGCAGCTCCGATCCGGCCGACGAGCCTAGCTGCTGCTGCTGCTGCTTCTTCTTCTTCTTCTTCTTCTTTTTGCGACGAACGAGCCTAGCTTCCTGATCACTCATCAGTACGTCCATGATCCGCCTTCTTCGTCTTATTCAAAACCAAATTAGTAAGTTTGTTGGCCGACACGGTATCCACGTGCACACGGGCACATGGAATGTAACACACACGGCAGCTGCTAATAGCCGCTCGATCGGCGCCAAAGGCGTGAGCAGGTTACCAGGGCCCAGGGGGCATTGCATGACGACGCTTGTGATGGTGATGCCTTTGGCGCCTTGCATTGGCATTCACGTCGCCGAACTGAACCCCCAACCGACGTACGTACATAGGTCGCGGAGGGTGATGCATGCGCTCCATACGCATATGCATCATGCATGCCGACTCGCGGAGAGGGGGTGATGAGACCGATGCGCTCGGCGACCCGCTGTATCATTGTCGGCGCGGCCGCGTCGGCTCAGCACAGCCGAGACGCATGGGACTGCTTGAATTTCGTGAACACTCAGAGTGATCATCCTTGGCTTTGTGCTGTGGATTTCAATGAGGTACGTGTTAGAGGCGAACGAGCATTTTGGAGGGCAAACAAGGTCGGAGAGGCAAATGGAGGGCTTTAGGGGTGCGGTGCAAGCTTGTGGTTTCCTGGACCTGGGCTACATCGGCCTACCCTACACTTGGGACAACAGGCAGCAGGATGGTGAGATTTTTTTTTTAATTTTAACACTTTTTGAAAACTAATTTTAAATCTAACACTGTCTGTTTTTTTAAACTAACACTTTTGGCCACGTCTATTGCCCTGGCGTGGCCGAATGCCTGTGCCGCGCCATGCATGGTGGCGCGGCAACGAGCTGACGTGGCGACGACCGGAATCACGACCGGTGACGTGGCAGGGCTCTGCCGCGCCACCGATCTTGGCGCGGCGATGCCGCGCCACGGAGCATGGCGCGGCAGGGCTAAATAAATATCGCGCGCGAGCCCGCCCTCCCGCCCGCACCCCTGCCCGCTCGCCCGCCGCCAGCGCCCGCACGTGCCCGCGCCCGCCCGCCCATACCGCGGCCGGCCACTCCCGTCGCGCAGTGCCCGCGCCGGCCGCGCCACGAACGCCGGCGTGTCATGGCTGCCCCCTCCTAAGGTACATCCCTCTCGATTTCATGTTATTTTGATTATTATTGTTTTAGGATAATTAGTGATTTAGGATAATTAGTGATTTAGGATAGTTAGTAATTTATGATAGTTAGAATTTTTATGATTGTTATTGATTTATGATAGTTTGTCAAATTTAGGATAGTCAGTGATTTAGGATAGTTAGGTTAGTGAATTTGTTTATAATTTACTTAGGTAGTTTTTAGGTTTGAGGTTGTGTGTTCTAGTATAGTTAGAATTTTGAGTTTAGGCATTGATTATGTATTTATTATTTAGTTTATAGTTAGTTATTTAGTTAGAAATTTTGGGTATAGATACTAGTTTATAAATGTCGGTACTTACTAGTGCGTGATACGTCGATTTTGATGACTTCATGAAGTTTCGTCAAATGCTTATATTTCTAGTGAAGTTGTTTATGTTACTAGTACGTGATATGTCTGTTAATGTTACTTTGAATATATACATGTGCTTTCATATTGTGTTTGTATTGCATAATAAGTAGTTCAAATTTTACAATGCTACATAATGTTAATTTGAATTTTATTAATTTGAATACTCTAATGCTTAGTTTATCAATTTGTAACATGATGGTCTCTCCCACGCAGCACCCGTTGTACCCCATTCTTGAGGTGGAGTACGACGACCATCACCGAGCACACATCTTGAGTGACAACAATGCAGAGGTGGCCTTGCCTACTTTGAGGCCCCGCACACACACCAAGGCGCACCAGTGGGACTAGCGTTATGCGTCGTACATACAGCATGCCGGCTTCCTCGAGCTTGTCCATGTTGTCAACCACGGTCTTCCGCCTCTTGACCCAGCACTATTTACTGTAGCTGTAGACAGGTGCGAGTGCATTCTTTATACGTAAACTTTCTTGTAACAAATTTGAGTCAACTAATAGTCGTTCTATTCTTATAACAGGTGGAGGCCTAAGACTCACACGTTCCACCTACCTTATGGCGAGATTACCTTGACCATGCAGGACGTGAAGGCTATTTTTAGCCTTCGGTTGGGGGGACTTCCAGTGACAGGGATAGTTGACAACGATCACTGGAGGGAGCTGGTGGCTCAGTTTACTGGCTTTCTTCCACCGGACGACGAGGCTTCCAAGAAAAATAAGTGAGAAATTGAAACCTATTTAATACTTGCATTGCTTTTCTGCAACCATCGAGTCTCATTTTCTTTGGTAAATTTCAGGAAAACTTCCAGTGTTTCGTCGTTATAGATCACGGAACGCTTTGATTACTTGGACCCATAAGCTGAGGAGGCTCAGATCGACAGGTTCGCTCGAGTGTGGCTCTAGCACTTTCTTGGTGCTTTCCTCTTCCCAGACGTCTCGGGCAACACCATCAGCTGGATCTTCCTTGACATACTACGCTAGCCGTGGGAGAACATAGCGGCGTACACCTGGGGCAGCGCAGTCCTGACATGGATGTATTGACAGCTATGCGTTGCTTACCGTGGCACCTCAGGGTATGCGAACCTTGGAGGTTGCTCGTACCTACTCCAGGTTTAGTGTTGGGAACAATGGCACGTTGGGAGGCTCCTTAGTACTGGTTTACCGGTAAGTACTTCGGTTCATTATATTCTTCGATATGGTTACATATGATGAGTTTATTAATGGCTAATTCATTATCGTGTTCAATGCAGCAATAGAACGGGCAGGATACACTCCCTACAGCTCTGTTTATCTGGACGGAATCAGAGTTAGTTAGAGGGAATGCGAGGCACAAGTACAGGGAGTACACGGACGGTCTCGACGTCCTGACACAGCACCGGGTTACGCTCTACTTGTGTCTTATTCGATCTACACTATATTACAACCTAACTCAATTACGAAATGTTTAGGTGCATTGGTGTCCTTGGGATGCTCCAGAGCTCCAGTACTATCTCAGTACTGTCACTAGGGACGAGTCAGAGGAGTATCGCTGCGACGTCCCTCTTATTTTCTTCCACGTGGTCGAGATTCACTTGCCCGTCAGGGTTTGCAGACAGTTTGGAAGAATGACAGGCTGTCCACCACCGCTTTACTCCATCAACCAAGGATTGCACGGGTGCATTATCGATTAATAACAAAGCTATAATTCAGAGGTGTGTGTGGTACAACTAACATCGTTTTGTTGCAGGTATGACCGCAATAAAAGATACAAGACCAAGGATTGGCGCGTGACACACAACGCGCACATCCACTTGTGGGAGACCAGGGAACGGTAGCCGGTCCATGTGGGTCATCCACACGGCCAGCACACCTTCGACGAGTACCCGCGTTGGCTTCACAGGTCTATGAGGACGCATATCAAGCCCCCGTACACTGAGGAGGCGATTGATGAGGACTCAGAGGAAGATGTGATCGAAGATGTGTACGACGTTGCCACTAGAGAGGACACATAGCTATAGAGAGCCCCGCTACAAAGATACGTGGTAAGATACTTGAATGGTATAATTTGTTATCCATTTGGTATTAAGTATGTATACTAAAACTGTTCAACCGTGTTTCTGTACCCAGGCGACACAATTGTCGAGGCTATCCAACGAAGCAGCGTTCTGGCTTCACGAGTCTAGAGGGCAGGGACCAGACGTTCTCGAGGCTTTTGTGGAGGTAAATATAAACTAATCCGTTCTGAAATTGTTTCTTTAGTGTATATGCGTTTGAAAAATGCACTAACTTTAACGTCTATTTATGCAGAAGGTGAAGAAGAGCTGCAGGAAGCTAGCTCAAAAGCTAAGCTGCATGGACACTCCTTATGAGGAACCGTCACTCCCGGCGTGGTCGGGTGGCACGTCTTCAGCCTCTTTGAGGACACCAGCCGACTCTTCTTAGCCGGTGACAGGTGCCACTTTCGCGGTGCGTACACCACCACATCATAGCGCTGGGAAGGATCCTGCAACCGAGGATGACGAGGACGATGATGACGATGACGACCCCCCGGGCTTCCGTAGACAACACGACCAGTGGGACGATTGGCCGCAGGACGAGATCGGCATGTCTCAGCTAGGTGGTGCCCCGCTTGGTACCCAAGGAGCCTCACATGTACTAACAAAGGTAGTTTCTTTAAATACGTATGCTACATGAACTAACGGTCATACAGAATTCTAAGTAATCGTGCATATCATATACTTGCAGGGTACGAGCCGTACGCACCGACGACACGACCACACCGACGTTGGCTACACTCTCAATGTGTTGCCAATAAATCCGAAGAGACAAAGGCATCCGAGGGATCCTTACACTCCTGGGTTTTAGTTTGTTAGGTCGAACTATTATTGACGTCCGAAACTTGCAGGCTTAGTTGGTTATGTTATGTCGAACTTATGTTAAACCAATAAAAATGTTATGTGGCAGCTTATCAACTTACGCACGGACTTTATTTATTTGCTTCATATTCGTTTCAATGCGTCGCGACATCACTGCATGCGAGATTAAGTAGCAACTAGTTCGGAAACCGACAGTCCCGGGGTATCTCAACGCCGGTGGCCGGCGTCTTGCGCGAGTGGTCGAGGAAGCCGGGATCCATGGTCGCGTTGCCGCCGATCCTACAATGGCTCCGTTCGGCTTACCCCATATTCGGCTTGTTCGGCTTGTTTTTTCAGCCGGAACAGTGTTTTTCTCTCACAACAATTTAAGCCAGAACAGTGTTTTTCAGCAAGTTTCAGCCAAGATTCAGACCAGCGAACGGGGCCAATATAGGATCAAAAAGCCAAATAAATAAGTTCCCTTAAAAAAATATTCGTTTCAATCCGATCCAATTTTCCGTAATCGATTAGTTAACATGGTAGTTAACCGTATTATGAAAGACGAAAAAAATATCATTGGTTTATTAAATTCTCTATTCGGTCGTGAAAAAAATTCAACAAAAGACAGAAACAAATCCACTATTGATTTTACGTCAAGCAATACTTAGAATAACTCCCACTATCAGCGCGACGCGTTCCGATTAAACCGTCCAGGTACCGCCGGACGGGCGGCGGGCGCGGCGGCCTGGCGGGCTTGTTGCTCGGACAGGCGGGACTAGCCGAAGGATTTCATTCGGCTCTGCCGCACCACGGATCAGGGCGCGGCACTGCCGCGCCAAGGTCGATGGCGTGGCAGACCCTGCCACGTCATCGGTCAGCGATTCCGGTCGCCGCCACGTTAGCCCTCTGCCGTGCCACCATGCATGGCGCGGCACATGCATTTGGTCGCGCCAGGGCAATAGACGCAGCCAAAAATGTTAGTTTTAAAAATAAAAAACAGACAGTGTTAGATTTAAAATTAGTTTTCAAACAGTGTTAAAATTAAAAAAAAATCGATGTTGACAACGTGAAGGTTCGGTTGGATAGGGGTTTTGCAACAGCAGGCTTCCTTAACCTGTACAAAGATGTGAAAGTTTGGCATGTGCAGACCACGGAATCGGATCATTGTTGCTTAGTTCTCGAATGCTTCAAAAATCTCCCAGGAAGGAGGAGGAGGCGGCACTTTCGATATGAAAATATGTGGCGCCGTGATCCAACATATGTTCAAGCAGTGGAGACAGCATGGAGCAATCTGGGTACGGTGGGGGCGGTACACTTGGTCCACTTTCGGAACATCTCGATGGCTGAGTGGGATCGCTCCACCTTTGGTTCAGTGTGGAAACGCTTAGTGCAACTTCGGAAAGATCTTGAGTCGCTGAGACGCCAGTCCATTGGTTCAGGGCCGACTCGAGAAGAACACCGAGTGATGTCTGAGATCTCAGAACTGTTATCCAGGGAGGAAACCATGGAGAAGCAACGCTCGAGAGTAGATTGGCTGCGTGAAGGGGATCGAAATACATCTTTCTTCCAAGCCAAATCGAAGGAGAGAGCTAAGACGAACCGGATCTCCTCTCTGAAAAACACTGATGGTGAAGTGGTGACTACACAAGGGGAGCTGGAAAAGGTGGCGAAAGATTTCTATGTCCACTTATTCACAGCTCAGGAGGCCTTGGATACAGAGGCGATACTAGATCATGTGCCGGAGAAGGTTTCCCAGAAGATGAATGAGGAGCTGACCAAACCGTTCACGGCAATTGAAGTGGAGAGGGCAATGTTCATGATGGGCGCCAACAAGGCTCCCGGACCTGACGGCTTCACGGCAGGCTTCTAGGTAAACATGACGACCATCGTGCTTATACCGAAGGTAAAGAACCCACAGGAGATGAAAGAATTTAGACCTATTTCTCTATGCAATGTTTTATACAAGCTTTGCTTGAAGGTTCTTGCCAACCGGTTGAGAGCGTTTCTTGATGAGATTGTGTCGGAGGAGCAAAGTGCCTTCGTGCCAGGGAGACTCATCACAGATAATGTGTTGATTGCATATGAGTGCACCCATTATTTGCAGCGGAAAAAAGGCAAAACAGGTGCCTGTGCTGTTAAACTTGACATGGCTAAAACTTATGACCGAGTGGAATGGGAATACCTGAGGAAGATAATGCTGAAGTTGGGCTTCCACGACACCTTTGTTTCCCTAATTATGAAGTGTGTAAGGTCAGTTTCCATGTCTATTCGGGTTAATGGAGTATTATCAGAATGTTTCAGACCAAGTAGGGGGATCGGACAAGGATATCCGATCTCCCCCTACTTGTTTCTTCTGTGTCAAGGGGCTGCCTTCTTTGCTGAGAAATTTGGGGCCAGTGTTCTTATCCAGAGGAGTGCGCGTGGGTGTTCACGCCCCCTGGATCTCACACTTACTCTTTGCGGACGATTGCATTGTCTTCTCAGAAGCGTCGCAGAGAGGGGCTTCACGTCTTCAGCAGATTTTGGACATCTACAGCCGGGGATCAGGACAGTTAGTGAACCGAGACGAGTATGCGGTGTTCTTCAGCCGTAACTATACCGATGGCATGAAGGAAGAGGTACAACAAACTCTGAACATTGACAAAGAAGCTTTGGCTGAAAAATACTTAGGCCTTCCTACAGCTCTAGGGCGGTCTACCTCTGAAGCTTTTGAATTTATGCCAAACCGGGTAAGAGGGTTGATTGGAACGTGGAGTGGAAGGGAAGCTAGCAGCGCTAGGCGGGAGGTGCTTTTGAAGTTGGTTGCCCAGGCTGTGCCCACATACTCCATGAGTTGTTTTCTACTGTCAAAGACAACGTGCAAGAAAATAAAAACACCCATTTCCAATTACTGGTGGGGTGGCTCAGCGGATAGCAAGAAAAATCATTGGCAGAGCTGGGAACGTCTCACATTTCCTAAAGCTTTGGGTGGAATGGGGTTTCGGGATCTGCGGAATTTTAACAAGGCGATGCTGGGCAAGCAGGGGTGGAGACTGATGACTAATCCTGAAAGCCTGTGTGATAGAGTTCTAAAAGGGAGGTACTATCATGATGGACAATTCCTTACAAGCACAAGGAAGAAGCATTCAAGTCACACCTAGCGTGCCATTCTAGCGGGTGGGGAGGTCCTAAGTCAGGGACTCATAAAGAGAGTTGGCGATGAAAATGTTGGCCGGATCATCGGCTCAGGTGAGTGAATCACTCACCAATCTTGTCGAGCACTCGCTAGTTTTGCCGAGCACCCACTAGCCATGTCGACCACGAATAGGCGTTGTCCGTCCCCACACGCTATGGCTGGAGCTAGAGGAAGAAGGAAAAACAGAGCATGCACGCACAATACAAGACACCAGCGTTGGTCGAAGCCATGTCTGTGAGATGACAAATTTAAACTCTCTTTACTGAGTTGTCGTGGTAGTCTATTTATACAACTCTATCCATCTAGTCTAGTACAGCGCACATGCTGTAACAGTAACTAGATAACATACAGGGTTGATTCTGCGCCGGCCACTGCATGTGCCTACAGTGCTGCAGGTGAGTAGTTCGGCGCCTGCACCTGCAGCGGCTACAATATCACAGCAAGGGGCATTTTCGGCACCGTCTTCCCCTTGCTGTGTTCACACAAGGTAGCAGTAGATTATCTAACAATCTTCTATAATCCTACTGCTAAGCCTTGTACCCCTCCATGCTGATTATTTCCTTCAGCTCCGTGAGTCGAAGACGTCCGAGCGGCTTGGTGAGGACATCCGCGAGTTGCCGACCAGTTTCGACGAACTCGATGACGATCTGCCCTCCATTGACACAGTCCCTGAGGAAGTGGAACTTCACGTCGATGTGTTTACTGCGGTCGTGCAGAACTGGATTCTTCGTGAGGGCGATGGCAGGCTGGTTGTCCATCATCAATGCTGGTGGGTGAGCTTCCACGTCGGTCAGCTCGCCCAACAGCCGACGTAGCCACACAACTTGGCACGCCGCTGTGGCCGCCGCTACGTACTTTGCCTTTCACGTAGATAGCGTCACCACCTTCTGTTTCAGCGACAACCATGAAATTAGGGCCGACCCGAGAAAGACGAGCACACCAGAGGTGCTTCGTCGCCCGTCGATGTCCCCCGCCATGTCTGCATCGCTAAACACAGTGAGTTGCAGCCTACTCCCGCCGGTCCTTAGGAAGATGATCCCATGATCCACTATCCTCTTGACGTAGCGCAGTAGCCGCTTCACCATAGCCCAGTGATCCTCTTTGGGATCCTTCATGAAGCGACTGACGTAGCCCACGACGAACGCAATGTCCGGCCTCGTGTGGACTAACTAGCGCAGATCGCCGACAATGCTCTGGTAGAGTATTGCATCCACCTTCGCCGTGGTGCTGGCCTTCATCAGCTTCAGCCGCTCCTCCATCGGAGTCACGCATGGCTTGCACTCAGCCATGCCGCTCCTCTCCAACAGCTTGGAGGCATACGCGCTCTGACCAAACATAAGTTCCTTCTTTCCCTGTCTCACCTTGATGCCGAGGTTATAGGAGAGTGCGCTGAGATGGCTCATTTGAAAACGAGCCGTCATCTCGCGCTTGAAGCCATTGATGTTCTCCGTGCGCGCGTCGATGACGATTAAGTCATCCACATACACGCCGACAACAAGCTCCTCCTTCCCCCATCGCCGCATGTAGAGCGTGGGCTCGGTTGTGCACCGCTGAAATCCAAGCTCGCCCAGCGTGGTGTTCCATGCTCATAGGGCCTGCCGCAGCCCGTAGAGCACCTTGCGTAGTCGGAGCACCCTGTGCTCCTCTCCCTTGATGACAAAACCTAGAGGTTGCCTAACGAAGACCGTCTCCGCCAGCTCGCCGTTGAGGAAGGCCGATTTAACATCCAAGTGATGGACGCGCCAGTTCTTTGCTGCTGCCAAAGCTAGTAGCAAACGGACCGACTCCATGCGCGCTACTGGCGTAAAGACCTCCTCAAAGTCTATGCCCTCGCGCTGAACAAAGCCTCGGGCGACGATGCGCGCCTTGTGTTTGACAATGGCTCCGAGCTCATCCCGCTTGACCTTGTACACCCACTTCAGGCTGATCGGACGACATCCTAGAGGTGGATCGACGAGCTGTCAAGTCTCGTTTTTCTCGATCGCCTTCATTTCCTCCAGCATCGCTCGTCGCCAGTTTCCATCGCGCTCGGCTAGCGCGAACATGGGTGGTTCCTCTACACTGACGAGTAGTAGCTCTACGTCGTTGAGCAGCCTGCCCGCCAGACCTGAGGGACCTATGCCGCCAACAATGTTGTCCGGCCTACGGAACCGCACCTCCTCACCTTCATGTTAGGCGTCCATGAACTCAGTGATGTCACTTGGAGGTGAGGTGAATTCGATCGGCGTCGATGGAGTTCCCTGTTCCGCTGGAGTGCTTGGCACAACACCTTGAGTGCTCGGCACTACCTCTGGACTTCTCATAATAACTCCTGCAGTGTTCGGCCACACTGTAGGAGTGCTCATCCTTAGTCTTGGAGTGGTCGGCACCACTACAAGACGTCTAGGCTCCGCCACGGGAGTGCTTGGCACCCGTCCTAGAGTGGTCGCCACCACTATAGAACATCTCGGCACCACTCCTAGCGTGCTCGGCATCTCTCCAGAAGTGCTCGACACTCCTTTTAGAGTGCTCGACATCCCTCCTAAAGTGCTCGACACTACCCCTGAAGTGCTCGGCTCTACCGCCGGAGTGCTCGGCACTCCTCCCGGAGTGCTCGGCACCTCTTCCCCATCGTCTCCACCACCGTGGATGACCAAGTGTTCAACGACGAAGGTGCTGGTGAAGCCGCCAGCTTCCCCCATGCTCGGACTACTCCAGTCCCAAGCCGCTTCCTCGTCGAACACAACGTTGCGCGAGACAAGCACCTTGTCCCCACATGGGTCGTAGAGCCGGTACGCCTTGGTACCCTCTGCATAGCCCAAGAACACCATCGGTGTGCTCCTGTCCTCCAGCTTGGTGAGGTTTGGCTTCGTCTTCCTGACGTGGCTAATGCAGCCGAATGTCCGGAGGAATGACACGCTCAGCTTGCGCCCATACCAAGCTTCGAACGGCGTCTTGCCCGCCAGGGCTTTGGTCGAAGCGTGGCTGAGGATGAACACCGCCATGATCACCGCCTCCCCCCAGAACCCTGCCGGCATGCCTTTGGCCTTCATCATGGATCGGGCCATGCCGACCACCATCTGGTTTCGCCTCTCCACCATGCCATTCTGTTGTGGCTAGTACGGCGCGGTGTGGTGTTGCCCCACACCCCGATCCGCGTAGTATGCAGTGAACTCCACCGAAGTGAATTCGGTGCCACGATCAGTCCTCAGCACATGGAGCTTCTTGCTGCTCTCGGCCTCTGTGCGCGTCTTGAACTTCTTGATCGCCGCCGCTGCTTTGTCCTTGCTCGTCAGGAGTTGCAGCCACATGTTGTGACTGCAATCGTCAATGAGCAGGAGGAAGTACCGTCGACCACCATTTGTAGCAGGCGTGATCGGCCCGCAGAGGTCACCGTGAACGAGCTCGAGAGCGTCCTTCGCGCGATACTAGGTCGCCTTTGGGAAAGGTAGCCTCCTTTGCTTCCTGACCAGGCAGCTGTCACATAGCTCGCCTCTGTGCTTGATGTGGGGTAGCCCCCAGACCATCTTTTCTTGCCGACCAAGCGCGTCGAAGCTGAGATGTCTGAACCGAGCATGCCACATCCACGGTTCCTTGGAGTGCCTTACCGCCAGGCACACCGGCTACTCTACCTTTAGGTCGAGCAGGTACAACCAGTTCAAGGACCTCTTTACCTTGGCAAGAAGTCGCTACTCCTAGTCCCTAATCCTATGGACTCCGTCCTTGATCAGTACCTCGCTACCACGCTCATCCAGCTGATCAATGCTGATGATGTAGGAACACAGCCGCGGGATGTAATATACATCCGTTAGCACGCGGTGCTCCTCATTCTGGTATCTGAAGATAATGGTGCTACGCCCTTGGATAGCTACCCTTGAGCCATCATCAAACTTCACCGTGCCAGTAACATCACCGTCAAGCTCAGAGAAGGATGCCTTGGAGCTTGTCATGTGGTTGCTGGCACCAGAGTCCAGATACCACCGCTGCTCCTAGTCGGCGCCCACACGTCTGAGGTAAACTTGGGTGCGTGGTTCGTCAAGGTTGACGGTCTTCAGGGCCTTCCCAGGTCCTTCCACCGTCATCGCCTCTTCCCTCTCGTCGGCCTCAACGTCGTGCAGTGCACAGAACATCGCCATTAGGATAGTTGCCTCATCCTCATCATCGGCTTGCGCCAGATAAACCTAAGCCTTCTTTTCCTACTTGTGGTTTGGGCATTCCCGTGCCCAATGGCCCATCTTCCCGCAACGTCGGTAGGCATTGGGGTCGATCTGCTTCTTCTTCGAAGAAGCCATACCGCGGCGCTTGCCATCGCCACCACGGCTGGAGAAGGCTGCCTTCCCGGAGTTCCTCTAAGCAGACCACTCCTCTTCCGTCAGCAGGAGTTTTTCGCTGTCCTTCGTTGTTGTCGCTTGCTCCAGGCACTCGTCCACCGCCCGTAGACGGCCTGTCACATCCTCAATGGTGAGGGTGGACAAGTCCAGCATCGTCTCTATGGAGAGAGCGATCTGGATGTACTTTACCGACATGGATGGAGGTACTTGGAAACTGCCTCCTCTTCGTCGATGGTGATGTCGTGGCTTTTCAGCTTACTGATGAGCGTCTATAGGCGGAGGGAGAAGTCCTCCACCATATCACCATCCTTGAACTTGATGTTGGCGTACTCCTGCTTCAGAAGCTGGGCTGTTGCCTTCTTTGCGCGGTCGGAACCAACGCGCATCGCAGCAATAGCCTCCCACACCTCCTTAGCCGAGCTCTTCGCCCCCAATGGCTCCCTGTACTCTGCCAGTACAGCAGCGAGGATAGCCTCCAACGCTGACATGTCATCTTCCTCATTGTTGGTGCACTTGTCAACAGCATTCCAGAGCCGTCGGCTCTGAGCTTGACCTTCATGGTCACCAACCACTCTCCATAGTTGGTGCGATTCAGCGTCGGCCAACTGGTGCCGCTAACCTCCCGCATCGTGCGAACAATGACCTCCGGTCGTGGCTAGGCAGCCACAGCAGTGCCACTGCTGTCACCCAACTCTGAACCGCCCGTCATCGCCAGTGGTTAGTCTGGCGCCGGCGCTTGTACAACTCTAATACCACTTCTTAGGCCACAGGATCACCGGCTCAGGTGAGTGAACCACTCACTAGTTTTACCGACCACCCGTTAGTGTTGTTGAACACCCACTAGCCGTGCCGACCACGAACAGGCGTTATCCGTCCCCACACGCTATGGCTAGAGCTAGAGGAAGAAGAGAGAACAGAGCATGCACGCACAATACAAGACACCAGCATTAGCCGAAGCCTTATCTGTGAGATGGCAAATCTGAACTCTCTTTATTGAGTTGCGTGGTAGTCTATTTATACAACTCTGTCTATCTAGTCCTAGTACAGCGCACATGCTGTAACAGTAACTAGATAACATACATGGTTGATTCTGCGCCGGCCACTGCATGTGCCTAGGCCCCGTTCACTTGAAGGAATTTTGGAGGAATGTGGACGAATCTGGAGAAATTTGTGAGAGGAAAACACTGTTCCAGATGAAAAAAGAAGCGGATCAAGCCGGGTTTAAGGGCACGCGAACGGGGCCCTACAGTGCTGCAGATGAGCAGTTCGGCGCCTGCACCTGCAGCGGCTACAGTATCACAATAGGGGTATTTTCAGCGCTGCCTTTCCCTTGCTGTTTTCACACAAGGTAGCAGTAGATTTTCTAATAGGAAATTCTATAGATATTTGGAATGATCAATGGATACCATGGAAAAAATAGCGGGCTATAGCCGCGCTATAGCGGTGGGAGAAGCCCGCCGCTAAGTTATTGGTCTTTTTAATGCTACCACGACTTTCGCTGCTATTTGCCGCTATAGCGCCGCTAAACGCTATAACGATTTTCTACTTATTAATTATCATTTGCTACTAATTTGGTATTTTGCACGGTTAAACTTTCATGAATCATGTTGTAATGTCATTTGGTATTTGGTAATATTACCTAGAATTGTGGAACCTTAGAAACATATTTGTGTTCATTGAATTTTATATTTGCCATGTTTTTTTATTAATTATTGGTGTTTCATGTTTTTTTATTTATAAAAACGCTATCTGGCATAGCGGCGTTATAGCTGCATAGCTTCTAGAAAAAAAAATACCGCTATTTTCAATAGGCCGCTATTTTAAACAGTGATGGATACCACATCACTTTGGAGCAAGACCTCTTACTCCTAGAGAGGGTCAGCCGGTGGCGTTGGTTGTTGATCTGATTTCACCGAGTGGTCACTGGAGGGAGGATTTCATCCGACAACAGTCTATACCGGTGGATGCTAATGCTATACTAAGTATTCCAGTTCGACCTCAGTATGAAGATATATGGGCCTGGGAGCCTGAGAAACACGGCGTCTACTCCGTTCGATCGGCATACAGACTGCTTGATGCGGCGAGAATCAGAGATGCCGAGGAGGATGCTGCGGGGGGCTCAGGAGATGTCGCGTGGAAGAAAATCTAGAGCTTGAAAGTTCCACCGAAGGTCAAGGTGTTTTGGTGGCAAGTGCTGCATGAATTCCTACCAGCCCGACAAATCCTTCACCGTAGACATCTGGAGCCGATCGCGAACTGTGAGGTTTGCGGAGCTGAGGAGGAGACGATCAGACATGCACTGTTGGAGTGCACGGTGGCCCGGCTATTTTGGACCAAATCAAGGTACTTACAGGAACGAAAATCCCACGCCTAGACCATGCAACCTGGGCAAGGGAACGTATGCTCTGAAGATGAATGAGCAACGATTATCATTGGGATGTACTCACTTTGGATGCAGCGCAATAGAAGAAGACATGGGGAGCAAGAAAAGCCGATCAAGGTGGCGGTGAAATGGACAGTGAACACGGATTTTATATGGATACTTCCCTAAATTCATATGACGAAATTTTAATAAATTTTAAAGGCCAAATACTTGTGTTCTCTAATGGGCTTTAGTGTTTAAGCCCATGAGTAGAGGTGGGAGGTACAACATCAATTAGTATTATATTGCTAGTTGATGTAGAGGTAGGGGTTCTCATCCCTACATATATGTACTGATCCTCCTGAAAAAAGACACACCAAAAATTACTATTGAGAGTTCTAGTTTGGAAAATCCAAAGGTAGTAAATTAGTATTTTCTTTTTCTCACTGCTACGCCGCCGCCGTAGTCTCTCCATCCTGGTGTCTGCGTGCACCGACGTTTGGGAGAGCAGGTCTCCGAAGCCCCCGTCCTTGTGATCCTGCACTGAGAGAGGACGAATAAGGTTTTTGGGAAGCGCTTGTTGCGCGACTGCTCCCGACTTTCACGACGGGTCGTCTTCCATCCAAGTCAGGTGACGCTACGTCTCAGCGTATTCGTCATCAGCTGCTCCGAGCTCTTCCTTCACCACTTATCGAAAACTTAGTACCACCAGCAGCAGCATCTCCCTCTGCATCATCTTCACCAGCGACACCATTTTCTTCTACAAACAAAAGGTACACACCACGTAACCAATCTATTATTGTCGTTCGTCTACTGTGTTGATCATGATGATCTTAGCTATGTTGCTAGCTATATTGCTATTAATGCTATCTGATTTAACTAGTATATTAGAGATCTGCACGCTAGTTTATGAAATTATCATAATTTGTATTCTGCTATTAATCTAAAAATTAATCAGCAAATTGCCTAATTATTCAACACTTTGATCTCTGGCAGCTCTCGCATCCACATGTGACAGCAGCGGTGACCGGGGATGAGCCGCACTGGGAAAGGCTGCCTACAGGATGGATGAAATGCAACACCGATGGTGCCTTTTATGAAAATCAAAGGAAAGGAGCAACTGGTGCTGTGATACGCGATGAAGCTAGAGGCTTTGTGCAAGGAGGGGCTCAGTGGTATGGTCATGGCCTCGATGCTCTCACTATGGAGGCTCTTGCCTGTCGAGATGGCTTGGTCTTGGCACAGCAGGCGGGGGCTCTAAAGGTCTGGCTCGAGTCTGATTGCCAGGAGTTGGTGCACCTGTGGAATGCGGGTGAGAATCAGAGATCACATGTTGCAACACTTCTGAGGGAGATTAGGGGCTGAGCTTGGGCTTTCAAGATTTTAAGTTTTCTTTCATTAGAAGGAAATGTAATAGAGTAGCCCATGTGCTAGCTAAGCAGGTCACGGGTGCAAGGTCCGGGTGGTGGCAAGAGTGCCCGGATTGCATCGTTAACCTGATGTCTGCAGATTGTAGCCCCGTTTCATCTTAATGAATGAATCCCCAATGTCGCAAAAAAAAAGCCGACTTGGAGCCTGTCTCCAAGCCTTCTCTAAGCCGAGTTCGTTCCCAATAGAGGTGAAAATTAATAAATCAATTCGTATGGAATATCGGATATAAGATGTCACTACTTTTCATATTATTTTGATATATATATATTCAAATAGGTTTGGATAGGAACACAAATCCGATTAGGCTGGATTCGAATATGCATTCAGATATAAATAGTCATATAGATAACTTTTAGGCCCCGTTTAGATCCTTGGAATTAAATTCATTCTAATAATTATAATTGACACAGATTAATTAAGCCATATAAGGGAGATACTTATATGTTGTATTTCTATTATAGAAAAGCAAATTAAAGAGCATTCTATAAGTTGTAGAGTAGAAATATAGCATGGTGATCTATAGAATTAATTTTCATCTCT
Organism: Miscanthus floridulus; assembly: GCF_019320115.1. Lineage (NCBI taxonomy): Eukaryota > Viridiplantae > Streptophyta > Magnoliopsida > Poales > Poaceae > Miscanthus > Miscanthus floridulus. The sequence continues at coordinate 111,001,082 of NC_089584.1, forward strand.
CACCTTAGGAATTTGAGATAGACTTATTCGTGAGCTTGGGAAAGTTATGAAAATATCAAATTCCAAACCAAATAGCCTAACCCATTAACTAGATTCCAATTTCCTTAAAATCAAGGGATACAAACGGCCCCGTAGAGACTTTCAAAATAATAATTGTCGGGTTCATAAACCCAGGGTCCCTAATGGGTCCGTTTTCTAGTAAAAAGCTTAGCCCGACAGACGGCATTACGAACAACGCGCAACTCCTAGGCCGGCCCAGATACCTAACAACAGGCCGAAAGAGCGTTCCAGTCTCCGACCGGAAGGCCTGGCCAAGGAGGGATCGACGCTCGCTTCTGACTCCGACTCGCTTCTCCGACCGGAAGGCCTGGTCAAGGAGGGGACAACACTCGCTTCTGACTCTGACTCGCTTCTCCGACTGAGAATACACCGAACCCCTGCTTACGGCTCTTCTCCCACCGGCACGGTCGGAGCCAACTGGGAACGACCGGCTAGGAACGCATGCTCGGTGAGGACCCAAGAAATCAGGCGGATCAGATAAGGTAAGACGCTCAAGTCAAACATAATACCGAGGACCGCACCCTGCACACCTGTAGGACAGTACTGTCAGGCCATGCCAGAAGGGTACTTTACGGCCTTCTAGACATATTAGAACAAAAACTGTGTTGTAGGCGTCAGCATTTGTCATACCAGAAGAACACGATGGAGCCTGCCACATGCATTTGGGCGTCAACAGTATTGTGGGTGCCGACAAACTGTGTTGTACCCGACGACGTGGGCAACAAGACTAGGGCACACACACACTCTCTCTCTCTCTTGTAAGGCCGTCCCCTTCATCTTTAAAAGGGGATGCACTCTCACTCAACAAGGGACGATCATTCCAACTCTCTCTCTCTGCTAGCTTTAGACGTTCTAAGCACTCGAACAGCTTCATGGCTCTAGAACTCTAAAGGTACACAGAGCATACGTCCCAATACTTAGCGCATGTAGGGGCTCCAATCACTCTCGGCCCTTTAGTCCAGAGTTCGACCAGACCTCTAACACCCCCATCTTATTCCCGCTCGTTTGTAACCCCACAGCAAACTTCGAGCACCTGTGCTCAGGAATAAAGTCACCGACCGACTCAAACTGGACATAGGGCACGTTGCCTGAACCAGTATAAACCTTTTGTCATTAAGTGCTAGGCCACATCCGATCACAGCATATAGTAAAATAACAAATATTTACTTGTTGGTCATTTTTCGCACCGACAGTTGGCGCCATTCGTGGGGAAGACGTCGTACGTTCACGCTTTTGGTCATCGGATGGCCCACCTTTCTGCCATCTTTGACATGACGGGCTCAAGCGATATGACTTGCTTTGGCTCGGTGGAGTTTCCCATGCTCCCACCTATTGGGATGGGGGTTTCTTCCGTCTTCGAGCTGTCCCAGACCTTCCTCTTTGAAAGCCTGAACTTCGTCGTCGACCAGCTCGGCGTGCTTCGCCTTCGCGAGGAGACACTTGTCTCGGCGCCTGTTGGAGGAGCGCCCTCCGTCGACTCTGGGCCACCCAGCGACCTCAACGATGAGACGTCTGCGCTTCGCTCCAAGCCCACGCTGGGCTCAAACCCCAATGTGAGTAGCATACATATTGTTCTTTACTCGCTATTTGATATCTTTCACCAACTCTCCGGAGGGACCATGTTGTCCTCACCGTAACCGCCATGCGATCGGTTCCCCTACAGCCTCGCGTCCCCCACGGACACGTATGCACGGGGGCTCCAAAAGATGCTCACGCCGCCCCTCTCACATCCAAATTTATGGGGATGGCGGGCTACGCTCTTGCCTCTTTCCACGACCTCATGGATAATGAGGTTGAAAGTGACAGCTCCAGCATCGGCGACGTCGTGGCACCTAGCCACCCTCTGTCCCGGGAGTGCGCTATGGCGGACGTTCTAGGATAGCCGTCGGTGGTAGCAGAGTCTCTACAGACTCACACCCCTCTAGACCCTTGTGCGGAGGCCCTCATGCGTGCGCAGGAGCACGGTGAGGAGTTATGACAAAGGCGGCAAAGCCAGCCGCCAAATGCGCCGGCACGCTTGGTGCAGCACGTTGTGCCATGCGCGCATAACGCGGCGAGCGACACTCGAGGTCACGCCCGCTAGGTCCAGAGCAACATCATGGATGGAGGGAATGATCCCCCACAGTTCGCTCGGGCTAGCCAGAACATCGCCGCTGCGGCAATGCTTCTGTGCGTCCTTCTAGAGCCTGTCGACCCCCAGGAGCAGGCGATCCACCGAAACCTCTGGGCGCTGGTGGAAACCACCACCGTTCAATAGGCGAAGAGCTCCGTGTCATGACACCGACTCGTGGCCTCTCTCCCCACTAGGGGAGTGGGGGCGCACCAGTCAAACCACTCCATCTGCTCACCACTACAGTCCCTGGGCACGGAACAAGAGGCCGCAGCTGCACCATGGCCTGACCTAGAGCTCGCTCCACACCGACCACCTATGCGTGAACGTCTCGGGCCGAACCAAGATGCTCACAGCATCATCAACAACCGGCATCAAGCCTAGCGTGATGATGACATCCATCATAGGATGGTGAGAGCAGGCGGCACGAGCCTCGGCCGGACCATCGAGGGGAGCAGGGAAACATGCCCCAGCCATGGTCGCCGACCAAACGACTAGAGTCCTAGCCCAGATAGCCTAGGACCATGGGCCTTTAGCCATCGCATCTAGAAAGCATCATTCCCACAATGCTTCCGACCGCCTACCAACATCGCCAAATACATCGAGGAAACGAATCTCGTTATATGGCTCAAAGACTTTCGGCTCGCCTGCCAAGCCGGAGGAGTGGATGATGACCATTTCATCACTCAATACCTCCCCATCTACGTAGGGGAGCATGTTTGAGCATGGCTCAAATTTCTCCCACCTGACAGCATCCGCGACTGGGCAGATCTCAAGAGGATCTTCATCGGGAATTTCCACAGGACATATGTCCGCCTTGGGAATTCCTAAGACCTCAAGAGCTACCAGCAGGAGCCCAACGAGTCCCTGTGGGATTACATCCATAGGTTCTCGAAATGATGCAACTCCCTTCCTGATGTCGTTGACGCAGACATCATCAGCGCGTTCCTCTCCGGGACAACCTGTGAGTCCTTGATCCATAAGCTCGGCTGTTTGAAGCCCTGGACCACCCGTGACCTGCTCGATGTCACCACAAACCATGCCTCCAACGAGGAGGTAGTCGGAGTGGTGTTTAGTGGAGGCTAGGACAAGGGCAAGGCCAAGCGTGAGGACCAAGATGAGGGTCCCTCCACACAAAGGGGCAAAAAGAACAAGAAGGATCGACACCGACCGACCAACTCCGCTTTGGTCGCCACGGCCGATCATGTGGGAAAGCAGCCCCAGCAGGGCTAGCCTGACCACTTTGACAAGCTCATGGAGAGTCCAAGCACTAACCACGCCTACCCCGTCAAGCACCTCTATAAGGACTATGAACTCCTTAAGCACTTTTTGTTATAGGCCGGCGCACCAAAAGAAGGAAAGGGCAAGGAGGCAGCGACCAAGAAAGGAGGCGTGGCGGGTAAGGATGGGGATGGCTTTCTCGACGCCAAGGAATGCCTCATGATCTTTGGGGGATCTGATGCCATCTACTCCAAGCACCAGCACAAAGTGCGTTACAGAGATGCATGCGTCGGCGAAACAGTCGTCCCCTCCTTCCTTAGCTGGTCAGAATCTCCAATCACTTTTGATCAGAGGGACCATCCTTCCCACATCGCCAGACCGGGTCACTACCCACTCATCATCGACCCCATTGTCCACAAGAAGTGCCTCACCAAGGTGCTGATGGACGGAGGTAGTGGCCTCAACATCCTCTACGTCGACACCCTCGACGTCATGCGCATCCCCCGATCGGAGCTCCTCCTAGTGAGCTCTCCCTTCCATGGCGTGATCCTAGGGACACATGCATACCCGCTCGGGCAGATCGACCTACTCGTCACGTTTGGCGATTGAGCCAACTTTTGCTCAGAGGTCCTCACCTTTGAGGTGGTGGACTTCCTAGGGTCCTACTATGCCATCTTGGGGCGGTCATGCTATGCCAAGTTCATGGCGATCCCCAACTACACCTACCTCAAGTTGAAGATGTCGAGACCGAACAACGTCATCAAGGAGGTATACCACTCCGATTGGCTTTCCAATCCTGTTCTTATTAAAAAAGACTGGGAAATAGAGAATGTGCGTTCATTATACTGGCCTCAACAAGGCAATTCCGAAGGACCATTTTTCTTTGCCACGCATAGACCAGATAGTTGACTCCACCTCATGATGTGAAATCCTCTCCTTTCTGGATGCCTACTCAGGCTACCACCAGATCACGATAAAAGAGTCCGACCAGCTCGCAACTTCATTCTTCACCCATATGGTTCATGCTGCTACGTAACTATGCCTTTTGTTCTGAAGAACGCTGGTGCCACCTATCAATGATGCATGTAGGAATGCTTCACCGACCAAATCGACCCGCTCGACCAGCCTGACCAAGTTGAGAGGCCAAAACCAACAATCACCATCTATGTTGATGACATAGTGGTCAAAATGGTTCAAGCTTGTGACCTGATCGCGAACTTGGCCACAATGTTCGTGAACCTCCAATGGTTCAACATCAAATTGAATCCCAAAAAAATGTATTTTCGGGGTTCCAAAGGGGGAAGCTGCTTGGATACATCGTGTTGGAACACGGCATCGAGGCCAACCCCGAAAAAATCATGGCCATCTCCAACATGGGCCCTATACGCAATGTCAAGGGCATACAAAGGCTCACCGGCTGTTTGGCCATCTTGAGCAGGTTCATCTCCTAGCTAGGCGAGCGGGGGATGCCTCTCTATAAGCTTCTCAAAAAGATAGACGTGTTCGTCTGGATAGAGGAAGCATAGCAGGCTTTAGAGAGCCTCAAAGCGTCACTAACGTCGGCCCTAATCCTCATCGCTCCCGAACGGGGAGAACCCCTCCTTCTCTATGTCACGGCAAGCAACCACGTGGTGAGTGCTTCCCTAGTCATCGAAAGGGAGGAGCCAGGACACCACCTTAAGGTCCAATGACCCATATACTTCGTCGGGGAGGTACTCACCGACGCCAAGGTTTGGTACCCCTAGGTGCAGAAACTTCTATACGTCGTGCTGATGGCGACCCAAAAGCTCCTACACTACTTCACCAACCACGAAGTCTTGGTCGTCACTTTATACCCGCTGGGAGACATCATCCACAACCACAATGCCATGGGATGGATCTCCAAGTGGGCGCTCGAGCTAATGGGCCACGACATTAGGTATATCCCTTGCACTGCTATCAAGTCTTAGGCTCTCACGGACTTTGTCACCGAATGGACGGAGGTCTAGCTCCCGACCCTAGATGTCACCCATGAGTACTGGATGATGTACTTCAATGGGTCTGTAATGGCGCCCGGCTCGGGGGCTGGAGTGGTTCTGATCTCCCTGGATGGGAGCAGGGTTTGCTACATGAACCACCTGTATTTTTTTTGCCTCAAACAATGCCACAAAATATGAGGCCCTTATCAACAGACTGCGCATCGCCATCAAGCTCAGCGCTACACGGTTGTACATCCACGGTGACTCGGAGTTGGTCGCTGGCCAAGTCATGAAGGAGTCCTCTTGTAAAAGCCCCCTCATGGCAGCCTACTACTAGGAGGTGTGTAAGCTCGAGGACAAATTCTAGGGGATGGAACTGCATCATGTCCCCCGAAAGGACAATGATGCCGCTAATTTTCTCACAAAATTGGCTGCCAGGTGGGTCCCGTCTCCAGATGGGGTCTTCATCATTGACCTTCATGAGTCGTCTGCCTACATCCTAGAAGGTCCGATCCAGACACACCCTAATGCCAATCTAGCACTCGGGGGCTCCGACCTCGGTGCCTCCATGACAAGTCGCCCGTTGACGTCGCCATGGTAGCACTCGATCAGGCCAACTAGAGAGCACCCCTACTCACCTACCTCCTCGAGGAGATTCTCCCACTAGAAAGGACTAAAGCACGATGAATCGTTCATCGCATTCAGTAACGAACTTTACAAGCAAAGTCCGCCGGGAGTACTCATGAAGTGTGTCCCTACCGACCAAGGGAAACAACTCCTCCCTAAGGTCCATGCTGGAATCTACAGACATCACGTGGCCCTAAGGTCACTAGTCAAAAAAGCCTTTTGCTAAGGTTTTTACTAGACACCACGCTACGAGATGCAGAGGAGGCTGTTCACAAGTGTGAGGGATGCTAGTTCTACGCTCGACAAACTCATTTACCGGCACAGGAGCTTCAAACCATCCCCATCACCTGGTCACTCGTGATCTGGAGCCTCAACATGGTAGGACCCCTCAAAAAGGGACCGGGCAGCTTCACTCACCTACCTGTAGCAGTGGACAAATTCACCAAGTGGATAGAGGCGAAGCCCATCACCTACATTCATTCAGAAGAGGTGGTCAAGTTCTTTCTTGGCATCATCTATAGTTTTGGTGTTCCTAACTGCATCATCACTGACCACGAAACTAACTTCACCAGGAAGAAGTTCCTGGACTTCTGTGATGGATACGACATCAGGATCGACTGGGCCTCGATTGGACATCCACGTACTAATGGTTAGGTCGAGCGGGCCAATGGCATGGTCCTCCAAGGACTTAAGCCACGCATCTTCGACCGACTCAATAAATAAGTTGGGTGATGGGTTGTAGAGGTCCCAATGATCCTCTAGAGCCTGAGAACGACCTCGAACTGATCTATAGGGTTCACACCCTTCTTCCTAGCCTACGGAGCTAAAACAGTGTTGCCCTCCAACCTCGACCAAGACACCCCAAGAGTGAAGGCCTTCGACCATGACCGAGCCATAGAGGCTCAGCAGGACACGGTTGAACTGCTCGAGGAGGCTTGTGAGACAATAGTCATCCACTCTGCTCACTACCAGCAAACTCTCCGCAGGTACCATGAAAGAAAAAATCAGATGGAGGATCCTCGAGGTCGGAGACCTCATGCTCCGAAGAACCCAATCAACCAAGAAGAAACACAAACTCTCCCCACCATGGGAAGGTCCCTATACAGTGACCGAGGTGATCTAACCGAGCGCCTATCGACTGAAGGACGACAACGGCAATGTTCTCACCAACACTTGGAACATCGAACAGTTACGTCGTTTCTTCCTCTAAAACTCAGTCTTACCACTTTCTTTCATTTAAACGTTTGCTCCTACAAGCACCCTAGCCTAAGCACTCTCGGCCTAGGTCGCTCGGGGGCTCCATGAGGGTGCGATACCACCTCTCTTTTTTACTATCATATGGTAAATACTTTTCACCCAAACGAAAGGGTAGTCCGTTCCTTTAATTACCCTATGTAACTTTGTTTTAAACTCCCGACCGATCACACCCTACCATGACCTATGGTTATGAGCAGCTAAGCCTCGCCAGGCCATGCCCGGGTTCTTAAGGTTGCAGCCTACGGGTAAAATGGGTAGGTGTGAAAAAGAAAGGATAAAAAACAAAGCTATGCAAGGATAAAAACAAGGAGCGAATGGGACAAGCTTCCCCTTACAAAGTGATTCCATCACAAAATAGAATTGAAGTATTCATGAATGTAAACAAACTATTCACATGGGGGCTTCCCCACAAACTTAACTTTTACATATACTAACTACTTCTACTCTAAATTCTATTATGGCCCCCCGACGGCATCGGCTGACAGCGCGGTCGACTCGGATAAAGGCTTCTCGCTTGCCGACGGGGCGACATTCGGCTCGGTCGGAGGCGGGACGATGCTCGTTTCCAACTTGGTCTCCACTCCATCCGTAGGCTGGATGACATCTTCTTGGTGCATGCCATCAGCCATGCTCGAACGGCGAGCCCCCATCACCCAGTGCGTGGAGACTTGCTCGGCAACCATCTGTGCGTATGGCACCAAGCTCCCCCTGAGCGCGTGGATGGCATCCGCGCTCTAGCCGTCGGCGTACCCTCTATAGATGGTGGCAAAGTCTAGGTCCAGGTGGTGCATCACCACTGAGATCAGCACCCCTAACGTCCCATAGAACATCCCATCAGAGATGAGCACCCAAACCTCATTCGGGACCTCCGCTAGCTGGACAGCGGGCGTGCTGGTGCTCGGTGTCGACCCGAACACCTCGGAAACGACCACCTGGGTGACATTGTGAATCTGGTCGAGCTCCCCCTAGAGAGCACGAATCTCTTCGAGGGACTTAGCTAGCGCCTCCACACTTCGACCGATCGTCGCCTTGGTTGTCTCTAGCTCCCGCTCTAGAGAACCAACTTTTCCACCCAGTTCTGAAAAAGGACGACAAGCTCAAAAGCAAGGGAAAGGAAAAACCAAGACATCAACCAAAGGCGAAATAGATACATACTGAGGTGGGTGCCTTCAAGGATGGAGAGCCCTTCCTCTTGCTTGGTGACCTTCTCGAGCAGTCGGGCGTTTGACTCCTCCAACCCAACCACCTGTCCTCGGAGCGTGAGCACTTCTCGATCAGCCTCTGACCGGGCCTTTTGCTCCATCTCTAGAGCCTCCAAGGACTTCTAGAGCACTGCCTTAGTCTCTGACAGGTGGACCTTCACTACGCTGAGTCCCCATGCGGCGGTAGTTGCTGATTCCACCGCAAGCAGTTTTGCCGCCCGTGCTCCCATCGCCTTGGCCACCCGGTCTTAGGAGTCACAGTAGGCAGATTCTAGCTGGCACTCAAGCTCATTGACCCACCACGACATCATGGCTTCCCGCTCCATCCGACCATGTTCCTCCTAAAGGAAATGGGACTTCCGGATCGACGTCGCCTCTAACTCCTGTAAAGCAAGAAGCAAACACGCTGAGACAACCAGTGGAAGACCAAGGAGTTGAGGACTAACACTAAAAACATAGAAGTCTTACCTTAGTGATGCATGCTAGGTCAACTAAGACCGCTTGATGGATGAGCTTGACCTGCTCCAAGGCCCCCTTAAGCTTTGCCTTGGTTTGGGCAAGGTCAGACTCCATCGATAGTCCTCTCTCCTCTAGGAAGTGCTAGAGCGCCACCTCCTCCTCATCGTGAAGGATGAACCAAGCCTTCCTTGGGTCACTAGGGTAGGGCCACACTAGCTCATGGGTCACCCCCAACTCGCTGGAAGATCCAGCTGCCGCAACATCGTGCGACAACCGAACCACCGCTAGCTCCTACGATGATGGGATGGCCGACGACTCTGCCCTAGCACCTGCCTTGCCAGAGCAAGGGATCTCCACTATCTTGACTCCACGGCCCATCGGTGGATGTTCTGCCTCTGGCCTGGTCGCGTCTCCTCCTGACCCGTCTAGCTCCGACTAGGAGGGCAAGCCATGTTCCTCCGTTGGGCGAGGCAGGTAGCCCGGTCTCCCTCCTCTCTTCTGCCATGGTTGTTGGGGGAGGGATCACAAGGGTCACCTTCGACCCAACCTCCACCATGGGGATCGCCACCATCACCGCCGCCGCCGCTGCCGCCGTACTCACGACCAGCTAGGACGGCGCAACCACTAGAAGGGAAGGTCGTACCACCTCCAGTCTAGTTTCCCCGTGGTTCATCATGACTCACTATAGGCTGGGTCTCCACTCCTCCCACATAGGAGGCAGGGTGATGCCCTATCCCATCAGTCCCTGGCCGCTGTCAAAAAAGTATAGGTCAGTTGCGCTTAAAGAACTCAACTGTGAGATCAAAAGAAACATAGATCCATACCTAGACAAAAGTGGTAGGGCTCTGAACCCCTGACCCACTGGCGATGAGCCCGCTGGATGAGGACCACTCATAGGTCATGACTCATGCCCCCTCACAATGACCGAGGGAGGAGCCGACCCAACTAGTTCTCGATTGGCCCGTGAGTCGCCACGCCTACCGGCTTGTGGCGCACCCACCAGGGTGACTAACAGGGCATCTCCCTATTGTGGGTCACACACATGCACTGACCTCAAAGATGTAGGGGTATGAGCATGCTCCTTTGACTAGCCAGCGTGCCCCGCCATGCTCAGAGCAGGGGGAGGGCAAAGCCAACGACGCCTCCAAAGGGTGCGACGACCACGCCCACTTCACCTCTCGCTCGACGGTGGCGTCCGAGCTCACAACACACTTCCTTGACGTGGGAACGTCGTCGTGCCTCTCCACATCCTGCCCACCGCTAACGAATGTAGTCACAGGCTCGCGACGCTCTACCGAGGTTGCGATGACTCCCTGGTCTCCTTCATCCTCGAAGGTGCTCGCATCGCCACCCATCTTCGTGGGCTCCTCCAACTCGAGCTCCGCCTCAACGTCGCTCTGGTTTTCACCGGCCTGCACCCACCGAGCGATCTCCTTCTTCTTCTCATGCCTCCTCTAGGCCTTCTTAGCTCTCTTCTTCTTTTTGGCAGTCGCTGCCTCTTTTAGAGTGACTTGCCGAGCTACACCCTTCAGCCCCCTCGAAAGATGCGGCCGAGACTTATAATCGGTGAGTCCCTATGAAACGGACAACTCAAAGTTAAAACAAAGGAGAGCAAGAGAAAAAAGGTCACAGAATAAGAGGAGGGGAGCATACCAGATTGGACAGCTTTGCAACATGGAGAGGACTGGGCCTTTCTTCAAGGGACTTGTTATCCCTTAGATGCAGCACCCAGTCAAGTTGGCTCTAGACCTCATCCTTCGCTAGCTCCTCTAGCGACGCATGGTCGGGATCTATAGGTCCCTAGTAGGCCCACATCGACCGCCTCCTCTCTGCCAGTGGGGCGACATGATGGCAGAAGAAGGTGTGGAACACCCGTACCCCATCAAGGTCATGCTATACCAGCTTCTGGAGCTCCGCCTCAATGACCTCCAGCTTGTTCTGCCGACTAGAGGGCCCCAACGACCAGCTCTCCTGCCTCTCCGGCCTTCTTCCGGTGAACAGCGGGAACAACGCCTCTGCTGGGTTCCTGATGTAGAACCACTCCCCATGCCACCCCCAATTGGAGTCATAGGGGGAGTATGTGGGGTAGGAGCCTGGCGGCCTCGGCTTCTTCTACAAGGCAAAGACCCCAACCGACGCGGTCCTAGGTGGCTTCCCCTTGGACATGGCTCACCTAGTGAAGATCCATCAGAATAGATCCACATGTGGCTCCATCTCGAGGAAGGCCTCATAGATGGTAACGAAACTGCAATATGTAGCTCCCCAGTCGGATTGAGGTGTTGTAGCTCTAGGACCCACTCATTGAGGAGCCCATGCAAGAACTAGTGCTTGGGATATCCTAGCCCACGCTCATGGAAGGTGAGGAAGGAGACAACCTCATTGGCCTGAGGTCACGGAATGGCTTCCCCTGGCATAGGAGCCTTCTAGTGTGCCACCTCCTTCGGTGGAAGCAGACCCTTCTTGGCAAAGGCGGTCAGCACCACCTCATCTATATTGGATGGCCTCTAGTTTGACATCATGCTCTGGGCTCATGAATAGATCTATGAGTTCTCCACTCCCTTGCTTTACCCTCTCTCTCAGATAAACCGCTGTGGCGCACGAATGCGCTTGGCAAGAAGGAAGGAGGAGGAGAGGCGGTAGATGTAGAAAGGCGAAGGAATGGGACAAAAACCCTCTCCCTTCCCCTATTTAAATGTGAATAGGCATGTGATGGGATGTGTCCTAACTGATGGGATGCACCCTGCCCAACGAAATGTCAACCGGTCAAAGCAGGACGTGGCCTAGGTTAGGCCCACCACTAACACAACCCAGGTGCAGGAAACAAGGTGCAATCGCATGCAAACAATCCTTTGCCTTCCCATGTAGGGTTTGGAAGGGCCCACCGATAGGATCTCCATCAAGGAGAGACCAACGGGCTACCTGAGTCGATCAGATAGCTTAGGTGACTACCGAGAGATAGGTAAGGGGCAGTGGGATGCCCCATGCGGGCTACGCCAACTCCATAACGAATAACGGACATGGATCCCATTCGGACATATCCGATAAGAGCTCCTCAAACCCGTCACTCGAGTCATCAAGGTAGCTTTACCAAACCTTCTTACTTTATTTTCTGATACATGATCATTCATTCATCCTTTCTCATATATGCATTCACATGTTTATTCATACAATCAGTCATTCATCCTTTCTCATATAGGCATTCACACATTCATTCATACAAGCATTCATTCATTCCATACATCCAAAGCATCGCATATGCAATTAATGCATCACAACGCTTCGTGTTGCGTCACAAAACGGTGGTTGCCTCATTCAACAAGAGCAACGACTAACCAAGGTTCGAAGGTCGGCCCGCGAAGGGCTCGAGGCCACCTCGCATCAAACAGAGTGAAAGTGCATCTAGCCCTTTAGTGGGTTTTGGATGATTGAATGACAACATGATTAAAGGTCTAACCTATTTGCTAAGTGTGGACAGATACTAGGTTATCTCATAGGTACTTAATGAAAGCCAAAATGATGTGTTATTATATAAACAATCTAGTTCAAGCAAAAGACAACAATGCAAATGGAATTCATGCAAAGGCTTATTTATTATGAGATTTCCATATACTCTATGAAAGCAAGCTCGGTAAGAATTGATTAATGAGACATGAGGGATTGCATGTGGAATGGTCTCATATTTGAAGCTTGCTAAATTAAAATGAAAAAGATAACAATACAAATGAATGGATGATTCAACACAAGATGTGACTTGATGGCTTGAGATGGTAAAGATAGCAAGAAAAAACTTCGAGGTACTAAGCAAGGGTGAAGGGCAAGCGATGGCTTGGCGGCCAAAGAACCTAGCTAGGGTGAAAAAGGAAGTACTTGTATTTAGTTGAGGTACTAATCAAGCTATGATGGTCATGTTGATGTGGAGGATCAAATAACTATTGGAGTGTTTGATGGAAGTGACTTGATACATTTGGGATTATTCATATTTGATGAATGTAATCAAGTCATGTGCTCAAGATGGCTATGCTCAAATAAAAAGATCAATATCGACATATTGGCACCCTCACTTTATGAAGATTGAAAGACACGGCTTCGGTTGAAAGAGATCAACTCTAAAGGTTTAAATTCGTTATACATTTGAATTTGAGTTAATAGGAATGTCGTACTATTAAGAGAGATGCATCATGTTGATAGATGATCATTCACAAGTGCTCATGCCAACCCATTGAGTTTGACTATTTGAGAGACAAAAGAGCTAACTTGTTTGTTGCTAGTCTGGCAATACCGGACGTGTCTGGTATTGATTCTGGACGTGTCCGGTATGTGCCCAGCCATGGTAAAATTCTTGATGTTCTCGGGTTGGTTCGTTGGGAGTTCCGATAGTCAAGAGTTCTAGCATTCGTCGAGAGTTTTGACGTGAGTCGAGAGTTCTGACAGTCGGGAATTCTGGCAATCTTCGGGAGTTCTGATGTCCCGACACCTAACTAACTTGGAGAGTTAACTGCCTGGTCACACCGGACGTGTCTGGTATAGTAGGCCAGAGCCCAACGGCTAGTTTTCAAATGAGCTGAGGGTCAGGAGTTCCGACGTGAGTCAGGAGTTCTAGCATTCGTCAGGAGTTCTGACACCTCACATACTTTAACTCAGTTACCGTTAGCACAGTGTAAGTCATATCGGACATGTCCGGTATGGCAACGACTAGAATAACGACTAGTTTTTCAAAGGGACTATAAATACCCCCAAGCCTCCACCTTTGGAGGCTGCTGATTCTGCTGATCCTCTAGCATGTTTTTGAGCTTTGCCAACTCTCCTGAACCCTCTCTTAGTGAGTGTCTGATCCAAATTGCCAAATCTATTAGTGGGTTGAGAGAAATTCAAAAAGAGAGCAATCCAACCACTTGAGCACTTGTGCATATTGTCAATATCGTGATTTGCATTTGTTACTCTTGGACTCTTTGGTCCTAGAAGGCTAGGCATTGCTGGAGAGCACCCGAGAGATTGTGGTGTGCCTCAGAAAGTTTATAACGGTCGATTCCGCCGCCTCAGAATCAACTAGTGGAAGGAGGAAAATGAGTTGGAAAAGACTCTGGCTAGAGTGACCTTCATGGTACCCTCTAGGGCTGACCTTCGCTGGGTCACCTGCAGCCCACTCAACGGAGAGTAGGACTCGAACAATTCTAAACTTTGATAAAACAAATATCGTGTCTCAATTCACATTTCATTTAATATTTGTGTTGCTCTAGCTCTTGTGCAGGTTCTCTATGTATCTTGTCATCTCTAGTAGGTACCTGTAGTTTGGTTTGAAGATAGAAATCGAAAGGAGCAAGTTTGGGGCTGTTCCACTAAAACCATGTATACCAAACACGTCTGGTATTGGTTCCTGTGCCAAACTTAATTGCATTTTGATTTAACTCTTTGGTTGCAGGTGTTTGGCTCCATAAACTTATTTAGTATCTTTTATATACTCTGTGGCTAACTTGTGAGGGGTTGTATTACTTTGATTTGGAGTTTTCATTCCAAAACTCCCATTACTAAATCATTTCCACATTTAAAGGTGTTAATTTTTAGAAACACATATTCACCTTGTCGACAGAATATCGTCGGTAGTCCACCGAGGGGTATTCCACGATGGTAGATTGATCGACAGAGGAGCATGTGATCAAGAACAAGATGGCAATAGAGACACACGAGTTATACAGGTTCAGGTCGTCAGTACGATGTAACACCTTACTCCTATGGCCTGTTGGTTTGTATTAGCTATTGTATGATTTGCCGTGAATTCGTAGGGAGTCCCTGCCCGCCTTATATAGTCTGGGGGGCTAGGTTACAAGTTGGTTAGATCTGAGAGATAACCGGAAAGTAATAACAGATTACAAGAAACATGGGATCGTACGTATCCTATCAGATCTCGTAACATCTTCAGGATATCCTCTCTGTGCCTTGCGGGGGTCACCGAGCAGAACCGTGCCCCGCAAGGCTCCTTCTTGCGGGCTGGGCCACCCCTAGAGGCATAGCCCATGTGTCCTGTCGTGGGTATCCGGGGTTGTACCCCCCACAGCTAGTCCCCGAGTGCCTTGTACCTGTTGTGCAACGCCGTCTTGAGACTTTCCGAGCAGGTGCGAACCAAAACCAAGCTGTCCAAATCATGATCCGACCACCATAAGGAGTCACCGAGCAGTTGTGAGCAGCTGCCGAGCAGCGTACAACATTGCCAAGCAGTGTGCTCTGAGCATGGCTTGTCATAAGGGTGTAAGGAGCTCAAGTCCAAAATTAAAAATTCCTGCATGGTAAAGGGAAGTGTGCCCACTTAGAATCCAAAAACGAAGGTAAAGATACCTGGTTTTATCTTTTAGAGGCTCGGAGTCTTTCAGAAAAACAAACACATTCACCGCAAGGTGAAGTGTGCCCACTTAGTCCCTGAGCCTGACAGTAGGTGACGTAGTCACGTGGTACTAAGCTTAGAAATTAGCAAACCGTCTGAGCAGGCAGCCAGTCCCCGAGCGTAGCCGCCAGACAAAAAACAAACACATTCACCGCAAGGTGAAGTGTGCTCACTCAGTCCCCGAGCCTAACAGTAGGTGACGTAGTCATGTGGTGCCAGGCTCAGAAATTAGCAAATCGTCCGAGCAGGTAGCCAGTCCCTGTGTTTCTGGCATAGATATCGGATAAATCAAACCACGGCGAGAAATTTGGAGTAATGGCTATACAGTATCAGTTACTAAGCCTCATTAAAATGTGGAGAATTCAGAGAATAAGTGGCGGCGATAAATGAGCGGCGTGGGCTACTGTGACGCGATAGCCCAAGTTGCGACCCATTAAACCCTTCTGGAGGAATCGAAGTAGCGCTGATCGCGGGAACGGTTTCCCAAAAACCCTCAGAGTCAAGAGAGAGTGGGGAAAGTGCTTTATATAACCGCGCCGCCACACACAATCGCCTCCTACCTCTGTCAAGCCACCCTGCTTCCTGCCTTCGCAATCCCTGTGCTTCACATTCCACACACCAATCGCGAGCATTCGCCTCCAACCCTATGACCAATCCATAGGAAATGGTGCCGAAAAAAGGAGCCACAAAGCCGAAGAAAGTGGCCACCGGAGCCAGCTACGATGAGGAGTGGGTGTCGTCGAAGACGTCAGCGGCGGATCTCGATAAGATGGTGGCGGCGGGCGTTCTCCTAGACCATCTCACTGCTGGATGGAGGCCAGCTAGTGGTGAGCCCTTCCCGACACCACAATACTGATGAAGGCTGTAGTATTTGAGGATTATTTCTGGCGAGGATTAGGGTTTCCTGTCCACCCCTTTCTGAGGGATCTTATGGAGTTTTGGGCGATTAGCCTCTGTAATCTGCACCCCAACACTATTCTACATGTTTCTATCTTTATCCATTTCTGTGAGGCGATTCTCGGTGTTCTTTCGCACTTCAACCTCTTCAGGCACCTGTTTTGTCTGAAGAAGAAGGGGGGTAGCGGTTCCAAGGTGGTCAGTGGCGTTTACCTACAACTCAGGGATGGGATGGCCAGCAAATACATCAGCGTTCCCCTAAATTCCTCCCTCAAAGGTTGGAATGCCAGATGGTTCTATATCAAACAAAGTGACCCAATGATTCAATGCAACGTCCACCACATTCCGGTTAATCATATTAACTGGTCGAAGAAACCCAACAATGCTGAGATGGAGCAGGTAATGGAACTGCTTGGACTTGATTAAGGGCATTGAGCTTCGGGTGAACTGGTGGCGGCTAGCTTTATAGTGCGGTGCCTTCAGCCCTACAAAGAGAGGGCCCACCCAGCATTTGATTTTAAAGGTGACAACGACGATACCTGGAGAAAACACAGATCGTCTAACAAAGAAGGAAGTGATGGACCGTGCCATGGATCTATTTACTTTGAATGTCTCATTCAGCTGGCCAAAAGGAACGAAAGCTTTCAACTATACCAATCCACCTCCTCAGGTAACCATTTCGCTTTGCGTCTATCAAGCATTAATTGCTGAGCATAGGACTAACGTACTTATGAAAAGATCCATTCGCAGGATAAGGCAATATACTTTTCAAACGTGCCGAGAGCCGATTGGCCAAAAGGAGTAGATCCTCAGCGGCCACTGCAGCCCAAAGAAGATGAGCTGAGCTCCCCGTCAGATAGTCCATCCCCAGTGTCAGACAAGGTCCACGAGAAAAGACCGGCGGTAGACGAGCCGGTCCAAAAAAGGAGAAAAACTGCTAGCTCTCATGCAGACAAACCAGGCGGCATCTCTCTTGGAGAGGACCGAGCAGTTCAGCCACGATGAACGGCTGTGCTAGAGTGGTCGGACAATGACGAGGACCAGTTAGCGCTTCCGCCGAGCACGACGGAGGCATCGGTAGATGCTGACGCTCCCAAGCATCGATCATGGGAAAGTAATGATCGAGCAACGGTGGATGTCCCGGTGATGCAAACTACCGAAGTCCCCGAACAACGCACAGAAGGGGGGGGGGCGGGCACCAAGAAGAGTGGCAGCCCGCTACAGAGGCGCAGGAGTCCTCCCATAAAGCCGACCAAGCAGCCGCGCCTGGGGGGTTAGGCAGGCATCGTCGATTCAAGAAAATCAATCGGAAGACCAAACCGTAAGTATATTTGCCTTAGAGTAATAATTTTGTTCCTTGATTTCTCCTTGTTACTGAGAAGCCGATATTACGCAGTGCGACGCTAAGGCCCGTGACCTCAGAAGAAAAAAATGACGACTGCTCCCGTCCGGGAGTCCCTAGTGCTCGATGAACAGAAGACGGGCCAGCCGCCGCTCCCAGCATACCTGGCGATGGTGAATCGTTGACGCACACAACCGGCGTGTCGATGACCGCAACCTCAGCTACGACCAAAAATGCCATTACCTTGGAAGCAGAAACTATGGCTGTTGTTGATGCGCTGGAGGCTACAGATGCAACTTCGTCAACGGCTGAGGAGCAAACGTCATCACCCACAGGGATGCTAGGAGTGGTCGGAGCGGCGGTCCAACCATGGAGCCCCCCGGTGGTGCCTCAATCGACTGCAGAGGAAGATGAGGTCATGGAGATCGAGCGTGCCGCACCTGAGCCCCAGTCCATCTGGATTCTCCGTAAATGCGGTGAAGAGGTGGTAGTCGTCGAGGAAGAAAACACCACCAGGGACATAAAGAGGCTAAAATCCGCCGTCGCTGGAGTTATGACTCAAATCGAGGTGAGTGCCACGCCAATAACACCGATATATGTTGTTTGAAGATCAAGCTTTATCCCTCTCATTGTTAATCCGCAGGGGATAGCTCGGACAGCCGATCAATGGCACCAACTGATAAAGAGGATGGAACCCCTCGCTGAGGAAACTAAGATACTCCGGGAGGCTTTAAGTCTTTCAAAAAAAAGTATTCAGAGGGCCCAGCGCGAGCGGGACCTTGCGGAGTCGAACTCACAGGGACCTTGAACATCAGAATGGGGTTCTGTCCGAGCGACTAACAGCTTCGTCCGAGCAGCTGAAGAAGACATCCGAGGAGCTGGCGATTATATCCGAGGAACTTAAGAAAATGTCCGAGCAGTTGATGAAGAAAAATGGAGAACTCGATAGTAAAACTGAGCAGCTCGACCGGAAGTGCCAGTAGTTGGAGGATGTATCCAAGCTGAAATCCGGTATTCCTTTTCACATAATGTGCTTTGCAGTAAGTGGCCGTATATTTTCTCTGTTTCTTATCTTTTGTGCTTGCAGAGCAAGATGCAGAACTCAACCAGCTTCGCTAGAGCGTCGAACAAATCCGACAGGAGAAAACGAAGGAATTGGAGCGAGCCAACAAACTGGCCGAAGAATTGAAAGGTAAGTTTCCCCTGACCAGAAGTGACGTCGTAATACTTTTTTGTCATGATGAACCATTGTAATTCTTGCAGATTATCGACATAAAACCAAGGCACAGTTCGATGTGCTGGTGCAGGAAGCCAAAGTCCAGAAGGACAACTTCAACACTATAGCTGCCGATGATAAAACCAGTGCTCGACTGTGTCGAATGTTGAACTAGCACCCCTGTCCTGATGGTAGGCAGCAAGGACCAGACACCATCGTTCAGAGATGCAAGGCAGCGTGGGAGAACTTCAAAAACTTCAACCGCGACGCCGTATTTGACCGCCGCTACTCATGCCCTTGCAGTGGTTCGGTCCCCATTATCTGTCCGTTGACATCCAAGTCAGATAGGCGGTGGGTTCGCCGATGGGCTGAGCGACGCGCAAACCCAGCAGCTGGAGGATGACGTTGAGTATGTGGCGAAGGTGCTTGTCAGCGATATAGACCTGTTTGGCGAAACAGAAACTGTTGGCGAAGCTTAACGAACTGTCCGGATATGACCGCCTGTGATACTTGATTTATTTGATTCCTTAGTTAGGTCGTGATCCGTAACGCATAACATGGAGCCCATGCGTGTGTTGGAGAAACAGGTGTTGTCATAAGACCGTGGCCTACTGCCCAACACGCAGAGCACCGAGCTCATAGTACGTTTGGTGGGACGTTAGAGCCTTGGTGTCCTCCGGAGTTACTATTGCAAAAAAACGTGCTGCCCAGCAGCCAACTTGGGTAACAGTGGCGAGAGAAATGGCTAAAGTAGCTGTCCGAGCGTTTAGTTCACGCCTGAAATCTAGGCCTTGACTAGCCCATAGTCCATAACGTCGAGCGTAGAGGCGCTGACACAGTGTAGGACGAACAGGCATGGCCAGGGAACCATAGCCGACCAACCGTAACGCAGAGGGCAGGAGCCCCTAAGCGCGTGTAGGATGTAGTCAGAGACTGGGTCGTTTCCATGGAGAACAGAAGGAAAAAAGGTGTGCTGCTTGACGATCGGCGGGCTATGTTGCGAAAATTGGAACGCAAGACCTGTCGTTGGTTTTGTAGAAAACCTATGTGACCCGGAGGAAGCATAGTAGGCGATTTTTGGAAAAATCGTGTTCGGTGATTGGGAGTTAACGTGTTGGCGAGTTGGAGAAGTCATGCTCGGCGATTTGGAGAAATTGTGCTCGGCGATTTGGAGGAATCATGCTTGGCGATTTGGAGAAATCATGCTCGGCGATTTGGAGGAATCGTGCTTGGTGATTTGGAGTTACCGTGCTCGGCGATTTGGAGTTACCGTGCTCGGTGATTTGGAGAAATCGTGCTCGGCGATTTGGAGAAATCGTGCTCGGTGATTTGGAGTTACCGTGCTCGGCGATTTGGAGAAATCGTGCTCGGCGTTGGAGTTACCGTGCTCGGCGATTTGGAGAAATCATGCTCGGCGTTGGAGTTACCGTGCTCGGCGATATGGAGAAATCGTGCTCGGTGATTTGGTCGTACTTGTCGAGCATATTGGAGGCCATCACGGAGTGGCTTATATCCCGCTAACGGTAAGTGAAGCTTATGATGAAGGAAAAAATGTAGAGAAATTATGGAGACCAGAACTTTATTAATATTAAAGTAAAGAATACATATCTATGTTGTTTCAGGGGTAGAAACGTATAAGGTGCTCTATGTGCCAAGGAGTTGGGAACATCGAGTACATCTAAGTCAGCATAAGCGATAAGACCCTGTCGAGTAACATCTTTTACGATGTAAGGACCCTCCCACGGTGAAGATAGCTTGTGAAGCCCTTCGGTTTTTTGTTTCCGACTGTAAGACGAGGTCCCCGATCGCGAACGAACGACCTTTGACAGTTACGGTTGTAATACCTCTGCAGACCTTCGAGATACTTGGATGTGCGGACAGCAAGTAATCAGACGTTGTTCCTCGGCCCGATCAATGTCTTCTGTCCAAACAGCTGCAGCTTGGTCTTCATCATAGTTTTCTACTCTGGGTGCTCGGAATGCAATATCCGCTGGAAGTATGGCCTCTGAGCCATAGACCATAAAATATGGAGATACGCCGGTACTGCTGACTGGCTTGAGTGCGCAGTCCCCAGACCACAGCTGGTAGTTCTTTGAGCCATCTGCCCGGGTGCTTTTCTTCTCTTTGATAGAGTCTTTTCTTGAGGGCGTCGAGGATCATACCGTTAGCTCGCTTGACCTGACCGTTAGCTCTAGGATGAGCAATGGAAACGTATTTAATAGAGATGCATCTGTCCTCGCAGAAGTCCCAAAAATGATGGCCGGTAAAAGTTGTCCCGAGGTCGGTGATGATGCTGTTCGGAAGACCGAATCTGTGTACGATGTCTTCAAAGAGCTCGACTGCTTTCTTAGCAGTAGCTGCGACGAGTGGTTTGTACTCGATCCACTTGGAGAACTTATCGATGGCGACGTACACATACCGGAAACCTCCTGGCGCAGGTTTGAAAGGCCCGATCATATCCAGTCCCCAGCATGCGAATGGCCAGGAGGCTGGAATGGTTTGTAATTCTTGTGCCGGCACATGTATTTGCTTGGCGAAAAATTGACATCCCTCACATCGTCGAACAGAGATCTTCTGCATCGGTAATGGCCGTGGGCCAGTAGAAACCTGCTCGGAAAGCTTTGCCGACTAGTGTTCTCGAAGCCGCATGATTGCCACAGGAGCCAGAGTGAATTTCAGATAGTAGCTTCACACCGTCGTCTTGGATGATGCATTTCTACAGTATCCCTTCCTTGGCACTTTTCCTCATCAGGCTACCGTCCACCAACACATAGTGCTTACTTCGGCGAATTAGTCGTTCGGTTTCGATTTTGTCGGCGGGTACTTCGCCGTTGGAGAGGTATTTGATGAATTGTTCCCTCCAATCGGCGACCTGCGAAGGTATCGTGAGCACCAACTGCTCGGCAGGGGGTACTTCTACAACTTCCTTGTCTTCCTTAATGGATGGTGTCAAGAGGTCCTGAACGAAGATCCCCGCCGGAGCCGTGGTGCGAGAAGATCCTATCTTCGATAGTTGGTCGGCTATTTGGTTTTGATCCCGTACCACGTGGTGGTACTCGATGCCGTAGAATTTCCCTTCAAGCTTCCTGATTTCGGCGCAGTAAGCATCCATCTTCTCACTAGAACAGGACCAATCTTTATTGAGTTGATTGATAACCAATGTGGAATCCCCGTATACCATAAGGCGTCTGACGCCGAGCTCGACGGCTATACGGAGGCCGTGGAGACATGCTTCATATTCTGTGGTGTTGTTAGAGACCGAGAAATGTATGCGAAGAACGTATCGGAGTTTATCCTTCGTCGGTGTGATGAACAGAATGCCCGCATCGGCCCGATTAATATTAAGGGCGCCATCGAAGTACATCACCCAGTGCTCGGGGCAAGTGGCGGCAATGGGTTCTTGGATTTCGGTCCACTCAGCGATGAAATCAGCGAGCACCTGTGACTTTACGGTTGGCCTGCTTCTGAAGTCAATGGAGTAGGTGCCGAGCTCAACAACCCACTTGATGATACGACCATTGGTCTCTTTATTGTGGAGAATGTCCCCCAGAGGGAACTCAGTGACCACGGCGATCTTGTAGTATTCGAAGTAATGTCAGAGCTTGTGTGAGGTTATTAGAATTGCATATAACAGCTTTTGCACCTGAGGATAACGAGTTTTGGGCTCATTAAGTACCTCGCTGATGAAATAGACCGGACGCTGTACCTTGTAGGCGTGTCAGTTTCCTCGCGCTCGACGACAATAGCCGTACTGACAACTCGAGAAGTGGCAGGCGATGTAAACCAGCAGAGTTTCATCTGGTCGTGGCGCTGTCATGATTGGAGGTTTTGTTAAAAACAATTTGAGCTGCTCGAAAGCTATGTCTGCCTCCTCTGACCAAGAAAAGAGCTCGGAGGCCTTGAGGAGCTTGAAGAAAGGTAGCCCTTTTTCACTGAGGCGCGAGATAAATCGGCTTAGTGCAGCCATGCAAGCCTATAAGCTTCTGTATATCCTTGACACACGTCAGCCGTTTCATGTTGGTGATGGCGGAGACTTTGTCAGGGTTTGGTTCGATGCCCCGAGCACTGACGATGTAGCCGAGCAGGATACCGGATGGAACTCCAAAGATGCACTTTGAAGGGTTCAGCTTCCATCGGTATTTGCTAGGTTGGAGAAAGTTTCTTCAAGGTCGGTGATAAGATTGTCGGCGGTTCTAGTCTTGATGACCACGTCGTCGATGTAGGCTTCGATGTTGCGGCCGATCTGTTGGTCGAGGCATGTCTGGATAGCCCTTTGGTAAGGTCACGCCGATGTTCTTTAGTCCGAAGGACATAGTGGTGTAGCAGTATGCACCAAAAGGCGTGATGAACGATGTTTTAACCTAGTCTTCCTCCTTGAGGGAGATCTGATGGTAGCCTGAGTAACAGTCGAGAAAGGAAAGCAACTCGCAGCCGGCGGTGGAGTCTACAACCTCGTCTATCCGAGGCAGGCCAAAGGGGTCTTTAGGGCAGTGTTTGTTAAGATCAGTATAATCAACACACATTCTCCATTCTTTATTCTTTTTCTTAACAAGAACAGGATTAGCTAACCAATCTGGATGATACACTTCTTTTATAAATCCGGCAGCTAAGAGCCGTTTTATTTCTACCCTAATAGCCTCCTTTTTGTCCGGCGTGAATCGGTGAAGTTTCTGCTTGATCGGTTTAGCGGTCGGCGAGACATTCAAGGAGTGCTCGATCTTCTCCCAGTGGTACCCCCGGCATGTCTGTAGGTTTCCAAGCAAACACATCGGCGTTGGCACGTAGGAAGGAGACGAGCGTGCTTTCCTATTTGGGGTCAAGGTGAGCCCCAATTTTCACCGTCTTGGAAGGGTCGTCGAGGCCGAGGCCGATCTCCTTGACTTCCTTGGACTTGGCGGAGGCCCAGGGAGGCTCTAGGGATCTCCATGTCGTCAGCAGATGCGGTCTTGGCTTCGGCGACCACGGTAGGCCATCTGGATGGAGAGGTCGGTGGCTTCGGCGAGAGCGAGACTTTCCGTCTCAGCAGGCGTAGGCGACGGAGAGGTTTGCCCGTAGAGACAGGACTCCTGCAGGCGAAGGCATCTTCAACACCAAATATGCATAGTGCGGAACGGCCATGAACTTGGTCAGAGCCGGACGCCCTAGTATGGCAGTGGTAGGCGGTGTCGAAGTCGGCGACATAAAAGTTGATATGCTCCACTCTGTAGTTGGTTGCCGTGCTGAACTGTACTGGTAGGGTAATTTCCCCAAGTGGTCTGGATGCCCTGCCAGGCACCACGCCCCAAAGGAGGAGTCTGAGGGCGTGAGGTCTGTTGTCCTGAGTCCAAGCTCCCTTAGGGCCCCGGCGAAGAGTAGATTCAAAGCGCTCCCACCGTCGATGAGGACTTTTCTGAAGAGCACCTTCTGAACAGTCGCATCAAGGACGAGGGGAAAATGCCCTGTGTAGGGTATGTCTGCCCACTGGTCGGCCCTAGCTGAAGGTGATGGAGATTTCAGGACCACGGGCGATAGCTGGGGTTGGCGGTAGTTTCTTCTGAAGCTACGGCGAGCACTCGTCGGGCGGCGAGCTTCCGTTCCCTTCTGCTTTTGTTGGAGGCGAGACCCCCGAAGATGGTGGCGACCACCTTGTCGTGGTCCTAGAAGGCATTATTATTATCCCCTGGTGGTCGGCGTCCTCCAGTTCCCACCATTGTCGTCGTTGTACTTTTTCTCCTGGAACTCCTTAGCCAAACCAAGGCAATCTTTCATCTTGTGTTTGGCGTTCTTGTGCAGGGGGCATGGACCGTCGAGGATCTTCTTGTACTGCTCATCGTAGTTACGCTTTGCGCGCGGCTCATTGACGTTGGCAACAAAGTGATCTGGTCGGCGGCGGCGATTCTGACCAGGTTTGAATCCATCTGGCCGATCACTGTCCGCTGTCCTGGTGGAAACTACGGTCGTCGTAGCGGCGATCGTTGTACTGTCGGTTGTCGTTGCGGTCGTCGTGGCGGCGAACGTTGTGCTATCGGTCGTCGTTGCGGTCGTCGTGGCGGCGAGACGGGCGATTAGTGCCCGTGTCTTCGTTAAAACGCACCTCCGCTTCCTCGGCGTCGGCGTACTGGTTGGCGGTTGTGATCATCTCGCCGATGCCGGTAGGTGGCTTTCTATTGAACTTAGAATGGAGTTCTCGGTGATGAAGTCCTCGGACGAAGGCGGTGATGACTTCGGCCTCCGTGATGTTGGGAATAGAATTCCTCATCTCGAGAAGCGTCTGATGTAGCTGCAGGAGTAGTTCGGATGGCTTTTGGTTGATGCAGTTGAGATCGTGCTTGGTGCCCGGCCGCCTGCATGTGGCCATGTAGTTGTCGGTGAAGACTCTCTTCAGATCTTCCCAAGAGCCGATGGAGTCTGGGGCGAGGCTTGTGAACCAGCTCATGGCGGCTGGCGTGAGCATGATAGGGAGATAGTTTGCCATGACTGTTGGTGTCTCCTCCGGCGGCTCGGACGGCTGGTGGCGTAAGCCTGCAGCCACTGAGTTGGGTTCATCCTTCCTTCATAGGGCTCGACTCCGGTGATTTTGAAACCACGGGGCCACTAGAGCGTTCGGAGTGCCCTGGTGAACGCAGGGGGCCCTTCCGGGCTGTCGGGGCCGACATCGGCAGTATTGCCGACGACGATCGGCTCTAGAGCTGAGTCCGGGTCGCGTACTCTTGCTCGTACTCCCGGCGACGTCGTACTTCATCTTCATGGGCACCCGAAACGTCGTTGATCGATACGCCGTCGTGCATCCCGAAGGTTGCTGAGGTGCACTCGGGCGTCCTGTTCGACCTCTTGGTCGTGCTGGCGATGATGCTCGGCGTGGTGGCCTCCAACTCCCCCCTAGGGGAGGTGGTGACTGGTCGGCGAAACAGGCTTTGACTGGGCGGCGATTAGATCTAGGATCAGCTGATCGGCGATCACGCTTGTGGAGCATGAAGGTCTCTGAACTTCTCGGATCTCGTTAACTTGACAGTGTGCCGCTTTAAGCATAGCGGCGACCTTGGCGAGCTCGGGCGTCTGCGGGAGGTGAGCAAGTTCGTTAGCGGCCATGGCCAGATTAGCGCTCGGAGTCTTGAAAACGTCGTGGCCGTCAACGCGGAGGAATTCTTCGTTGAGGTTGCGATGGATGGGCCTTCCTTGTGAATCGAACTAGTTATCACGAGCGGCCTCGGTCATTGCAATGGCGTGTTTGTTATCACACCGTTGCGTGTGGTTGGCGTTCCTGTTTTCACGGGCGGCGCGTTCCTCATCTGTTTCGCCGTTCCGAGGGGGGCTGTCGATACTGACGTTGAAGATCGCGCCGCCTCGAAAGGCAGGAGAGGAGGTTGTTTGGTGAAGGTCTCGGCGAGGGGCTCGGTGGATCCTTGAGATTCGGAGTCCAGATTTTCCTCAAGGATAGTTTGGAGCGATGCTCCGAGACCCCGAGCGACGTGCAGCATGTTGATGGTTGGTGGAAACTGGTCAGCGAGCTGGTCGGCGAATTTACCCCTCAGGGCATCCTGATATGTAGCTGCGGTGTTGGCGAGCCCAAAGGGTAGGGTGGCGAGCCCTGGAGTCTGCCGAGCATTAAACATCGATAGATCGGGATCGGAGGGTGCTTGGTGCTGAACAAGGGTGTCCAGAGCCGACTCAATAACGGAGAGGCAATCAGCGAGTTTTAGACCGACCCAATCGATAGATTCGATTAGATCGTCATTGTTGACATGCCTCCTCTGGTAGCAAGGAAGCGAGCGACGGGTGGCTGATGGAGTCGACCCCGGAAGTGGTTCCGAGATTGGATCTGTAGTTGTAGGTGCGAGGGTGGTCGGTGCAGAATAGATCTACACCAGCTCGAGAAGCTCTCCAACTCCATCGGCGTTGATGACCCACGTGATGGATCCGACTATGAAGATCTGGCTGGCTTGCGGGAGGGACGAAGAGCCTACTGAAAAAACCATCTTGTTCAACAAGGAAACAGCACGCACACCCCTACCTAGCGTGCCAACTATCGATAGAATATCATCGGCAGTCCACCGAGGGGTATCTCGCGATGGTAGATTGATCGGCAGAGGAGCATGTGATCAAGAACAAGAAGGCAATAGAGACACACGAGTTATACAGGTTCAGGCCGTCAGTATGACGTAACACCTTACTCCTGTGGCCTGTTGGTTTGTATTAGCTATCGTATGATTTGCCATGAATTCGTAGGGAGTCCCTGCCCGCCTTATATAGTCTAGGGGGCTAGGTTACAAGTCGGTTAGATCTGAGAGATAATCGGAAAGTAATAATAGATTACAAGAAACATGGGATCGTACGTATCCTATCAGATCTCGTAACATCTTTAGGATATCCTCTCCGTGCCTTGCGGGGGTCGCCGAGCAGAACCGTGCCCCGCAAGGCTCCTTCTTGCGAGCTGGGCCACCCCTGGAGGCATAGCCCATGTGTCCTGCCATGGGTATCCGGGGTCAT
Source organism: Miscanthus floridulus (assembly GCF_019320115.1). Lineage (NCBI taxonomy): Eukaryota > Viridiplantae > Streptophyta > Magnoliopsida > Poales > Poaceae > Miscanthus > Miscanthus floridulus. The sequence continues at coordinate 111,028,273 of NC_089584.1, forward strand.
ACCCCCCACACACCTCCCCCCCTCTAGGTGGCATCCTAGGTCCTTTCATAGAGCCAAGGGAGAAAATGCAGATAAACCCTAGCAGCCCTCGCCCGGTATGCTTAGAAGCAGACAGGGTCAACTCGACCTTCTCGTTTGATCCTAACCTCGAGCGATGCCCATAGAATCTCCATTGAGGGGAGGCCAGCGGGCCACCTGAGTCAGTCTTCGGAACGACCTAGGCATCTACCGCGAGGAGGGTTAAGGAGCAGTGGAATGCCAAATGAGGGTTATGCCGACCCCATTACGAATGACGGACCCAAATTCTGCTCGAACATGCCCGTTAGTGAGCTCACCGAGCGCGTCACTTGAGCCATCAAGGCAAGCAACATTAGCTTAGGCCCTCTAGTTGCAGAAACCTTGGAGGGGTAACACATGGAACTAGACCAACCCCTACTGAACCCAACGGGGCTTAGGGGATCAGGTCGCCCGACGCCGACTTAGGAAATCAACCAACCACGTAGGTCGTGGGCGGGACAAACATGGGCGAACACCCCAAACGGTAGAAACATAGGAGTCTGTGGCCTCAGGAAAGAGTACCAAGATAGTCAGCCTTCAACCGACTCACCAGTCAGACGTAGGCTCGGGGGCTATACCCACCGGGTGCGCTCGCGTGCACCCGCTAGCAAAACAAAAAATCCCCCAAACGATTCTACCCGAATCGTTCGGGGGCTCAGGGGCTCCTATTGGGTTCATAAACCCGGAGTCCCTAATGGGCCCGCTTTCCAGCAAAAAGCTTGGCCCGACAGACGGCATTACGAACGACGCGCAACTCCTGGGCCGGCCCAGATACCTAACAACAGGTCAGAAGAGCGATCCAGTCTTCGACCGGAAGGCTTGGCCAAGGAGGGGACGACGCTCGCTTCCGACTCCGACCTGCTTCTCCGACCGAAAGGCCTGGTCAAGGAGGGAACGACACTCGCTTCCGACTCTGACCCGCTTCTCCGACCAAAAGGCCTGGCCAAGGAGGGGACGACGCTCACTTCCGACTCTGACCCGCTTCTACGACTGGGAATACACCGAACCTCTGCTTACGGCTCTTCTCCGACCGGCACGGTCGGAGCCAACTAGGAACGACCAGCCGAGGACGCCCGCTCGGTGAGGACCCAAGAAATCAGGCGGAGCAGATAAGGTAAGGCGCTCAAGCCAAACGCAACACTTAGGACCGCTCCCTGCTCACCTATAGGATAGTACTGTTAGGCCATGCCAGAAGGGTACTTTGCAGTCTTTCAGACATGTCAGAACACAAACAGTGTTGTAGGCGCTGACATTTGTCCTACAGTATGGTGGGCGCCGACATTTGCCATACCAGAAGAACAGGGTGGAGCCTGCCACATGCATCTGGGCGTCAACAGTATTGTGGGCGCCGATAAACTGTCTTGTACGTGACGGCGTGGGCAACAAGATTAGGGCACTCTCTCTCTCTCTTGAACTTGTAAGGCCGTTCCCTTCATCTATAAAAGGGGATGCACTCTCACCCAACAAGGTACGATCATTCCGACTCTCTCTCTGCTAGCTTTAGATGCTCTGAGCACTCGAACAGCTTCACGGCTCTAGAACTCTAAAGCTACACAGAGCATACGTCCTAATACTTAGCGCACGTAGGGGCTTCCGTCACTCTCGACCCTTCAGTCCAGAGTCCGACCGGACCTCTAACAACCCCATCTTATTCTCGCTCGTTTGTAACCCTATAGCAAACTTCGAGCACCTAGGCTCAGGAATAAAGTCACCGATCGACTCAAACTGGACGTAGGGCACGTTGTCTGAACCAGTATAAACCCTATGTCATTGAGTGTTAGGCCACATCCGATCACAACGTACGGCAAAACAATAAATATTTACTTGTTGATCACTTTTCGCACCGACAATAATTGACTTCCATAATGAATATGAATTAATCATAGATAATTTTAAAAGTTATTCCCTCTGTTCTAAATTGTAAGTCAAAATGGCTTACAATTTGGAAAGTGGGAGTAAATGGCAACTATTCGCAAACTATTAAAACTAGTACACTTAGCCATATTAAATTTAATATTGTTTAACTATATTAAAAATAAAATAATATAATTTTAAACAACATTACTAATGTTAAAATCAATTTCATTAATCATTAGTTATAGAGATAACTTTTGAATAGTTTCAATGGTACATCATTAACAACATTGATATGAATATCGTTTGTCATTAATCATAGATGTATCTATTAGCTAGATAGTTTCACTAAGTACTTTATTCGTCACTATGTAGATAATATCGGATATCCATCATCCATATTTTGAATACAGATAATATCAGATATCAGGGGCCGGCACCAAATCCTATGGCGCGGAGAGGTGCAACCTCTGGCACCAAAGGTCACGACATCCCTAGGGTCTATATTCATAGGGCCCGTTCGCTGGTCTGAAATTTGACTGAAATTGGCTGGTTTTATGAGGGAGAAATACTGTAGCAGCCGGTTGATAAACAGTGTTTTGCGAGGGGAGTCAGCCGGCTGGTCTGGACCATCCAGACCAGCGAACGCGCCCATAATGAAGTCGTCTAGGGGTGTATATGTCAAAAAAATTCAAAAAAAGGCTAAATTAGAAAAAGGTGGTTATCCTTGCTGTTTGGCTGAGATTGCTCTCCGAGACATTTTTCTTACACTTTCAGCTATATCATCGTTTGGGTATGTGCTGTAGTATCGGGTGTATGACTCTTAAGGCTATAGTACTTCTAGGTCGCAAGGGCGTTCATCTAGCTTAGGATCGTCGATCGCTATCTGAGGTGGTGTGGCTGGTTGTTTGCACTTGACCCCCTCTGTCTCTTTTTAAATGTCGCTAAAGTATTGGGGTTGGTCAAACTTTCTTAAGTTTGATTAGAGTTGTAAAAAAAATTTAGCAACAATTATATATCCAAATAAGTATATTACTGTGAAAATAGATACAACAAATCTAATGATGCTAATTATGTATCATAAATATTAATTCTTACATATATTTGGTCAAAATAAGTATGTTTAATTTTCTCATAAAGTGAGAATGATAGTTAATAGTGAACGGAGGGAGTACACCTATCTGTGACACTTCATTTTCTCTTAACAAGCACGTGCCGAGGCATGTTCGGAAAAAAGAAAAGACAGTTAACAATGAACGGAAGGAGTACACTGTCTGTGACACTTCATTTTCTCTTAACAAGCACGTGCCGAGGTATGTTCGGGAAAAAAAGAAAAGAAAATCCACCTTCTTTGATGCTCCGAAAGTTGCAGTACTTTACAAATGCCATTAATTAAAGCGTCAAAGTATCTATCATCAGTGCATGGCACTAATACACAGACGGGCTTTACTCTCGATGAAAAACCCCCTCTAGTCCCGGTTCCTCACCCGGGAGTAAGCATCCGGGACTAAAGGAATAATGCCTCTCACCGCTATGTCCCGTGAGATTCGAACCCAAGACCTCATGCATTGCCTCGCGCGTAGCTTACCACCCCACCTACACAACACATCTAACAATGGATGGGATGCTACCCTTTTGAACTAACCCATCGGGGGACCGTTACCAATCCGGACTAAAGGGTCTACCTTTAGTTCCGGACACCAACCGGGACTAAAGGTTGGAGGACTTTTAGTCTCGGTTGGTGGCTCCAACAGGGAGTAAAGGTCGACCTTTAGTCCCGGTTGGTGTCTCCAACCGGGAGTAAAGGTCCTCTGCCACTGTGCCGAGCGCAGTAGCCGTTGGGCAGGGACCTTTAGTCCCGGTTGGAGACACCAATCGGGACTAAAGGTCTCTCTAGTCCCGGGCGCAAAAAATGCCAGGACTAGAGTCCATTTTAGCCTCGGATGAAATGTCTGTTCTCTATAGTGCGGGTCACGTGTGTGTGTGTGGACTGTGGACCTAGCACAAGGCAATAATGCGCGCGAATGGGGTCACTGATTGATTCTAAGCATGCATTTTAGTCATGTATGTAAGTATCGAAAAATATTGCTAAGGGCTTAAGGCCGTCGTCCCTTAGGCTAGCCGAGCATTATGCCCAGAGTTGTGAACTGTGATGCAGGCCAAATAAGGCGTGGTGTGACCAGAGAGCCTAGCTACTGGAAATATACTACGACGATATATTTCTACATGCATGGCCAATAATTTCACTTTCATGGCATCGTTGTACGTCTGGTACTCACGCAACGACCGGTCATCGGAAGGCCCTTTACTACGACGAGTCGACGACACATACCTGAAACATCGGATTCGGATACACCATGCCTGATTTCGATCAGGAGCCGCGAGACCCGGCACCGTACCTCTACTAGTCTACTAGCATTTCTCTTTTTCACTGGACGACGACGTTGTACACTTGTACAGGGGAAGATATGGGAAGCACCCACCAGAACGTACATGTACATGAGAGCATCTGCAAATCTGCATCTGGATCGCTTTGGCGCCGCCCCGCGGTGGATTCCACCGAGGCGTGTAGCCCAAAGTGAGGAGGCACACTCGAAAGCATGGTTTGTCCCCAGCTGAACGAACCACGTCAACGTAACTCGATCGTCCGGCACACAACGACCCGAAGTTATTAAAGGGTGCGCAGAGGGGGGCAGAGCTATTGTGCGTGTGCGAACGGGGATGATTCGAAACTGTGGAACAAAGATTCTCTCGGTGGGACGGGCACGGACGACCTGAATGAAGTTTGCAGTGATTGGGTCCGCCCGCGCCTGCACACGCGCCATACGAATTGATCGGCGACTCGGCGTACGAACTACGCTGCGCGCGCATTGCAATTTGCAAGGGGCAGTCTACCGTATCGAAACGTAACGTTGCGGTGACGGGAACGGAACAACAAGCAGGAGCATGCCGCGCGGAAAGTTTGCATGCAGTTGCAACATAACAGATGCACCGCGAAGGGAAGCACAAGCACATCCCGCCTGATCTCATACACACGACCACGTCGTCGAGCGAGGTCATCATGAGATATCTATCTCTCTCTGTCTATCTATCCCAAATAGTGTGCATATCGCAAGTTTTATTTAATTTGTAAAAAATACGTATAATATTTGTATCTCAAGTAAATTTATTAAAAACTATATTTAAAGATCTTTCCAATGATATTAATTATATACTATAAATATTAATATTTTTTAATATATATTTAGTCCAAGCTGTTTCTCGGAAAGCAAAAGCAATAGATATTTAGGGGCGGATGGAGTAAACGTTGTCTAGTAGTACAACTTTACTTTATTATTGAAATAGTACTGTTTTTAACTTGGACTCTATGATCAACTTTACGTACTCAGAGCATCTCCAAGAGCCTTTCTAAATCTCACTCTCTAAATCATTATTTAAAGAGTCATTTGCATAAAAATCGCTTTCTGTATCTTTTCATTCTCCAACAGTTCTTCTATATTTTATACGCACTTTGGAGAGCCATTCTCGTCTTCTATTTTTATCTAGCGAAAAATCCAGAATAGAAGATGGCTATATTTGGATAACCATTTAGACAAGTTGTTCGAGGCTAATTTTTCACTAAAATCTCTATTCCTAGCATTTAGGAAGGATATGGAGAGTCTTTCCAAGAGTTTTTCTAAATCTTGCTCTATAAATCATCATTTGGAGAGTCATTTCTATAAAAATCGCTTTTTATATATCTTTTCACTCTCCAACAGCTTTTCTATATCTCGTGCGCACTCTATAGAGTCGTTCCCGTCTTCTATTTTTAGCTAACGAAAAATCCGGAGTAGAAGATGGCTATATTTGTATAACTATTTAGACAAGCTGTTGGAGGGTAAATTTTCACCAAAATCTCTATTTCTAGCATTTAGAAAGAATTTAGAGAATCTCTTGGAGTTGGTCTAATGGATTGAAACTATTTTGAAAAGTCATTTGCTAAAATAGTTTCTAGAAGAGAGAGATGAAAGACAGCTCCATATATACAGCACCCATCCTAATGTGAGATCGAGTTTTGAGGAGCTTCACTTAAGGAGCACATGGACTAAAAGCAAGTAACTTTCCTGGAGAAAGATTCATGTGTACCTTTTAAATGAACTAATTACTAGATTACTAGTTGGGTTGACAACTAAAAAATATTTTTGGAGATGTATAATAGGATATACGGTGAAGTTACTCTAGTTGATGCAGCCTGTAGGGCACGTTGGTAGAGTCCCACTCTAACTCATTTATTCTTTGATTAAGTAATTCTAACTGATTCTAGTGGGAGAGCAGGATGGGGGAGCACATGAGAATTGATTCTGAAATGATTCCGATAAAAAATAGATAGGAAGCAATGAGGAACAGGTTTTGTACTCTCATCTTCCAGTTCCAGTATAAATGAAGAAGTAATTCTTAATTATCTGCTTTCTACTATAATCTATGTGAGATTTTATGGTTTCGTTAAAGAGGAGTGATTCTCACAATAAATCTGCTCCAAGAAACGCCAAATGGCCCGTACCATACACCGATACAAGCATCTACAAATATCAGCAGTGTTATGCTAACTGAGATCAACCATATGCTCTAGCCTGATGAGGCATCCTTTGCAGAATTTCAGCAAACTTTCGCCGCACCACTGAGGAGGGAAGCCATTCCGGTACTTATTCTTGAGATGTGCCGGCATCATGGTCTGGTGACGGACGTCGAGTAGGCCAAACGGTCCTAATGCTTTACCCTTGTTGTACACCGTCGCCAATTCTAATGTCGTATCGTCCTTCGGCTGCTAGGCTCTAACTTATCGACATTCTTGGTTGGTCCTGAACGCTAACGTTTTGCCAGCAGGATGTGGAACAGCCGAAACTTGTCACTTTCCCGTTCTCTTAATGAAAAAAGAGGCTACGGCATGCTCGCCAAAAAAAAAACATATGCTCTCTTTTGGAGGTAGTGACAGAGCCAGTTCTTTTTCTTCTATAATATTTAGAAAAAATAAAACATATCGTAGTCTATGCATAGACTCCCCTCAGAATTGGGTACACGTTTTGTTTTTAACAAGAGATTTGCATCGCAGATATCACATTCAGCATAAACCTTATATTGCACATAAGATGAAAATGTATCAAGGAAACCATATAAAATGGACTGATGCTCTCATATCTACACATCACGTAAGAGAGAATTATTTGGAGTCATCCTTGATCTCATTAGCATTGTTTTCACTACCTTTAGGATGATAAGACAACTCTTCCTTTGAGTATACCATCGGCATTGGAAAATTTGCCCCGACTTGGCCAGTCATTTGCACAATTCAGTTTGCTTATAAAGCAAACTGCCAACAAGGCATGGGATCGATGCTTAACCTTTCTGTGTGAGCATCCATGTTCATGGAAGATCCAGGTGCCTCTTGTATCCACTGTTTACTGGCTCTGAGGTAGCATCTGGTCATCAGGCATCTGCAATTCCAATTGAGATGACAACTGCTGCCGTCTGAATTAGTGTTTGCTGAATTGAAATTCAATGCCAGGTTGTACAGTTTCATTTTTGCTAGATGTTAGAATCTCAATTCTATCCTTGAAAGTAATAACTGGTTCTTCACTCGAACCAAAGCCATTGGATCACCTTCTTCTGAAACTTGAACAGCATAAAGCTTCTCCATCCAATCCATGATGGTTACATTTGAAGTTTTCGGAACACAAAACACATCTGCTGCCTTAAAGCTAGAGGGAGGACAACTCTTAGTTACCAGCACCTGAGGCAACTTCATCATTCACAACAGCTGAATTATCATCAGGAATCTTTGCTGTTTCCAGTTCTGTCTTTTCTGAAGACCCTTCAGGTAGGCTAATGAATGCCGGATGCATCTCTGTACATATATCAAAAATAGATGCAGCTTCTGGTTTGTTTGTGTTTGTCTCATCTTCAGAATTTGAGGAAGAGGTACGATATAAATTTTCTTCCAGTGAGGACCCCTGATCTTGTAGATTATTTCTGCTCATGGGATCAGTTGCTCCATCATCAATGATATGTTCCTTGTCATCATCATCAGAAATTAACACGCCATCAAGGCACTCCGTATGTACTGTTTCAACATCTGGTTCCCGAGGAGATCCTTGAGATTCAACTCCACTACTAGACCCGAGCAGAGTATCCCTCCTTACAACATTAAACAAAATACCATTTTCAATCTTTTCAGGCTGCAACAAGTCACCTTCAGAAACCACGATACTTGTTGAAGGGCCAAATGTCGATCTAGGGGTAATGGTATCATGGATATCTAAAGCTGAATTGTCCAAGCTCCTATCGATTGCTTCTCTACTCACTGCATGAGCTGCCAAGGTACCAGCATTTGGTGTCACAAGATCAGTTATGTCTTCCCTTGATGGAATTGTTCTGAATTCTGTGTCGATCTCAAGATTCTGAACAAAGCTGATGAATTTATTGGCTGAGGCTGTCCTCATAAGAGGGCCACCACTTCTTGTCCAAGAGTGTAAATCAATACTCTCAGATTCACTGTCACTGCTCTCGTGTGCACTTCTCTGAAGATACTGGTTTCTGGTAGATGTTCCAGCAACTCCTCCAGGTCCTTGAGGAGATGTAAGCATTTCTTCTTCAAGAGAACCAGTTGAATTTTCTCTTGCTATGAGATTCCAGGATGGAATCCTCCTAGATGGGCAGAACCTGATTGCTGGACCATATCCTTGCGATGCGGATGCTCTTTCTGCACTCCTCTTTAGCCTACGCAAGTGGTTCAGGAGGGCAACACATTCATCCAGTGCAAGCTCAATAGCACAATTTGCCCTGATGGCTGATAGCTTTTCCCAAGTGCATCTCCTACCTTGATTCGCAGCCTTCTGAAGCTCAGCATAAGACGGGTTCTGTATCATCTTGGAATACTGATGATAGTGGGAAATAAATCATGTGTAAGTTTACTGATTACCGTGTCGATAGCTGACATTTGCTTGAATAATGTGAAAAGAACATTTGCATGAAAGGAGAGAGAATAGGAAACATTGCAGACCTGCGCAAGAGTGGCTGGCATAACAACTGTAACATCGCCTTCCCAATCTTGAGCAAATAATTTAGCTAATCCTCCTAGAGGAAATCCAAGTTCCAGAACTTGATTACACCTATGTTTAACTTCCATCTCAGCAAGTTCAGCGAGCTAAATACAAGAAATAATAAACACGTATTAGTACATCATAACATGCCTGCAGATGATACTTTGGCAAAATGAACTATCTGGCCAGAGTATCCATCTATTATTTGCAGCAAATAATTCTAGCAGTGTAGTGGGACGTTATGCTACTTAGGCATCAACATGCTACCATTCCTGGTATGTCGGAAGGCATGTCATATGACAACTGTAGGTAAAAGAAGAAATATCTTTATGTTTTACATGGATTGGAAGCATGTCCAATAAAAAGTATATCTGCATTGTAAGAGGAAATAAGACAAACTCAATAAAAAGAATACAACAAGGAGAAACTATTTGACATACCTTGGCAGCTAAGCTGCCTCCATAAGCCCTAACGATTTCCTTTAGTCTCAACAGCGGAGCTATGTGAGGATTGGCTTGGCTTACTATGAAATGATTCACATTGAATAGTTCCTTCAATTGCTTCATGGGTAAATCGCTTTCTAAGCTCCCATCTCTCCAGCGGCGGGTTGGAGCAACAGTTCGTTCCTCTATGCCTAATAAGAATGGAGCATGGAAAGGAATGGTTTGACCAAATCTATCTTTTGCCATCAATTCTTGGGCCTCAAAAAGTCCAGGAAAAGCACAGGAAGCTGTTACTGCACTCCAGATAAGAACATGAGGTGATGTTAAATAGTTTAGGCATCGAGGCGGCTCATGCTTTCTTGGAGAACACACGGTGACAACAAGAATCCGACCAGTCATGTCATAAGCTTCTTGAAATGTCAAATTGCTGGTAAGGTTTCTCAAAAGCACCTGCAAGTGCCTTATATCATGAACAGCGCCTTGTGTCAAAATTCTTTTAACCACAGGAAAGATTCCACCCATCTGGTCAAAAAATTTCAGGGAATGCCACTCTTCAAAAAAGCTCTCCAGCTCAGGCCATGATCTTGTTGCTACTATAGAACACATTATCGAGCCAACACTTGATCCTGAAATTATCCTTGGCAAAAGTTTATGTTCTACCAAGGTTTTAACAACACCCACATGAAAGGATCCCAATGAAGCACCTCCACTTAGCAGCAAGGCTGTTCTACCAAAGGCATGTCTTGTCTCATGCATAAATGCGAGTTTCTCTTCAAGAGGCAACTCATCTGAATCAGAATCACAGACCATTTTCAGTTGAGTAGATACTTCCTCAATGTATTCCTTTATGAGTCTAGGCACCTGGCGAGCAAGAACATTACAATAAAATAAATTAATGACCAACATAGTGCTACACTAGTGTTACAAGCTCTAACACCTGCACACTGGAACAAAAGAAACTATAAAGTGCAAACACAACAACCTGACAAAAAGATGTGCCAAAGATGCAATATGTTCATAATGCAATTGTCATTGTCACTTATAGAAATCGTAGGCTAAATGTTTTGCAGATCTTAATTTATAATATGTGATTGCCTTTTGTAACTCAAAAGGAACAGGATAGACAACTACTAATACGTGTTCTACTTTTCAATCCTATTCCATATGAATGAAGAGCAGAATCTTGCCTAGTCAAGTCCAGATATGTACAGATGGGAATTGTTCATCCCCAAATTAGAGTCACGAGTTTATTCTCATATGCTAAAGCGAGTGGTCCAATATTGAAACTACATAAAATTAGCTAAGATTGACACACCGCTTCCTCCTAGTTAAAACATATAGTCTCTCTCAGAGCAATCATCAGATGGCGTCGAAATTTCGTTCGATCGACGCGATGGCAGAGCATTACGTACCTGCAGCCTCCCCTTGTGCAGTTCAGGGTTGCACATATTGCCGAGGTTCCTGAGCAGGTCCGCGCGCATGCAGAAGACGATGTCCCTGAGCGATCCCTCCTGGCGCCGGTGCCTGAGCTCGCGGAGCTTATTGCGGACGAGCTCCTCGTCGTAGAGGTCGGCGTCGCTGGCGCGGCGCGGGGGGGCCTCGCGCTCCAGCATCCGTGCCGCGTGCGCCCACTCCTCGTAGGTGAGCGCGGCGCGCATCATGTTCCGCCAGAACTTGCGGCGGTAGGCGGACTGCACCCTCGCCCGCAGCCCCGCCCTGCCGCGGCGGCCCCGCAGCAGGAGCGCGACGGCGCAGACGGCGAGCAGGATCCCGCGCGTGTTGTCGCGCGGGTGCAGCCACGCCGCCGCGACGGGCAGCGCGGCGCGCAGCGCCGCGGCCAGGCGGTGCCACAGGCGCGCCGCGGAGCCGCAGAGCAGCACCCGGAGCGCGACGGCGCGGCCCAGCGCCGTGGACGGGCCGATGGCGAACGCCCCCACCGGCGCCTCGCTGGCGATGTCATCCATTTGGGTGGTGGCGCAGCGCAGCGCAGAGGGTCACCCGCTCACGGCGGCCGCGGGCGTCTTGGATGGCTGTATCGGTTCGGATCAGAGCTAGAGCTGGAAGGTCGGAGAAGGCGAGTGTTGCTTGACTTACAGCTATCTACGCACGAGGGCATGGGCGCATGGCGTATTGGCGTGTTGAATTGGAGTTTGGCAAGTCGGGAGGAGGCGGCAGCGAGATGGGGGATCACAATTCACAAGAGGACGACGAGGAGTCGTGGGCGTGTCACGCATGGGGACAAGCGCCGGCGTCCGAGTCAGGAAAACGGGCGAGGAGATAAGGGAGGAGGTAGCGCAACGTAACCAACAACTACCCGTCCCGCGGGCAAGCACGGCAGATGGGTGGTGCCGTCCGCCGCGCGGAGCTGCGCAGATCCCCAGCGAAAGTACGTTAGCGATTGGGATGGGCGCGGCCTCGAGGTCGGCCGCCGTAGGCGGTTGGTTTGGTTGCCTCCTCGCCGCTGAGGGAGACGGTGACGATGTGGAGGTGGAAGAATGGGGAAAACGGCTGGGTGACGCGCGCAGATCTGGGAAACTGTACAAGGGGACACGTGCCCTGGGCCTGGACGGTGGCTCGTACGAGTTCGTGAGCTGACTTTTGGGGAAGACGCAGAAGCGTCTTGTTTACCGTCCCATTAATAATCAAGGTATCACATGATCAAAAAATAATCAAGGTATCACGATAGACTCGTACAAAAGTCTGATACTAGAACCAGTGTCAGTCGGAGTTTTATCCTCATTCGTATTAAATAATTTGCCAGATAGGGTTTTTTTTTTATGATGTGGCATTATATTTAAGAAGAGAAAAAAGAAATGAAAAAAGGGAACGTATCTAGTACAAATCAACCATCCGTGCAACCTTGGAAACTACGAATCAGGGTCATAAGATGCTAATCCAATGGATATGGTTAGAGGTGGGATTATTTTGCGCTTAAGCCCCCACCAGCCGGCCACTTTTCCAATACCCCTTGCCCACACCCCCCCCCCTCGCGTCCGTTTCTGGTTCCGTGTCCGGCCGCCGCCGTCCATCGCCGCCTGTGCGCCCCTGGCGCGCCGGCGGCCTGGTGAGCTCGCCGCCGCCCCTTCGCCCGCGTGCTCGCCGCCACCGCCCGTGGTCTGCCGCCGCCCGTGGCCCTCCGCCCCGCCACCGCAAAAACAGGCAGGCTGCCCCCATCGATTCGACCTCCATCTTTGCTCTTCTTCACGGTGGGCAAGGTATGTTACCTTGAGTAAATGCAATGATATTTATGCAAATGCAGTGATGAAATAAATTGCACTGAACTCCATGTCCATGTTGTATAATGCACTGAAACACTGAAAATTGGCAGCAATGGGCTCAATGATTCACGAAAAGGAACTCACTGTTGGCACCAGGCCAGGGGCGCACGGGCGGAATCGCCTGGCGGCGGAACGTCACGAAAAGGAATCGCTTGGCGACGGGACTCGCGATGGCGGCAATCGGGCGGAATCGCATGGCGGCGGGACTCGCGATGGACAGGGGCGATGGACTCACGGGGACCAGGCGCGATGGACGACGGACTCGGCGGGACTCGCGATGGCGCCGGGCGGCGGCCGGACACGGAACCAAAAACGGACGAGAGGGGGCAGGGGTATTGGAAAAGTGGCCGGCTGGTGGGGGCTTAAGCGTAAAATAATCCCACCTCTAACCCTGTCCATTAGATTAGCATCATGTGGCCCTGATTTGTAGTTTCCAAGGTTGCATGGGATGGTTGGTTTGCACTAGATACGTTCCCTAAAAAAAATAAAACTCTCATGGCACAATTACCAACTCGCAATGAGTCATGTAATTAAGTACTTATGAAACTATAGAATGAAACTATGCATTGAGAGTGATTGTTTCATTCAAGTTTTATTACATTTTATTTGATATGGCATTTTTATAAACAATGCTATGAAACTCTCCACGGGGACTGACCTAACTTCAAATAGTAATATTTTCGGTACCGCAGAGCGCAAACATAGCAATTACTAGTTATTTGCATTTTTACTAGTTTTTTTTGGCACAAGACCACTTGCGAATTTATTTCACAAGCCGTTTAGTAGATTGCCATAGCCTCCAGGGATCATAGAAAGGGCAGCATGCTCATGGTAAAACTTGACCATCGTTTAGTCGATTGCCATAGCCTCCAGGGATCATAGGAAGGCCTAGCATGCTCACGGTGAAACTTGACCACCATGTACGGGAACGCAAAACTCGAATAACGTAGTGACATATCTCAACTCAATTTGGTTGTCTGTATGCTGACAACATGTACGAGCAATACTATGGGTCCTTTTGAGGTGGCTCCTGTACCAGCTTCACATACGACTTCGGTATCAAAGTGGGCAAAGTCACAGCCAAATGAGATCCCTTGTGCGGAGAGATGGAGCCGCTTTAGCGTCCGGAGCTGGAGCGCCAAAAACTAGCTCTGTATGTAGGACTTCGGCTAAGACGGCGGAGCACCTCGCAAGGAGCACATCCTATATGGCAACGGTATATTGCTTCATTCATGGTTTAGTGAGAAATCATTTCAAACACGATGTCCATCGATTATATCTTACAATTTCTTTTTCCAGCTATTCTCATCCATATTATTGAGTTACAGCGCTAGTAGAGGCACTGATGATGATCAGGGCGCTAGAGGACCACGTTCATCCGGTGAAGAATCTTCGCCAAGACTGCCATGGAAGAAAACCACCTGCGGAAGAAAAAAAAAACAGTCAACTTTTGTCACATTTTCCACATGATGCCATCGGGGGGCGAGGTCTTCTGAATTCGTTATCCCAAAGCTAAAGTGACACTGAAGCATATTACTTACCACACCCTTGGCATCGAACATAATAATCTTTCTTCATTACAAGACCAGAGCCTCCACAGACTTCGCATTTCTTTTGTGCGATCTGAACAATCAGGAAAGAAACGATCATGAATAAAGGATAGTAACGTGATCAAATGCAATTGATGGAACTGACAGAAATTCAGTTAGCAAAGACGGTCACGAAATCATCTAAAAAATGAGGATTAAGTCCACTTTTGGTCCCTCAACTATTGTGTTCGTCTAATTTTGACCCTCAACTACAAAACCGTCTAATGCTAGTACCACAACTGTCAAAACCGTTCACTTTTAGCACCTGGGCGCGGGTGAGGCTGTTTTGTCCAACATGGAGCGGTTTGACATTGGGGCCACGCAGTGACATGTGGGGCCCATGCGCCATCGACTCAACCCTACCTCTCCATCCTCACGACCACTCCCCCGACGCGTCCTCTCTCAGCGCGCGGCGGGGCGGGCGCAACTCCCTCGCCCGGCCATACTAACGATGACGCAGAGGAGGAAGAAGACGCTCGCCACGTAGACCGGTAGCCGCCCGCCCTTGCGCAGCGACGTCATGGCGTGCTTCGCGCCGAACGCGTCGGCCCCGGCTCCTGCGCCCACGCCCGCGAGCGACGACTTGCGCCGCCCCGCCAAGCTCATGGTGCCCGCGGCTCGCTCGCTACCCAGCGCTGCCCTCATCCTACTCCTCTCTCGATCTCCCCGTGCGTCGGGCTGTGTTTTCGCTTGGACCGATCGAACGCGTGTCGCGACCGCGATCAGAAAGCGGGGGAGGCCGGAGGATCGTCCGCACTAGCGAGGTAGCCGCGCGCGTGGGTCTTTATGGATTGGCTGGAGAACCTGGCCGGGGAGTCAGCACCGGGGGCTGCGGATTTGGTGAGGGGATGCCATCTCCTGATGGTTCCCACACCCTTCTCTTCTCCCCTGGCCACCAGGCGTTGAACGGGCAAGTGCAAGCAACAGATATTAATTGGATGGAAAATTCGTCAAGCTCAAGCCGCCGCCATCCAATTACTCATACTCACTGGTGCCTAAGGTCCCTATATTGCCCTCGGACGAAACTGCAACGAGAATCATCCACCAGGGCACTCGGACGAAGCGTTGCCGTCACCGCCATCCGCCATGAACACCGAACTGAGCTCGGCCATGGCTTCCTCTTCTTCCTTGCTTCCTCTTCCATATTCTTAATGTTTTGGTTCCTCCCTAATGTCATGGCCTTGCCCGTGAAACGGTTTCACCGGCGGACCTTCATAGCAACAGGAACGGCACCGTTGCCGCGGTGCACCGGCGCCACCACTGCTGCGCACGTGGCCGGACTTCCCCGAGCCATCTCCGCCCTAACCAACTCCGCAGTGGTATCTGTGGTGAGCTCCTGTTCCTTTTCCACCGTCCCGTTAAATCTCTACCTTTGCCGGTGCGTCGGAACACGTGCGCCGCCACCGGCGAACCCGTGCCTACGCGGGTAGACATGCCCCTGCACGCCGCAGCCCTAACCACAGGGCCGTCGTGGTCCTGCGTGGCCGCGCGGAACCTTGTGCTGGCCATGCGCCGCTCGCGGCCGGACCTCGCCGCCGCCGAGCCTCCTCCCGGCCGGGATTGGCCACGGCCGGCCACCCACACGCGCGTGCATAGCCCTGGTCAAACCCGTCGGCCCCCACGTGGCGGTCAATGCCAGCGAGGCATGGTCAAAACCGCTCCACGTAGGACAAAACAGCTTTGCCCGCGCCCAGGTGCTAAAAGTGAACGGTTTTGACAGTTATGGTATCACCAATAGACGGTTTTGTAGTTGAGGGTTAAAATTAGACGAACTCTATAGTTGAGGGGTCAAAAGTGGACTTAATCAAAAAAAAAAAAAAGACCTGTCAACAAATTTCGGCTGACAATGGCTATGCATCTTAGGGTAAAAAAGAATTAGAGTCCAAATGGATATATAAGTATACTCAAGAAAGGCATTTTCTGTCTCTTGGTCTTGGTCCCTAAGGACAATTCCTTCAGCTCCAGGGCAAACTTAGGGTGTGTTTAGTTCGTGAAATGAAAAAAAATTTAGTGTCACATCGATGTGTCGGAAGGATGTCGGGAGGGGTTTTTTGGTACTAATAAAAAAACAAATTACAGATCCTTGGATACTAATAAAAAAATAAATTACAGAACCCATCAGGAAACTGCGAGATGAATCTAATGATACTAATTAATCGGTCATTAGCACATGTGGGTTACTGTAGCACTTAAGGCTTTTTATGGACTAATTAGGCTTAAAAGATTCGTCTCGCGATTTTGCCGAGAACTGTGCAATTAGTTTTTTTCGTTTATATTTAGTACTACATACATGTACCGTAAGATTCGATGTGACACTTTAGGGTGAAAATTTTTGGAAACTAAACATGGCCTTGCTTAGAAAAAAAAAAACAGTACGGTAAAGAGCGAGAAGCAACAGGCCTAGCACTCACGATTCTTTTGCCGAACTCGACCCCTGCAACGACGAAAGGCGTCACTCCAGCTGCACGAGCGATAAGCAAGAGCCGACGCTGTCAGACAATTGAACTCGTGGAACTGACAATATGCAATTCACTCGAGCGCGGAAACAGGTAGACGGGCCGCCCACCTACAGCGCCGACGACAATCTGCCAGGTGACCTGTGCGGGCGGGAGCGGGGAATCAGCGGCCGCGGAGGCGGCGGCCGCAACGGAAGCCCCGTCAACTGCGCAAACGCTGGTGGCGCCGCCTCGGCCAGCGGGAGCTCGCCTGCCGAGGCTGCCGCTCGGGAAGAGGCCGCCGCGGCCGGTGCCGACCAGGCCCGGCAGTGGGCCGCGACCCGGCAAGTGCGCGGGGTAAGCGCGCGCCTGCATCGCTGCGTTCTTTGCTCGCGACTGCTCCGATACTAGTATGGTTTGTGCAAGACGGAGGGCCGTGAACGTCCACTCGTACTTGATTTCCGTTGTGCGTGTGCCGATGCGCGAGGGACCCAAGCACTGCCACGCGACGCACGCACGTCCACAATAAATTCCAATGAACCTGTCGCCAATTTGGCGGTTGCAACTTTTCTTTTGTCTGTCTTCCTTTTTCCTGGCTTCCAAGTTCCAACCGTTCACTTCCCAACAACACTGCTTGTCTGCTTCCTTTCCTTCTGCTTCCATAGTTCCATGGCCGGGTAGCAACATGTGCATTTTTTTATATCGGCCACGTTTCTGGGAGCACGCCAAAACGATTTTCCTGATGGTTTACTGCATCGATGATCAACATGTGCATTTTTTTATATCGGCCAGATTATCACGTTTCTGGGAGCACGCCGGCCAAGACGATTTTCCAGGAAATTCACAAGTTGCTTTGTTGCAAATAGCAATCCCTCTAGGTTGTCTCTCTGTTTCACAATAAACCACCCCCACTACTTATGTCCTCGTCCATTTCTATGGTTTTTTTTTCATGAATATAGAGTCAATATGACTTTATTTAGATCTTATCGTCCAAAATTTAGTTGGCTACCTGAACTTTATATCATTTTAGCACATTTATGTGGTTCGATGAGCTAATGATTTTTTTATGACGTTGGTTAAACTTTAGACTGTATTTTAGACCACTTGTTAGGGCCTGAAGATCTCAAGTTTAACGGACCACAGGATCCAAATAGGATCCTGAGTACCATGCTAGCCGAGTCAAGCATGCTTAGATTATGTTTATTCATCATGATGCAGTCATGAGTTTTAGCAGACAATAAAATATATGTGACTATGCTCCTTTTTCATCGGTGACCTTTCATTGAAAGCTCTAAAAACATTACTAGACAAACGAAATTATCTTAGCTCGTGTAAGCCTTGCAACCGCATATCTATGGATGTAATCTCGAAACCAAAGTGACATAAGGGTGGGTTCTCGATTTCCTATTTCAAGTTCAAACGTGGGACATTGACCTATGTCCAAGGATTATTAAATGCTAGCTCCTCCGTTCCAAATGATAGTTCATTTTAATTTTGTTTCTAAGTCAATTTATTTTTCAATACTTTAGAAAAACATATTAATATCTCGAAATTCAAATAAATACGCTATTGGGATATATTTAATGAAACTAATTTGACATTGTAAATCTTGATACATTTCTTCATAAACTTAGTCATGTTTGATTTAGAATAAAGCTATAGTAGTAGTTCGAAAGCGATGGTGAAGGATTGCCATAGGACCCTTAAACAATGCAAGCACCATTTTAATACTTTCGCGACCCTCAAAACAATGCAAGCAGCAACCGCCATATTAAA
This sequence comes from Miscanthus floridulus, assembly GCF_019320115.1. Taxonomy (NCBI): domain Eukaryota; kingdom Viridiplantae; phylum Streptophyta; class Magnoliopsida; order Poales; family Poaceae; genus Miscanthus; species Miscanthus floridulus. Next base: position 111,046,781 of record NC_089584.1, read on the forward strand.
CTTTCGTGACCCTTAAAAAATGCAAGCAGCAGATTAAAAAAAAATACAAGCAAGCGCAGTATTTTGGCCGGTATGGCGTCTCACGAATGATTATAAATAACGTTTGGTATCATTGTAAGACCTGTTAAAATGAAAACATTTATTAACCGCCAGTGCAAAAGATGACAAAATTGTAATCCTTGATGGATCCATTCCCACTTCATTCGGATTGAAGCGCCAAAAAGTTTGAATTGTCTTTAGTAGTTTAGTGTGTACATTGATATGTTTTCCTTCCAACTTTTAGTCCTCATCGTCTCCATATGCGTCCTGATTTCTTTTGTTCTTGCATGCGCCTGCAAAAGTGATATTGGTGGTGCTAAAAACCTTTAAAGAAGTTATAAATCGACAAAGTCACTACCGTGTACCATGTGCATAAGCGTTAAGCAAATTGATTGATACTCCTGGTACACTACAGCATTTCTATACTGCCACCTTCTAGGTTACACATGTTAGTATGGGTCTGATTGGTTCGTGGCCAAAATTTGCCATGCCAAAGCTAGGTAAAAAAAAAATTACCATGGATTTCGGCAAAGCCAAATGTGAGAGGTTGGCAAGTTTTGGTAGCCAACCAATCAGGCTCTATGTTACTACCTCCTGTTACTTTTTTCCCATGCATATAGTGGCAGGGAAGCATATAGTCGTACAGCTATCATAAGCGGAAGTACCTAAAAAATCAACACACAGCCCACACAAATGACAAAAAAAAAAGTCTTGCTCTTACAACAATTGATTTTTTAAAGGAAAGATTAGTAGCAATGAACAGTCATCCCAAACACCCTAAGTTGCAATTTCTGGTTGATATCAACCAGAAATAGGCGCCCGTCATGTTTAGTGCTAGATTATGAAATTTATGCTACAAGGTCCCAGAGGTAATGAATTGATAGACCAAGCACAGTTTGCGGAGCGAGACAACAGTCTTTAGTCCCACTCAGGCACTCAGCACAAAACAGGTTGCTGAAAAGAATAATCAAGATACTTAAATAAATTGATGAGATTGTTCTACACTCCACGAAGAAGTTTGCACCAAAAAAAAGGCATCAGGAGAGACTGAATGCAGTGGCATATTTTCCACAAATTACTTTATTAGAGGGGTAACTTTATTCATTCAGAGTGTTAATGGCACATGGAAAACCCCTATCTTGATGTGCCGTGTAGTGTATATCATGGGCAAACCAATTTGCCCAAAAATAAGAGACCAACTAACTCTCACCGATTATATTGTACACTGACAAGACGTTTTAGCTTTTCTAGATTCATAGTTTTTGCTACATATCTAGATATATATTATGTCTAGATACATAGTAAAAGCTACGAATCTAGAACTACCAAAACATCTAATAATTTGGGACGGAGGGAGTACAAAGTTACAACTGCATATCCCCACCATATCAAGAACAAAATTTATTTTCCTATTAGATTATAGCATTGTTTCTACCCAGTAAATTCATTAGCTGTTTTTGTCACGACAGCAATATGAATCAGGAAACCCTATTTTTTGTTATAGCAAAAAAAGAAGGAAACAAAAGACAAATCAACAGACATGGAGCAAGATTGCTCAAGCTTTTTGCTCCAAATATTGTCTTGTAACACAGTGGGATTTGCTAATACATCAGTATATTATGTCCAGTTTAGTGCGACGACCAATACGCTATTTCTCTCGGCTAAGACTTAATCGCCAACTGTTCAGATTAAAAACGAAGAGAAATATTCTTGTGGACACTAATGATCTGATTGTGGTCATAATCATGACTGATGACAACAACTTACTTTCACAGAAGTTGCAGAACTGGGTACGTCAAACATTCAAATTGCCATCAACTAAGTATAAAAAAAAGGTGATAGAACATACGAAAATATCCACTGACCTCTGATGCTCCTTAGAGCGCTCAATAAACTCGGCGGCGATATCACCACTTTGATAGGATGCAAGAACAGCCCTGATGTCAGAAGGTCTTACCATAGCAACATCTACAGATTTTTATGTGTTATAAATATTGCCAAATTGCCAAAAAAAAAGAAAAATTAGCAAACTAGACAAATGGAAAAGCCTGACCTAATAGGATGAACTAGATAAAGTTCCCAATGCTTACATTCTAGAAATGGAATAAGATCAAGCAGTTGAGTGTCATCACTTTCAAGCTTCCAAGGTTTAATTTCCACACAATTTTCAGGCTGCAGGCTTGACTCTTTAGCATGAGAGCTGATATAAAGAACTTGAGCAGGATTTCTGTTCAGCTTTGACAGATCCTAGTAATGACATCATAAAGGGTCAGTCTTGAAAACTCAATGCAGAGTACATAATGCCTCTTATAATGTTATTAAGATCTTACAATTACTACCAGGAGAAACATTTACCACTCAGAATTAGAACAAGACTAACCACTGGAAAGACCACTCAATGGGGGGTGATTAACAATAAGTAACTAGTGAAGCATGGGAATGATGATTGTATCATCATGAATAAAGTCCCCTAGTTACTTTCAATATACAACAGCATAGAATTTCAAAATTGGGTAGTGCATGAACTGAGGGTTGGTTCTAGAAGCCTGTCATGCAAAATTACAGAAGATTGGTGTGCATGATGAAAAGTTACAGCAAAGCAAAAGAAACAACAGGCAACTCATCTTAGGAAGTCACTTAATACATCTTTGGGCCATGGGAGAGGATCTGGAACACCAAGCAAGTGCTGCTTTTTCATATGGCTTGTGGCACAAGTGATAGACTACCTATCTCTTAGCACAACAAGGTCTGCCTCATCCCACCAAATTCTCCTTTGTGATCAGGAGGAAGAAACAATTCAGCACTTGCTCATTTTGTGTATTTGCCAAGTAATTCTGCTTCAGTCTACTGCAAAAGGTTGGTTTGCAAACTCTGTCTCCACAGACTGAAGACATTTCCCTGGATGATTGGTGGTCAATTATCACTAAAGGAACCAGTGGTGAAATAAAAAAGGGACTCAATTCCCTTGTCATCTTAGGAGCTTGGACAATTTGGAAGCATCCGGAATCGCTATGTTCAACAGACCCTCTCCATGTCTTCCTGAAAATCTCTCACTCGCCAGAGGAGATGCAGCTTAGGTACATGGCTAGCGCTCAGGGTTTGTCTCTCACGGATATTGATAAAGAGTGTGTTTGTAAGGGTTCTTACTTAATAGTGAATATAATGATATGCAGCTATCCTATGTGTTCAAGAAGAAAAAAAATACTTAATACATGGACAAGAAACTTTATGTAAAACCACTTTCACTCTACAAACTTGACCAGTTATTACAAGAAATATGAACCTCTATCATGTTTCAATCCATGCTATGCCACCATTAGCTTACCACGCTGTAAATTATTGGCTAGAGTGTGTAGGAAAATATAGCACAGATGAATAGGACTGACCTGCCAGAAACAGGTATTCAAAGGATCCATACATTTAAAGGACCAGTTTATAAAATATTTAAGCCAAGCAAAAGGATTAATACACAACAATTCCTTTACTAACACAATAGCGTGTAATATCCCACATACCCGATAATGTTTTCCATTTTCATACTTAGTTGCAACTCTTGATAGCCTGTGTCGAATATTGCCCTTTGGATCCAGCCTATCAACAACAGGATCAACATACTGCACATGCAACAAAGTTTCATGCAGGTTACACATTTGCAAATAAAAATGAACTGAAAGCCTCTGAAAAACTTACCATACTAAGCTGATCAGAATACACAACAATTTCATAAAACCTCCCGAGTTGTTCAAGAAAGGCATCCACTCCTGGCCTCTTAAAGGTCCTCCATCCTCTCTCACGCTATACACATGTTTATTTAAGAAAAAAACATTAGACTGGTATTCTCAATGAATCAGTCAACCATACGGGCAAGCAAAATATGAAATGAGTATGATAGAAAAATAAATAAAGGAAGATTTAATTGTATGTTCTAAAAATATATTGCAGTATACAGAGATCCATACTCCTATAGTAAACAAAAAAATTAAAGTTTGTATGGAACATAAAAGTTCACCTTCCAATCTGAGTATACAAGAGTCTCGTTCAGATCCAGAACTAGAGTCAATACATGCTGCTCTTGAGGAAGAAGATCTGGAAGAAGTTTGTCTGATACTGGTTCGCTAAAGCCCTATGGTAAACATATATTAGTATGATTGACATTTCTTCATAATATCAAACATGGATCCATGAAGGAAAAAAAAAGTTACCATCTGTACTGACCCGAATTTGATCTTCAATTTGGCTCCTCACATCCAGGTATACCTCAATAGCGGCAACAGGAACTACAGAACAAAGCATACAATCCTTAGTAAGGAGGCAGCAAAAAAGGAATTACAGTATCTAGCCAACCTGAGCCGTCAATTAAATCGGAACTCGAATCAGTGGCATGTATGGCTTTATTTTTTTCTAACACAATAAGTAGATGAAGGCATTAACCCAAAAAACTCAGTATCGAGGATGAGCAGATTAAGAGTAAGCTCATATCACACTCCTTCCCTGTGACATGTTTAGATACAGCCATCATTGTTCACTACTTTACAGTCAATATGGGTCAAATTATCCACAACCACAAGTCACTACAGTGCCAACTACACATGCCCTTCTTAGCGATTGGCTGTGGCATATCTAATGCACATAACTTCAAACAACAACAACAACAACAACAAAGCCTTTAGCCCAAACAAGTTGGGGTAGGCTAGAGTTGAAACCCAGCAGAAACAATCAAGGTTCAGGCACGTGAATAGCTGTTTTCCAAGCACTCCTATCTAAGGCTAAGTCTTTGGGTATATTCCATCCTTTTAAGTCTCCTTTTATTGCCTCTACCCAAGTCAACTTCGGTCTTTCCTTCTGCCTCTCTTCACGTTACTAACCTGGCTTAGGATTCCACTACGCACCGGTGCCTCTGGAGGTCTCCGTTGGACATGTCCAAACCATCTCAACCGGTGTTGGACAAGCTTTTCTTCAATTGCCAAACCTTCTCTTGTCAATCATGATGTGTGATGTAAGCTTCTGCTAACATTACCTAGCTATTTCACACATGCATATATGGCTATATGCTACTGTGTGGTATTCTCAAATGTAATGTCTGGTATCATATTTGACTACTGCAAAGGGATTGTCAATTCAAGGTTACAGCCAGCATACAGTAGGGGCTGTAGTGTTAGGGACATAGAATATTATATTTAAGGGTGGTAGTTATACACAGTGAAGTGAGACAGAAATTGCCTGAAGGCTCCAGTTTAAGAAAGAATAACAGAATGGTGAATTGCTTGTTAGCTGGTCAAAAATATATGCATGATACACAGAAAGTCCAATGGGCAGAGATAGTAATGAGAAAGATGAGGAAAGAGTATGCTTGTAGCCACTACCTTTCATAGCTGCTGAATAAGCCATAGCCTGAAACCTCTGCAAGCAAGAAAAATAGTTAATTTATTGCATGGTTGAGATACAGTGGAAACCTTAGTCCTATAAAACCAATTCAGGCCTTCTACTATATTCCCGGAATGCAAGAGTACCATAGAGCGTCATTGAAACATTTTAGTACCCTATATGTTCAAATCCTAGCAAGGCGGTCATGTACTAGTTTTGGAAGGAACAATAAGTGGGGGGAAATGACAGCTGCTATTTCACGGTTGAAGCAAGAAATGCAATAAAACCAAAGTTCCCCATATGCAATTTCAGCACATACAAATTTCTAGCTCAAGAGCTAAAGTTCGGCTGCCAAATAGCCACCTCAACAGCTTCACGATAGTGGCATCATCAGTGTTTCACACAGCTAATTAGATCTCCCATCATCAAAGGTCACATTTCATAATTCCCCCTAAATAACTTTAAGGCACTGCTGCCCACGACTTTATCTAGCTAACAAAAATGAGATAACAAGAGAGACTTAAACTTGACATATTGCAGCATTACCTCAAAGCCGGAAGCATCCTCAGGAATGGGCTGCTTCGACTTCTTCCGGAGCTCCCGCGTCATCTGATCCACTTCATCCAGAGAATAAGCTAAACACAGGAGAAGAAAAGGAATCACCGCACAGGACACTGAATCAAAAGCCAGGCCACGCTGATTCTCCAAGGGGAGCTAAACCGCGAAGCTGAGCATCGGGACCGCACTGGCCCCGCGCGGGGCAGGGATTGGGAGCCGTACCGTAGCTGACGTAGCCCGTGCCGCCAACCGCGGCGGGCACAGCAGTTAAGGCGGCGAACTTGAGCGCGCCCCACGGCTTGCGGGCTGCCTGGAGCGGCTGGGAGGATGGATCTCCGGCGGTGGAGGAGGCCTCGGATGCGGTGGCGGCTGCCGCTGCCGCGGCCGCCGTGGATGATGAGGAGGAAGCGGCGGCGGTTGCCGGGGAGGCGGTGCAGAGGAGAGCGCAGAGATCCTAGGGAGCAGGCGCGAGCCCGCGAACGCGATACATGGTATGGCTTGGGTTTTGGATTTGTTCTTGGTTGGGTTCCGGTTCGAGCGGACAGCGGAGGGTTTAAGGAGGCGGCCGAGAGCGGTGAGGACTGAGGTGAGGGCGTGAACGCGTGAGGGGGGAGCGCCGGACGGGCGCGTGATTGCGATGTAGATGAAGGCGTAGCAGGTAGCAGCGGAGTTGGGAGGGATGACTCTGGCATATGCTTCGGACTTGGGAGGATGCGTTTTGTCCCGCGGATCAAAAGGCCAGCAGAAGTATTTTCAGCTCAAGCCCAAAAAACAGTTCAGGGCTCCATTGGAATGGGGGATTTTCAAAGAGAAAACTCAGGAATCAACAATCCATAGAATAAAATAAAATAATGATGGACTTAAGAATGAGTGGAATAAAACAATCAGCTTGGAAAGGGATAAAGTCTGAGCTCTGCGACGCCATTAATTAAATCAACGAATGGGATCGTGCACTTGATCAGCTTGTTCGGCTCGTTATGATCGTGAATTATTATGGCTGGCTGGTTTGGTGTGAGAGAAAAATACTATTTTGATTGAAAATTTACGATCGTTTATGATCAAGCGAACAGGTTGCATAATATATCCATGTTCCTATAGTTTTCCTGTGAGTATTCAGATACCTATCTTCTATAGCCCCGTTCGTTTGGAGGAATCTGAATGAATCTGGAGAAATTTGTGAGAGAGAATCATCCGTGAACAGTGGAAACCAGCCATAAACAGTGATTCCTTCGTACCAGCCGAACAAGGCCTATAGGTTTTTGTACTTTCTAATCCTCTGATTTGTAGTAATTGCATTCCTGCAGAACTGGCCTGTTCGCTTGAATCTATTATTCGACTTATTAGCTAGAATCTACTATATTTTTTCTCACAATAAAATAGTTTTAGCCGACTTATCAGTCGACTTTAATACCAGCCGAACATGCCCTTATTCCTGTGGTTTTGCAATCCTTTGTTTCAACCTTACACACAATTTCCTCTCTCATCTAGGGATGACAATGGGCCTCGATCCCTAATAGGAAATTTATTTATTAGGAGATGTAAATAGAATGAATTTGATTTCTATGGGATCTTAACATGTAGAAACAAGTTGAAAGTTCTAGTTTGGTTTTAGTAAATTGATGAAACCCTAAGTGCTAACCTAGTTTATCAAAGTGTTCATGAGATAGGTGACACATTTCAAGTGGTAAAACAAATGAAGATCATGACATGATGATAGCGATGCCATGGTGATGATCAAGTACTTGGACTTAAAAAGAAAAAAGAGAAAAACAAAAGGCTCAAGGCAAAGGTATAAATGGTATGAGCCATTTTGTTTTGGTAATCAAGACACTTAATGAGTGTGGTCATATTTAGGATCGATAGCCGTACTATTAAGATGGATGAAACTCGTATCGAAATGCGGTTATCAAAGTGCCACTAGATGCTCTAACTCATTACATATGCATTTAGGATCTAGTGGAGTGCTAACATCCTTGAAAATATTTATGAAAATATGCTAACACACATGTGCACAAGGTGATACACTTGGTGGTTGACATATTTGAGCAAGGGTTAGGAACTTCACCGGTGGAGTATCCGACGGTGCCACTGGTGCCCTATACAGAAAAGACGGAGGTCACTGTGAGTGACCGGACGTTGGTCTCGGAAGGATCGGCGCGTCCGGTTTGAAGAAGCAGCGAAGAAGCTAGCGTCGGTCTCTGACCGGATGCTGGGTCACTTGGTGACCGGACACTGAAGGGGTGCGTCTGGTCCTATTGACGTGGCAGCGCACAAAGGAGATGCCGAGTGACCGAACGCTGGGTGAGTTCGGTCGAGCATGACCGGACATGTCCGGTCGTGATTTCTCGCTTCTGGATGCTTACTGGAAACGACCAGACGCTGAGGTCCAGCGTCCGGTCACTTCGCAGCAAGCGCGTACGGTCATCACTTGACCGTTGGAATGGGAGCTCAGTATTTGAAGAGAGGGGACACATGGCGTGCATCGCACGATCGAACGCTAGGGTCCTACGTCCGATCGATATGACCGGAGCGTCCGGTCACCCCTGTGTTGTGCCCAGTGAAAGGGGTACAATAGTTCTATTTCATGAGGGCTTCTATTTAAGCCTCATGGCCGGCTCAAGCTCACTCTCTTGGATCATTTGTATTGACATAGCAACCTTGTGTAGCTTAGCCAAAGCCCTCCCACTCATCTCCATCATTGATTCATCATCTTTGTAAGATTGGGAGAGAATCCAAGTGCATTGCTTGAGTGTTTGCATCTAGAGGCACTTGGTGTTCATGTTTCGCTGCGGGATTCGCTTGTTACTCTTGGTGGTTGCCGCCACCTAGACGGCTTAGGAGCAGCGAGGATCGTCGAGCGGAGGTTGGTGATTGTCTCTGGCTCCGATCGTGGTGATTATGAGGGGTTCTTGACCTTTTCCCAGCAGAGAGCCAAAAGATACTCTAGTGAATTGCTTATGGCTTGTGTGATCCTTATCTTGTGTTGGTTATGCGGCACCCTATTAAGGGTTTGATGTGTGATGCCAATTAGCGCGTGAACCTCTAAGTGAGTGAATCGCCACAATGAGGACTAGCTTGCCGGCGAGCAAGTGAACCTCGGTAAAAAATTATTGTGTCATCATTTGATTCCGAGGTGATTGATCTTCATTGTTATTCATTCTTGTGATTGATTGGCTCCTTCCTCGACATGGTGGTATTACTTTCTTGCTCACTCTCTTTACATTACTACAAACTAGTTGTCAAGCTCTTTAGGGTAGCTAGTTGTGAGAGCTTGTTAGTTTGGTTAGTGTGACTCTTTAGTTAGCTTTTGAGAGCACCCTAACTTAGTGTAGTGTCATAGCTATTGTATGGATAGAAACTATATAAACTAGAATTGTGGTAGGTGGCTTATTTTTTTAGTAGGCTAGCGCAACACTTGCTTTGCCTCATAATTGTCTAACCAGTTTGTTAAGTGTTGTTGTAGAATTTTTTAATAGGTTATTCACCCTCCTCTAGTCATTAGGACCTTTCACAAGTCATGTTGGGTGAAGCAGGGCAAGGGAGCTTTCTAGTTCCCCTTCCTGTTACTCGTTGGGCCCAAGAAAGCCAACTCTTGTCTCTCTCGACACTTTATCTGTCAGTCCTTCTCTGTCCTACTCCCTTGGTCCCTCTCTATTCCCAGCACAGGTATCCCTGCCGCTTCCTCACTTGTTCTTGCGGCTACCTCCGCAAGCGTCAGCCGCTCCCGCTACCGCTTCCCCTCGCCCTTCTCCATCCCCATGGCGTCGATGGTTGCTCGTGCTACTGTTATTTCTCGCTATCAACACATCTAGGTGCTCCCGCCTACTAGAAGAACAATATCGATAAGTATCCAATCTTGCATAAATTATTCAGTATATGATGGCAATACAAGTGTCAACACTGGTTGCTAAGTCTACGTTTAGTGTTGTTAGCTGAGTTGTTGTGGATATATTATAATTGCTTAGATCCTAAGATGGTACATGCGATGATCGATACCAAAAATTGGATACGTGCAATAAGAAATGGTAATATTTTCCCTAGTTGTTCAATTTGAATTGTCCAGTATATAGTTGATCAATATGAATGGTACAACATTGTAAAGTGGTTCGGATATCTTTCTTTTGATTCTATATTCCAAATATATTCCTTTGTTTTGGTTGAGCTCTAGTCACTCCACCGTTGATGATAAGGTATTTCATAACCATTTTTGCAACCACCTAAAATCAATAACATAGCTTTACATTTGCAGTTAGTCACAAAAAAACATATGTGCTACAAAATGCAGGAAGAAGTGGAAAGTGATCCAGATGTAATGAATGAAGATAGTGAGCTAGGAAGAAATCTTTTTAACATATGGACTTTTTTGTTCACATGTGTTGTTGGTAGACTTGTTGTTCACACATGATCTTGTGTGATTTGTCGATTATCATTTCGAAGTCTTATGGACTTATTTGTGGAATTCTAGACTTATTTGTGGTCTAATATTATGCTGCCATGTGTGTATTGTACTAGTGTCAAGTCTATGTGTACTATCTTATTTACTTATAGTTTGGCTTATGTATGTCATGCTGTGAACCTATGACTTGTGAAGTGTACTTATCCAGTTTGGCTTATGTCTATCATCTCGTGACTTGTGATGCATACTATCGATGTTTCGTACGAGCACCGACAAGTAAATTTATAGTAATGCGCGTTAGGCTCGGATGGTACGCTAAAGGACACAAGATTTATACTGTTTCGGGCCGAATGTCCCTACGTCTAGTTTGTTGCTGCTCGTGTTATTAGCACCGTGAATGGTCTGTAGTAAGGGGTACAAACGATCGAGAGAGGGACTGGTCCCAAGTCTCTGATGGAAGGGTTCAAAGGAGGCTAAGAGCTTCGTAGCAGCTTGACTGTATATAGGTGTGTCTTCTTGTTCGGTCCCAAGTTTTTCTTTCCCTTGATGGGAGAAGCGTATCCCCTTTTATAGATGAAGGGGCTGGCTTTACAAGGATAAGGGCTTTACCTAATCTTGTGGCTCACGTCTACCTGGCCTCGTTTTCATCCTAGTGAGTGTGAAGGAAGATAGGTGCCTACAATACTGTCGATGTCTCTGTAGAATGTCAGGTTGATTACAGAATGCTGCCCTGCACAGGGTATGGGCTGTAGTACAGTGGTTTTGACTTATTAGTCTCTCCCAGCCTTGCTCCGCATGCCTTCTGATTTCTGTGAGTCTTTGTCGGAGGGACGAGAGGTCGGGGTTCGGCGTAACACCGTGGTCAAGGCCTTCTGACTTGGCGGACCTAAGGGGTCGGGAAGCGGGCGCCGCTCCCTCAGGTCCATAGCATGGCTATGGGATATCCGTTATTCGTGGAGGTAGCAAATCCTTCTCTGGAGCATAGTGGTTGTCGTATATCTTCGTCGGGTTCCATGTCCCAGGGCTAAAGGTGGCGCCTACAACTCTATAGGGCGAGAAACACACACCTGTGCAACCTTTCGGGCTTTGCAGCGCCTAAAAGGGTCTAAAGCACCTGTCTTATCATCCCCTGGCAGTACTTTTCCTACCAGGGCACAGGGTATGGTCTCTAGGGCCATGGTTGACCCGAACGTCTTGTCTCGCCTTGTGCCTATCATCTTGAGGGAACAGGGAAAAGTTGTCAGGTAAGATGAATCCAGTCTTTTGATATGGAGCAGGGTGAGGCTCATTCCTTGCTGCTAGGCGAAATGGAGACCAATCCCTATATCTTGGGTAAGACCGACCCTGCTCCTTCGGGGTCAGGTGAGGCAGAATCTATCCCTTAGCCCTCAGGCGAGACCGAGCCTGCCCTAAAGGCGTTGGGCGAGACGGAAATTAGCCCTAAGCCCTCGGGCAAGGCAGAGCCACCTCAAAGGCATCGGGCAAGATGGAGTCTATCCCTTAGCCCTCAGGCGACTGAGCCCACCCCAAAGGCGTCAGGCGAGACGGAGACTAACCCTAAGCCCTCGGGCGAGGTAGAGCTATCTCAAAAGGTGTCGGGCGAGGTGGAACCAAACTCCTATTATTCGAACAAGGGATGAAACGGTGCTCTTATGTGTCCAGAAGTTTTTAACGTTCGGTGGTTATTGGTTCCACCTTCTAGGGTACCCCGGTATTAGGTCCCCGACAGTAGCCCCCGAGCCTCTAGGTGATTCGAGTAGAGCTGCCTGGAGGGTGTTTTTTTGACTTCGTCGAAGTTACTTTGCCATCGGGTGTGCGCGAGCGCACCCGATGGGTGTAGCCCCCGAGCCTCCGGGTGATTCGAGTAGAGTCGCCCGGGGGGTTGTATTGGTCTCTTCATGGGTAAGGCTGAAGGACTTAGTTTTTCGTCAACTGGATGTTTTTCCGAGAGGGTCATGGCATCCCATTCGTGGGGAACTTATTCAGGGCTGACCTAACTGGTGCTTGTACCCTTGATTTCGGATTGTTCGTGGACCCTTCCTTAGTTGGGCCAGCCACCGAGCTTCTGGGCCCTAGGTGGGCCAAAGAGAAAAAGGGCCTTCGTGGCCTACGTTTCCTAGGTGGGTAGAGAGTCCAGATTTGCCTAGGGAAGGTGAACCGTCCACCGTGATTTTTGGGGTGAGAGGATAGGGACTGCGGGCGCGTGTCCCGTGATGTGACGCGGTGGCACGCGTGGCAGGCCCAGAGATTGAGGCGGACGGTTGCCCTTCTCGTGTCCATCGCCCCCTATAAAACCATGGGGTTCACCCCTAAGGTTCCGTATTTCGCTTCCCTACCTTTGCATTCTGAAACATCTGCCGCCAATCGCCCCAGCCTCCTGCGCCCATATCACCACCATCGACTAGCTTGCGCTCGTGTTGCAGCCGCCGTCAAGCTCACGCCTGCCCTCCTCCCCTATTGCTTTAATGGAGTTGTGGGGCAGATCTAGCATCACCTCATGGCGTTTGGAGGGCGTCTTCCGCCGTGGCCTTCTCCACCCTCTGTCTGCCGTCTAGGAGTGGCTGCTACCTGGCAACGAGGGTGAGCCGGTGCCGCCTGAAGGGTATGTTGTCTCTTTCGCCATCTTTCATGAGCGGGGATTCGCGGTACCCGCGCATAGATTTCTTCGGGGACTGTTGGATTATTACGAGGTGGAGCTGCAGCATCTAACTCCCAATGGGATTCAACACATGGCAGCATTTGTTGCCCTATGCGAGGGTTTCCTGGGGATCGACCCCCATTTTGATCTGTGGTGATATTTCTTTAACATTAGTTTGTCGAAGAGGAAGATTGGGGGGAAAGATGTGAATGTGCTGATGGGATGTGCCAGCATTTATCTACGCCATACCCGGTCGAGGGGTTACCCATATATGCGTCTGGCGACATCCAACAAGGGATGGCACTCGCAGCGGTTTTATGTTAGGGATGATGTGAGTGCCACCCTCTCGAGGTACACTAGATGCCTTATTGTAGATGCTCCAGAGTCGTGGAGCTGGGGCGTCCAGTCTAAAGGCAAGAAACACCTCTCTGACCTTCTCTCCGCCCTCCAAGCCCTAAAGGATCGGGGTATAAAGGGGACGGGGATTATCGGCGCCTATCATGCGAGGAGGGTGGCGCCACTGATGGCGCGCGTGCTTTCCCTACATCGGATGATGCCCAGGATGTCGTTCGAGGGGACGGTGCTCATTGACAAGGTGCTCCCTTACTCGGAAGTGGCGCAGCACATTAAGGTGGCAACGGAGCCGATGAAGGATTCCGCAGGCAGGGTCCTCGACATTGTGTATCCGGTGTCCGGACACCCCCCAATGCTGTAACACCTCGGGTGTTAGCCTTGCATGACTTGACTTGCATAACATGAGCATGATCATAAAGCATTCATATACAAGCTTTGACATTTGAAACATTCGATTGAAACAGATGCAATATTCTTATTATTTCATGTTTCCATGTGTATGTGCATATGATCATGAGTGTAAACATGTAGATGATTGTGTGACCTTGCAAATAGCTTAAACATGTTTAGGATATCATCATGAACAACTTTGGTATTTAGGGCTAGGGCTAATTTGGTCATTAAGCCATGCTTTGATGTGTATCATCATTTAAAAGTGACATGTTTGACCAAAGTTGAACTAGATGTTAGAGACGTTGCATGGAGGAGTTCACTAAAGCAAAGTTGTAGTATTTGGTATAAGGAACAACTTTTATTTTTAGGTCATTGACCGATTTAGCTTCTAACATGCTTGAATAGGTCCCACAAAAATCAGTAAAATCCAGATTTCAACACTTAACGAATTTTTACTAAGTCTTGGATCACTGACAGCCTCACAAGCCGACCTTGAGCATGATTTTACTCTATTTCTGTTGTGAATTAGAACAAGTGCTTTGAACAAGAATTGTAGCTGGTACATAGGTCTACAAATTCGATTTAGGAAGTTCTGGCTAGAAGTCCACGGATTAAGAGTTTGTTCAACGTGAAAACACGTCGTCAGGCTCGGCACTTCGTTACTGATGAACTGAACGACACCGTTCAGTGGCCGACCACCGACAGAGCCCGCGCGCCGCATGTCTGTGGTGATGGCCGCGCGTCGCCGTTGCCCTGACCGCGCAGGCCACGATGCGCCTGAACGCGGCCTTAACCCCGCCAGCGCCTGCCCGAGCCATCCCGTGCCCTCATTTCGCATTTCTCGGCCTCCTTCTTCGCCCACAGCGCAGCCGCCGAGCTCCCGCAGCGCCGAGCAGCTCCGCCGCCATCGTAGCCAGTGCCAGCTTGCTCTTGTCGCTCCTCCACCACCGCAACACCTCCACCTGAGCTCCAGTGACTCACCGCCTCGACCCGCGCTCGCTGACCGCACTTGGTAAGCAGCAGCGCCGTGCGCTAGCTTGCTGGAGCATCCCCACCGCGCCTGTCACCGTGGCTGGGGCACCTCCCTCCACCGTAGACCGTGTAACCTTGCGCGTTAGGTTCGCCTAAGCCCAGGGAAGCTCGTTCGTGCCCTTTTGTGCTTCGCCGTGGCCTCCACCGGCATACCACCATGGTCCCACCTCGCCGCTCCGCCATTGCCGCCGCCGTCGTCACTCGCGTCGACGATAGGGCCGGCCAAGTGGCTTAGTAGATGCGCTAGGTTGAGTAGGTCACGCCGTGAAGATGTTACCACCGGCAAGTTCGTCGTCAGCGAGCTCTGGCCGCATCCGTAGAGTAGCGCCGCCGGCTCTGTTTCCATCTCAATGACAGGTGGGGTCAACTGACCAGTGGGTCCCACCGGTCAGCGACTCCATGTTTTAAATCCAGTTCATTTTGAATGCAGATTTTGTATGTTTTGTAATTTTTGTATCTTCTGTTTAATAGCTCCAAAAATTGTGAAATAAATTTGTGAGTGTTCCTTAGGAAGTGTAGTATTTAGGAAAATATGTTCTTGACTTGTATAGTAGAAATTTTTGGAGATTTAAATAGGGATTTGAAATGTGCTTTTGAATGCATTCAAATTTGTTTATTTTATATCTAGAGTTCTTGTGCTCCAAAAATTATGAAATTTTTGTGGTAAGCTAGTATTAGCATATATGAGCTCTGGCAAAAATTTTAGGACTAGTGCATGTGTAGATTTATAGTTATATATTTTTCTTTTATGAATAGTTAATCCTTGCATGAATTTTTATAAATTATTTATGAGTCCAAAATTCATGAAATTTATTGGAGGTAATCCTAGTACCATATGGATGCTAAAAAAAATAGGAAATCTGTTGCTTGACACTTTTCAAGAGGATTTTCCATTTATGCTATTTCAAGCCTTGCTTCCTTGTCATTTTTGTATAGGATGTTCTACTTAGTAAAATGACATGAAATTTTTATAGTAGTCCTTTGATAGCATTAGTAAGGCACTGTAAATTTTTGAGAATTTATGAAGTACATCTGATATATGTTTATTATTTAACCTAGATATATAAATAAAATAATAAAGGCAATTAAATAAATAGTTTGGGCTTCACCATTATATTATCTTAAATGTATTTGGTATGCTTAAACTGTTGGTAGATTCTATGTTGTCAAATTTTGAATGATTACATAAAGTAGAAGTATTGTTACTTTGTATTGCAAAGTGAATAGTTTCCGGACAGATTCTAGAGTTTGATGAGTTGTATGTTGAAAATGATGTGTACTGTAAAAAAATGGTTAATAACAAAATGGTAGAGAATTTGATAAGCTTTCCAGAAAGTCCAGGATCACTGTATTTGGATTAGTAGAACTCCAATTATGAGTGAAACAAGTAGCTACTGTTTTGTGGCATAGCCGATGCATTGTAGAAGTAGTTAAGTAATAATCGAGAAGAGATATACACCTACTCAATAAACATGATGCACTTGTTAACATATATGCATTTGTAATACTTATGCCACATTCATGTATCTAGGATCGGAGGAAGAGATCATGTTGCTAGAATTCGAAGAAGCAGAGGAAGGGAACCAGCAGGAGGATCCGCAAGCCACAGCTCCCGAAGGTGTGGAGCAGAACCCTGAAGAGCTTCCGGAGTGTCCTGACCACCGCCCTACTTCCTTTCTATGAGGCAAGCCCCGGAGCATTATAAGTCTCCCAGTAATTTACAAATGTTTACTTACGTAATTATGATTGATGCATTAGGTTATAAGAGTTGAATGGAACCACTTGATGCATGTACATTCCTTGTCCAGATATTACACCTTTAACCGGTATAGGTCTAGGATTGAATATATGCTTAGCCATGCTTAGACCGGTAGAAGTCGGGTGATGTCCTATCACCTACGAGATATAGGTGGATACCAGAGCACGGTTGACTATATTTGCCATCGTGGAACAGAACCATGAGGTAAAAGTAAATCAAGACCGGACGGGAGGTCGATAGAGAAGCAACAAGGCATGGAGGTCTTGGGTGTGGATCTATCCCCGTATGTGTCGATCAAGGACCGTACCATTGTTGGAACTTCTGACAAGATTGAACGCATGCCTCTCACTTAGCTGGCCGGATAACTCGTTCCGACAGCGAAGCTGAGTAATTCAACTCAAGCCGGGGCCCATTCTGTTGTGCGCTCCTTCCGAGGAACGATCAGACTAAGCCCAAGGGTAGGCTTGGCCTAAGCATCCTAGCATCTGGTGTTCCAGATTGTGCAGCGCGGTATGGACCCGTGAAATGTGTACCTGAGTTGTACCAAAGGTGACCTAAGGCTATCGTGGCTGGTAGACCTGGGTTTGTGTTAGGAATAAATTCCTAGCTGGTTGAAATCGATTTGAATCGCCGTCTCTCCCGGATAGTGAGAAACTTGACTAGCTCCAACATCGTAGTAACTGTGTTATGTAACATGATGGTTCGGATGAAAATGGAATTACAATACCTGCTATGGTTACTATTGTATGCTTCTAAATGATATACCACATGTTTGGCACAGGATAGTTGCTAATCTAGAAATGGATAGTTATAATTTAACTTGATAAAGGAATCATAAGTTTACAATGGGTCAATTGCCTTTTACGCAAAATGTTATCCCGTTACGTCCACTTATATAGCCTTGCATAATCCTTGGAGTCATTTTATTTCTGGTTCATGACAGGTAAGTCTAGCTGAGTACCTTCTCGTACTCAGGGTTTATTTTCCCATTGTTGCAGATGGCACTATGTATCATGGTTATTGCAAGAGTTGCTTCTATCCCGCTGTGGATGAGGAGTAAGCCTTGGGCAGGCTTCTTTAGTAATTCCTATCCTTGCTTTTATGGACCGTGATCTTACTTGGCACTGTATCAAACAATGTTGGAAACTTTAATTTCGAACTTATTTGCTTCCGCTTTATTTATCAAACTCGGTTTGTAATAACTTTTATTCGTACTCTGATGATGAAATGTATCTACGAACTTTATGTAATATGTGGCATGTATGTTGAATCCTATACGATCTTAGTTGTTGTAAATCATTTATCGAGACCCGTCGTGGTACTCGACGGACTACCGAGTTTATATTGGTTCAAGTATGATAGTGCGACCGCTTGCGGGCTGCCATTGTACTTGTATTCTTATAAATTGGTCGGTTCTGCGACAGCTGGTATCAGAGCAAGATTCAACGTTAATTGTCACAAGTGTATTTAAAACAAAAGTTTTTGTTTTCCAAAACCCTTCTCTAGCAACTAATAGTTATATAATAGGTATTTGAAATCTAAAGTGTGCCAATGATCACTTTCCGTATGCCTAAATTAAGGACTATTAGGTGGCTATTTAAGTATTAACATGGGGGTTTTTACTTCGTCGTCCATACGGCGTGCTATTGTATGGATACCATTCATTTGAGTGGTAATGTATGGATCAAATGCCTCTACGCCAAGGTAAGATGATGAGTGTATGACCGCAAGATGTGAGAGTGTGGTCGGGAAGAGTTAGCTTTGGTACGGCTATGTATGCATGCTTGCATGTGTATATGGTACGTATTTAATTGTGGGTTTAAATTATTGTCGGGTAGATTGATACAGGAGTATATGTATGGGTATACATATATGGAAGTATTTACAATTACATTCTGCATATTTCATTATGGGTTTAGGGCTGAAATGAAATTTTATGCAGGTACACTAACAACGAAACGTGTAGCTCGACTAGTTACGCTATTTATGAGAGAATGTATGTATGCCACCGTGTCTACTGTTAGAAACAAATTTTTCCTAAGTTTGTGAGGACGTACGGAACGAGCATGCATCATGATAATTACCATTCACATAACTACATTGTTCCTCCCCTTATAAAATTCTTACTCGGTTATGTAACTCTTATCCATTATGGCATTGTCTCACCAAAGGGTACATGTTAATGGTGCAGATGGCACGCACCAAGCAGACTGCTTGCAAGTCCACTAGAGGCAGAGCTCCTAGCCGTCAGCTTGCTCCACGTACCCATCAACGTCACACGTTCCTTGGAGAGTTTGGGATGCCTACACTCTTGTGGAGAGTGCTCAGCTATGTAGGCTATCCTGATGGAATGGAACCCCGCTACTTCTAGGCGAATGAGCAGTTGAGAGAAGGTCTCTTAGTTACTGTGGAGGCCGTTGTTCATCCTTGAGATGACGATTCTGAGTGGATAGGCTAGTGTTATGAGTCAACTGGCAGGACTGCTAAAGAAGCAGCTTGCAGGGTAGCCTTTGGGATCCTGAGGGACATCATGGATCATTTTCCTCAGGAGCTGGCAGCCGCTTTGGTTGGAGTTTTTCTGAGGGGCAACCCCTCCACTGACTCATGGCAGCAGGCAAGAGGAAGACCCTTGGAGATTGGTGCAGTAGAAGGGCAGAACAGTGCGCCATGTTCGCAGTAATGAGAGTGTTAGATGGAGTAGAAGGTAGCCTCAGACGTGTGTCTGGTGCTCTTGGTCATGCCCGCGAGGACCGACGTCAGCTTCAGAGGGAGCACGACGCCGAGATTGAGAGGCTCACTGAAGAGATGACTCGGTTAACTCACCAAAGGAATGCGGCCTGGACCAGGGAAGATGTTCTAAGAGCTCGACAGTTTGAGCTAGGGCAGCAACTGGCCAATGTGGAAGAATACAACGATAATCTACATGAAGAGGTTCATCTACTAAACAACCAGCTCCACCCTTATGTCCCACCTAGAGCCGCAGAAATAGATCTAGAAGGGCACGAGGAAGAAGAAGAAGAAGTGGAGCCTGAAGAAGAAGTGGAACCTGAGGAAGGAGATGATCCTACGTCTGACCTCGATAGTGATCATGATGAGGATTAGATCGCGTAGTACTTAGTGGAAGGTCTAATGTATCACCTTTATTCATGTAATGGACCTGTAGTTTGAATTTGGCATTAGTAACCCGACTATCATGTAATGTTGATTAATCGCACGTTTGGATGAACATCAATGCAATTCCAGTCCATTGTCGGTAATCACGATTTAAATTTGCATACGTTATGAGCACAATAAGTGGTCTAATTGGGGATGTCATGTTGCGAGAATGAAGTGGTATGCCTCTATTTTTATTATGATTTTGAGAATTTTCTCCAGTAATTTAAGTTTGGCATGAGTACCTAATTCATCTGCAATCTCTTGGCATCAACCAATAATCGCTTATTGTTGCAACTTCGTAGATGACGCGCACCCGTGCTAGAGCTGGTGGCAGCCAGGATGGCAACCATGATGACTTGCCACCCCCACCACTGCCGTTTGCTCAGGAATTCTTTACCCAGTTCCTGGGGAGCCAGAGGACAATGGAGGAAGCTTTGCGCCTTATCACGCAAAACACTGCTCGTGGCCACCCACATCAACCAGGGGCCGAGCCAAATCAGCACAGTACATTCAAGGAGTTTTTGGATACGAAGCCTCCAATCTTCAAGGTGGCTGAGGAACCACTGCAGGCTGACGAGTGGCTAAATACCATTGAGCAGAAATTTCATCTGCTGAGGGTCACGGAGCACCTGAAAGCTGAGTACGCTTCTCATCAGCTGCAAGGACCAGCAGGAATCTGGTGGACACACTTCCTATCGTCTTTGCCCGCTAATGCGCGAGTGACCTAGGAATAGTTCAAGCTGGCTTTTAGGGGACACCATATTCCCCCGGGCCTGATGCGCATGAAAGCAGCCAAATTTATGAGGCTCACTCAAGGAACAAAGTCACTCACTGAATATATGCACGTATTCAACAACTTGTCAAGATATGCTCCCAGTTTTGTGGATATCGAAGAGAAAAAGATAGAGAGTTTCAAGCGAGGTTTGGGTACCAAACTAATGAAGACTATGGCAAATTCTAGATGTGCCACGTACAATGAGTTCATTAGTGATGCCTTGACCCAAGAAAACCACAACAACATGCATGCAGTTGCTAAGGGTTGCAAGAGGGCATATGAGGCCGGTGCATCCGAATCTTTCCAGTGAAAAGCGCCTATCACAGCTAGGCCACAATTCCGTCCACCTGCACCCAAGTTTAGGCCTCCACCACCTAAAGCTCAGAATAACAGGCCATAGAAACCATTCCGTAAGGCATTCACTATTTCCTTACCAAAAGGAAATGGCAATCAGGACAGCTCCACCGGATTCAGAAGTAATCAACCATGTTTCAACTGCAACCAACTGGGTCATTAGTCCAAGGAGTGCCCCCACCCCAAGAGGAATGGCAACCCAAATCAGAACAATCAGAGGTAGGTGAATGCCAGGGCATGTCAGGGACAAGTGCATTATACCGCTGTAGAGGAAGTGCCCACCGGAGAAGTTGTCACGGCTGGTATGTTTCTTGTCAACAAGCATCCTGCTGTTGTTTTATTTGATTCAGGAGCTTCTCATTCATTTATGAGTCAAGCATTTGCAGCTAGACATGATCAAGAAATAATTGAAGTAAGTAAAGGGGGTTATAACATAAGTTCAGCAGGGGGTACTATTACTACCAAAAAAATAATAAAAAATGTACTCATCTTGATACAAGGGAGGGAGTACACCATGGATTTGATAATATTGCCTGGGTTGTCAATAAGTGTAATCTTAGGCATGAATTGGATGAAGGATTATGGTGTTCTTATTGACACTAGCACCTGCACTATTATGTTGAGAGAACCCATGGGAGGGAATGCTTTTCTAGTCCCACTCTCCCGTGAATTCGAACCCTAATATTTAGCCTGTGCTATCCAAACCACCACACTTTGTGAGATTCTAGTGGTTTGTGAGTTTCCGGATGTATTTTCATAGGAATTACCAGGTCTACCACCGGATAGGGACATGGAATTTAAGATCGAGTTAGTGCCAGGTACCGCACCTATATCCAGAAGGCCCTATAGAATGCCACCCAATGAGTTAGCAGAACTTAAGGTTCAATTGTAGGATCTGTTGGACAAGGGTCTTATCCAACCTAGCTCATCTCCGTGGGGATGTCCAGCCTTGTTTGTGAAAAAGAAGGATAAGTCACTAAGAATGTGTGTAGATTACAGACCACTCAATGCTGTGACCATCAAGAACAAATATCCGTTGCCTCGCATCGACATCTTGTTCGATCAGCTAGCGAAGGCAAAGGTATTCTCCAAAATTGACTTGAGATCAGGCTACCATCAGATAAAGATCAGACCGGAGGATATACCTAAAACTGCTTTCTCTACTAGGTACGGCTTATACGAGTATTTGGTTATGTCTTTCGGACTAACAAATGCTCTAGCCTACTTCATGTACCTAATGAACTTGGTATTCATGCCCGAACTTGACAAGTTCATGGTCGTGTTTATCGATGACATATTGATTTATTCAGAAAATGAGTCAGACCATGAAGAGCATCTGAGGATTGTCCTATCCAGACTGAGGGAGCATAAGCTATATGCCAAGTTTAGCAAATGTGAATTTTGGTTGAGCAAAGTACCTTTCTTAGGTCACATTTTATCAAAAGAGGGAATCTCTGTAGACCCATCAAAAGTACAAGAGGTCATGGATTGGAAATCCCCAACTTCGGTTCATGAAGTTTGGAGTTTTCTAGGGTTAGCAGGATACTATCATCGATTTATTCCAGATTTCTCAAAGATAGCTAAGCCTATGACCAGACTACTTCAAAAAGATGAGAAGTACAAATGGACACTAGAATGTGAAATAGCTTTTCACACCCTCAGAACCTTGTTGACTATAGCACCTATGCTAGCACAACCAGACATTGAAAAGCCTTTTAATGTATTTTGTGATGCATCAGGAATAGGTTTGGGATGTGTGCTTATGCAAGAAGGGAGAGTTATTGCATATGCTTCTCGGCAATTGAGAAAACATGAAGTCAACTATCCTACACATGATTTGGAACTTGTAGCCGTTGTTCATGCATTAAAGATATAGAGACATTACTTGTTGGGCAATGTATATCATATCTATACTGACCACAAAAGTCTCAAGTATATTTTTACCCAGCCAGAGTTGAACATGAGACAACAAAGATGGTTAGAATTGATTAAGGACTACAATTTAGAAGTGCATTACCATCTGGGTAAAGCTAATGTAGTAGCCGATGCACTTAGTCGAAAGTCTCATTACAACACTGTGGAAGCATTATTGGAAGATGGATTCAATTTATTACATCCTGCTGTACTACACAATATCACAATTAGTTGTTCACTTGAGAGCAAAATCATAGAGCTATCGCAGACAGATGTAGGAATAAGTCACATCAAGAGAAAAATGCAAGAACAGGAAACCAAACATTTTAGATTGGATGAAAGAGGTGTATTATGGTTTAAGGACCGACTAGTGGTACCAAAAGACCGTGAGCTGAGGAATCAAATTTTAGATGAAGCTCACTCATCCAAATTATCTATCCATCTGGGTAGTAGTAAGATGTATCAAGATTTAAAAACCCATTTTTGGTGGACTAAAATGAAGAAAGAGATCGCAGCCTATGTTGCTAGGTGTGATAACTACAGTAGAGTAAGAGTTGTTCATATGAAAACTGCTGGATTACTTCAGCCATTGCCTATTCCAGGATAGAAATGGGAAGAAATCAGCATGGACTTTATCACAGGCCTTCCAATGACGCCACAAGGTCACGATTCAATCTGGGTTATTATTGATCATCTCACCAAGTCAGCACATTTTATACCAGTTCACACAACATATCACGTGGGGAAATACTCTGAGTTATATATTTCCTAGATCGTGAGATTGCATGGAGTACCCAGGACTATAATCTTAGATCGAGGACCATAGTTCATAGCTTGTTTCTAGGAGCACTTACACCAGGCTTTGGGAACCAAGCTAATCAGAAGTTCAGCTTATCATCCACAAACTTCAGGACAGACAGAGCGAGTGAACCAAATCCTAGAAGATTTACTTAGAGCTTGTGTTATATCTTCAAAAGGTTCATGGGAGAAATAGTTACCTTTAGCTGAATTCTCCTATAACAACAGTTATCAAGCAAGTATCAAAATGGCTCCATTTGAAGCCTTGTATGGCAGAAAGTGTAGAACTCCATTGAATTGGATTGAGCCCGGTGAAAGGAGATACTTTGGTATTGATTTTGTCAATGAAGCCGAAGAGCAAGTATGTATCATCCAACAACATATGAAGGCAGCTCAATCAAGACAAAAGAGTTATGCCGACAAAAGAAGAAGACCACTGACTTTTGAAGTGGGTGACTATGTATACTTGAGAGTATCACCCATGAAAGGTGTGAAAAGATTTGGGATGAAAAAGAAGCTTTCACCAAGATATGTAGGGCCATACAAAATTTTGGAACGAAAAGGGAAGGTTGCATATAAGTTACAACTTCCACCAGAGATGAGTGCAATCTTTGATATGTTCCATGTTTCTCAGCTAAAGAAATATCTTCGAGTACCAGAAGAAGCTATTGCACCCACCAACATGCAGCTTCAATCAGATTTGATCTATGAAGAAAAGCCAATTCGAGTATTAGAGAAGATGGAGAGAGTAACACGAAGTAAGATTATTAAGTTCTATAAGGTGGTGTGGAACAATCATAGTGAACAAGATGCTACATGGGAAAGAGAAGATTATCTACGAGAAGTTTATCCCACCTTTTTTCTAAGAATGGTAGGTCTTGCAAATCTCGAGACGAGATTTTTATAAGGGGGAGGGGCTGTAACACCTAAGGTGTTAGCCTTGCATGACTTGACTTGCATAACTTGAGCATGATCATAAAGCATTCATATACAAGCTTTGACATTTGAAACATTCGATTGAAACAGATGCAATATTCTTATTATTTCATGTTTCCATGTGTATGTGCATATGATCATGAGTGTAAACATGTAGATGATTGTGTGACCTTACAAATAGCTTAAACATGTTTAGGATATCATCATGAACAACTTTGGTATTTAGGGCTAGGGCTAATTTGGTCATTAAGCCATGCTTTGATGTGTATCATCATTTAAAAGTGACATGTTTGACCAATGTTGAACTAGATGTTAGAGACCTTGTATGGAGGAGTTGACTAAAGCAAAGTTGTAGTATTTGGTATAAGGAACAACTTTTATTTTTGGGTCATTGACTGATTTAGCTTCTAACATGCTTGAATAGGTCCCACAAAAATCAGCAAAATCTAGATTTCAACACTTAACGAATTTTTGCTAAGTCTTGGATCACTGACAGCCTGACAAGCCGACCTTGAGCATGATTTTACTCCGTTTCTGTTGTGAATTAGAACAAGTGCTTTGAACAAGAATTGTAGCTGGTACATAGGTCTACAAATTCGGTTTAGGAAGTTCTGGCTAGAAGTCCATGGATTAAGAGTTTGTTCAATGTGAAAACACGTCGTCAGGCTCGGCACTTCGTTACTGATGAACTGAACGACGCCATTCAGTGGCCGACCACCGGTAGAGCCCACACGCCGCGTGTCCACAGCGACGGCCGCGCGTTGCCGTTGCCCAGACCGCATAGGCCACGACACGCCTGAACGTAGCCTTAACCCCGCCAGCGCCTGCCCGAGCCATCCCGTGCCCTCATTTCACATTTCTCAGCCTCCTTCTTCGCCCATAGCGCAGCCGCCGAGCTCCTGCAGCGCCGAGCAGCTCCGCCGCCACCATAGCCAGCGCCAGCTTGCTCTCGTCGCTTCTCCACCACCACAACACCTCCACCTGAGCTCCAGTGACTCACCGCCTCGGCCCGCGCTCGCTGACCGCACTTGGTAAGCAGCAGCACCGTGCGCTAGCTCACCGGAGCATCCCCGCTGCGCCCGTCACTGTGGCTGGGGCACCTCCCTCCACCGTAGACTGTGTAACCTTGCGCGTTAGGTTCGCTTGAGCCCAGGGAAGCTCGTCCGCGCCCTTTTGTGCTTCGCCGTGGCCTCCACTAGTGTACCGCCGTGGTCCCACCTTGCTACTCCGCCATTGCCGCCGCTGTCGTCACTTGCGTCGACGATAGGGCTGGCCAAGTGGCTCAGTAGATGCGCTAGGTCAAGTAGGTCACGCCGTGAAGATGTTACCGCCGGCAAGTTCGCCGTCGGTGAGCTCTGGCCACGTCCGTAGAGTAGCGCCGCCGGCTCTGTTTCTGTCTCAATGACAGGTGGGGTCAACTGACCAGCGGGTCCCACTGGTCAGCGACTCCATGTTTTAAATCCAGTTCATTTTGGATGCAGATTTCGTATGTTTTGTAATTTTTGTATCTTCCGTTTAATAGATCCAAAAATTGTGAAATAAATTTGTGAGTGTTCCTTAGGAAGTGTAGTGTTTAGGAAAAATATGTTCTTGACTTGTATAGTAGAAATTTTTGGAGATTTAAATAGGGATTTGAAATGTGCTTTTGAATGCATTCAAATTTGTTTATTTTATATCTGGAGTTCCTGTGCTCCAAAAATTATGAAATTTTTGTGGTAAGCTAGTCTTAGCATATATGAGCTCTGGCAAAAATTTGAGGACCAGTGCATGTGTAGATTTATAGTTATAGATTTTTCTTTTATGAATAGTTAATCCTTGCATGAATTTTTATAAATTATTTATGAGTCCAAAATTCATGAAATTTGTTGGAGGTAATCCTAGTACCATATGAATGCTAAGAAAAATAGGAAATCTGTTGCTTGACACTGTTCAAGAGGATTGTCCATTTATGCTATTTCAAGCCTTGCTTCCTTGTCATTTTTGTATAGGATGTTCTACTTAGTAAAATGACATGAAATTTTTATAGTAGTCCTTTGATAGCATTAGTAAGGCATTGTAAATTTTAGAGAATTTATGAAGTACATCTGATATATGTTTATTATTTAACCTAGATATCTAAATAAAATAATAATGGCAATTAAATAAATAGTTTGGGCTTCACCATTATATTATCTTAAATGTATTTGGTATGCTTAAACTATTGGTAGATTCTATGTTGTCAAATTTTGAATAATTACATGAAGTAGAAGTATTGTTACTTTGTATTGCAAAGTAAATAGTTTCTGGATAGATTCTGGAGTTTGATGAGTTGTATGTTGAAAATGATGTGTACTGTAAAAAATGGTTAATAACAAAATGGTAGAGAATTTGATAAGCTTTCCACAAAGTCTAGGATCACTGTATTTGGATTAGTAGAACTCCAGTTATGAGTGAAACAAGTAGCTACTGTTTTTTGGCATAGTCGATGCATTGTAGAAGTAGTTAAGTAATAATCGAGAAGAGATATGCACCTACTCAATAAACATGATGCACTTGTTAACATATATGCATTTGTAATACTTATGCCACATTCATGCATCTAGGATCGGAGGAAGAGATCATGTTGCTGGAATTCGTAGAAGCAGAGGAAGGGAACCAGCAGGAGGATCCACAAGCCACAGCTCCCGAAGGCGTGGAGCAGAACCCTAAAGAGCTTCCGGAGTATCCTGACCACCGCCCTACTTCCTTTCTATGAGGCAAGCCCTGGAGCATTATAAGTCTCCTAGTAATTTACAAATATTTACTTACGTAATTATGATTGATGCATTAGGTTATAAGAGTTGAATGGAACCACTTGATGCATATACATTCCTTGTCCAGATATTATACCTTTAACCGGTATAGGTCCAGGATCAAATATATGCTTAGCCATGCTTAGACCGGTAGAAGTCGGGCGATGTCCTGTCACCTGTGAGATATAGGTGGATACCAGAGCACGGTTGGCTATATTTGCCATCGTGGAACAGAACCATGAGGTAAAAGTAAATCAAGACCGGACGGGAGGTCGATAGAGAAGCAACAAGGCATGGAGGTCTTGGGTGTGGATCTATCCCTGTCTGTGTCGATCAAGGACCGTACCATTGTTGGAACTTCTGACAAGATTGAACGCATGCCTCTCACTTATCAGGCCGGGACCCGTTTTGTTGTGCGCTCCTTCTGGGGAATGATCAGACTAAGCCCAAGGGTAGGCTTGGCCTGAGCATCTTGGCATCTTGTGTTCTAGATTGTGCGGCGTGGTATGGACCCGTGAAATGTGTACCTGAGTTGTACCAAAGGTGACCTAAGGCTATCATGGCTGGTAGACCTGGGTTTGTGTTAGGAATAAATTCCCAGCTGGTTGAAATCAATTTGAATCACCGTCTCTCCCGGATCGTGAGAAACTTGACTAGCTCCAACATCGTAGTAACTGTGTTATGTAACATGATGGTTCGGATGAAAATGGAATTACAATACCTGCTATGGTTACTATTGTATGCTTCTAAATGATATACCACATGTTTGGCATAGGATAGTTGCTAATCTAGAAATGGATAGTTATAATTTAACTTGATAAAGGAATCATAAGTTGACAATGGGTCAATTGCCTTTTACGCAAAATGTTATCCCGTTACATCCACTTATACAGCCTTACATAATCCTTGGAGTCATTTTATTTCTGGTTCATGATGGGTAAGTCTAGTTGAGTACCTTCTCGTACTCAGGGTTTATTTTCCCATTGTTGCAGATGGCACTATGTATCATGGTTATTGCAAGAGTTGTTTCTATCCCGCTGTGGATGAGGAGTAAGCCTTGGGCAGGCTTCTTTAGTAATTCCTATCCTTGCTTTTGTGGACCGTGATCTTACTTGGCACTGTATCAAACTATGTTGGAAACTTTAATTTCGAACTTATTTGCTTCCGCTTTATTTATCAAACTCGGTTTGTAATAACTTTTATTCGTACTCTGATGATGAAATGTATCTGTGAACTTTATGTAATATGTGGCATGTATGTTGAATCCTGTACGATCTTGGTTGTTGTAAATCGTTTATCGAGACCTATCGTGGTACTCGACGGACTACCGGGTTTATATAGGTTCAAGTATGACAGTGCGACCGCTTGCGGGCTGCCATTGTACTTGTATTCTTATAAATTGGTCGGTTCTACGATAGTGGCCGGAGCCTGGGTTCTTTGAATTCGTAAGCCTTCTTCTCTTGTGCTCTTTTTTCTTTTTTCTGAATCTCTATTTTTTGATACTTGTCTTCATGGCGTTGGAACCAGCCGAGGGGGCTAGTCTTCAAGGATAGTCTGGTTCCACTGCCCAAGGACAAGGCCTTGGCGGCGGTGAATCGACTCGTGGCCGAGCAGGACAAGAAAGCAAGAGAGCAGATGAAGAAGGCAAAGCAACTGAAGCAGGAGGCACGGGATCGGGGAGAGGATGTGAGCAGTGAGGATGAAGACGACGACGATGATGATGACGACGAGGTAGCCATCGGCATCGATTGGGACATCCTAGAGGATGAGGACACACTAACGAGTGGCCTCCCATCCATGCAGGGACCCTTCCCTTTCCACGCGGAGGGAAGTGAATCGATGAGGTTGGTGGAGGCCGATGAGTCCACCGCTTCGCACGACATGCTGACCGAGGACCGATGGATGGAGGAAAGTGCGCCTGCCACTACTGACCCTGAAGCGATGGGGGAGGGGAGTGGCTCTGGTGCCGTGCCCTGTGAAATGATGGAGGGGAGCGGCTCTGGTGCTGCGCCCCGTGAAATGATGGAGGGGACGGCTCTGGTGCCGCGCCCCATGAGATGATGGAGGGGAGCAGCTCTGGTGCCACACCCCATGAGGTAAGCCCCCCTGCCCCAGAGCAAGGGGTAGGCTCGAAATGGTCCTGCCCAGATGAGTCGGGGTAGAGATCTAAGGATCCATCCCCAAAACGCTTCCGCCCGCCGAGGACGTCAACGTGAGCTGTTGATTCCCCTATTTTCATCCTTTTTCCATTTCTATTTTGATCTAATGATTAATACCTTTATGCAGGTTCTTGCAGATAGGTCACCCCCTGGGGCTGGTGCCCAAGAAGAGTCTCGCCATTCAAGTGGGACAGATGGCGTTGCTTGGCGTCACCCCTATTTCGGGCGGGAGTGATGCCGACGTTGGATGTGCGCTGGCCAACCCGGCGGCATCTATGGTGGCACCCACGCCTATGGAGGTTACTGAGCAGGTGGCCTCCTCCATGGTGGACGTGGTACAGCCAGCCGAGGGTCGCATACCACCGGTGGAGGTGGTCGTGACCGCGCCAAGCTAGGATCAGCCGAGCGCGGTCATGGTGGCGCTCGAGGGCGTAGTGCAATCCGCGCCACTGGGGACTCAGGTGGATCCGCTCGTGGCGCTCGAAGCGGCCTAGATGGAGGAGAATCTAGTTGGAGGGTCCTCGAGTGTAGCAGTGGTGCCACATAGGGTCAGGAGGGAGCCGCCCCTAGCCCCTTTGTCGGGAGGAAGCTACTCTCCCGCGCGGGGGGAGCCGCCACTTCAGTGGATGGCTGCTCAGGACCCGACATCGGCTCTTTTCTCGCTCGATGATCATACTGAGAGCATGGAGTGGGAGGGTCTTGACAATGGAATTTCGACCATGCTGGAGGCCCTAGATCAGGCCAGAGGAGCCCTGTGTGAAATTGTCGTTCCTACTACCCAGGTATCCGCTTGATTTTCTTCTTTCTCCGCATGTTTTTGTGTTTTCGCATTTTTGATTCCAGTCTTCTTCAGGTTCTTATTGCTCATAGCTGGAATAAATCCTAATTCCTCTACGAGCAGAAGGTGGAGTGGGATCACCTCTCCAAGGGGGCCCAGCTACGAGCAAACATGGCTGCACAGCTTGCTACTGCCTAGGAGCAGGAGGCCCAGGTGCGTCAAGTTGCGGAGGAGGCCCACGGGATGTTTGAGGATTTGTCGGTGAGGTCCAAGCTAGATGGGGAGGAGATCACCAGGCTCTAAAAGGAGTGAGATGAGCTACTGTAGAGGAATGCCACGGCTAATGAGAAGGCCGGCGAAGTCCTGAAGGAGCTAGAGATGGAGCAGGACCTCCGGCGGAAGGCCGAGAGTAGGGCCACGGCCCTTCAGCAGAAGGTGGACGAGGACGTTGAGGTGGTCCGCTCTCTCTGGGTGGAGCTCAGTGACACGGTGAGCCGAAGGTTGAGCACCGAAAATGTCTTCATCAAGCTAGAAAAAGAGGCTACCTATGCACAAAGGGCCCTTCAGGTTGAGAGTGATGAGCATGATCTTCTACAAGCTATGGTCGGGGTGGTCCTTAATGCCCTGAAGGTGATAGAGCCGGTGGAGACCAGCCCGCTCGTGGCTCGTGCCGCAGGTATCATGGCTTGGGTGGGCCAGCTTGAGGAGAGTGCCTTTCACGCCGGGATCACCCAGGCCCTCACCATCGCCCATGCTCATTACGAGAAGGAAATCAAGCTGAAGGTGATGAGCGAAGGCTTCCCATCCACCTACGAGGATGATGAGCTAGAGGAAATGGAGAAGATGGTTGCTCCCCTTGCGAAAAACCTAATGGATAATCTGAAAGAGATGGTTCTCCCTTCGCGGGAGTAGTTAGTCGAACAATTTTGAGAACAACTTATATGTAATATGTGGATAAGTGTCGGTACTTTTTGAGTCTGGACGCGGTTTTGTGATTTTGCGTCGTAATTTCGTTTTGTTTGATTTTTTGCGATCTTACCAATCCGTTCCCCCAAATTATGCCCCTGATTTTGATGCGAGGAGATTGTTTCGAAAGAAAGAAAGGAGGTAGCCGTACCTTAACCAGCCCCTGAGTAAGGTCCAACCCCTAGCATTTGCTAGGGTTGGGGGTTACTGGAGATCGAAACTGTGGTTTTGGTGACAGGGTCGACAAAGTCCTTGGATGACATTGCAATATTCCCCGCCCTGTCTTCTAACAGAAATCCCCAACTAGGGATTCTATGGGCTCGGTAAGGTGGGGCCTTCGAACCTATGTCCCTGTATTGATTGGCTCGAGCCCCCAGGCCTTGTTAGGTTCTGATAGGGGTCGGCCGTAATTTGCGTGTTACCCCGTCCTCGATTTTCGCAATCAGAGGGGCTGAGTAAATGACACTTGCCTCGATGGCTCGAGTATCGCGCTCAACGAGCTCACTAATGGGTACGTTCGTGTAGAATCTGGGTCCATCATTTGCTGATGGGGTCGGTAGAGCCCTTTGGTGGCACTCTATAACTTCTTAACCCGCCTCCCGGCAGATGCCTGAGCCGTTCGATAGGCTCAGGCGGCCCGATGGCCTCTCCTCGATGGAGATTCTATGGGTTTGGCTCAGGGTTAGAATCGAACGAGAAAAGGTCGAGACGTCCCTATCCGCTTCTGAGCGGGGTCAGGTAGGGCCGCTGGGGCTTGTCTCGGTTATTTCTCCTTGGCTCTATTTGGCATGAGGTGGCCTCGAGCCCTTCGCGGGTCGACCTTCGAACCTCGGCCTATGGTCGCCTATATCGAATGAGGCGACGGCCATTTCATGATGCAACACAAAGCGTTGGGATGTTTTGCATATGTATAATATAATCGAAATGAAGGTGGGGTCGGTAACGTTACCTTGGCGGTATGAGTGACGAAAAGCTCCTACTAGATGTGTCTGTGCAGGGTTTGGTCCCTGATGTTTGCGATGAGGTTGGAGTAACCTGCATAAGAATCGCTATTCTTTGTTTTTCGTATCTCGGTTGCGGTCCAAGCCGTTTAATTAACTTGGGCAACCTGATAGCTTCTCCTTTGGGGAAGATTCTGTAGGCGGACCCCTCCGAACCCTTCTTGAGAAGGTAGACGTCGAAGCTGGAGACGCGAGGGGCGTTGAGCATGATTTTTCTGGCGAACAGAAACACCGTAGCTACCGAGGCATAGGGTTTGCTAGTTTGTCCAGTTTTACTCGAAGTTTTATGCCCATATTTCGCGTCCTTAGTTTCAAGCGTATGGAGGGGGTCGGGTGAGGAGGATGTCTAGATTGGTAGACATCCTCGGCAGCCCCCGAGTGATGTTTGTGTTCCCGCCGTTTGACGGGGTCAAGAGCTCGAGAATGAATTTTAACACATAAAGTAAGAAGGCTGAGATGCTTATCTTTCTTTGGACGTTCGTTCGTCGTCTCTTCTGGGCCGAATGGCCGGCCCAGGAGATCCAAAAGGTCCTGTCATCAGATTGTCCCATGGTCCTGCATGGGGAGGCAAAGGGTTGTCTACCTATATGGGCGCCTTAACTGCTGCGTCCGAAGCGGGTTAGTGGCGGGCCATACCCAGGCAGTGTTTAGTTTGACCAAGGGGGGATGCCTCGTCGATCGGGGCACGTCCCATCAGTTTCAGCGCGTCCCCTCAGGTATCAATCAGCATTGATTCCGTATTTAAAGAGGGGAAGGGAGAGGGTTTTTCGTCCAACCTTTCACCTTTCCTTAGCTACAGCGCCTCCTCTTTAAATAGGGAGGGGGAGGGGAGTTCTCGTCCCACCTCCTCTTCTACCTTTGAGCCGCTATTTCTCCTTCTCCTTCCTTTCCGCCGAACGCGTCCGTGCATCATGGCGGTTCCTGAGTGAGGAAGAGTAATGCTAGAGAGAGAGAAAACTCACAGATTCGCTCATGAATCTGGAGCATGATGTCGAGCCGGAGGTTATCCAGCATAGATGAGATGGTGCATGCTGCCCTTGCTGAGGAGTCGCTGCTACCAAAGGAGAAGAGGCACCGGTGGGCGTCGTACGTTGTCGACTGCGCCGTCGTCCGCTGTGCTCCTCCTTTGGTGGGAGGCATTTCCTACCCTTACGCCGTTGTTAGGGTTTTGGCTGGTGATGATGGCATAGTCCCCGGATGCCCTAGCGGAGGCATCGCTGTCGGGGTTGTGGCTGACGACGATGGCATAGTCCTCGGACACCCTAGTGGAGGCATCGCTGTCGGGGTTGCGGCTGATGACGATGGCGTAGTCCCCAAATGCCTCGACGGAGGCGTTGCAGATGGCGGCGCCTTCGAGGATCCTACGAAGCGGCGGGATATCGGGATGTCTCCAATGAAGAGCATGGCGTGGCGACCGCAGTAGACAAGCTGGCCCGTGTACATGCTCTGGGCGTCGCTGATGGAGAGCATGGCGCGGCGACCGCAGTAGACGAGCTGGCCCATGTACACGCCCCGGGCGTCACCGATGGAGAGCGTGGCGCGGCGACCGCAGTAGACGAGCTGGCCCATGTACACGCCCCGGGCGTCGCCGATGGAGAGCGTGGCGCAGCGACCATAGTAGTACTTATAGTAGAGCTAAGCAGAGACTGTAATTGAATAACTTTGTGGGGAAGCCCCCGAGTAAACAGTCCTCTGAATTTACAAGTATATTATTTCTTTTTGTAATGAAATCGCTTTGTAAGTGACGAATTTGTGCAAAAATGAACAAATTTACATCTTTTGCTTATTGCAAGCATTCTTTTTTTATCTTTCTCCTTTTGTAGAAAAGATTTTAGTGCTTTCCGACCCCTCTCATGGTCTAAGTCATAATAAACTAGGAACGTGGGTGAACTAATTCTGATTGAGCTGGTGAGCAAAGAGGTTGTAGCCGCTGGGGCGTGGGTGTCCCGCAGTCCTACCAGTCGTATTCAGAATTGGTTCCCAAAATCTTAGCCCTTAGGACCCGTTTATGAGAGGAATGGAAAACTTAGAGAATGTTTATAAATATAACATAGGAGGTTTTTGCAAGCGCAATACTTGTATTACATATGTCACATGTTATGATCACATGCCAGGCGACCCAACTCCACGACTCCGGAGCATCTATAATAAGGCGTCTAGTGTACCCTAGCCCCCGAGTGAGGTCTGACCCCTCGCGACTTGCAGGGGTCAAAAGTCACTAAGGATTGGGGTTTGGTTATAACAAAATCTGATAAGGAAAAGTGTATGCTTATTTTAAGGGATAGAAACGACGTAGCTGCTCAATGTTCTAGACATTGGTGAAGTCCTCACCGTTGATGGTTTTCAACCGGTAGGCGCCTAGGCGAAGTACTTCTGCAACGACGTAGGGCCCTTCCTAGGGCGGGGAGAGTTTGTGGTGGTTCTTGTTGCTCTGCACAAGATGGAGAATGAGGTCTTCGACGTTGAAGGCTCGACCCCGCACCCGTCGACTGTGGTACCATCGCAATGCCTGCTGGTACTTGGCCGAACGGAGGAGGGTGATGTCGCGGGCTTCTTCTAGCTGGTCCATGGTGTCTTGGTGGGATGCCTCGACTTCCTGTTCATCGTATGCTCTGATTCTTGGCGCTCCATAGTCAAGGTCCATTGGGAGAACGACCTCAAAACCGTAGACCATGAAGAAGGGTGTGTAGCCGGTGGCCCGGCTAGGAGTTGTCCTTAGGCTCTAGTGCACGACCGAGAGCTCAGCGAGCCAACATGCGCCGAACTTGTTCAACCGGTTGAAAATTCTGGGTTTGAGGCCTTGAAGGAGCATGCCGTTTGCGTGCTCGACCTGCCCATTCGTCCGGGGGTGTGCGACGGCTGCCCAGTCAATTTGGATGTGTTGTTCGTCATAGAATCGAATGAATTTCCTGCCGGTGAACTGCATGCCATTGTCTGTGATGATGGAGTTTGGTACTCCAAAGCGATGGGTGATGTCGAGGAAGAACAACACCGCTTGCTTGGATTTGATCGTGGATATTGGTCGAGCTTCAATCCATTTTGTAAACTTGTCTATGGTGACAAGCAGGTGGGTGAAGCCCCTGGGTGCCTTTTTGAGCGGCCTAACCAGGTCGAGCCCCCAGACCATGAAGGGCCACATGATGAGGATCATCTGGAGAGCTTGAGCCAGGAGGTGTGTTTGCCAATCGTAGTACTGGCACCCTTCGTAGGTGCGTACAATTTGCTCAACATCGGCTACTATGGTGGACCAGTAGAAACCTTGTCGGAATGCATTTCCAACCAAAGTTCTTGGTGCGGCATGATGACCGCAGACTCCACTATGGATGTCGCCCAGCAGAAGTTTTCCCTATTCACCAGGGATACAGAGTTGCAGAATCCCGATGTGACTCTGTTTGTAGAGTTTGCCCTCTACAAGAACGAAGGACTTGGCACGTCGTGCTAGCCGTCGGGCTTCTATCTTATCTGCCGGTAGTATGTCATGGAGGAGGTAGTCGAGGTAAGGCATTCTCCAGTCATCGGGAGGGTCGGACTCCACTATTGGGTCCTCTTCAAGCTCCATGACCTCGGGGTTGGGCGGAGCAGTTGGAGGATCGACCCCTGGGGTTGGACTAGATGGGCCATCGTTGGCTTGTTCCAACCCCGTGTAGCGTACCGAGGGTTTGTGTTGATCATTGGCAAAGATGCCTATCGGGACTGGTTCTCGACTGGATGCTGCTTTTGCGAGCGTGTCGGCTGCTTCGTTGAGGCACCTTGGGATGTGATTGAGTTCAAGGCCGTTGAATTTGTCCTCCAACCATTAGACTTCTTGACAGTATGCCTCCATCTTGGCATCGTGGCAGCATGACTCCTTCATGACCTGGTTGACGACCAGCTAGGAGTCGCCCCTGACGTTGAGGCATCGGATGCCTAGCTCGATGGTGATTCATAGGCCGTTGACGAGCGCTTCATATTCTACAGTATTGTTTGATGAGGGGAAATGGAGCCAAACCATGTACCTCATGTGGACCTTGAGGGGAGACACAAAGACTAGTCCTGCTCTAGTGCCCTTCTTCATCAGCGATCCGTCGAAGTACATTGTCTAGTACTCTTGATCGACGAGTGCTGGTGGTATCTAGACCTCGGTCCACTCCGCGATGAAGTCAGCCAGTACCTGAGATTTGATAGCTGTTCGGGGGGCATAAGAAATGCCCTGATCCATTAGCTCGAGTGCCCATTTTGCGGTTCTTCCCGTAGCGTCATGGCTACGGACAACCTCGCCGAGGGGGAATGACATTACTACTGTCATGGGGTGTGACTCGAAGTAGTGGCACATCTTCCTTTTGGTGATGAGGACGGTGTAGAGGAGTTTCTAGATTTGGGAGTAGCGGGTTTTGGAGTTAGATAACACCTCGCTGATGAAATATACAGGGCGCTGCACCTTGAAGGCGTGCCCCTCTTCCTCTCGTTCTACCACTAAGTCAGAGCTGACCACTTGGGTGGTGGCCGATATATATAGTAGGAGGGATTCTCCGTTGCATAGAGGAACTAAGACCAGAGGTTTAGTTAAGAATCGCTTAACCATGTCAAGCGCCTCCTGAGCCTCGACTGTCCACTCGAAGCGGTCAGATTTCTTCAGGAGTCGATAAAGGGGGAGTCCTCATTCACCGAGGCGTGATATGAATTGGCTGAGGGCGGCAAGGCACCCTATGACCTGCTGAACCCCTTTATGTTTTGAATCGGGCCCATCCTTGTGATGGCTGATATTTTCCCTGGGTTAGCTTCGATGCCACGCTCAGAGACGATGATGCCGAGCAACATGCCCCTCAGAACCCCAAAAACACATTTTTTGGGATTGAGTTTGATGCCGTTTGCCTGGAGTTTCACAAAGGTTTGCTCAAGGTCGACGACAAGGTGGTCAGCTCGTTTGGATTTGACTATGATGTCATTGACATAGGCCTCAACAGTTCACTCGATGAGGTCTCCGAAGCAACTGAGCATACAGTGCTGGTACGTTGCCCCAGCATTCTTCAGACCGAAAGGCATTGAAATGTAGCAAAATGATCCAAAGGGGGTGATAAAAGATGTCACGAGCTAGTCAGACTCTTTCATCATGATTTGATGGTAACCGGAGTATGTGTCAAGGAAGCAGAGGGTTTCGCACCCTGAGGTGGAATCGACTATTTGGTCTATTCGTGGCAAAGGAAACAGATCCTTTGGACACGCTTTGTTGAGGCCGGTATAATCGACACACATTCTCCATTTCCTGCTCTTTTTTCGCACAAGAATGGGATTCGCTAACCACTCTGGGTGGTATACTTCCTTAATGAATCCTATGGCCAGCAGTTTGGCTATCTCCTCGCCGATGGCCCTGTGTTTTTCCTTGTCAAAGCGGCGTAGGCGTTGCTTTGCCAGCTTGGAGCCCGGGAGGATCTGGAGAGTATGCTCGGTGACCTCCCTCGGGATGCCTGACATATCCGAGGGTTCCCACGCAAAGATGTCTTTGTTGTCATAAAGGAAGTCGACGAGCGCGCTTTCCTATTCAGAGGAGAGCACGGTCTAGATACGGACTTTTTTGCCCTCGGAGCTGCTGGGGTCCAAGAGGACCTCCCTAGAGCCTTCTACTGATTCGAACGACCCGGTTGATTTCTTCGCATCGGGTGCCTCTTCAACGACCTTTTCCCTGAGGGTGGTGAGTTCTTCAAAGGCGATGACTGCGGATGCGTGTCCACAGCATTTGACCTCGCACTCATAAGCGCGCTGGAAGGAGGTGCCTATGGTGATGACCCCGCGGGGGCTCGGCATCTTCAGCTTAAGGTACGTATAATTGGGGATGGCCATGAACTTTGCGTAGCATGGTCATCCCAGAATGGCGTGGAAAGTCCCTAGGAACCCCACTACATCGAAGGTGAGGGTCTCAGTCCGGTAATTGGACCGATCCCCGAAAGTGACGGGCAGGTCGATCTGCCCCAGTGGAAAGGCGCTCGGATGGGGCGGAGGTTCGTTCGATCGACGCCCATCTCATTGAGAGTCTTGGCATACATGATGTTGAGGCCGCTGCCTTCATCCATCAGTACCTTTGTGAGCCGCTTTGGTCTGACGATCGGATCAATGACAAGTGGGTACCTTCCTGGATGTGGGACAGCATCCGGATGGTCGATCCAGTCGAAGGTTATGGCAGATTCCGACCACCGAAGGAAGGCTAGCATGGCCGGTCTAGCTGTATAGACTTCACGGCGCGCGAGTTTCTGGTGACGCTTGGAGTCATACACCGTCGATCCTCTGAAGATCATGAGGGCGCCGGTCGGCATTAGGAAGGCGTCGTCCTTCTCCTCTATGTCGTCTGTGGTGGGTATAGGCTCCTTCCCCTGCTCCCCTTTGTTAAGACCCCCGGCCAAGTATTTGCACATGAGGCCACAATCCTTGTATAGATGCTTGGCCGGGAAGGCGTGGTTTGGGCATGGCCCCTCGAGTATTTTCTTGAAGTGGTTCGAAGTGCCCTCCATGGGCTTCTGGCCACCTTTGCGGTCAGTAGCGGCCATGAGCGAGTTGTCATGCCGTTGCTTCTTATTTTTCCTTTTGACGGGACAGTTGGAGGCGCCTTCGCCAGCGTCCTTGTCTCGCCTTATCTTTCCATCGGAGCGATCAAAGATGGCTCCGACCGCCTCCTCTCCAGAGGCATGACTGGTGATGATGTCAAGGAGTTCCTTGGTAGTCTGCAGGCCCCTATGTCCTAGCTTGTGGACTAGGGATTCGTAGGTTGTTCCGGACAGAAAGGCTCCTATCATGTCGGCGTTGGCGACGTTAGGGAGCTCGTTGCACTGCCAAGAGAAGCGCCAAATGTACCCACAAAGGGTTTCATCGGCCTTCTGGCGGCAGTTCTTGAGGTCCCATGGGTTTCTAGGGCGTTTGTATGTGCCCTAGAAGTTGCCCACGAACATCTCCGTCAGATCCGCCCAACTCTGAATAGCATTGGATGGTAGGTGCTCCAGCCATGCTCGCACCGAATTGGCCAAGAACAGCGGGAGATTGCGAATAATAAAATTGTCATCACTCACACCACTGGCCTGACATGCAAGCTGATAGTCTTCGAGCCAAAGCTCGGGATTTGTTTTGCCAGAATATTTAGGGATGTTGGTAGGCGGTCGATACCTTAGGGGGAACGCGGCGTTGAGGATGTGCCGACCGAAGGCCTACGGACCTGGTAGGCCAGGGCTCGGGCTTCAGTCTTTGTTGCTGTCGTAGCGTCTGCCACGCCGGGGATGATAGCCATGACATGCTGCTCCTCCATTGTCGCCATGGGTGCGCTTCCGAGCGTCGATGATGTTGCGTACGTCATGGCCATGGCCAAGGCGTTGATGTACTGGGATGACGAAGGACTACCTGCCGGCTGGTGGTGTTTGGTGAACGGACGCATCCCTGGTGGGACACACTGAGGGCATGCGCTGGCTGGTGTCGGGTTCACGCCGTCGAGACAATGAACTTTCCGCCTGCTGCGCCGCCGCATACTCGAGCAACGTGCGAATTTCTCGGCGAGCACGGCGATCCTCGGACGTCGTAGCCTCCGGAAGGCCATGCAGCAAGGCGGTTGCTGCGGCGGTGTTCTGGCTAGCTCGGGCAAAGTGAGGAAGGGTCCCATCATTGGTGAGGATCCTTTGGTGTACGGTGCGGGCCGTGGCACGTGTGCGCCCCCCGTCTTTGCGGCGCTCAATCTTGCAATTGATGTCCACGTACTCCCGGACGAGCCCTTGCCCGGCCTCATCGATCTCTTGCTGACGGGCCCTCAGCTGCTCCATCCTTAGGCGAGATGGGGCTGTTGTCTCTTCCCTGGATCCACTGTCAGGGTTGTTTGTAGGGGTGACCTCTTCCCTGGAGACACTTTTGACATGACCCTCAGGGGTCTACGTCATGAAGCATTCCCAGGAAGGGTGGTGGCTCCCCCTACTGGAATCTGAGCTAGAGAATGATCATGGCTCCTCATTGAGGAGCTCATAGAGGGTCTCTATATCATGCTCAATCGCCCCCACAAACTCGATGTCTGTGGGTGACTGAACCATACATAGCGCTAGAAGGTGGCCAGCGATCACCACAGCGTTGCGGAGACCGAACAGAAACGCTGTTGGGGCGCTCCATACGGGCCCTTCCAGACATAGGGTGGCATTGTGAGAGGCCTCCCTTGATGACTGGGGTCCAAGGGAGTTGCCTGGCGGGCCCTCAAGCCTAAGACGGCTGAGGTTGATGGAAGGGAGAGACGGGGTGGCTGTGTGAGTGAGCGCTAGCTCTCCTTCTAGTGTGATGATGAAATCTAGGTTGCCAAAACACACATGTGCGCTCGAGGCCTAGCTGATTGCATGGGTGGCCACCCGAGGCCTTTTCTGGAATGCGCAAAGCCCCCTACCTGGCGTGCCAACTGTTGGTGTTTTGTACGAGCACCGGCAAGTAAATTTATAGTAATGTGCATTAGGCTTGGATGGTGCGCTAAAGGACACAAGATTTATACTGGTTCGGGCCGAATGTCCCTACGTCCAGTTTGTTGCTGCTCATGTTATTAGCACCGTGAATGGTCTATAGTAAGGGGTACAAATGATCGAGAGAGGGACTGGTCCCAAGTCTCTGATGGAAGGGTTCAAATGAGGCTAAGAGCTTCGTAGCAGCTTGACTGTATGTAGGTGTGTCTTCTTGTTCGGTCCCAAGTTTTTCTTTCCCTTGATGGGAGAAGCACATCCCCTTTTATAGATGAAGGGGCTGGCTTTACAAGGATAAGGGCTTTACCTAATCTTGTGGCTCACGTCTACCTAGCCTCGTTTTTCATCCTAGTGAGTGTGAAGGAAGATAGGTGCCTACAATACTGTCGATGTCTCTGTAGAATGTCAAGTTGATTACAAAATGCTGCCCTGCGCAGGGTATGGGCTGTAGTACAGTGGTTTTGACTTATTAGTCTCTCTCGGCCTTGCTCTGCATGCCTTCTGATTTCTGTGAGTCTTTGTCAGAGGGACGAGAGGTCAGGGTTCGGTGTAACGCCGTGGTCAAGGCCTTCTGACTTGGCGGACCTGAGGGGTCGGGAAGTGGGCGCCGCTTCCTCGGGTCCATAGCGTGGCGACGAGATATCCATCATTCATGGAGATAGCAAATCCTTCTCTGGAGCATAGTGGTTGTCATATATCTTCATTGGGTTCCGTGTCCCAGGGCTGAAGGTGGCGCCTACAACTCTATAGGGCGAGGAACATGCACCTGTGCAACCTTTCGGGCTCTACGGTGCCTGAAAGGGTCTAAAGCACCTGTCTCATCATCCCCTGGCAGTACTTTTCCTGCCAAGGCACAGGGTATGGTCTCTAGGGCCATGGTTGATCTGAACATCTTGTCTCGCCTTGTGCCTATCATCTTGAGGGAGCAAGGAAAAGTTGTCAGGTAAGATGAATCTAGTCTTTTGATATGGAGCAGGGTGAGGCTCATTCCTTGCCGCTGGGCAAAACGGAGACCAATCCCTATCCCTTAGGTGAGACCGACCCTACTCCTCTGGGGTCGGGCGAGGCAGAATCTATCCCTCAGCCCTCGGGCGAGACCGAGCCCACCCTAAAGGCGTCGGGCGAGACAGAGATTAGCCCTGAGCCCTCGGGCAAGGCAGAGCCACCTCAAAGGCGTCGGGCGAGATGGAGTCTATCCCTCGGCCCTCAGGCGAGACCGAGCCTGCCCCAAAGGCGTTGGGCGAGACGGAGACTAACCCTGAGCCCTCGGGTGAGGCAGAGCTATCTCAAAAGGCATCGGGCAAGGTGGAACCAAACTCCTGTAATTCAAACAAGGGATGAAAGGGTGCTCTTATGCGTCCAGAAGTTTTTAATGTTCGGTGGTTATTGGTTCCATGTTCTAGGGTACCCCGGTATTAGGTCCCTGACACATACATTATTCAGTTTGGCTTATGTTTATGTATGTCATGACATGACATGACATGACATGTGGGGTGTATTATGTGTATACTTATTCAGTTTGCCATATGTTATGTAATTGAGCTGCCATGTGGCATCTATTTTTGGCTTAAAATTCCCATTTACCGTCTGTTTTTGTCTATTTTTTATCGATCTATCTATTTTTGTATATCCAGCTACCACAACAGCTCTCGACTTGTAATAACAAAAATAGAAGATAGTATTTTCCATTCGTTTCCATCCAGTTTCACCCCCATTTGCCTGGTATCACAAACCACCACCTAATTGTACGGTAAACACGAGTGGTGTTGGGTATCAGTATCAGGGATACCCAAAAGATGGAAGCTAATGGCCATGAATGCTAACTCCCTCGGATGGTCAAGAGTGTATCTTGGTCCTGTCTAGCCCTGAGGGCATGGGCTCCATCTCACACGACCTTAAGGATACGGGATCTAGGTCGCCCAACTCTAAGGATGCGAGCTCTGTCTCGCCTGACCCCTCAGGCAAGAGCCTCATCACGCCCAACCCCTCGGGTGAGTGCCTCATCACATATCACCCCAAGGGCATGGACTCCGCCTCACCATGTCTGAGGACACATGTTGCCAACAGCATTGGGCGTGCCGACGCTGTGCTACCTACTCCCCGTATGACCTCCAGCGAAGGCATCTGCGAGCCATACCGTCTGCTAGGATGGGATGGAGCACCACAACCGACTGATGACGTCCATGTACAATGCTAGTGATGAACAGGGCCACGATGTGGAGCTATCCCCATCATCATCTATAGGGTTGGCGGGACCCACGTAAAGGAGATGGAAGACGTTGTGATCCTAGAAGCCTTCCTCTCCTCGTCTCTCTCTCTCCGATGTAACCTGCATCTTCCCCTTTAACTATAAAAGGGGAAGCAGAGCACCCCAAGGAGGGGGGCATTCACACATGTCTAAGCAGCTGGAGGCTTAGGCACTCGATAGTAAATAGAGAGCTCAACTAGACCGACTCTTTTCACCAGAGACTTGGGACCTTCTCTCTCTCTCGCCTGTTTGTAACCCCTACTACAAACCAAGTGCTGGTAACACGAGCAGTAGTAGATTGGATGTAGGGATGTTTTGCTCGAACTAGTATAAATCCTTATGTCCTCCGAGCACAGCCATCTGGGTCAGACGTGTAAACTAGAAATTTACTAGCCGGTGATTCAAAACACCAATAGTTGGCGCACCAGGTAGGGGCCTTTTGCACATCTCGTCATCCACAACAGGCCATGGATGGCTAGCCATGGCGTCAGCTAGGTCCTGGGCACACACGTGCGCTTTGGGAGCCTAGATTTCATCATCACCGGGGAGGGAGAGCTAGCATGGGCTCCCACCCCCATTCAACTTCTTCGCTCCACTGGCCTCGATGCAATTGTCGAAGCCCTCAAGAAGCTGTAGCTACGCACATCAGAGGCCCATGTCCCCGGGAGCGATTAGCTCTTCGGCTTCGACTATGGGAGGCTAGAGCGCCAACTCGATGCCTTCTTGGGACCCTAACCATCCTAGGAGGATGTGCGCTACCTCACCTTCTCCTTCGCCAATGTTATGACGCAGCTTGCCGGAGGGGAGCCGCTTTCCCTAGAATATCTCACTCGGGACGCCCTGATAGTATTCCTATTCGGTGTG
Source organism: Miscanthus floridulus (assembly GCF_019320115.1). Lineage (NCBI taxonomy): Eukaryota > Viridiplantae > Streptophyta > Magnoliopsida > Poales > Poaceae > Miscanthus > Miscanthus floridulus. Next base: position 111,090,475 of record NC_089584.1, read on the forward strand.
CACAATGCCGTGAGGACCGTTGGTCACCTCATGGTACAGCGCAAGTACCAGCCTCCCATGCATGACGAATTCATGGGAATGGACGATTACATCGCAGAGTCTTTCCATGATGTAACACCCAAAATTCTACTGCAATTAGCAATTAAATTCTTGCCCTATTTATACATTTTCTAGGTATTTCTAATATAGGCCAAATAATAAATATTGTATAAATAAAATAAACTATGAGTTTAGAAACTTGTTTGTTGCATTCATGCCGAATCATATGGGTTTTGATTGAGTGTAGGGCTAGATGATTTGAAATTTGCATTCAAAACTTATTAGAATTTGGCTTAAAAATGAAAATGGAGAAAATAGGATTGGATAAACATTTGGTTTGAAAAAAAAGAGAAAGTCACCTTCTGGCCCAACCCAGCCAGCTCGGCCTTCTTCTCCCTCCCCCTTTCCCGGCCTGCCTTGCCTGGTGCGGCCCACCCGGTGGCTGCCCCACGCTGACACGCTAGCCCGCACCCCGCGTGGCCCAGCTTGCCACCCGCGCGTGCGCACCAACTCGGTGGCCTAGCGGCTGCTTCGCTGTGGCCCGCTCTGTGTGACGGCGCACTGCTGTGGCCTGCTCGGCCTACGCCGCACGCGCCGTTCTCTTGCTGCGCGTCTGGACCCACTCGTCAGCCGCGTCGTCCACCTTCCTTCCCTAGCGCTCCCCTTCCTTTCTCTGCCCATCAATGGTGCGGCACCGATGGAAAGCCACAGACGCCCGTTTGGAAGGTGCCGAACCTGCCCTGCTTCCCTTCCTTTCATGCCGTAGCCACCCACCTATAAAGGCTGAGCCTCCCCTTAGCCCTTCTCCATCCTTTGCCCGTTGCCGTGAGCCACCGCCGCCGGTGAAACCCCCTCCTGAGCGCGAACGCCGATGCCAAGGCCACCCGAAGCACCGCCAGACTTCCTCGCGCCCGTAGGTACTCCCCGATTCATGTTTTGGCATTGTTTTGCCTGGCTACATCCTCACCCGCGTGCCTCTTCTCTCTCCAGTTCGCGGCCGCCGTCGACGACCAACCTCGGAGCCTTCCTAGACGCCACGTTCCCCTCCAGGCGACTCACGGTGAGCCCCTCCGCCTTCCCGTGCCCTCAGACCTTGCTTTGGCGCCCTAGGAAGCCGTAGCCCAAGGTCCAGTCGCACTGGCCATCGCGCCGCCGGCCTCTCCTTCTTCCCTGGCGAGCCACCGCCTGGCCTTCGCCCCTACGCCGTTGGATCTAGCGTGGATGGCCCGGATTAGATACCGGTTGGATTTAAGTGGCCGGTCCACCGTAGACTCGTGGACCCGACGCACCATGCCACGTCAGCGTGCCCACGCCCGCGTGGTGCACCGCGCCCAGTGAACAGCCGCCATGTGTCGATGAGTCAGCAGCCCCGGTCAATCGTCGGGTCAAACCCTAGTCAACCGAGCGCGTTTTGCAGAAAAGCCCCCGCTTTTTCCAGTAATCAACCCGCGCTCCAGTCCAGTTCAAATTAATTTTTATTTAGTCCTGTTTTTATTCGTTTAGAACCCTGACATTTCCAAAAATAGTACGCCCGGTCCAAATTATATTTAAATTCAGATTTTTAATTATTTTAATTCGAAAATAGGTTAGTTTATTTACAGAATTGCCATTACATCTTATTTCATGCATAACTTTCACGTTTTAAGTCCGATCTGAGTGATTCTTTCGCTCATGTGTTTGTAGAAATGCGTAGAATAGATCTATAAGCTTTTCAACATATGTTTTCACTATTTGGTGTACTGTTCTAATAGAGTTCTATCTTGTATGCATGTAATGATTGGAATGATGCTTGATTGATGATTGGATCACGATTAGAGGGTGAGCCATTCGAGGTGACTGAGGACCCCCAGCAGGATCAGCAGTACTCCTAGGATGACTTTGAGGAAGACAAGTGTACCAAAGGCCCCTTGTTACCTATGAACTACTATCACTTACATTCATGCATGAGTTTAATTTGAATTGCCTTTAAGGACTTTACCTAGATGATTCTTTGTACCACATATCCTTGATACCTGGGTTTATTGGGTAGGCATTTTGGATAGATGCTGTAGCGCTTAACATGAAGTAATTGTTAAACATATTTAAGGACTATATGCAATGTGATAAAATGGAACTTTTTAGCAATAGATAGGGGGCTGGAGTATGGGGTTGAGTACTCTAGTGCCTCTCCGTAAGGACTTAATCCTGAAGCGGCAACCCAGGAGGGACTGTACAACCCCAAGTGTCAAATGGCTCTAACTTTAACCTATTATCTAGTTTGTACTAGCTCATCTATAGCTCTAGTAAGGGGTAAGAGGGTATCTTTTCTTTTTCTGTTAGGGTGTGCACCGTGCTGCGATGCCCACGTGTGCCATTCCTTTATAGCTACGATTTGTTAGTGCAACTAGCTAAGGGTTTCATAGTGAAACTCTGCCACACTTCCTGAGAAGAGGTGTAGTGGGTCTCGCAAACCCCGGCATTGGGAATCATGGCTCGGTGGGTAAAGATGTACAATTTCTGCAGAAATAATTAACCTGTTATAACAGCCGTGCTCATGGATACGAGCGGTCTAGATCCTTCGAGATTAGTGGTTACTGTGGATGATGGATGGTTGGGGAATTGAGATAAAGCTTGATGATACTTTAATACCACTTGGGAATTGGGACTGTTCATAAAAGTAGTAATTCAGGTTGCTAAAAATTGATCAACTAAAATTGCAAACCGTAGTCAAACAGTGTCAAGCCTATTTGAGCCTCATAGATCCCTTTGTTATACTTGCTAAGCATGGTGAGCTTACACTTGCTTTACATCCAATGAAAATCCCAGATGGGTAACAGATAATGGATATGAAGAGTTTTCGGAGGATGTCCAGGACTACTAGGGAGACATTCACCAGTTGAAGTCCTTGTGGCAGTTGGGCTAGTTATTCCGCTGTGTTTATAATAATATTGCCTTTGAGCAAACTTTGTATTTAACCTTATGATGAGATATGCGATGTAATAAGTATTTTACTTTGATACTTTTGCAATTTGTGATATATGTGTGTGTTTAGACATCCTGGGCGCACATATATGAGTACTTGGTTTTGCTTTGCAAAATTGGGTGCGACAAATTGGTATCAAAGCTATAACTGACTGTAGGACGAACAACCTAGGTAGAAATGGACGTTTTTAGGATTTCGTTATCTTTATTTTACTACTTTTACTTTGCTATAAATTTTTGCTTATATTCTATTCTTTATCTGTTGCCAAAATTATTTTGTTCTAATACTCAACCTTTTCATTCTTGTAGATGGCCCGTACCAAGCAGACCCCGTGTAAGAGGACCATCCTGATGCCCACTAGGAGGACCAGGTTCACTTTGGGCAAGCGTGTCCCGGCACATCTTGTGGAGGCTCTAAGGAACCAAGAGGAGGAACCTCCTGTGGAGGTGCCCATGGGGGAACCTCTGGAGGACTTGTTGGAGGATCCAATGGATGAAGAAATAGAGGAGGGACCCATGTTCGAGGGACCCATTGAGATAGAGGAGTCTAAGGAAGATCCCAAGGAAGTATAGGAACAAGGTGGCTAGGAGGGAGCTGGCGACCCCGATGATGGAGATGGTTCTGATGATTCTGATGCTGATGGAGGTGACGATGGTAATGGTGGAGACGACGGAGACGGTGGAGACGATGGGGATGATTTCAATGATGATGATCACAATGCACCATTGGCTCAGGGATGGACTATGGAGATCCACTATGACTTGGAGGGTGATGGCTACTACCACCCTAGGCTTCTCGCACTTGTGCATCGCTACCACCCTAGAGGCACTATTCAGTACAGGACGGAGCATTGGACCCACCCTGACTACACCGGCTTCTGGGAGACAGAAGTGTACATCCGAGAGGGGACTCGGGTGCGCTACATCCACCATGCCACCACTGCATGGCTCACACATGCGGCCGTCATCAGGGATGCAGCTCGACAGGCGTTGATGGTCAACCGCGACTGTCACTTCGACGACATTGCCTGGGAGGATGACCGCTATCTTCCCCGCCGTCGGAGCGGACAGTCTACGTGCAACATCACTGCACCACTCAGAGAGGCAAACCTGAGGCTGAGGCCTACCCTATTGTGCTTGGCCGAGACCCACACTGACTTGGATCAGGCCCTGGATGAGTTCGATGTCATGGGGAGGGCCTACATGCAGCTGGCTTGTGAGAACGCTACACTGAAGCAGCAGCTAGGAGGTCCAGATGTGGAAGATTCAGGAGTACCCGCTCAGTCACCCCTAAGGACCAGAGGAGAGTCTAGAGACCCCAGCACCAGCACCACCATCGACCCGTACCCATAGGAGAGTCTTAAAAATATGTAATAAGCATGCGTAGCTACGCGAGAGAGTATTTAGTTTCTTTCTTTTAATGGTTGGACAAGTGTTAGTTGCATGGTTGGATGTTTATCATTATGAATAATGTTTGATTTGGATCTTTGATATGATTGTGATGACTTGTGGGCATGTCCACGGTCATTTAGTTAAGGTTAAGGTTTAAGGATATTATGAATAAATAGTTGGGTTTCGTTTTATCATGTTGTCCATTCTGTATCTTTCGGAATAGTCTATCTTTATTAGTTCATATCTCGTAATCTAGATATTCAAATGTCATGAAATTTTTATGGAGATAAGTAGACTTCAACATCTTTCTTCTGGCTCTGGAATCACCTCAATAGCTATTATAAATTGTGAGATACAACTGTTGTAAGTTGAGGTTTCTGTGCTGTCAGGATTCCGGAACAGTACTTCTTATCGTCTGTATTTGACTAAGTAAACGTTGCAATCTGAAAAAGTGTTCTAAACGAAAGTTGTAGAGAATTTCATAAGCTTTCCAGAAAGGTATGTTACGCAATCATATGATTAACAGAGAGTGAGGTATGCTCGTTTTACAGCACTGCTGTTATCCAACTCCCTGGAAAAGTTCAGAATAAATATCTTCTTGCATACCCTACATATATCCCTTGTCTACACCTACTCTTGTTACACCAGTACCTTGTATGAGTTATATGCTTGGACATATGAGACTTATATGATGCATCTACAGATGGTGAACACCAGGAGGAACAACCAGGGAGGCGAGGAACTGCCACCACCATCCCCAGTCTCCATGGAGCAGCTGATGATGATGCAGACCCAGTTGCTTCAGCAGATGGCCCAGAACATGCAGAACATGGGGCAAGGGAATGGGAATGCATCCCCTCATGTCAGGGATAAGAGGGGAGAGTTTCTGAAAGGACACCCACCTGTATTCAAGCACTCTGTCGATCCACTCCAAGCTGATGATTGGCTACGTGCCATTGAGAGGCAACTGGAGATTGCCCAATGTGATGATAGGGAGAAAGTTTTATATGCTTCTGGACAGTTGCAGGGAGCTGCACAGGATTAGTGGGACTCATTCCGCTTCGGCCGCACTGAAGCTAATCCCATCACTTGGGCTAAGTTCCGTAGTGCCTTTCGCACTCACCACGTGCCTGCAGGACTGATGAAGCTGAAGAAGGAGTTCTTGGCTCTCAAGCAGGGGAGCATGACTGTTGCTGAATATCATGACAAGTTTATACAATTGTCATGGTATGCACCTACTGAGGTAGACGAGGATGGAAAGAGGCAGGAGCTATTTATGGAGGGCTTGAATGATGGTCTCTAGTACCAGCTGTTGTCCCATACCTTTGCTAACTTCCAGCAGCTGGTGGACAAAGCTTTAGTGATTGAGAACAAGCGCCGCCAGATGGAGGACAAGAAGAGAAAATTTCAAGGACAGCAATCTGGGAGCAACTCTCGCTTCCATACCAACCCTCAACAAACTCAACCTCAGCAGCGCTATCAAGGTCAGACAAGTCCCAACCGCAACCAGCAGCAGCAGTGTGCATAGCAGCAGCAACAGCAGTACAAGGCACCAGCTCAGCGCCAGCAGCAACCCAACAATGTACCAGTGAGAAATAATGCCCCCAATGCTCCACAGAGGAATGGCGCACCAAAAGCGCCAAATGCAGTTAATGACAACAAGTGCTTCAATTGTGGAGAGCCAGGACATTACTCCAATAGATGCCCCAAGAAGACTAACTCACAGCAGAACTACGTTCGGGGAAAGGTAAACCATGTTACTACTGAAATAGCTCAGGAGGCACCGGATGTGGTGATCGGTACATTTCCGGTCAACTCAAACTCAGCTATAGTACTTTTTGATTTTGGTGCTTCGCATTCCTTCATAACATATACATTCATAAAGAAGCATGGTATTCCAGTAAGTGTTATGAAGAAACACATGTTAGTAAGCTCACCTGGTGGGGTAATGAAAGCAGAGTGGATATGCTTAGCTGCTAGTCTCAGCATAAGGGGGGTAGAATTTCAAGCAAATCTTGTAGTCATAAATTCCACCGGTATCGATGTCATCTTGGGTATGGATTGGCTAAGGTTGCAGAAAGCAGTTATTAACTATGGTAATAGTTCTGTGAATCTTATCACTTCAACTAGAGAAGAAGTGGTGTATGTGGCAACTCAGTTAGCTGCAGAAATATGTCAGGTTAATCAGTTGGAGGGCATAACCTTAGAAGATATAAGGATAGCAAATGAGTACCCGGATGTCTTCCCTGAGGAATTGCCAGGTATGCCACCTGACCGAGACATCGAGTTTATAATTGAACTTTTACCTGGAACTGCACCCATAGCTAAGAGACCCTATAAAATGGGAGTGAATGAATTAGCAGAACTTAAGAAACAACTAAGGGAATTGTTAGATAAGGGTTATGTTCAACCTAGTTCATCACCATGGGGTGCACCAGTACTGTTTGTAGAAAAGAAGGATGGTACATAAAGGATGTGCATAGACTATAGGTCACTTAATGAGGTCACAATTAAGAACAAGTACCCATTACCTAGAATTGATGACCTATTTGACCAATTGAAAGGGGCTTGTGTGTTTTCCAAGATTGATCTTCGATCTGGATACCATCAGTTGAGGATAAGGCATACTGACATCCCCAAGACCGCCTTTGTGACCCGCTATGGACTGTATAAGTTCACAGTCATGTCTTTTGGTCTAACAAATGCACCTGCCTACTTCATGTACCTGATGAACAAAGTATTCATGGAGTACCTTGATAAGTTTGTCGTCATGTTCATTGATGACATACTAGTGTATTCTAAGAATGAAGAAGAATATGAAGGACATTTGAGATTGGTGTTGCAAAAGCTTAGAGAACATCAACTTTATGCCAAGTTCAGCAAATGTGAGTTCTGGCTAAAAGAAGTATCTTTCCTTGGTCACATAATCTCTAATGGAGGAGTAGCAGTGGACCCTAAGAAGGTTAGAGATGTGTTGAGTTGGAAGCCACTCAAAGATGTTAGTGAGATTCAGAGTTTCCTGGGTATGGCTGGGTATTATAGGAGATTCATCGAGGGATTCTCTAAGTTAGCCAAGCCCATGACTGCATTGTTAGAGAAGAATGCCAAATTTGTATGGACTAAACAATGCCAGGACAGTTTTGAGAAGTTGAAGAAGAGACTGACTTCTGCTCCAGTGCTCATCTTACCTGATCTCACCAAAAGTTTCTCTATCTATTGTGATGCCTCACGGCAAGGTCTAGGAGGTGTTCTTATGCAAGAAGGCAGAGTTGTTGCCTACGCATCTAGACAGCTGAGAAAACATGAGCTAAATTATCCGACTCATGATCTAGAATTGACAGCTATGGTGCATGCTCTTAAGATATGGAGGCACTACCTGATTGGTCATAAGTGTGAGATTTATACGGACCATAAGAGTCTAAAGTATATATTCACGTAGTCAGATCTAAATCTAAGGTAGCGTAGATGGCTCGAGTTAATCACGGATTATGATTTGGATATCCACTATCACCCAGGAAAGGCTAATGTTGTAGCAGATGCCTTGAGTAGAAGGAGTTATGTGAACATGGCCTATACAACTCAACTACCTGAAGAGTTGTGTGAGGAGTTCAAATACTTGAATTTGGGTATTGTGGCCAACACCATGGAGTTAGAGGTGGAATCCACTCTGGAACAAGAGATTCATAAAGGACAGCTGGGTGATGAGAGGATCAAGGATATTGCAGAGCTTATAGTGATTGGTAAAGCCCTAGGATTCCATATGGATGATCAAGGGATAGTATGGTTTGGTAAAAGGATTTGTGTGCTAGAAGTAAAATCTATTAGGGAGTCTATCTTGAGGGAAGCTCATGACTCAGCCTATTCCATACACCCAGGAAGTACTAAGATGTATCTTGATCTTAAAGAGAGGTACTGGTGGTATGGACTAAAGAGAGATGTAGCTGAACATGTGGCTATATGTGATACGTGCTAAAGAGTGAAAGCAGAACATCAGAGGCCAGCAGGTGTACTACAGCCTATGAAGATACCCGAGTGGAAATGGGAAGAAGTTGGAATGGACTTTATAGTTGGATTACCCCATACATAGAGAGGATTTGACTCTATCTAGGTGATTGTTGACCGACTGACAAAAGTGGCCCATTTCATTCCGGTCAAGGTAACTTATTCAAGTGCAAAGTTAGCAGAGTTATATATGGAAAGGATTGTATGTTTACATGGTGTACCAAAGAAGATTGTTTTGGATAGGGGTACACAGTTCACATCACATTTCTGGCAGAAATTGCATGAGTCGATGGATACGAAGTTGAACTTTAGCTCAGCTTACCATCCACAAATAGATGGACAGACCGAGAGAACAAATCAAATCTTAGAGGATATGCTAAGAGCTTGTGCTCTATAGTATGGGACAAGTTGGGATAAGAGTTTACCTTATGCCAAATTCTCCTATAATAATAGCTACCAAAAGAGTCTTAAGATGGCACCGTTTGAGGCATTGTATGGCAGGAAGTGCAGAACACCATTATTTTGGAATCAAACGGGGGAAAGCCAAGTCTTTGGACCAGATGTTTTGCAACTGGCAGAAAAACAAGTGCAAACAATAAGGCAAAACCTAAAGGTTGCACAGTCTCGACAGAAAAGCTATGCGGACACAAGAAGAAGAGATTTGGCATTTGAAATGGGTGATTTTGTCTATCTCAAAGTTTCACCTATGAAAGGAGTAAAGAGATTCCATACCAAGGGAAAGTTGTCACCTAGGTATGTGGGACCATTCAAGATCATCAACAGGAGAGGAGAAGTTGCTTACTAGTTAGAGTTACCGGAGCAGCTCTCTGGTGTTCATGATGTTTTCCATGTGTCACAACATAAGAAATGTTTGAGAGTACCTGAGGAACAACTACCTTTGGAAGAACTGGATATCTGAGGGGATCTATCATACAAAGAATATCCAGTAAGAATCCTAGAAATAGCGGAGATAATCACAAGGAGCAAAATAATAAGAATGTGCAAGGTTTAGTGGAACAGACACTCAGTGGATGAGGCAACGTGGGAAAGAGAGGAAGATCTGAGAACTAACTATCCCAATCTCTTTGAACCATCTGAATCTCAAGGACGAGATTCATCCTAAGGGGGGGTAGGTTTGTAACACCCAAAATTCTACTGCAATTAGCAATTAAATTCTTGCCCTATTTATACATTTTCTAGGTATTTCTAACATAGGCCAAATAATAAATATTGTATAAATAAAATAAACTATGAGTTTAGAAACTTGTTTGTTGCATTCATGCCGAATCATATGGGTTTTGATTGAGTGTAGGGCTAGATGATTTGAAATTTGCATTCAAAACTTATTTGAATTTGGCTTAAAAATGAAAATGGAGAAAATAGGATTGGATAAACATTTGGTTTGAAAAAAAGAGAAAGTCACCTTCTGGCCCAACCCAGCCAGCCCGGCCTTCTTCTCCCTCCCCCTTTCCTGGCCTACCTTGCCTGGCGCGGCCCACCCGGTGGCTGCCTCGCGCTGATGCGCTGGCCTACACCCTGCGCGGCCCAGCTTGCTACCCGCGCGCGTGAACCAACTCGGTGGCCCAGCTGCTGCTTTACTATGGCCCGCTCTGCGCGATGACGCGCTGCTGCGGCTTGCTCAGCCTACGCCGCATGCGCTATTCTCTCGCTGCGCATCTAGACCCACTCGTCAACCACGTCGTCCACCTTCCTTCCCCGATGCTCCCCTTCCTTTCTCTACCCGTCAATGGCGCACCACCGATGGAAAGCCACCGGCGCCCATTTGGAAGGTGCCGAACCCGCCCTACTTCCCTTCCTTTCATGCCGCAGCCGCCCACCTATAAAGGCCGAGCCTCCCCTTAGCCCTTCTCCATCCTTTGCCCATTGTCGTGAGCCACCGCCACTGGTGAAACCCCCCTCCCGAGCGCGAACGCCGATGCCAAGGCCACCCGAAGCACCGCCAGACTTCCCCGCGCCCGTAGGTACTCCTCGATTCATGTTTTGGCATTGTTTTGCCTGGCTACATCCTCACCCACATGCCTATTCTCTCTCCAGTTCGCGGCCGCCATCGACGACCAACCTCAGAGCCTTCCCGGACGCCGCGTTCCCCTCCAGGCGACTCACGGTGAGCCCCTCCGCCTTCCCGTGCCCTCAGACCTTGCTTTGGTGCCCTACGAAGCCGTAGCCCAAGGTCCAGTCGCACCGGCCATGGCGCCACCGGCCTCTCCTTCTTTCCCGGTGAGCCACCGCCCGGCCTTCACCCCTGCACCATTGGATCTAGCGTGGATGGCCCGGATTAGATACCGATTGGATTTAAGTGGCTGGTCCACCGTAGACTCGTGGACCCGGCGCACCGTGCCGCGTCAGCGCGCCCACGCCCACATGGTGCACCGCGCCCAGTGAACAGCCACCATGTGTCGATGAGTCAGCAGCCCCGGTCAATCGTCGGGTCAAACCCCAGTCAACCGAGCGCGTTTTGCAGAAAAGCCCCCGCTTTTTCCAGTAATCAACCCGCGATCCAGTCCAGTTCAAATTAATTTTTATTTAGTCCTATTTTTATTCGTTTAGAACCCTGACATTTCCAGAAATGGTACGCCCAGTCCAAATTTCATTTAAATTCATATTTTTAATTATTTTAATTCGAAAATAGGTTAGTTTATTTACAGAATTGCCATTACATCTTATTTCATGCATAACTTTCACGTTTTAAGTCCGATTTGAGTGATTCTTTCGCTCATATGTTCGTAGAAATGCGTAGAACAGATCTATAAGCTTTTCAACATATGTTTTCACTGTTTGGTGTACTGTTCTAATAGAGTTCTATCTTGTATGCATGTAATGATTGGAATGATGCTTGATTGATGATTGGATCACGATTAGAGGGTGAGCCATTCGAGGTGACTGAGGACCCCCAACAGGATTAGCAGTACTCCCAGGATGACTTTGAGGAAGGCAAGTGTACCAAAGGCCCCTTGTTACCTATGAACTACTACCACTTACATTCATGCATGAGTTTAATTTGAATTGCCTTTAAGGACTTTACCTAGATGATTCTTTGTACCACATATCCTTGATACCTGGGTTTATTGGGTAGGCATTTTGGATAGATGCTGCAGCACTTAACATGAAGTAATTGTTAAACATATTTAAGGACTATATGCAATATGATAAAATGGAACTTTTTAGCAACAGATAGGGGGCTGGAGTACGGGGTTGAGTACTCTAGTGCCTCTCCATAAGGACTTAATCCTAAAGCGGCAACCTAGGAGGGACCGTACAACCCCAAGTGTCAAATGGCTCTGACTTTAACCTATTATCTAGTTTGTACTAGCTCGTCTGTAGCTCCAGTAAGGGGTAAGAGGGTATCTTTCCTTTTTCTGTTAGGGTGTGCACCGTGCTGCGATGCCCACGTGTGCCATTCCTTTGTAGCTACGATCTATTAGTGCAACTAGCTAAGGGTTTCATAGTGAAACTCCGCCACACTTCCTGGGAAGAGGTGTAGTGGGTCTCGCGAACCCCAACATTGGGAATCACAGCTCGGTGGGTAAAGATGTACAATTTCTATAGAAATAATTAACCTGTTATAACAGCCGTGCTCACGGATACGAGCGGTCTGGATCCTTTGAGATTAGTGGTTACTGTGGATGATGGATGGTTGGGGAATTGAGATAAAGCTTGATGATACTTTAATACCACTTGGGAATTGGGGCTGTTCATAAAAGTAGTAATTCAGGTTGCTAAAAATTGATCAACTAAAATTGCGAACCGCAGTCAAACAGTGTCAAGCCTATTTGAGCCTCATAGATCCCTTTGGTATACTTGCTAAGCATGGTGAGCTTACACTTGCTTTACATCCAATGAAAATCCTAGATGGGTAACAGATAATGGATATGAAGAGTTTCCGGATGATGTCTTGGACTACTAGGGAGACGTTCACCAGTTGGTGTCCCTGTGGCAGTTGGGCTAGTTATTCCGCTGTGTTTGTAATAATATTGCCTTCGAGCAAACTTTGTATTTAACCTTATGATGAGATATGCGATGTAATAAGTACTTTACTTTGATACAATTGCAATTTGTGATATATGTGTGTGTGTTTGGACATCCTGGGCGCACATATATGAATACTTGGTTTTGCTTTGCAAAATGGGGTGCGACACATGACCTTCTCGTGAGAGATTCGGAGTTGATCTCTGACTCTGAATCCATTAGGGGAGCCATCACCCCTCATGAGAATGTTTTATGGTAGGAACCCCCAAGGGACATGTCGAAAGCGTCCATGAGGGATGAGCTACCCCACCGAACGACTTCGACGATGAAGTCAAAGAAGATGAGGGGCCTTCCCCGTATGTAGGTGAAATAGCTAAGGGCACGGCATCAGGAGCTCAAAGATGCACGCCTCTAGCTAGAGCAGGACCGCGTGAAGCTCGAACATAAGATCGAACGTCGTGGGGATGGTGGCCACGCATGCGCCATCGCCCACAATGTAAACCAGACTTTGCCTGGGCAAGTCAGAACATAACATCCATAGTGGCCCTACTCCAAAGGCTCCCAGAGCCCATGACACCTGAAGATCGTTGGGCCCACCATGAGATTCGCAAGCTGCTCGAGTGAGCAGCGGTGCAACAGGCGGAAAGCTTGCTGTCTCGATGATGTGAGCTCGATACCAGTCAGCATGTGTCTTCAGGAGGACATGGCTGGGACGTGTTCATCCACCAGGTGCCATGCGATGGTGGGGGACTTGCCATGGTCTTAGTGCATGAGCATCTTGGCCCCAACCATGACGCATGCAACACCCTAGATGCCCATGGGTGCGGATGGGGTGACAAGAGAGAGGAGGCCGGTCGTGGCTACCATCCTCATCATAGTAGACGCTACGACAGCGGTGAAGACTGAAGCTTGAGCCCCGACCTACTGGGGCCCTAGGCTTTCGGCCAGCACATTCTCAATGTGGCTTTCCCACCATGATATCGACCACCAACCAACGTCCCAAGTACTCTGAGGAGATGAACCCCAGCTTGTGGCTCGAGGACTATCGGCTTGCTTATCAAGCCGATGATGTGGATAGTGATTACTTCATTATCCGTAGCGTCCCCTTGTTCCTGGTCGATTCAGCGCAAACATGGCTAGAGCACCTTCCCCATCAAGCATAAAGGTGGCTGGGCGCTCATTGAGAGTGCTCTAGACCATTTTGAGAAGCTACTTGAGGGGCCATGCCTGAACCACACCTTCCCCATCAAGCATATATACAAGGACTGCACCCTCATGAAGCGGTTCCTGTCCAGCGGCTCTAACAAGGGGAACTAGAGAAAGAAGCCTGAGCTGGTAGCAGACGGTGCTAAGGGGAAGGATGGCGGCTTTTTGACCCTAGATGGCTGCATCATGATCTTTGGTGGGATGACGGCCTATGACTCCAAGCACTGCCAAAAGATCACACGTCGCGAGGTCTACATGGCTGAACTGGCCACATTGTCTTTCCTCCGGTGGTCGGAGTTCGCCATCACCTTCGACCGTTTTGACCACCCGGATAGCATCCCATAGCCAGGGAGGTATCCACTTGTGGTTGATCCAATCATCGACATGAAGCACCTCACCAAGGTGCTGATGGATGGAGACAGTGGCCTCAACATCATGTATGTCGAGACACTTGATGCCATAGGCATCGATCGATCACGCGTCCGACTGACTAGGGCGCCTTTCCACAGCATCATGTCAAGGAAGCAAGTCATACCGCTTGGGCAGATCGATGTGCCCATCACCTTCAAGGATTCGACCAACTATAGGACGAAGAGCCTCACCTTTGAGGTGGTCGGATTCCACAAAACCTACCACACCATCCTGGGATGACCATGCTACGCAAAGTTCATAGTTGTCTCCAACTACACCTACCTAAAGCTCAAGATGCTAGCCCTACATGGGGTCATCACCGTTGGCACCACCTTTTAGCGCACTTACGAGTGCAAGGTTGAGTGCTACGAGCATGCCTTGGCAATCATCGCCTCCGAGGAGCTCGCTGTCATCAAGGAAGGGACTACCGAGGAGGCACCTGACTCCAAGTGGTCGTCTAGATCCTTTGAGCCCATGGAGGGCGTCAAGGAGGTCCTTTTAGACCCTAGTAGCTCTGAGGGCAAAGTGGTGCACATAGGCACCACGCTTTCCTCCAAATAGGAAAGCGCACTCATCGACTTCCTACGCATCAACAGAGATATCTTTGCGTGGAAACCCTCAGACATGCTGGGCATCCCATGGGAAGTCATTGATCACGCCTTGAAGATTAGGCTAGGCTCCAAGCTAGTGAAGCAGCATGATGTGACCACGCCAACATCGGGGACCTCTCTAACCTCCTCGGTGATCTCTCTGACCACCTCGGCGACCTCTCCGACCACCTCGGCGACCTCTCCGAGCACCTCAGGGACCTCTCTGACCACCTCGGCGAGCTCTCCGACCACCTCGGCGACCTCTCCGACCACTTCACCGACCTCGGTGACCTCTCCGACCACCTCACTAGCTGATACACCACTCTAAGTCCCTACTAGACCAATCCCCGTAGCCGCACCCAAAAGATACAGCAAGAGGTGCACGCACTACTTTATGAATTTCAATTAAACATTGATGGTAATTTCGAGCTACCTAAGTTGCACATATTGTTATTACTCAGGTTCTCTGAGAAGGAAGACAAGGATACATCAAGGATGGATCAGAGAGAAGAGCTACGTTTGAGTCAACCCAGCATGACAGAACCATCCAGAAGAAACAGTCATATATTTTGTCTCCCAAAGGCTATGAAGGTGAATGAGTACTTGTTGGAGAGATCTTGAAGCCTAGTTTCCAATACTATCATGCCGACCAAGTTTGGAGTGTCCAACATGGTGTTCGACCAGTTTTAGTGAAGACTACTCTGAAGCTCAATAGTCTGCATGAAGCTAAAGATCCTGTGCAAAACTGTACCATTCTACAATAATTCGTGGTGCATAGCATACATGGTTGGAAAGATGATGAAGTCAGCTTTCCAACGCATCCAATGGTTCATCATTTGGACTTTCCAGGAAGGAGTTATGACCAAAACATTAAAGACTGCATAGAAGCCCAGAAGACGCGCGGAAACTGAAGACCACTTCGTGAATGCTCTAGGCCATTGACCTTCCACCTCCCAACCTGGCTTCTTCAGTTCACATCTATCTTAGAGACTTCTCAAAGTATAAATATTATCCCTAGGCTACTAGAAAAGTACTTTGGATGATTTGATAATTCAAGTGATATTGCAGCTGAGCTGCCGAGTGCTTACTCAAACCCTTGTTCTTACTTGTTCTTCCTGGACTTGTGAAGAGATTCCTCTGGGATCCACTAGTTCGTGCTTTGTGGGTTCCAGTACGGCTTCCCCGCCTTGTGTGGATTAGCTCCAGTTGTGGTTTTGCGGTCGTTCGGAGATCGAGTCGAAGTCTTTGTGGTTTTAGTGTTTCTCTCCCCATCGCTTGGTCGCCTCCAACCTTGGCTAGGTATAAAGCTAGTTATTCCGCTATTCTTCAGCAAGTTACCCTTTTATCCTCGCTGCCTTGTTGCAAGTTATCTTGATCGTGACCTACTATCATAAAGATCGGGCCAACTCCCGTACTGAAATAGTTCAGTACCTATCATCTGGTATCAGAGCTTTGGATTGACACGGTAGGTCTTGCCATCATCCACATCGTTATCCTTGATTAATCTACTTCATATATTTGTGTTTATTCATATCCTATAGTCCAAAGTCACACACAAAAAATACCTATAACCATTTTGTGGTACTGTTACATTGTGTATTGTGTTCATCGAGTTGCTAGTCACCACCATTTATATATAAATTGAGTTGTTTCGTTCGTTACCCGCTGTCAGTGTTACAAAAAAATAGATCAAAAAAAGGAAAGATTAGTTTCAAAAAAAAAAGAGAAGTAAAAGAAGTTGAAGGATCTATGTTGCGATGTACCGCTAAAAATTTTAGTTTACATATTTTGAGTTGGTGGTAATCTTGTTAGCAGCAACGTCGTATCTTTGAGCACATCAAACCACTCGGTTGGCAGTACCGTAGCCCTCCTTGTTAGCCACCTATAGCTCCACCAAAAACCTGAACCAGGACAATCCTTATGACCTATCTACCACCTCCGTTGAAGCTGCCACACCAGCACCATCATGGTCTTTAAGATCAGGAAAGAACTTGGGTAAGTAAGAGGTAAGATTGTGTGTTTCCACAAATTTACCTATTCCACTTTTTTTCTTACAACTAGTCTAACATGGTAGGATCCAATTCGAGTGTTCATGGTGGGAACCACGGAGATGAGGAACCCCCTGTTGCATGGGCGGAGCTACACCAAATGGCCAACTCGCTCTTGGAAGCGATGGAGAGGATGTTCAACGAACGTCTCCCTACAGCGGGTGGTCAAGGTCCACAACATCAACATGAAGACAATCACCGTGAAGAATTTGGTGATGAAAATTCTAGTTTGGGTGCTGGATTTCATGGCTGCGATGACAATGGTCAAGGTGGTCAGGGTGGAAGGCGTCATGCTGATTTTGATCAACGCGGTGGTGGACGACGTGCTGAATTTGATCATCAGCGTGGAGGAGCACATGGACGTGATCATCGTGTACATTTTGATGATGAAGATGAGGTTCATGATGAGTATGAGGCGAGATTTGATGATAATGAAAATCCTTTTGGTCACCATGGGCATTTTGGACAGCCACATGAACATCGTCATGGTGCTGGTCATGATGGGGAAAATTATCAGGGTCGTCGCAATAGAGATGATCCGGATAGCATTGCTCGTGTAAAGTTAAGTGTCCCAAAATTTTCAGGGAAAGAAAATGCTGATGCTTATCTTGAATGGGAGGAAAAAAGAGAAAGGCACCTTCCCTTCCTGGCCCAACCCAGCCAGCCCGGCCTTCATTCTCCCCTCCCCCTTTCCTGGCCTACCTTGCCTGGCGCGGCCCCACCCGGTGGCTGCCTCGCGCTGATGCGCTGGCCTAACCCTGCGCGGCCCAGCTGCTACCCGCGCGCTGTGAACCAATCGGTGGCCCAGCTGCTTGCTTTACTATGGCCCGCTCTGCGCGATGACGCGCTGCTGCGGCTTGCTCGCCTACGCCGCATGCGCTATTCTCTCGCTGCGCATCTAGACCCACTCGTCAACCACGTCGTCCACCTTCCTTCCCCGATGCTCCCCCTTCCTTCTCTACCCGTCAATGGCGCACCACCGATGGAAAGCCACCGGCGCCCATTTGGAAGGTGCGAACCCGCCCTACTTCCCTTCCTTTCATGCCGCAGCCGCCCACCTATAAAGGCCGCGGCCTCCCCTTAGCCCTTCTCACTCCTTTGCCCATTGTCGTGAGCCACCGCCACTGGTGAAAACCCCCCTCCCGAGCGCGAACGCCGATGCCAAGGCCACCCGAAGCACCGCCAGACTTCCCCGCGCCCGTAGGTACTCCCGATTCATGTTTTGGCATTGTTTTGCCTGGCTACATCCTCACCCCACATGCCTATTCTCTCTCCAGTTCGCGGCCGCCATCGACGACCCACCTCAGAGCCTTCCCGGACGCCGCGTTCCCCTCCAGGCGACTCACGGTGAGCCCCTCCGCCTTCCCGTTGCCCTCAGACCTTGCTTTGGTGCCCTACGAAGCCGTAGCCCAAGGTCCAGTCGCACGGCCATGGCGCCACCGGCCTCTCCTTCTTTCCCGGTGAGCCACCGCCCGTGGCCTTCACCCCTGCACCATTGGACAGCGTGGATGGCCCGGATTAGATACCGATTGGATTTAAGTGGCTGGTCCACCGTAGACTCGTGGACCCGGCGCACCGTTGCCGCGTCAGCGCGCCCACGCCCACATGGTGCACCGCGCCCAGTGAACAGCCACCATGTGTCGATGAGTCAGCAGCCCCGGTCAATCGTCGGGTCAAACCCCAGTCAACCGAGCGCGTTTTGCAGAAAAGCCCCCGCTTTTTCCAGTAATCAACCCGCGATCCAGTCCAGTTCAAATTAATTTTTATTTAGTCCTATTTTTATTCGTTTAGAACCCTGACATTTCCAGAAATGGTACGCCCAGTCCAAATTTCATTTAAATTCATATTTTTAATTATTTTAATTCGAAAATAGGTTAGTTTATTTACAGAATTGCCATTACATCTTATTTCATGCATAACTTTCACGTTTTAAGTCCGATTTGAGTGATTCTTTCGCTCATATGTTCGTAGAAATGCGTAGAACAGATCTATAAGCTTTTCAACATATGTTTTCACTGTTTGGTGTACTGTTCTAATAGAGTTCTATCTTGTATGCATGTAATGATTGGAATGATGCTTGATTGATGATTGGATCACGATTAGAGGGTGAGCCATTCGAGGTGACTGAGGACCCCCAACAGGATTAGCAGTACTCCCAGGATGACTTTGAGGAAGGCAAGTGTACCAAAGGCCCCTTGTTACCTATGAACTACTACCACTTACATTCATGCATGAGTTTAATTTGAATTGCCTTTAAGGACTTTACCTAGATGATTCTTTGTACCACATATCCTTGATACCTGGGTTTATTGGGTAGGCATTTTGGATAGATGCTGCAGCACTTAACATGAAGTAATTGTTAAACATATTTAAGGACTATATGCAATATGATAAAATGGAACTTTTTAGCAACAGATAGGGGGCTGGAGTACGGGGTTGAGTACTCTAGTGCCTCTCCATAAGGACTTAATCCTAAAGCGGCAACCTAGGAGGGACCGTACAACCCCAAGTGTCAAATGGCTCTGACTTTAACCTATTATCTAGTTTGTACTAGCTCGTCTGTAGCTCCAGTAAGGGGGTAAGAGGGTATCTTCCTTTTTCTGTTAGGGTGTGCACCGTGCTGCGATGCCCACGTGTGCCATTCCTTTGTAGCTACGATCTATTAGTGCAACTAGCTAAGGGTTTCATAGTGAAACTCCGCCACACTTCCTGGGAAGAGGTGTAGTGGGTCTCGCGAACCCCAACATTGGGAATCACAGCTCGGTGGGTAAAGATGTACAATTTCTATAGAAATAATTAACCTGTTATAACAGCCGTGCTCACGGATACGAGCGGTCTGGATCCTTTGAGATTAGTGGTTACTGTGGATGATGGATGGTTGGGGAATTGAGATAAAGCTTGATGATACTTTAATACCACTTGGGAATTGGGGCTGTTCATAAAAGTAGTAATTCAGGTTGCTAAAAATTGATCAACTAAAATTGCGAACCGCAGTCAAACAGTGTCAAGCCTATTTGAGCCTCATAGATCCCTTTGGTATACTTGCTAAGCATGGTGAGCTTACACTTGCTTTACATCCAATGAAAATCCTAGATGGGTAACAGATAATGGATATGAAGAGTTTCCGGATGATGTCTTGGACTACTAGGGAGACGTTCACCAGTTGGTGTCCCTGTGGCAGTTGGGCTAGTTATTCCGCTGTGTTTGTAATAATATTGCCTTCGAGCAAACTTTGTATTTAACCTTATGATGAGATATGCGATGTAATAAGTACTTTACTTTGATACAATTGCAATTTGTGATATATGTGTGTGTGTTTGGACATCCTGGGGCGCACATATATGAATACTTGGTTTTGCTTTGCAAAATGGGGTGCGACACATGACCTTCTCGTGAGAGATTCGGAGTTGATCTCTGACTCTGAATCCATTAGGGGAGCCATCACCCCTCATGAGAATGTTTTATGGTAGGAACCCCCAAGGGACATGTCGAAAGCGTCCATGAGGGATGAGCTACCCCACCGAACGACTTCGACGATGAAGTCAAAGAAGATGAGGGGCCTTCCCCGTATGTAGGTGAAATAGCTAAGGGCACGGCATCAGGAGCTCAAAGATGCACGCCTCTAGCTAGAGCAGGACCGCGTGAAGCTCGAACATAAGATCGAACGTCGTGGGGATGGTGGCCACGCATGCGCCATCGCCCACAATGTAAACCAGACTTTGCCTGGGCAAGTCAGAACATAACATCCATAGTGGCCCTACTCCAAAGGCTCCCAGAGCCCATGACACCTGAAGATCGTTGGGCCCACCATGAGATTCGCAAGCTGCTCGAGTGAGCAGCGGTGCAACAGGCGGAAAGCTTGCTGTCTCGATGATGTGAGCTCGATACCAGTCAGCATGTGTCTTCAGGAGGACATGGCTGGGACGTGTTCATCCACCAGGTGCCATGCGATGGTGGGGGACTTGCCATGGTCTTAGTGCATGAGCATCTTGGCCCCAACCATGACGCATGCAACACCCTAGATGCCCATGGGTGCGGATGGGGTGACAAGAGAGAGGAGGCCGGTCGTGGCTACCATCCTCATCATAGTAGACGCTACGACAGCGGTGAAGACTGAAGCTTGAGCCCCGACCTACTGGGGCCCTAGGCTTTCGGCCAGCACATTCTCAATGTGGCTTTCCCACCATGATATCGACCACCAACCAACGTCCCAAGTACTCTGAGGAGATGAACCCCAGCTTGTGGCTCGAGGACTATCGGCTTGCTTATCAAGCCGATGATGTGGATAGTGATTACTTCATTATCCGTAGCGTCCCCTTGTTCCTGGTCGATTCAGCGCAAACATGGCTAGAGCACCTTCCCCATCAAGCATAAAGGTGGCTGGGCGCTCATTGAGAGTGCTCTAGACCATTTTGAGAAGCTACTTGAGGGGCCATGCCTGAACCACACCTTCCCCATCAAGCATATATACAAGGACTGCACCCTCATGAAGCGGTTCCTGTCCAGCGGCTCTAACAAGGGGAACTAGAGAAAGAAGCCTGAGCTGGTAGCAGACGGTGCTAAGGGGAAGGATGGCGGCTTTTTGACCCTAGATGGCTGCATCATGATCTTTGGTGGGATGACGGCCTATGACTCCAAGCACTGCCAAAAGATCACACGTCGCGAGGTCTACATGGCTGAACTGGCCACATTGTCTTTCCTCCGGTGGTCGGAGTTCGCCATCACCTTCGACCGTTTTGACCACCCGGATAGCATCCCATAGCCAGGGAGGTATCCACTTGTGGTTGATCCAATCATCGACATGAAGCACCTCACCAAGGTGCTGATGGATGGAGACAGTGGCCTCAACATCATGTATGTCGAGACACTTGATGCCATAGGCATCGATCGATCACGCGTCCGACTGACTAGGGCGCCTTTCCACAGCATCATGTCAAGGAAGCAAGTCATACCGCTTGGGCAGATCGATGTGCCCATCACCTTCAAGGATTCGACCAACTATAGGACGAAGAGCCTCACCTTTGAGGTGGTCGGATTCCACAAAACCTACCACACCATCCTGGGATGACCATGCTACGCAAAGTTCATAGTTGTCTCCAACTACACCTACCTAAAGCTCAAGATGCTAGCCCTACATGGGGTCATCACCGTTGGCACCACCTTTTAGCGCACTTACGAGTGCAAGGTTGAGTGCTACGAGCATGCCTTGGCAATCATCGCCTCCGAGGAGCTCGCTGTCATCAAGGAAGGGACTACCGAGGAGGCACCTGACTCCAAGTGGTCGTCTAGATCCTTTGAGCCCATGGAGGGCGTCAAGGAGGTCCTTTTAGACCCTAGTAGCTCTGAGGGCAAAGTGGTGCACATAGGCACCACGCTTTCCTCCAAATAGGAAAGCGCACTCATCGACTTCCTACGCATCAACAGAGATATCTTTGCGTGGAAACCCTCAGACATGCTGGGCATCCCATGGGAAGTCATTGATCACGCCTTGAAGATTAGGCTAGGCTCCAAGCTAGTGAAGCAGCATGATGTGACCACGCCAACATCGGGGACCTCTCTAACCTCCTCGGTGATCTCTCTGACCACCTCGGCGACCTCTCCGACCACCTCGGCGACCTCTCCGAGCACCTCAGGGACCTCTCTGACCACCTCGGCGAGCTCTCCGACCACCTCGGCGACCTCTCCGACCACTTCACCGACCTCGGTGACCTCTCCGACCACCTCACTAGCTGATACACCACTCTAAGTCCCTACTAGACCAATCCCCGTAGCCGCACCCAAAAGATACAGCAAGAGGTGCACGCACTACTTTATGAATTTCAATTAAACATTGATGGTAATTTCGAGCTACCTAAGTTGCACATATTGTTATTACTCAGGTTCTCTGAGAAGGAAGACAAGGATACATCAAGGATGGATCAGAGAGAAGAGCTACGTTTGAGTCAACCCAGCATGACAGAACCATCCAGAAGAAACAGTCATATATTTTGTCTCCCAAAGGCTATGAAGGTGAATGAGTACTTGTTGGAGAGATCTTGAAGCCTAGTTTCCAATACTATCATGCCGACCAAGTTTGGAGTGTCCAACATGGTGTTCGACCAGTTTTAGTGAAGACTACTCTGAAGCTCAATAGTCTGCATGAAGCTAAAGATCCTGTGCAAAACTGTACCATTCTACAATAATTCGTGGTGCATAGCATACATGGTTGGAAAGATGATGAAGTCAGCTTTCCAACGCATCCAATGGTTCATCATTTGGACTTTCCAGGAAGGAGTTATGACCAAAACATTAAAGACTGCATAGAAGCCCAGAAGACGCGCGGAAACTGAAGACCACTTCGTGAATGCTCTAGGCCATTGACCTTCCACCTCCCAACCTGGCTTCTTCAGTTCACATCTATCTTAGAGACTTCTCAAAGTATAAATATTATCCCTAGGCTACTAGAAAAGTACTTTTGGATGATTTGATAATTCAAGTGATATTGCAGCTGAGCTGCCGAGTGCTTACTCAAACCCTTGTTCTTACTTGTTCTTCCTGGACTTGTGAAGAGATTCCTCTGGGATCCACTAGTTCGTGCTTTGTGGGTTCCAGTACGGCTTCCCCGCCTTGTGTGGATTAGCTCCAGTTGTGGTTTTGCGGTCGTTCGGAGATCGAGTCGAAGTCTTTGTGGTTTTAGTGTTTCTCTCCCCATCGCTTGGTCGCCTCCAACCTTGGCTAGGTATAAAGCTAGTTATTCCGCTATTCTTCAGCAAGTTACCCTTTTATCCTCGCTGCCTTGTTGCAAGTTATCTTGATCGTGACCTACTATCATAAAGATCGGGCCAACTCCCGTACTGAAATAGTTCAGTACCTATCATCTGGTATCAGAGCTTTGGATTGACACGGTAGGTCTTGCCATCATCCACATCGTTATCCTTGATTAATCTACTTCATATATTTGTGTTTATTCATATCCTATAGTCCAAAGTCACACACAAAAAATACCTATAACCATTTTGTGGTACTGTTACATTGTGTATTGTGTTCATCGAGTTGCTAGTCACCACCATTTATATATAAATTGAGTTGTTTCGTTCGTTACCGCTGTCAGTGTTACAAAAAAATAGATCAAAAAAAGGAAAGATTAGTTTCAAAAAAAAAAGAGAAGTAAAAGAAGTTGAAGGATCTATGTTGCGATGTACCGCTAAAAATTTTAGTTTACATATTTTGAGTTGGTGGTAATCTTGTTAGCAGCAACGTCGTATCTTTGAGCACATCAAACCACTCGGTTGGCAGTACCGTAGCCCTCCTTGTTAGCCACCTATAGCTCCACCAAAAACCTGAACCAGGACAATCCTTATGACCTATCTACCACCTCCGTTGAAGCTGCCACACCAGCACCATCATGGTCTTTAAGATCAGGAAAGAACTTGGGTAAGTAAGAGGTAAGATTGTGTGTTTCCACAAATTTACCTATTCCACTTTTTTTCTTACAACTAGTCTAACATGGTAGGATCCAATTCGAGTGTTCATGGTGGGAACCACGGAGATGAGGAACCCCCTGTTGCATGGGCGGAGCTACACCAAATGGCCAACTCGCTCTTGGAAGCGATGGAGAGGATGTTCAACGAACGTCTCCCTACAGCGGGTGGTCAAGGTCCACAACATCAACATGAAGACAATCACCGTGAAGAATTTGGTGATGAAAATTCTAGTTTGGGTGCTGGATTTCATGGCTGCGATGACAATGGTCAAGGTGGTCAGGGTGGAAGGCGTCATGCTGATTTTGATCAACGCGGTGGTGGACGACGTGCTGAATTTGATCATCAGCGTGGAGGAGCACATGGACGTGATCATCGTGTACATTTTGATGATGAAGATGAGGTTCATGATGAGTATGAGGCGAGATTTGATGATAATGAAAATCCTTTTGGTCACCATGGGCATTTTGGACAGCCACATGAACATCGTCATGGTGCTGGTCATGATGGGGAAAATTATCAGGGTCGTCGCAATAGAGATGATCCGGATAGCATTGCTCGTGTAAAGTTAAGTGTCCCAAAATTTTCAGGGAAAGAAAATGCTGATGCTTATCTTGAATGGGAGGAGCAATGTGATCAGATTTTTAGAGTGCATAATCTTTCTGATCAGAGGCGTGTCAACCTTGCTTCTGTTGAGTTTTCAGGTTATACTCTCACATGGTGGAACCAAGTTCAAGAAAATCAGCGTGTGTTGGGACGTGATCATATCAACACATGGGCTGAGATAAAGAGAGTGATGAGAAGATGCTTTGTGCCATCAAGCTATTAGCATGACCTCTGCAATAGGTTACAAACATTGAGACAAGGATCAAAATCTATTGATGGCTACTTCAAGGAGATGGAGTTACTCTTGGTGAGATCTAGAATTAGAGAAGATGAAGAGTCAAAAATGGTAAGATTTTTGAATGGTCTCAATGAAGAAATTTCAGGTTTTGTTGAAATGTTTCCATATCACAATTTGCAAGACCTTGTTAATCAATCTATGTGCATCGAGATGAAAATTCAGCAAGAGGGACGAAGAAGGTCTTATGGGAGCCAATCAATTTCAGCTCCATGGCGTCGGGTAGCAGCCCGATACCTCTATTGGTGGGGGAAGATCACAAGGAGTTGCTACTAGGCCTTCTCCATCCATTAGTGCTGCAAAGACAATGGTTTCTACTGCTTCTTCACCTGCAATTCAGCAAGAACAGCGATGTCCTGCTGCAAGCACAGCAACCCTTCCTGTTGCATCAGCTGCTACTTCTTCTTCCCATACCCGAGGCATTGTTTGTCACAAGTGCCAAGGTCAAGGACATATTGCTGCTCAATGTCCTAGTCGAAGGACCTTGATTATAAATGAGCAAGGTGAATGGGATTCTGAAAGTGAACCTAAGGAAGAAGCTCCAATATATGATGAAGAAATTATGCAAGATGAAGGTGATGAAATTCAACCTGATGATGGAGACAATAATTGCTTCATTTCTTGCCGAGTGCTTAGTGTTACTGCTATCCAAGAAGAGAATAATCAGTGGCACAATCTTTTTCACACCCAGGGCATGATCAAGGACAAGTTGTGCCGAATCATTGTTGACAATGGCAGCTACAATAATATTGTAAGTCGAGAATTAGTTGAAAGATTGGGACTGAAACAGCGGTGCCACCCTTCTCCATACAAGATGCAATGGTTAAATGATTGTGGTGCGCTGCATGTAACAAACATTGTGACTATTCCCTTCTCCATTGGGCGGTACAATGATCATGTGGAATGTGATGTGGTGCCTATGCAAGCATGCCAGCTGCTGCTAGGGAGGCCATGGTTATTTGATTGTGATGTTCAGATCTTTGGAAGAACCAACAAGTTGTCTTTCATGTACAAAGGAGAGCGAATTTCTTTGCTTCCTTTAACACCAAAGGAAATTTTGAAGGATGATCTTAAGAAGAAACAGTGAGAGAGCGAGAACCACCTGCGAGTGACCCACAAAAATAGTGAGGGAGAGATTCCAAAGCCAAATAAAACCCCACAGCCTCAAAGAACCAAGACACCGGAAAAGAGGGTTTAGTTATGATGGCTAGGAAAGGGGATTTAAAAGAATTGAGTGAACCCAATGCTGTGTTCTATGTACTCTTGTACAAGGACAATTTTCTCGTCACTAACGACTTACCCTCTACTTTGCCTAGTGTTGTTTTTGATGTGTTACAGGAATATGAAGATGTGTTTCTAGATGAAGTGCCACCAGGACTACCACCTAAGAGAGGAATCGAACATCAAATTGATCTTGTGATCGGTGCTTCACTTCCAAACCGTGCTGCCTACCGCACCAACCCAGAAGAAACCAAAGAGATTCAGCGACAAGTGGAAGAATTGATGAGAAAAGGGTACGTATAAGAAAGTCTGTCACCTTGTGCTGTTCCTGTCCTTTTAGTTCCTAAGAAAGATGGGTCTTGGAGGATGTGTGTGGATTGCCAAGCAATAAATAACATTACCATAAGGTATAGACACCCCATCCCTTGGCTGGATGATATGCTTGATGAACTTAGTGGTGCTATCATATTCACTAAAATTGATTTAAGAAGTGGATACCACCAGATTCGTATGAAAGAAGGAGATGAATGGAAAACAGCTTTTAAAACAAAATTTGGGTTGTATGTATGGTTGGTAATGCCTTTTGGGTTAACCAATGCACCAAGTACATTTATGAGATTGATGAATCATGTGCTTAGAGCTTTCATTGGCAAGTTTGTTGTCGTTTACTTTGATGACATCTTAATTTACAGCAAGTCTCTTGATGAACATGTTGAACATATCCAATGTGTGCTTACTGTCCTACGTGAACAGAAATTGTATGCTAATTTTGAGAAGTGCACCTTTTGCACCGACAAGGTAGTCTTTCTTGGATTTGTTGTTACAGGACAAGGAGTGGAGGTAGATGAAGAAAAGATCAAGGCTGTATGGGACTGGGCGCCTCCACAGAATGTGAGCCAAGTAAGAAGCTTCCTTGGACTTGCTGGCTTCTATCAACGGTTCATGAAGGATTTCAGCACTATTGCTGCACCAATCAATGAGCTGACAAAGAAAGAAGTGCTTTTCAAGTGGGGAGAAGCACAACAGAAGGCATTTGAAGAATTGAAGATGAAGTTAACAACAGCTCTAGTCCTTGCACTCCTAGATTTTGGTAAGTCATTTGAAATAGAATGTGATGCAAGTGGAGTTGGGATTGGAGGTGTGCTCATGCAAGGATGAAGGCAAATTGCATACTTCAGTGAAAAGCTAAGTGGTCCAACTCTAAATTATTTAGTTTATGATAAAGAATTATATGCTCTTGTTCGGAGTTTGGAAACTTGGCAACATTACCTTTTTCCTAAAGAATTTGTGATACATTCAGATCATGAATCATTGAAACACCTTAAAGGACAACTAAAACTGAATATAAGGCATGCAAAATGGTGTGAATTCATTGAATCATTTCCCTATATTGTCAAGTACAAGAAAGGAAAAGAGAATGTTGTAGCAGATGCTTTGTCTCGACGTCACACTTTGCTAACCCAACTTGACGCTAAAATTCTTGGATTAGAAAGCATAAAAGATTCATATACAACTGATTCATATTTTGCTGAACCATATTCCAAGTGTCGAGATGGCAAAGGATGGAAAAAATTTCATGTGCATATTGGGTTTTTGTTTCGAGCTAACAAACTTTGTATTCCAGATTGCTCTGTTTGAATTTTACTTGTGCAGGAAGCCCACACAGGAGGACTCATGGGCCATTTTGGCGCCAAGAAGACAGAACAAGTCCTTACCAACCACTTCTTTTGGCCAAAGATGAGAAGAGATGTGGAGAGACATGTTCTTCGCTGCGAATCATGCCACAAAGCTGAGTCTCGTGTGAACCCTTATGGATTATACACTCCTCTGCCTATCCCTACTGTGCCTTGGGAAGATATCTTCATGGATTTTGTTCTTGGTTCACCTTGAACTAAGCAGGGAAGGGATTCCATCTTTGTTGTGGTTGATCGTTTTAGCAAAATGGCACATTTTATCCCATGCCACAAGAGCGATGATGCTTCACATATCGCTGAATTATTTTTCAAAGAAATTGTATGACTACATGGAGTGCCATGAACCATTGTTTCTGATCGTGACACCAAATTTTTGAGTTACTTTTGGAAAACTTTGTGGGGAAAACTTGGAACACGATTGTTGTTCTCTATGACATGTCATCCACAAACGGATGGACAAACTGAAGTTGTGAACCGTACTCTATCAATGCTACTACGAGCTATCCTCAAGAAGAACTTGAAACTTTGGGAAGAAAGTTTGCCACATGTCGAGTTCGCATACAACAGGGCAGTACACTCGACCACTAAATTTTGTCCATTTGAAATTGTATATGGGTTTAAACCCACTGCTCCCATAGATCTTTTATCTTTACCTATGCAGGAATGTGTAAACTTCGATGCAAGCAAGCAAGCCGAGTTTGTCAAGACCTTCATGATAGAGCTCCAACAAACATTTAAAAGATGATAAAGATGTATGAGAAGAACGCCAATAAAGGTCGAAGGAAGGTGTTATTTGAACCAGGAGACTTGGTTTGGGTGCATCTACGCAAGGATAGATTTCCTGAACAATGCAAAAGCAAGTTGCAAGCCCGAGCTGATGGTCCTTTCAAAGTGCTACGCAAGATCAATGACAATGCTTATGAAATTGATCTGCCTAGTACTTATGGTGTGAGTACCAATTTTAATGTGGCCGACCTATCTCTATTCTTTGGATTGGAAGAGTCGAGGATGACTCTTTTTCAAGGGGGAGGATGATGTGACCACGCCAGCATCGAGGACCTCTCCGACCACCTCGGTGATCTCTCTGACCACCTCGACGACCTCTTCGACCACCTCGATGACCTCTCTGACCACCTTGGTGAGCTCTCCAACCACCTCGGCGACCTCTCCAACCACTTCACCGACCTCGGCGACCTCTCTAACCACCTCACCAGTTGATACACCACTCCAAGTCCCTATGGACCAATCACCCATAGCCACGCCCAAAAGATACAGCAAGAGGTGCACGCGCTACTTTGTGAATTTCAATTAAACATTGATGGTAATTTTGAGCTACCTAAGTCATGCATATTGTTATTACTCATGTTCTCCGAGAAGGAAGACAAACATACATCAAGGATGGATCAGAGAGAAGAGGTACGTTCGAGTCAACCCAGCATGATAGAACCATCTAGAAGAAACAGTCATATCTTTTGTCTCCCAAAGGCTATGAAGGTGAATGAGTACTTGTTGGAGAGATCTTGAAGCCTAGTTTCTAATGCTGTCATGCCAACCAAGTTTGGAGTGTCCAATGTGGCGTCCGACCAGTTTTAGTGAAGACTGCTCTAAAGCTCAATAGTCTGCATGAAGCTAAAGATCCCATGCAAAACTGTACCATTCTACAATAATTCATGGTGCATAGCATACATGGTTGGAAAGATGATGAAGTTACCTTTCCAATGCATCCAATGGTTCGTCATTTGGACTTTCTAGGAAGGAGTTATGACCAAAACATTAAAGACTACACAGAAGCCCAGAAGACGCACGAAACTGAAGACCACTTTGTGAATGCTCTAGGCCGTTGACCTTCCACCTCCCACCCTGGCTTCTTCAGTTCACATCTATCATAGAGACTTCTCATAGTATAAATATTACCCCTAGGCCACTAGAAAAGTACTTTTGGATGATTTGATAATTCAAGTGATATTGCAGCCAAGCTGCTGAGTGCTTACTCAAACCCTTGTTCTTCCTGGACTTGTGAAGAGATTCCTCTGGGATCCACTAGTTCGTGCTTTGTGGGTTCCAGTACGGCTGCCCCGCCTTGTGTGGATTAGCTCCAGTTGTGGTTTTGCGGTCGTTCGGAGATCGAGTCGAAGTCTTTGTGGTTTTAGTGTTTCTCTCCCCATCGCTTGGTCGCCTCCAACCTTGGCTAGGTATAAAGCTAGTTATTCCGCTGTTCTTCAGCAAGTTACCCTTTTATCATTGCTGCCTTGTTGCAAGTTATCTTGATCATGACCTACTGTTGTGAAGATCGGGCCAACTCCTGTACTAAAATAGTTTAGTACCTATCACAGCGCCTACGCCGCTTCGACAAGGAGAAGCGCAAGGCCATCGGTGAAGAGATCACAAAGCTTTTGGTGGCCTGGATTCATCAAGGAAATGTATCATCCCAAGTGGTTAGCCAATCCCGTCGTTGTACGAAAAAAGAATGGAAAATGGAGAATGTGTGTTGACTACATGAGTCTCAATAAGGCGTGTCTAAAGGATCCATTTCCTTTGCCACGTATAGATCAAGTAGTCGACTTGACCTCGGGGTGCGAAAACCCTCTGCTTCCTTGATGCGTACTCCGGGTACCATCAGATCTCCATGAAAGAGTCCGAACTAGCTCATGACTTCTTTCATCACCCTATTCAGGTCATTCTGCTGTCATGATGCCTTTTGGTCTAAAAATGCAGGAGCTACATACCAACGATGTATGCTCAAGTGTTTCGGAGACCTCATCGGGTGCAAACCATTGAGGACTACATAGACTGACATCGTGGTCAAGTCCAAATGGACCGACCAACTCAGTAGATGACCTAGAGCAGACCTTCACAAAACTACGAGCCAACAACATCAAACTCAACCCGAAAAAATGTGTTTTCGGGGTCCCAAGGGGCATGCTACTTGGGTTCATCGTCTCCTAGCAGCGGCATTGAAGCCAACCCGGAGAAGATCTCGGGCATCACGAGGATGGGTTCGATCCAGAATCTAAAGGGAGTGTAGTGAGTCATGGGGGTGCCTCACCGCGCTTAGCTGTTTCATCTCATGCCTCGGTGAACGAGTCCTCCCACTATACCGAATTCTAAAGAAGACCAATCGGTTTGTGTGGACTCTGGAGGCTCAGGAGGCACTCAAAAAGTCAAGGAAAATCCTAACGAAAGCCTCGATCCTAGTCCCCCTGATTGATGGAGAACCGCTCCTGCTCTACATCGCGACCACCACAAAAGTGGTCGGCGCCGCCCTGGTGGTAGAGCGGGAGGAAGAGGGACATGCCCTCAAAGTGCAGCACCCTATATACTTCATTAGTGAGGTCTTGTCTAACTCCAAGACTCGCTACCCGCAAATCTAGAAACTCTTATAAGCCATCCTAATCGCCAAGAGGAAGCTGCGTCACTACTTTGAGTCACACCCGGTGATGGTTGTGACATTCTTCTCTCTTGGCGAGGTCATCCAAAACTAGGATGCCACATGGAGAATTGCCAAGTGGGCACTCAAGCTGATGGGTCAGGGCATTTCATATGCCCCTTAGACGACCATCAAGTCACAAGCATTGGCTAATTTTGTTGCAAAATGGACCAAGGTCTAGATGCCGTGAGCAGCCATCAACCAAGAGTACTGGACAATGTACTTTGATGGGTCACTGATGAAGAGAGGCACAGGCATGGGACTAGTCTTCATTTTGCCCCTCGGGATATGCATGAAGTATGTGGTCTGCCTCTATTTCCCCACCTCCAATAATGTGGCTGAATACGAGGCGCTCATCAACGGCCTACGCATTGCCATTGAGTTGGACATCTGATGGCTTGATGTCCGAGGTGACTCACAGCTGGTCATTGATCAGATCATGAAGGAGTTAGGATGCCATGACACCAAGATGGATGCTTACTACTGAGAAGTCCACCAGCTAGAGGACAAGTCAATGGTCTCAAACCCAATCACATCCCGAGGCGGCTCAGCGAGGCGGTCGACACATTGGTGAAGATGGCGTCTAGCTGAGAGCCGATGCTGATGGGCATCTTCACCAGCGATCAACACAAGCCTTTGGTTCGTTACGAGGAACGGGGATAGTCTGAGGACAAGCTGCTTGCCCTAGATTTGGGGGCTGACCGACTGTCCACCCCCTCCAACCCTAAAGTCATAGAGCTTGACGAAGGTCTAGTAGTAGAGCTCGACCCCCTAGCTTACTAGAGGACCCCATACCTCGATTGGCTTCTCCGCGAAGTGCTCTCGATAAACAAGATGGAGGCTCGATGGATCGCACGCCGAGCCAAGTGTTTCGTCATTGTCGAGGAGGAGCTCTACAAGTGAAGCCACACCAGGATCCTACAACGTTGCATTCCTGTCGAACAAGGGAGGCAATGGCTGAAGGACATTCATGGTGGGGTCTGTGGACATCATGGCGCACTCAGAACCCTAGTCAGAAATTTATTCCGATAGGGCTTCTACTGGCCAACCGCGGTGGCCGACACTAAGCAGATTGTGCACACCTATGAAGGGTGTCAATACTACGCCCGACAGACCCACCTGCCAGCCCAAGCAATCCAAACGATCCTCATCATGTGGCCGTTCATGGTCTAGGGGCTTGATATGGTCGGACCTCTCAAAAGAGCACCCGAGGGCTACACGCACTTGCTTGTCGCCGTAGACAAGTTTACAAAGTGGATAGAGGCTTGGCTGATCTCCATGATCAAGTCTGAGCATGTCGTGTTATTCTTCCTCGACATCATCCATCACTTTGGAGTCCCAACCTCCATTATCACGGACAACAACACACAGTTCACCGGGAAGAAATTCCTCCGATTCTACGATAAATACCACATCCACGTTGATTGGCCCGCTATGGTGCACCCCCGCACGAATGGGTAGGTCGAGCACACGAACGGCATGGTCCTATAAGGTCTCAAGCCTAGGATTTTCAATCGGTTGAACAAGTTTGGTGGGCGTTGGGTCGTAGAGCTTCCTACGGTGCTCTGGAGCTTGAGGATGACCCCTAGCCAGGCCACCAGCGACACATCCTTTTTCATGATCTATGGTTCTAAGGCTATCCTCCCAACTGACCTCGATTATGGGGTGCCGAGGGTCAGGGCGTACAATGAGCAGGGAGCTAAGGCATCCCTCGAGGACGCCATGGATTAGCTCGATGAGGCGCACGACGTTGCCCTCCTCCGCTCGGCCAAGTAGCAGCAGGCGTTATGCCAATACCACAGCCATTGGGTGTGGGGTTGGGCCTTTAACAATGGGGACCTAGTGCTCTGCCTTGTCTAGAGCAACAAAAATCATCATAAGCTCTCCTAGTCGTGGGAGGGACCATACGTCGTCGCGGAGGTGCTCCGACCAGGCACCTACAAAGCTCAAGACCATCGACAACAAGGTCTTCGCCAACGCATAGAACATCGAGCAGCTATGTCGCTTTTACCCCTAGCCTATGCATATGCTTAAGAATGACATTTCTGAAATACGAAAACATTTTTTGTTATCGGTTTTGCTATCGTTCCCTCTATCTTTAGTGACACCCGACCCTGGCAACGGCAGAGGGTCGGGCATAACTCAGGGGCTAATAAGAGTATATCTACTCAGAGACATTCTCTATGCCCGACCCTCCCTTACGTTAAGATCTCAAAGTAAGGGCTGCGGAAACAAACTCTGAGTAAAACTGGTCGGACTGCAAGCAACCTACGCCCCAGTGGCTACGGCGTTTTTGCTCACCAGCATGATCAGAGTTGTTTCACCCGCATCCCAACCTTTACAACCTTAACCATGGAAAGGGTCAGAACACATTAACCTTTTTATAAAAAAAGTGGACGAAGATGTTTATACCAAAATTTGGGAAGAAGAACGTGGGAACTCGAAGCTTCTAGAATTGTGTCGACCAAGGAATCGATTGCATAAGGATCGATATCAGCTGATTCAGATGCAACACAGGAATCAGCTCTCTTTGAATGACATCAGCAGATAACGATAATGAGCTATGGTTGGCGTCGAGAAATACATATTGGACTCTACAAAAAGGGAAAGATTAGGGTCCAAGTTGTCTTAAGATAGGAATGTTTTTTTATACGAAAGATTGTAATGAGTCGTACTCGAGTAGGATTTATGTTTAGGCTCCGGGTATAAATATTGGACCCCGGCTATTGTAAAAGAACATCCAAACAATCAAATACAATTTACCTTTTTTTTGGCTCCGGCCAACCCTTAGGAGTAGGAGTAGAGTAGATCTCGGTGAGTTCTTTAGCAAGCAGGGCTACATCGGTCCGGTCGACCTCTGATTTGTCCATAAGTACCGTCATGGCTTATACTTTGGTTTGTACAGATGCATCGATCCGGTCGACCTCCACTACAAACTTTAGTATAAGCTAGTTATCGACTCTTATCTAGTTCAAGTACGGTTGCATCGATCCGGTCGACCTCCACTACTCAAACTAGATTAAGGTCAAGTTATCGGCTCTATCTAAGGGTGGCGTCCTTCGGGTAGATTCATTAAGTTACTGATCTTGCTGATGTCTTTATTGTTATTAGTTTGCAGCAATATCAATCCGCCTAATAAAGATCGAGTTAGATCAGCCTTATATCCTTTTAGTTCGTCGTTTGGTTTATTACAACACAATGTTTCTTACTCTGAGTGATGGGTTACGTTTCATCGACTGTTCTACTTTGATCTTGATCGTGTATAGTACGTGGTTAAGGCGTGTATGATCTTGAAGAGGTTTGCTGGTTAGTTAAATCTGGTCTATAGTTCGCTATTATGGCTGTAACAATCTGGTTGATCCCCACGGATGACACTGTAGATTTGGAGGATGCTAGTTAGTAGATTTGTTCTCGATTAGGCATGACCTTAACTGTTTGCTATGCCTGCATCGACTAAATGGCTGATCGTCTATGTTTTAATGCCTATAGTGTGTGTCCATGATTCTGTTAAGCGTGAATAGATCTGTATACTTTAAGGGTTTGATTTATTGTCTTTATCACGGCTACATTGATCCAGTCGAACCCCACTATTAGAGATAGTAGGTTAAGTCTGATGAGTCCATAAGTTTGTCCATGTGAAATAGTCGATTGTTCACACGCTGTAGTCCCTTTTCACCTGAATTGGCTATTTCAGCCGATTCATCCGAGCCTTCACATATAGCATGTCTTTCAAAAAGCATGTCAAAGTATAGATGGTTTTATGGATTCTTCAGTTTTAGTTTGTTATTATCATCATAGCTGCCATCGATCCGATCGAACCTCACTGTTGATGGTAACATATTAGATTCAGAGCGTTTATAGATCCATTGGTATTAGACAGTCGATTTGTTTGCATGCTATATCTTTTCCTGATTAGATTCATCGGCTCAACGATTCATACTGGTAATATCCACCTAGCTGTTGATCTTATTTACGTTTACGGGTATTGTACTTATCAACATAAAACTAATCATGATCCATAAGCTTTACTGTCCGTAACAGCCGATTTTTGTGAGTATCTACTATTTAGTCGATTTTCCCATCTGGCTGCTCCTGAAGCGGCACACTTAGAACTGTCTGGGCAAAGACCGGCATGTTCCACCTTAAATTACTGATAAACTTTCTCTCATTGTTAATTATAGGGTCAAATTGACTGGCATGTCTCGGAAGGAATTCATAGGATCGATTACCCCTGTGTTGAAGCCAAGCGGATCTCTAGCTCCATCGAGCAGATCCTTCTGGCTTGCCATGTATCGACGCATTTTTGTGTCGACAGAAGAACCAAAAGATTGTTCAACCATAGCAGAAATTAAAATCTATCCATTTATTACAAGGTCACTATTTGGCCTAACTAACTAATTTTTTGAGAGGATGATCTCATCCTCCATCTTGATAGATAAGCCCTGTGCCAGAGGGGCCACCTCCTTCTCAATGTCCTCTAGCTCAGCATCGGAGTAACTAGGCACGAAGCCTTGGCTCATCGTCTCTAGATCAATGTTCTCATAGTGAGAACGAGCGATCGCGAACGACCGATGAACGTCGAAGCGGAGTGCGTCCCTCTCCATCTCGCGCGCCCAATCCGTGATCGAGGCGGCGCGGACCATGAGTGAGCTTGTCTCCTATGCCAGGGCCAGCTCGAGGTCACCGTAGACCAACTAGATAGCAATGCATAGGACGTCGTGCTCATCGCTCTCCTTTAGGAGGGTGGCCTTCACCTCGCCGAGCTCCTTCTCTAGGCTATGGCTCTTTGTCACCTCTGCCCCAAGCCTGTGATCAAGACCTACCCAAAACATGCACCAGCTATGTTGAAAAGCCTCCTTTGGATCTTAGAGAGAAGGACAACAAAGGAAGACCAGGGGCTTACCATCCATGTCTGCCTGGGGCTTGCTCACCTCGTCACGCCATTAGGCCACCTCTGCCTATAAGTTTTGGGCCTGCTCCTAGCGCTGGCTGACCTGTAGAAATACGAGTTAGGCTACGCTAGCACAAAAAAACAAAATTTCAACCGCATAAAATAGGAACACTGCTGTTATAGATCACGGGATTACCACTAGCCACATAGATGCGGAAGTTGATGAAGTGCGTCGGAGCAGTGTAGTCGATCACATCACTAGACGCGCAGATGCGGAAGTTGATGAAGCGCGTCGGAGCAGTGTAGTCGATCACCTCCATGTCAAACATTCAGCGGCGTCCTCCTCGTGCAGCGGCTCATCCAAGTGTTGCAGATGCAACACCTCCAAGGTATCCACACGTGCGGGGAGGAAGCATCACAAACTGGACTACTAGATCCACGAGTGCAACTCGGTGAGGGCGTGTGAGATGGACAGCTGATGGGCATGGGAGATGGACAGCTGCTGGGCATGGGAGAGCAGTAGCTGCGCCAAAAAGGTCCAAACCCTAAGCCACCCCTACCCCTCAATATATAGAGATCCCTAATAGGCCTCTAGGTTCTAGCCCCTTAAGTGTGGGACCCTATAGGTTCACATACGTATAGACATGACGTGAGTACTTCTACTTGGTCAATAGTTGGTAGCGGCCTCTAGCAAGACATGCCAACTCCTATACGCACACAAAGATCATATCAGATGAACCATCACAACATCATGTACATGTTATTCCCTTTGCCTCATGATATTTGGTCTTGCTCCAAGCTGACCTCTCTTTCTTGATCCTATGATTCAAAATCCCTTTCTAGGTTAACTCTTAACCTCACGTAGCATGGCCATGTATTTCCAGATACGATCACTCGAGGGGCCAGAGATATCTCTCTCAAGTAGAGAGGGGCAAATTCCATCTTGACTGATCATACCTCACAACATGCTTCCTGACAAACCCAAAAGCTACCTTTATAACTACCCAGTTATAGAGTAGCGTTTGATAGCCCCTAAGTAAGTCGATTCACATCTTGAGAGCATGCAACAATCTTAGGTCTAAGGACAAAGTATACACATTGTGTAAAGAGAACTATGTAACTATATCTCGTGTTGGGTCGGTCCTAGCACATGCCTCTACATGTGCCCACATTATTAGTTTGACATCTGCATGTCCATGACTTGTGAAACATAGGCATCATCTAATACATGTACTAGTCTAATATTCATGTATGTCCTCACATGAACTCCGA
This sequence comes from Miscanthus floridulus, assembly GCF_019320115.1. Lineage (NCBI taxonomy): Eukaryota > Viridiplantae > Streptophyta > Magnoliopsida > Poales > Poaceae > Miscanthus > Miscanthus floridulus. The sequence continues at coordinate 111,127,977 of NC_089584.1, forward strand.
CTAGGGACAACTTTAGAAGAACCATACAAGTAAAGAGTTTCACATACAATTCACATAATTGCAAATCAATTCAAGTAGCCTTTAATGGATATTCAAGGAACATAATATGAAACATGGATACAATGGAATATCATCATCTCTACGATTGCCTCTAGGGCATATCTCCAACAGTCTCCCACTTGCAATAGAGTCAATCTAGAAGATATCTAATATCCATAGCTCTTACATGCGCATCATGCTTAGACTACAGGAAGAGGCTTTGTCAAAGGATCAGAAATATTCAATTCTATATGTATTTTGCATATCTTGATCTCACCCCGGTTAACAAAGTCTCGAATGAGATGAAATCGCCGACATTACGTGTTTATTCTTCTGGTGATTCCTTGGCTCCTTTGCTTGTGCAATAGCTCCATTGTTATCACAGTAGAGATTCAATGGGCTAGACGCATTTGGGAACACACCAAGCTCAATAAGGAAATTCCTTATCCAAACACCCTCCTTTGCGGCTTCTGAAGCCACGATGTACTTGGCTTCTGTCGTAGAATCAGCCACCGTCTCCTGCTTGGAACTCTTCTAGCTAACAGCACCACCGTTTATCGTAAACACAAATCCTGATTGTGACTTTGAATCATCTTTCTCTGATTGGAAACTAGCATCGGTGTAACCTGTTACAACGAGCTCCTCATTACCTCCATATACTGAGGAACATTTCTTTAGTCCTTCTGAAGTACTTAAGAATGTTTTTCACCGCTGTCTAGTGACTCTCACCCAGAATCAGACTGGTGTCTGCTTATCATACTTAGCGCATATGAAACATCTGGGTGAGTACTTATCATTGCATACATGATAGATCCGATAGCTGAAGCATATGGCACTCTACTCATGCGATCCCAGCTCATCAGTTGTCGAAGGACACTGAGTCTTGCTAAGGTATATGCCATGTGACATAGGCAAGAACCCTTTCTTTGCCTGTTCCATGCTGAACCATTTCAACTCTTTGTCAATGTAAGTATCTTGGCTTAATCCTATAGGCCTTCTAGATCTATCTCTATAGATTTTGATGCCCTAGAATATATGCTGCTTCCCCTAAGTCCTTCATCAAAAAACTATTTTTCAGTGAGGTCTTGATGGTTTCAAGCATAGGAATGTTGTTTCCAATCAGTAATATGCCATCCACATATAAGATTAGAAAATACTATAGAGCTCCCACTAACCTTCTTATAAACACAAGCCTCTTCTTTGTTCTTAATAAAGCCAAACCCTTTGACCACTTCATCAAAACGAATGTTCCAACTCCTAGATGCTTGCTTCAACCCATAAATGGATTTCTAAAGTTTGCATACCTTTCCAACATTTTTTGGATTGACAAAACCCTCGAGCTGCATCATATACACGTCCTCAGTTAAATTTCCATTCAGGAAAGCTATCTTAACATCCATCTACCACATCTCATAATCAAAATATGCAGCTATAGCTAGAATAATCCGAATAGATTTAAGCATCACTATGGGCGAGAAGGTCTTGTCGTAGTCAACTCCTTGAACTTGTCGAAAACCTTTTGCGATAAGTCAAGCTTTATAGATGTGAACATTTCCATCCATATCTTTCTTCTTCTTATAGATCCATTTGCACTATATGGTTTTAACACCATCAGGCAGGTCAACCAAGTTCCAAACTTGATTGTCTCCCATGGACTCTATTTCAGATTGCATGGCACTCTACCATTTTTCGGAGTCTGGGTCCATCATTGCTTCTGCATATGTTGCAGGCTCATCATTGTCCAACAATAATATTTTCCACAATTCGTGGAGCCTCGTCGACCTTCGTGGTTGTGGTGGTGCTTCTCTTGCCATGGCTATCTCAACTTTTTCTGCTACGCTAGCATCACTCGTTGATTCTTGCCTAATTGGCTCATCCTAAACTTCTTCAAGACACATTGTCTTTCCATTCTTCTCCCCTTTGAGAAACCCTTTCTCTAGGAAAACACCGTTCCAAGCGATAAACACTTTGCCCTCTGATCGGTTATAGAAATAATATCCTAAAGTTTCCTTTGGATATCCCACAAAAATGCATTTATTCGACTTGGGTGTTATCTTGTCTGACTGAAGTCATTTGACAAATACTTCACATCCCCAAATCTTTAGAAAAGACAAACTAGGAGTCTTGCCAGTCCACATCTCATATGGTGTCTTAACTATGTATTTAGATGGTACCCTATTAAGTGTGAAAGCTGCTATTTCTAGAGCGTATCCTAAGAATGATAACGGTAGGTCCGACTGGCTCATCATTGATCAAACCATGTCCAACAAGGTTCGATGATGTCGCTTGGATACACCGTTTCTCTGAGGTGTTCTAGGCGGCGTAAGCTATGGAACAATTCCGTAGCTCTTCAGATGATTGCTAAACTCGTGGCTTAAATACTCGCCTCCACGATCATATCGAAGGCCTTAATTTTCTTGCCACGCCGATTTTCAACTTCATTTTGAATTTCCTTGAACTTTTCAAAGGTTTCAGACTTGTGCCTCATCAAGTAGACATAGCCATATCTACTAAAATCATCAGTAAAAGTTATGAAGTATTGGAACCCTCCTCTAGCTGTTGTGCTCATTGGTCCGCATACATTGGTATGTACGAGTCCCAACAAGTCTAATGCTCTCTCAGGAAAACCTATGAAAGGCAGCCTTGGTCGTCTTGCCTAGCAAGCAAGCCTCACATGTCTCGTATGATTCAAAATCAAATGAAGTTAAAAGTCCATCAGAATAGAGCTTCTTCATGCGCTTTTCACTTATATGACCCAAACGACAATGCCACATGTAGGTAGGACTCAAATCATTAGGCCTGAGGCCTTTTAGCACTTATATTATAGACAAGTGAATCATCAAGACTTAAAACAAACAATCCATTCACAATGGGTGCAAAAGCCATAAACATATTATTCTTAGAGATCACACAACCATTGTTTTCAGTCACAAATGAATAACCATCCTTCATCAAGCATGAAGAAGACATAATGTTTTGACTTAAACTAGGAACAAAATAACAATTATTCAACTCCATGATAAATCCTGACAGGGAGGTGGAGTTGCATTGTCCCGACGATCAACGCAGCAACCCTTGCATTGTTGCCAACGCGGAAATCAACTTCTCCTCTTTCAACTGCTTCTACTTTTTATCAGTCCCTGCATCGAATTGCAAATATGAGCAACCGATCTGGTATCAAATACCCAAGAATTAATAATTGTATCAGCAAGAAATATGTTGTCTATAACATTAATAACAAGCATACCTAAGGTGGAAGTACTCTTACTTCCGCCATTCTTCAACGAAGCCAGATACTTCTTGCAATTTCTCTTCCAGCGATCAAGTTTGTGACAATAAAAGCACTCTTTGTCTAGAGCAGGTCTAGCTTTAACCTTGGGCGCTGGGTTTGGCTTAGAGTTCATAGCCTTGCCCTTCTTCTTCCAAGAATTGCCCTTCTTTTTAAAGCTAGGCTTGTTCTGTATTGCCATCACATGGCTGCTGCCAGCGCTTTTCTTAATGTCACCCTCTACTATTTTAAGCATGCCACACAGTTCATTCAGACCCTTCTCTACCCCATGCATATGGTAGTTCAAGATGAAGTTCCCATAGCTAGGTGGAAGAGATGAAAGAATGAAATCAGTGGCCAACTCTTGGCCCAGTGGGAAGCCCAGCTTCTCCAACCATTGAACATAACCAACCATTTTGATTACGTGTGGCCCTACCTCTACACCTTCTGCTAGCTTGCTTTCCATAAAAGCCTTAGACACATTGAACCTTTTAGTCCTAGCCTATGTCTGGACCATGTCTCTAAGCGCTACGATCATATCGTACGCCTCATGATTTGTTTCAAACTGCATCTGCAGTTCGGGTTCCATGCAAGCAAGCATAAGGTAGCTTACTTTGAGATTAGCATCACATACTTTCTTGTAAGCATTCTTAATGGCAGCAGGTGCATCATCAGTAGGTTCTTCTGGTAATGGGGTGTCCAGAACATCTTCCTTTTTATCAGCCCTAAGAACAATTCTCAGGTTACAGATCCAATCTGTGTAGTTTGTTCCATTTAGCTTGTCCTTCTCAAGGACTGAACGCAAAGCAAATGGTGTAGTGTTGCTAGGTGCCATTTATCTACAACAAATAATAATGCAAAATACTAAGACAAAAGTATCCATGACAGAGTAAATCACATTAAACTTTTAACAGACTCTACTCCCACTAAAATCAATATCCCTCTATTGATACTTAGTGATTTAGGATCCACAACTAACAAGTCTACTAGTGAGCTTTAGCATCACCGCTAGCAGTCAAGGTAGATCGGTAAGCAACTCTTTGCCAATCATATCACATATGACTCCTGTTGTTGGGTGACATCTCCATGTCTTGGCGCCCAACCTTCATGCCCCAAAGTCCTTAACCATTAAGATGACCTTGTTAAGCAAACCAACCCTTATGCATGTAAGCATCTGATACAAACTCGTCTAGTCAAGGAAAATTAGTGATACTCTAATTTCATAGACCCACCACCAATTGTACAAGACATGGGACAGGTGCAAGTTTTAGTTGGGAGGGCATACATAACTTAAAATTTGTGAGGGATCGTTCTACTTCTAACATCACATCATGTAGAGTAAAACAAAATAGTAGCATTCACTTAGTTGTGACACAGTATGGCCCGATTTCTAGCGGTGATCTCCATCTCCATAGAACCTGTTCACCATGATGATCTCCATCTCCATGATCTATGTGCGCCATCCTCCTAGTGATGAGTCCTCCAAGAACTAATACAAGCTATTACATCTAATCAGCTAGTAAAGAAGGTTACACAGTTGCTTGGATCATCACAGATTGACACGTAGGTCATCAATTACATTAATTTGACAATACATATGCAGGGGCCATACTGATCACAAAATCCTACAAAACAGAGTTAGGCGTTCTAACGTCCAAACTTAAAATGCCCAAAACTCCATCTTTCAAGCAAATTTTGGGAAATCTAATTTTGCCAAAAATGCCTAAGGCATTGAATTTCATGTGTAATTTTTCTATAGATCAATTTTCATATAAAATTCACCTTGATCCGAGATCGTACCAAAAAGTTACGGCCGTTTTACTGAACACATGACCATGGTAAATTATTCGATCCAGTAGTAGATCCAATCGACTACTGTGCATCATATGAGTCTGGCATATGAATCTAGGTTTCAATTCGACCAATCACATTGATCTTCGCTCGCTGCAACTGGCATTACGTGTATCACTTAACTCCAATGGTGGAATTTTGATAGGTAGGAGTACGTCGTTACATGACCATTGCAGCAAGATCATGAAACCAGATCATAGATCAATCTGAAAACCCGCATATCTCCATATGCACATATCCTGAATCCATAACTAAATAACATCGGCTCTGATACCACTATAGAAATACGAGGTAGGCTACGCTAGCACAAAAAAAAAATTTCTACCACGTAAAACAGGAACACTGCTGTTATAGATCACGAGATTACCACTAGACGCGTAGATGCGGAAGTTGATGAAGCGCGTCGGAGCAGTGTAGTCGATCACATCACTAGACGCGTAGATGCAGAAGTTGATGAAGTGCGTCGGAGCAGTGTAGTCGATCACCTCCACGTCAAACGTTCAGCGGCGTCCTCCTCGTGTAGCGGCTCATCCAAGTGTTGCAGATGCAACACCTCTAAGGTATCCACATGTGCAGGGAAGAAGCGTCACAAACCGGACTGCTAGATCTATGAGTGCAACTCAGTGAGGGCGTGGGAGATGGATAGCTGATGGGCGTGGGAGATGGATAGCTACTGGGCGTGGGAGAGCAGCAGCTGTGCCAAAAAGGTCCAAACCCTAAGCTGCCCCTACCCCTCAATATATAGAGATCCTTGACAGGCCTCTAGGATCGAGGCCCATTAGTACTCCTAAATCTGGTCCAATTCGGATCAAATCCTCATTAGGCTTCTAGCCCCTTAAGTGTGCGACCCTATAGGTTCACATACGTATATACATGACATGAGTACTTCTACTCAGTCAATAGTTGGTAGCGGCCTCTAGCAAGACATGCCAACTCCTATACGCACACGAAGATCATATCAAACGAACCATCACAACATCATGCACATGCTATTCCCTTTGCCTCATGATATTTGGTCTAGCTCCAAGCCGACCTCTCTTTCTCGATCCTGTGATTCAAAATCCCTTTCCAGGTTAACTCTTAACCTCACGTAGCATGGCCATGCATTTCTAAATTCGATCACTCGAGGGGCCAGAGATATCTCTCTCAAGTATAGAGGGGCAAATTCGATCTTAACTGATCATACGTCATAGCATGCTTCCTGACAAAACCGAAAGCTACCTTTATAACTACCTAGTTACGGAGTAGCGTCTGATAGCCCCTAAGTAAGTCGATTCACATCTTGAGAACATGCAACAATCTTAGGTCTAAGGACAAAGTGTACATGTTGTGTAAAGAGAACTATGTAACTATATCTCGTGTTGGGTCGGTCCTAGCACATGTCCCTACACGTGCCCACATTATTAGTTTGACATCTGTATGTCCATGACTTGTGAAACATAGGCATCAGCTAATACATGTACTAGTCTAATATTCATGTGTGTCCTCACATGAACTCTAACTAGGGACAACTTTAGAATAACCATACAAGTAAAGAGTTTCACATACAATTCACATAATTGCAAATCAATTCAAGTAGCCTTTAATGGATATTCAAGGAACACAATATGAAACATGGATACAATGGAATATCATCATCTCTATGATTGCCTCTAGGGCATATCTCCAACATGACCTCCACGGCGAGTCTAGTGGTCACCACCTCTACCGTGGCCTTTAGATCCTTCTCCCCCTAGAGCTCGCCCTCTAGGAGGTCGATCCACTGCTGGGTGTCATCACGCTCCTTCTGTAGCTGCTCGATCTCTGCAGCGTTCATGTGCGTACTCTCGACCAGGTCTAGGAGCTTCTCCCCAGCTTTGCGGGCATCATCACGAGCCTCCGCGTACTTGATCTAGAGGTCAGCCAACTTCTCGTGAATGGGGGCAAGTTCATCCACTTCTTGATGAGCAGCAGCGAGCTGGGCAGCTAGTTCCTCACATAGCCACTCCCCCATGGCTTGCAGCTGCTCCTCCACTGCAAGGCGATCCCAAACACCCTTCTCACGATGAAGGAACGCAAACTTCTCCTGGCTATGATCCATGAGAACCTACAAAAAGGGTATGAGTTAAAAGGCAAGAAAAGGGAAGATGAAGGTCAGAAACGCTAATGCACTATACTTGGCCAACTGGAGCGATGACATCTTATAGCAAACTCAGCGTAGTGGTCAGGGCATGAACAGTGATCCCCACCTCCGCATGGACACTCCCCCACTCCCTTTTCTCCATGGCATCATCGAGGGTGAAGAGTGTCACCCTCAGGTCTCGATGGTCGGCCCACTTGATCTGGGGTCCTCCCTAGGTGTGAGGGTCGCCGTCGACCCAGACCAAAGTCCAAGATGCCTCTACGCTGACCCTAGGCAGTGTCGACCCCTCTCATGACCGCAACTCTTAGGAGCGGGCCCCCCAATAGTAGAGGGGTGGGTTACGCAGATGAGGAAGCCTACCCCACCATCGCGCCTATTGAGGGCGCACTAGGCGGGTGCCACCGTCTGCTCGGACAATAGCCCCAGTTGCCCTGTCACTGACGTGCTCGCCAGCATGAACGATGGCTCCAGCTGTGCTGTCTTTGCTTGCCATGGGCACCTCAAATGCGCTTTCTGCTCCCTGCTCTCCTGTAGACGCGGTTGACGGCTACGCCTCCCTGATCAACCCCATGGTTGCCCTGGCCATGCTCCCGTCAGCCTCCAGTGCGGTGCTAGATGGGTCCTAGCGTACCCACCGAAGGGTGAGTCTTCTTCAGCACTAGCTTCAGGAGGGTCCCACGCCCCCTGACGCTGTGGAAGGCACGACGCTTAGTTCACGGTGAAAAAATCATAAAAAAACAAAAGAACAAAAAACTCTCAGCTTACCTTGATGTCATTGGGCATTGACGTTTTGAGGCTGGCCCACCCTACCTTGGCTGCAACTCCTCATCACGCTGCCATTTTGAGCCCTCCCTTTGCTCGGGAGGCTCAAACGAGGCAGAGCCACTAGCTCCCCTCGGCTCTGGGGCACTGTAGAAGGCCTAGGTGGAGCGGGGTAGCTCGCTCCCGCCATCTCTAGGGGTGAGTGCTCCCCCTCTTGGTCTAGGAGATGCCACGGGAAGGGCCCTGCCTACGGTGAAGGCAGTCCTCATCCCCGTAGGCTAGATCATCCCACGAGATGGGTGACCCAGAGCTATCACCCCCATCTCCTCTTCTTCTTCCTCCTCATCTTCTTCCTCCGACAAGCCTTGGCGTTGCTCCCCCCGCTGTAGCTTCACCCGCTCCTTCACCCATAGTTTCTTCTCCTTGTCATCCTTCTCCTTCTTCCTCCGCTCATCTATAGCATGGTTCATCGCCCTCATGGCTACATGCTCCGGTAGCGGTGCGATAGAGGCCCGAAAGCCCAAATCCATCGGTAGCTTGATGAAGCCCGACTACGGCCATATCACATGATGTCCTGGGATCGAGAACATGACATTGGACTCATCTGTCCCCTCCTTGACACACTGCGTAATCTTGCTGTTGTGAAGCAGCTCCTAAGCAAGCACCATCTAGCCAAGTTCCATGACGGGCACCATCTTGAACAATGGGAGGGCGCACGCCATCAGCGGCACCACCCTCCTCACATGATATGCTCCAATGACATCATCCCCATGAAGGCCACGGCTCCTCAGCGATGCGATGGCCTCGAGGATGTCGCGCATCCTTTTCTTCTCTTTGTCGTGTGGCCCCCACGGCCATGTCAACATCACCTCTTCGATCAAGCGCTCGATGAAGTCCGACAAGGGGGCGACGGGGTCATTTTCAAGTAGAACCACTGCACGTGCCACCTCTTGTTGGATTTGGACAATTGGTAGGGCATGTACTAGGCCACCTACTGCTAAGGTGGATGCCCGCACATCCCATCGGCACCGGGATCTCCCTGCCTCTATCCTTTTTCCTATGTATTGAGATAGCGAAGAAGTACCTCCATAACTCAAAGTACGGCTTGATCACTAGGTACACCTCACACATCACGATGAAGGCCATGATGTGCTAGAGCCCATTGGGATTGAGGTGCTGTAACTCGACCTGGTAGTGCTACAGCAGCCCCTAGAAGAACGGATGTGGGAGGATCATGAGAACGCGCTCATGGAAGGGCACAAAGGAGATGATATAACCATCGAGCGGCATCAATACCTCCTCATGGCCGAGAACTAGCCACTCCATCGTGTTAGTCCTCCCACGAAGAAGACCGCGCTTGATGAGGCCCTCCATGCATGCGTGGGTGACGTCAGAGCAGTACCATGACTCCATGGAAAGCAAAGACAGAGGAGCTAGGACTTTTTGGTGATGGCAGAGAAGCGAAAGCTACGAATCTAGGGCGCTGGTAGCGGACTAGCAAAGGCAGCAGATCCAAACGATGACGGCGAAAAGGCGGAGAAGGCAAGATTGCAATTTGGTGTGCCAAAACATGGAGGGGGAGCCTGCTATTTATAAGGCGGGGTGAGATGAGAGGTGAACCATCTGCCTAGATTGATGCGCCCACCATGCCATATCACTTCGCATCTCTAGGAATCGTGCACATGTGACATAGTATGGCCCAATTTCTAGCGGTGATCTCCATCTCCATAGAACCTGTTCACCATGATGATCTCCATCTCCATGATCTATGTGCGCCATCCTCCTAGTGATGAGTCCTCCAAGAACTAATACAAGCTATTACATCTAATCAGCTAGTAAAGAAGGTTACATAGTTGCTTGGATCATCACAGATTGACACGTAGGTCATCAATTACATTAATTTGACAATACATATGCAGGGGCCATACTGATCACAAAATCCTGCAAAACAGAGTTAGGCGTTCTAATGTCCAAACTTAAAAGGCCCAAAACTCCATCTTCCAAGCTAATTTTGGGAAATCTAATTTCGCCAAAAATGCCAAAGGCATTGAATTTCATGTGTAATTTTTCTATAGATCAATTTTCATATAAAATTCACCTTGATCCGAGATCGTACCGAAAAGTTACGGCCGTTTTACTGAACACATGACCATGGTAAATTATTCGATCCAGTAGTAGATCCAATCGACTATTGTGCATCATATGAGTCTGGCATATGAATCTAGGTTTCAATTCGACCAATCACATTGATCTTCGCTCGCTGCAACTGTCATTACGTGTATCACTTAACTCCAATGGTGGAATTTCGATAGGTAGGAGTACGTCGTTACATGACCATTGTAGCAAGATCACAAAACCAGATCATAGATCAATCTGAAAACCCGCATATCTCCATATGCACATATCCTAAATCCATAACTAAATAACATCAGCTCTGATACCACTATAGAAATATGAGGTAGGCTATGCTAGCACAAAAAAAACAAAATTTCTACCACGTAAAACAGGAACACTGCTGTTATAGATCACGAGATTACCACTAGACGCGTAGATGCGGAAGTTGATGAAGCGCGTCAAAGCAGTGTAGTCGATCACATCACTAGACGCGCAGATGCAGAAGTTGATGAAGTGCGTCGGAGTAGTGTAGTCGATCACCTCCACGTCAAACGTTCAGCGGCGTCCTCCTCGTGCAGCGGCTCATCCAAGTGTTGCAGATGCAACACCTCTAAGGTATCCACACGTGTAGGGAGGAAGCATCACAAACCGGACTGCTAGATCTATGAGTGCAACTCGGTGAGGGCGTGGGAGATGGACAGCTGATGGGCATGGGAGATGGATAGCTACTGGGCGTGGGAGAGCAGCAGCTGTGCCAAAAAGGTCCAAACCCTAAGCCGCCCCTACCCCTCAATATATAGAGATCCTTGACAGGCCTCTAGGATCGAGGCCCATTAGTACTCCTAAATCTGGTCCAATTCGGATCAAATCCTCATTAGGCTTCTAGCCCCTTAAGTGTGCGACCCTATAGGTTCACATACGTATATACATGACATGAGTACTTCTACTCGGTCAATAGTTGGTAGCGGCCTCTAGCAAGACATGCCAACTCCTATACGCACACGAAGATCATATCAGATGAACCATCACAACATCATGCACATGCTATTCCCTTTGCCTCACAATATTTGGTCTAGCTCCAAGCTGACCTCTCTTTCTCGATCCTGTGATTCAAAATCCCTTTCTAGGTTAACTCTTAACCTCACGTAGCATGGCCATGCATTTCTAAATTCGATCACTCGAGGGGCCAGAGATATATCTCTCAAGTATAGAGGGGCAAATTCGATCTTAACTGAGCATACCTCACAGCATGCTTCTTGACAAAACCGAAAGCTACCTTTATAACTACCCAGTTACGGAGTAGCGTTTGATAGCCCCTAAGTAAGTCGATTCACATCTTGAGAGCATGCAACAATCTTAGGTCTAAGGACAAAGTGTACACGTTGTGTAAAGAGAACTATGTAACTATATCTCGTGTTGGGTCGGTCCTAGCACATGTCCCTACACGTGCCCACATTATTAGTTTGACATCTGCATGTCCATGACTTGTGAAACATAGGCATCAGCTAATACATGTACTAGTCTAATATTCATGTGTGTCCTCACATGAACTCTGACTAGGGACAACTTTAGAATAACCATACAAGTAAAGAGTTTCACATACAATTCACATAATTGCAAATCAATTCAAGTAGCCTTTAATGGATATTCAAGGAACACAATATGAAACATGGATACAATGGAATATCATCATCTCTATGATTGCCTCTAGGGCATATCTCCAACATGACCTCCACGGTGAGTCTAGTGGTCACCACCTCTACTGTGGCCTTCAGATCCTTCTCCCCCTAGAGCTCGCCCTCTAGGAGGTCGATCCGCTGCTGGGTGTCATCACGCTCCTTCTGTAGCTGCTCAATCTCTGCAGCGTTCATGCGCGTACTCTCGACCAGGTCTAGGAGCTTCTCCCCAGCTTTGTAGGCATCATCATGAGCCTCCGCATACTTGATCCGGAGGTCAGCCAACTCCTGGCGAATGGGGGCAAGTTTGTCCACTTCTTGATGAGCAGCAGCGAGCTGGGCAGCTAGTTCCTCACATAGCCGCTCCCCCATGGCTTGCAGCTGCTCCTCCACTACAAGGCAATCCCAAACACCCTTCTCACGGTGAAGGAACGCAAACTTCTCCTGGCTATGATCCATGAGAACCTACAAAAAGGGTATGAGTTAAAAGGCAAGAAAAGGGAAGACGAAGGTCAGAAACGCTAATGCACTATACTTGGCCAACTGGAGCGATGACATCTTATAGCGAACTCAGCGTAGTGGTAAGGGCACGAACAGTGATCCCCACCTCCGCATGGACACTCCCCCACTCCCTTTTCTCCACGACATCATCGAGGGTGAAGAGTGTCACCCTCAGGTCTCGATGGTCGGCCCACTTGATCTGGGGTCCTCCCTAGGTGTGAGGGTCGCCGTCGACCTGGACCAAAGTCCAAGATGCCTCTACACCGACCCCAGGCAGTGTCGACCCCTGTCATGACCGCAACTCTTAGGAGCGGGCCCCCCAATAGTAGAGGGGTGGGTTACGCAGATGAGGAAGCCTGCCCCACCATCGTGCCTACCGAGGGCGCACTAGGCGGGTGCCACCGTCTGCTTGGACAATAGCCCTCAGGATCGGTCGAACGAACCCGAGAACTATATGGACTGGTCGTCAAGAACCTAGAGTCGGTCACTAGCTGACCCATGCCAGACCCCCGCAAACGGGAAGCCAGGGCCCCACTCGAACTTGCTCGTTAACAGCTCACCGAGCACCATGGTTCGTCCATCGAGGAAAACATGGCATGTCTTAGCCCCTCCATTTTATCAAAAAACGCTTGAGGAAGGACGACCTTAAGATGAGCCGACCCCTCGACTAGACCCTTGCTGCATGTGGGGGCTCGAGAGTTGGACTCATAAGTAGACCAAAATACGCAGTCGCATAACAATGGTGGATCAGTCGGATCCTAGGGAGGAGTCAGAATCAAGAGAGATCTTCTCTGATCCCCCGAATCGCGCAGCTACATGCTCCTGAGGAGTTCGAGCATGACGAAAAGGAATCTTGACCATACCAAGACATCCCACGACTTGCAAAGGGAGATTAAGATACTCAGAATCCTTCCGTCCGAAAAAGCCTTCGAAGGAGTATCCTACTCCTCCGCAGGCTTGGGGGCTACTGTCAGGTATTAGTACCAGGGATACTCAAAAGAAGCAATCTAATGGTCACGAATGCTAACTCTCTCGGATGGTCAAGAGCGTATCTTGGTCTCCCCTGGCGCTGAGGGCACGGGCTCTATCTCACCCGACCTCAAGGATACGGGATCCGGGTCGCCCAACCCTAAGGATGCGGGCTCAGTCTCGCCCGACCCCTCGGGCGAGAGCCCCGTCATGCCTGACCCCTCGGGCGAGAGCCCCGTCATGCCTGACCCCTCGGGCGAGAGCCCCGTCATGTCCGACCCCGAGGGCGCGGTCTCCGCCTCGCTCGACCTCGAGGTCTGTACCGCCCCCAACCACTGTGGGTCTAAAAGTACGAGTCCAGGGTCAAACTTCTGACGCCAGAAGGGGAGCAGGCATGTCTTGACGTGACCCACGGCCATGATGGGCCACGTCTGAGGACGCACGTCGCCAACAACATCGGGCGTGCCGACACTGTGCTACCTACTCCCCGTATGGCCTCCAGCGGAGGCGTCTGTGAGCCATACCGTCCGCTGGGACGGGATGAAGCGCCACGACCGGCTAACGACGTCCGCGTACGGCGCCAGTGATGAACAGGGCCATGACGTGGAGCCATCCCCATCGTCATCTACAGGATCGGCGAGGACCCGCGTAAAGGAGATGGAAGACGTTGCGATCCCGGAAGCCTTCCTCTCCTCGTCTCTCTCTCTCTCCCTCCGATGTAACTTGTATCTTTCTCTTCATCTATAAAAGGGGAAGCAGGGCACGCCAAGGAGGGGGACATTCAAACACATCTAACATGTCTGAGTGGCTGGAGGCGTAGGCACTCGGCAGTAGACAGAGAGCTCAACCAAACTCACTTTTTTCACCAGAGACTTGGGACCTTCTTCCTCTCTCGCCTGCTTGTAACCCCTACTAAAAATCAAGTGACGGTAACACGAGCAGCAGCAGACTGGACGTAGGGATGTTCCGCCCGAACTAATATAAATCCTTATGTCCTCCGAGCATAGTCATCCAGATCAGACGCGCAAACTAAAAATTTACTAGCCAGTAATTTGAAACACCGACAAGTGGGTGGCCTAAGGCCGGCCCTCACCGGATCTGCCTAGCATCACGAAGTCCCATCCAATAATATGGTGACTAGATAGTCCATACTAGAACCAAGTTTGACTGAGTTGTGCATCATCAGATGATGCACACACCAAGTTTGAGATCCTTGAATTAAAAACCCGTCCAATAATGCCACTTAAGCTATGCTTGGTGAGAGTATACTGTGCATATCCAAATGCTCTGAACTCAACTCTTCAAGTTGCATGTCTTAGACCCCTTTAATAGTATGACCAAATAAAAACAAAGCCCTATACACCCCCACTTCAAGCACCCCCCCGCACCAAGCTTGTACTTGACTCTATAAAATCGTTAGTCTTTGTAAATGCCCTTTGCACCATACACTTGTAAACAATCCAAATTATTGTCGGGTGATAAAAAAAACCATGTGATCCACAAGTGACCAACCAATATAAATATAGCTATTGCAAAACACATGTTAGTCATACAAGCTTGTGTTTATCAAATCCTAAAATCAAAATTGGAACCTAGCCCCATTCGCTTGTCTTAAAAATGGCTTGTTCGGCTTCTTTTTTCAGCCGGAACAGTGTTTTTCTCTCACAACAATTCAGCCGGAACAGTGTTTTTCAGCCAGTTTCAGCCAAGTTTCAGACCAGCGAACGGGGCCAAATGTGGTCAATGCCAAGCACCGACTATAGTGACTGTGTGTGACAAGGAATTTGACCGAGTTGTCAACCGGTGTATTGAGGTGGCCGGAGTCGTGGATTTGGCTGGAGTTTGCCAACGACGGGCGAGCGAATACAGGAATCCGGCGGAGTCCTCAATCTACCGATTTGAGGTTGATCAGAATTGTGGATTTGGTTAGAGATTGCCAGGTTGACGCTTCACCAACGTCAGTTGCACCAGCAGTGGCATACGCGTAGAATAGTGGATGCAAATCAAATGTCACGGCTTTATAAAAGAAAGTCATGGGTCACTAGCAGTATCCACAACTTCATTTTTTTTATCTCACACATTGACTACTTTGAGGGTGAGGAAAGCGCCGTTCCTTCTTAGTTCAAAGCAGATCAAAATTTAGTATGGCGACAACGACTCGCCAGGCGCCTCCCTTCCTGAACCGACCCCAGTTTATTATGACTGGTGGGGGCCGTCGAGGACAGCGACGGGGTCACACGGCCTCACGGGAAGCGTCGCCGCGTCGGTCATCTACGAGCCGTTCTGGCCGCCTAGGTAGCACTCTCAATTGTCGTCAGTGATGCTTAGCTCTGAAGTCTGAACCGAGCAAGATCTGTGATGGCTCATGAATGATCCTGGGGATTGCAAACTGTGGGCTTGCGCCTTGTTTGTCTAGGCTTTTGGCTGAAAGTACGGTCGATTAATTTAGTTTGAAACAAAAATATTATTCATTGATTTAAAAAAATATAGTTTATAAGCGAAACCAGCCCAAAAGATCAGTCGCTGATCTCCAGCTGCACCTCTTCATTAAATCTGTCACCTGTGGAGCAATGCAAGATCTTGGAAAGCTAGATGCAGATAAGGAATTTTGTGAGAAGACAGGAGAGTCATTAAAGTATACTACTATCATGACCCGAAAGGAAGCCAGGTCTTGACCTTTCGCTTTCCTGGCATGAATCATACTAGTATCATACTACTGGCAAGTAGCAACTCAAACGGAGTAATGCTGAGGTAAAGCCTCGGGGTACAGTGACAGAGGATAACGAAAGCGCAAAGCCACAGCCAACCTTCACAGCGAAAGACGATGATATGGAAAGCGGAGTCAAGCCGCGCGCACACACAGATCGCTCCGGCGAGGACAGTTTTTTTTGTTTTTTGTTTTTTTTGCCATGGTTCATTATTAAGATCCAAGGTACTATGTTACACCGGAGCAGAGGGAGACGACATGGACGAGCACTAGGCTACCGAGCCACGGCCGCGCGCCGGCGTGACACTCACAGGTGGGCCCACAATGGTTGCCCCCACCCGTGCCACTGGAAGGAAGTCGTCACCCCGGCGACGGAGCACGCCCGCCATGCCACGCAGCACACACAGCTCGGCGGCTGTCAGCCTCCTCTCCGCCGCCTCCTCCGGCGCTGCAGTCCGTTAGATCTCCGGCTCCGGCGGAGCCTCCACGGCGGGCACGGCCGCCGCCGCAGCAGCATCCGGGACGAGGTGCTCCGGGCGGCCTCCGGCGACGAAGTCGATGAGCTCCTTGCCGGACTCGTCGGCGTCGCCCGCGGGCGGCGGCGAGATCCAGAGCAGCACGGAGACGGCCACCAGGAAGAAGGCCGTGGAGAGGAGCAGCGGCCAGAAGAATGACACCACGGCGCTGAGGCTGGGCCCGATGGCGGAGATCGAGACGGCGGCCGCGGCCACGAACGCCACCGCTACGGCCGCCTGCACCCGGTGCTCCCACACTAGCTCCCCGAGCTTCCCCTTGGGCGCCGCCATGGCCGGATCGGCAGCGCGGCAGGACATGGGAGAGATCTAGGGGGGCGAGGAAAGCTTCTGGAGCGAGGTAGCTAGGGGTTTGGCTCTCGCCGTAGCAGGAGAGAGAGAGAGAGAGAGAGAGAGAGAGAGAATGAGTGAGAGAGGGGTGGGGTTGGACTCGCTGGGGGGGATGAAATGGATGGACTGGGAAGCGGCGGAGGACGGCGAGTGGGGGAGAGGGGTGTGGCAAGCCTGGGGTTATCCCAGACTGCGGAGATTCGCCCTGCCGCCGCCTACGGCCGAGGGTTGTGTGCTGTTCTGGGGATGTTTTTTTTCTCTTGCAGCGCCCCCGGGCTAGTGCGGGGCCCGCCTTTTTTTTTTCCTCTTAGGTTTTACCATAATGCCCTGCCGGTGGGGCTGCTACATGTGACCGGTTTTTAGTTCTACTAGGGTTAAATGAGCCATTCGTGTTATACACAGAATGTTCATAATTCGCACGCGAAACTGTACCGACATAGATTCATATATCTTTTCATGTGATTTCCTGCTGAATTTCATACAAGTGTTATGTTCATATGAATATGCGAGTCTAAGTGTTACATGCACGTGAATATGCTAGCTTACGTTACATGCAACGGTTTCAACATGTGTGCCACTGAGTGGAATCAACGAGGATTTCATCGCTTTTGCAAGCCCTTTTGTGTGTTGCTAGGGCTCTATTTCTGTTCTCTCTCTAGCTTCACTAATATTAGTATTTCTATAGAAACATTATCTATGATTTTCTCTTTCATCAATCTCTTAGTTCACCTATCACTAGCTTCAACAATATCTTTTTATGCCTACTAGTACATTGCGTGCGCCCTTGCGCGCATGGCCAAGTGGATGGTTGATGTCGCTACCAAACATACATGCTGAATAAATGGATTGAAAGTGGATTAAGACCAGGGTGGATGATGGTCACGTAAGTTTTGCAAATTGTCTACATAGAACAGGGTGACAGTTTGGGCATAGCATAACACTACATAGGCACACTGATTTTGTACAATGGGTTTCATGATCAGCAGTGGCGCTGTCTAGAACATAACTTATACATATTGTGTATAAGCAGTTTCTTTTGGACTAACTGGCCATTGGATGCTTCTTCTGGTGATGGTGACGAAGTGCGTATCAGCTGTTCGGTATTTTAGTTCACCGTCCGAAAGGCCGCCGTCGAAGGACACGGAGCTCCGCCTGGTGGAGTCTTGTGTTTATAGATGGTGTTATATTATGGATTTTTTTCTGAATTTGTGAAAAGAATATGGGTTCTTTGCATGGATAAGAAGGGTTTACCGAAGATCTGTCTGGCACATGCGTTCTGTGTGGTGGCTGCAACCTGAAAAGTAATCTGTGAAGTAGGAACTGTTTGGTGAAATGATGTGATAGTGGAGTACTTTATGTAGCCTGTTCGCATGCTCGTATACGATCGTTGATTATAAACTGAAACAGTATTTTTCTCTCATACCAAATCAGCTAGCAGTAAATAATCCACGATCGTTTACGACGAAACAAACAGGCTGATGGTTTGTTAAAATATTGACATTGTTCTGAAATGAATTGTTCGGAAAAATGTAGGAGTGATATACCTAAGGAATAAAATGTGGGCACAGTCTTCATCACTTGGTAGTAGGAGCTTGCATAGTTCATCATATATTTTGATAGATGGGCAAGGAAATATTCTATATAATAATAACTAACACAATCGATACTTAAGATGTTTTTCATGTCAATGGATATGCAAAATCAGTCTTACCCAGTGACATACAAATTCACCGATGAGTGTGCTGGCCAACTCTGCTTTCCTGATAAATATAACTCAGTTGGTCTGCCATAATTCAGTTGGTCTGCCAATCAATATTGCAATGTGGGCTGCAAGATCCTGAAATGTAGTGTTTTGTGAGAAGCACATAGTACGTGTAACATGAGTTTAAGTAATCTGAGAATAATTCATGGAGATTATTAATGGCTAACATCTATGAGGGTCATGTAAATTCTAGGAAAAGTATACCAGACAATGTAATTTTTCTTCTAAAAATGGCAACAATGTAAATGAATGGGCCAATATCCCTAACTAATTAAACTGCTTAAACAGTAGGGATTAAAAAATGGAAAAGAGGAAAAAGGGGCAGGGCTAGTATTTGTGCAGGAGGTTAGACAAACCAGAAAAATGGAAAAGTCCATTGCTCCCATTTCATTTCATTGTTTGAAATCCCCATGCTTTGTAGCTTTACATGGACTACGACACATTAAGCTGCAAAAATAAATCATTAGATGCATATACAATAAGATGGAATGTAAAAATATTCTGATAATTTAGAATATATTTTTTTGGCTTATCTCCAGGAAAATATATTTTTCCATATTCATGGAGGATAAATCAAAAGAAAATCCAGTAGCCATGCAAAAGCACCCTTTTTTTGTTAAAGATGAGGATCATTGAAGCATACTGCAAGAATTTGATAAAAGGGGCCACCTAGCTTTTGTGCAATCTGTAGTTGGTGACAAGCTTCTTTAAAAAAAAAATGCAGTTACTTTTAGTAGTTTCTGTTCTAGTTTGCACAAATTAATAAAAGAAAGTGTATAGGAAATCAAAACAGAAATCTATTTTTCATCTAACTTGTAACTATTTTGCAAACATGCCTTCAATCACATTACCCAAGAAACCATCAGGACGAATGGAGCGACAGTAAAAAAAAATTAGCATAGCTCCAACAAAGAAGCAGGAGTTAAGCATGTGGGCACCATATCCTAAAGTGTGCAATTTTCTAGCGGATCAAGGCAGAAGGTGTTGCTGCATATTGACCTGTTGGTTAATTGAGATTTCAGATAACATTCTCCTACAACAAAGACTGAAACTTCAATGTGCAAGCAAAATTCGAGCAGACAACATCATTTTGCTAAGAACTATGTACTTAACAGATCAAGTAATTTCTAAGACCATGTGACCACAAAATGATTGGTCTTGGCCAAGTGCCGAAGTGAGAATTGGGAGATGGGAACCCTAAACGAAACCAGATTTGTCGCTACCCCTTTTATTGCACATGCCACTTTTATTTGTTTATCGTCCTTCTTTTATTACCACTGTGTGCTGGCCTTGTCCTTAGTCTACTGCATAAAGTAAATTCAAATCTTTCCCACATCCACCAGTATTTGTTCTGTTTGGAAAGGACTAGGGCAAAACATCATAGACAACAAATTTAGGAGAGAAAAGAATGTAACACCCTAGGTGTTTGGCTTCCACATAATTGCATTTCATTTCATAAACATGTGCTTCATCTATGTCATCATGCCATTTGTCACTGAAACGTGCATATGCAACATTCGCATATTCTGTTTGTTCATACTTTATTGTGTATGAATGGTAGTAGTGCAAAATGTGAATGCAACATTAAATTCTCATACCTGAAAACATGGCACCATGGTAGGAATGTGGCAAGTTAGGCTTGCAACAAAAGTCATGCAACATATGAAACATTGCATTGCAACATATGAATGAATTGCTTGTTTTAGTTGCTTTATCACACGTGATCGTTAGAAGTGGTATAACAATTTTTTTTAAAGTGGTTGATCATGGTCTATTACACCTTAACTACACTTAGGTTACTTGTTGGAATATTGTTCATGTAGATCAAAATGACCAAAATACCCTCAAGTGAAGGTTTGACTAGATTTGACCCTTGGAGTGTCACGGTTTGACTGATTCAAATGACCAACTTAGAAACCTTGCATGGCTTTACACTCTTTACAAAAGTTGTAGCTAATTTATTAAGAAACAAAAGTTGTTTTATGACCAACTCATGAAAATGTGTGGAACATGTTCAAACAAGGCCCACAAGTCAGATGTCCATGTTGTTTTCACTGAAAAATTTGTCTAAGTCCTAAACTGCAATTTCAGTTGGATCAGGTCAACTTTGGCTTCATGTAACTGCTGATCCATGGCGATTTAGGGCTTGGTCCTTGAAAGGAAAATGTAGCTGGATGGTACATCTACAATTTTCATGTACACCGTTTTTACTAACGAACAACGGATTAGTCAGGATAAGGTGTTGAAGTGGCGCTGTCAGTCATCGTTGATGAACCTGAATCGCTGTTTTCAGAAAACGGTCAGTGACCGTCATGGCCGACCGGTTCAGAATCCACTAGCCGTGTGGCGCCACTCGTCGCCGCTCGCCTGAGCGCGCAGGCCACGCGCCGTGGGCGCCCTGGCATGGCCAGCCGCGTCTTGAAGCCACCCCGCGCCTGCTCGACCGAGTCGCCAGCCCCAGTTCGCATTTCCTCGCCTCCCACAGCGCAGCCCGAAGCCGCCTGCCATTGCCGCCGGAGCTTCGCCCTCGCCTAGCTCCCGCGTCTTGGCAAAAACACGTTGCCCAGCTTACCCAGAGCCCCGCCGTGATCCCCTCTTCCTTTTCCACCGTGTTCGCGAGTCGATCGTGCATCGGTAAGGGTCAATCGCCGATCTTTTCCCCACCACCGCCTTGTCGGACCTCGCTGGAGTAGCGCTCCTCGCAGCTAGTGCTCCTCGCATCCTCCCATTCCCTCCTCTGGCTCGCTTTAGGTCATAGGAGCACCACCGAAGCCCGTAGGGTCACCGTTAGGAACCTTAACGTCGTAGCATCGTCGGAGCCGGCCCTGCCGCGGCCGTGCACCGCCATTGCTCGTCGCCGACCCTGTAGCCACGCCAAAAGCTTCAATCAAGGGCACGGCTAGTTGCGCATTGCTGTAGTGAGCACCGTAACACCGTTGGTTTCACCGGAGAAGCCACCGACGGCGAGTCCCGTCGTCGTCTTCTTCCTTCCCCTGCTTCTCTCTCTGTCGCGCGGGTCCGCCTTGTCAGCCGCCGTGGCTGAGGTGGGAGCCCAGCGTGGGCCGCTCCAATGTCTGGGCCGCGCCAGCGTCGCTCGCGGGCCACCGTTCCTCCGGCCGGCCCAACAGCTGTGGCTGTGATTGTTTTCTTATTTGTTTTGTTTGTATTATTTCACAGTTTGGCATATAGATTCAAAAATGTGTATCTCCTAGTTGGTAGATCCAATTGTTATGGTGCTAATTTTGTTGAGTTCCTAGTATTGTCTAGTATTTAATAAAAATATTATCTGAGCACATGTTTTAGAAATTCTGGATAAATTAAATAGGACTTTGAAATGTGTTTTTGGATACATGCAAACTTGTTTGAATTTTATCTTGAGTTTCTGTGGTCCAAAAATGATGAAATTTTATGGGTACTCTATTATTGCTTAGTAGAATCTTTGGTTAAAATTTCAAAGCTAGTGCATGTATAGTTTTTAAGTTATAGAATTTCTTTTTATCAATGGATGGATCTTATGTGAATTTTCATAATTTTTCTATAGATCCAGTGTAGGTAAAATTTGGTGAGTAAGGTTCTTATGCTAGAATGATGCTAAGAAAAATGTGAAATCTATTGCTTGACACTTTTCATTAGGATTTCCTAATTATGCTAAAAATGGACATACCACTTGTTATTTTGGATACAGCAAGTTCTGCTTGCTCAATGGATTTGAAATTTTTATGGTAGTCTATGTGAAGCATGAGATAGCTACTGTAATTTTTGTAGATTTTTATGAATAGTTTTACTATATATTGCTTTAATCACCTAATTAAATAAATAAATTGGAAAATGATATTAAATAATTTATTTAGAAGTCAGCACCATACTTTCTAGTGTTCCTCTGGTATGTGTAACAAGTTGGTAAGCTTGGTTTGGTCAAATTAGGCTTTTGCATCATCGTTAAATAAATAAGTTAGTAACCCTGCCATTCTGGATAAATTCTAGGTTTACGGAATTTCGAGTTAGTTAACATAAGTATCATGCTGTGATGTTTACAATTGTTTTGTAGAGAATTTCATAGTTTTCCAGAATGTCCTCATACAAGTCATTCGGAATGGTAGAACTCTGGTTGTGATTGAATTAAGAGACTACTTGTATGCATACGAAGCTTTAAATGTTAAATTATGTATACCGTTACTATTTCTAAGTTTATGGTAATGTTCTTAGGTGTTAGGCCTTTAACTGAAGATGAGCATCTTTACCTTAGGTTATGCAAGTTAGGTAAGTTGATCTTGTTCTTCAAGTTAAGTTTAGATACTTGTTTTAAAGTTTTGAATAGGGCTATTCTTAATCGGTAAACGAGTGTCCAGTGATGTTTCGTTAAACACTTACTGTGATTCATTCATCATGAGTATCATATCATTCCTTATGCATCCATGATATTTATCTTGTGCATCGGCATGCAATAGGTGTTCTAGAGGGAGTTACGCTTCTGGAATTCGAGCCAGTACTTCTAGAGGAGCAGCAGCAAGCTTAGGAGCAGGAGGTGCAGGCCCCCGAAGAAGGAGTCAACGAAGAAGTTCTTGAGTGCCCCGATCACCAACCTTCATCTTTTCTGAAAGGCAAGCCCCAGAGCATTCTAAGACTTATATGTTTTAAAAATGGTTACTTTGAGTATCTTTATTTATTGATGCATTAAGTGATAGGAATTGGATGCGAACACTTCCTGCATATATATCTATTCCTTGGCCAGTATACGTACCCTGAATCCTATTTAGGTCTAGGAGCGAATCAAAGCTTAGCCATGCTTAGACCGGTAAAAGTCGGGTGATTTTCTATCACCTGCATATTAGAAAAATGTCTGATCACGGTTGGCTATAATCGCTATCGTGGAGAATAACCATGTGTTAATAATGAATTGTGACCGGGCGGGAGGTCGATAGAGAAGCAACAAGGCAAGGAGGTCTTGGTTGTGGATCTATCCCCGTCTGTGTCGGTTAAGGACCGATTCACTGTACGTCCTCATGTCATGTTGAACGCATGCCTATCACTTAGTTGGCCAGATAACTCGTTCCGACCGTGAAGCCAAGTAGCTCAACTCAGGCCGGAAGACTGAGAAGTGAAAGTGCGCACCCTGGCAGTAGTAAGGATGTGCGGAGAGCTATTGGCGTAAGTCTGAGGTGAGATTGACCACCTGACAGAGTGGACTCCCTAAGGGCGCGGCGCTGCTCGGAGCCGCGATTCCTGAGATGTACCAAAGGTGACCTAAGGCTGCCTTCGCAAGGTATGCCTGGGTTTGTGTTAGGAATACCCCTCCAGCTAGATAGGAATCGATTCGAATCACCGTCTCTCCCGGATAGTGAGAACTTGACTGAGCAGCGGCAACGTAGATGCACTTAATTGAACTTGATGGTTAAATTGATGATGATGATGATACAACATTATACCGGATATGGTTACTAATGTTTGGAGTTAATCAATTGCTTGCTCTAGTACAGGTGCTAATCTAGTTGATAGGTTAATATTGTTAAAATTGCTGCTTACTCATAAAGCAAATTGTGCTCTCTTATCACTAAAGCTTTTATGCAAAATGGTTGTCAAGCTAGATCCACCGATAAAGCCTTGCATAATCCTTGGTGTCATTTATTTCTGGTTTACGACGGGTAAGTCTAGCTGAGTACCTTCTCGTACTCAGGGTTTATTCCCTCTTGTTGCAGATGACGTGCTATATAACGGCTACTGCAAGTATTGTCTCCACCCTACTGGGGATGAGGACTAGATCATGGGCATGATCATCTATGTTATCTTATCTTACTGCTTTTGCTGGATATGACTATGGTACTGGCTTGTATTTGAACTAAGTGTGTATGATGGTGTTAAACTACTTTGCTTCTGCTATTTGAGAACTCATTTTGTAATAACTATGTGTACTCTGATGAATGTGGTACTTATGAACTACTTGTGAAATGGATGTAATATGTGGCTTGTTATGTTGAATTACTGTGATCTTGGTTGTATGCAAGTTGGTTTGAAATCCTTCATGGTTTCAGTTGACTACTGGGTTTATATGGGTTCAAGTATGACGGTTTGATCACTCCGGTGATTGCTTTTGTACTTGTGCTCTTATAAATTGGTCGGTTCTGTTACAGCTGGTATCAGAGCTAGATTCAACATTAAACATGTCATATGTGTATTTAAAATAAAAGCTTTTGTTTGCGAAAATCAGTTTTGACAACTTATAGCTACATATATATAGGTGTTCAAATCTGAAATTTTATCTAAGTATGCCAGTTGTCATATCCTCTATGCCCAAATAAGGACTTTCAGGTGGCTTATTTAAGTAATAACATTTGGGGGGTAATTGCTTTCATTTTATTTCGTCGTCCATACGACGTGCTATTGTATGGATGCCATCCGCTTGGATGGTAATGTATGGATCACTTGCCTCTATGCCCAGGTAAAGTGAGTTGTGAGAGCATGACCGTCCAACTGTCGGTCTAGGGGAGAGTTAGTTTTGGTTACCAGAATGTTTACATGTTGCACACATGTACATATGAAGGTACTTAATTGTGGGTGTATCAATCGGGTAGCTTTGGATACCGAAGTATATATATATCCGAGGATGTATATATGAAGAGTATCTTAGTTTACTGCTTTCATTGCATACTTATTTCTTTTGTTGGGATGGGATGCAATGAAATTTTCTACAGGTACACTAACAACGTAACATGTAGCTCGACTAGATATGTATATGAGAGAACATATGTATGCCACCGTCTATGTCACTAGAATGTTAAATTTTCTTAAGATTCGTGAGGACGTACGGAACGCGCATGCATCATGTTTACTCATGCCATTACATTTTTGCATCATGTTTACTCATGCCATTACATTTTTGACACCGTATGAGCTATTGAATGGAAGAAAGCCCAACATTGCATACTTCTGGGTTTTTGGATGCAAATGCTATATATTGAAGAAAGGCACTAGATTGAGCAAGTTTGAAAAGAAATGTGATGAAGGTTTCTTGCTTGGTTACTCCACTACTAGCAAGGCTTATAGAGTTTGGAATTTGGCTAGTGGTACTCTTGAGGAGGTTCATGATGTGGAGTTTGATGAAACAAATGGTTCCTAAGAGGAAGATGAGAATCTAGATGATGTAAGAGGCACTCAATTGGTCAATGCAATGAAGAACATGGACATTGGTGATTTAAGGCCTAGAGAGGTGATTGATGTTGAAGATGACAAGAATCAAGTGCTCTCTAACTCAAATGTGCAAGCTAGTGGTTCTCATGATCAAATCCAAGCAAGCACTAGTAATGGCAATATGCAAGATCAACAAATGGCTAGTTCATCATCTCAACCAAGTAATCAATCAAATGCTAGCAATCACGTGCAAGTGCTTCAACCAACCAATGTTGCAAGAGATCATCCATTGGATATTATCATTGGTGATATTTCAAGAGGTGTGCAAACAAGATCAAGATTGGCATTATTTTATGAGCACTTCTCATTTGTGTCATCCATTGAGCCTAAGAAGATAGATGAAGCTTTGAATGATGTTGATTGGATCAATGCTATGCATGAAGAGCTAAACAACTTCACAAGAAACCAAGTATGGGATTTAGTTGAGAGGCCTAAGGATCATAATGTGATTGGAACTAAGTGGGTCTTTCAGAACAAGCAAGATCAAGATGGGATAGTAATAAGGAACAAAGCAAGATTAGTGGCTCAAGGTTACACTCAAGTTGAAGGTCTTGACTTTGGAGAAACATATGCCCCGGTTGCAAGATTGGAAGCAATTAGGATCTTGCTAGCTTATGCTTGTGCCCACAACATCAAGTTGTATCAAATGGATGTGAAGAGTGCATTTCTCAATGGGTACATCAATGAGCTTGTGTATGTTGAGCAACCTCCCGGTTTTGAAGATGAAAAGAAACCCAACCATGTTTACAAGTTGAGAAAGGCTTTGTATGGATTGAAACAAGCACCAAGAGCATGGTATGAGAGATTGAGGGATTTCCTACTCTCTAAGGGATTCAAGATGGGAAAGGTTGACACCACTCTCTTCACCAAAAGGCTTGGAAATGACTTGTTTGTAATGCAAATCTATGTTGATGACATCATTTTTGGATCAACAAATCAAGAATTTTGTGAGGAGTTTGGCAAGATGATGGCAAGTGAGTTTGAGATGTCTATGATTGGAGAACTTAGTTACTTCCTTGGTCTTTAAATCAAGCAAATGAAGAATAGCACATTTGTGAGTCAAGGCAAGTATATCAAGGACATGCTCAAGAAGTTTGAAATAGATGAAAGTAAAGCTATTAGTACACCAATAGGGACAAGTGGAAGCTTGGATAGTGATGCTAGTGGCAACATGGTGGATCAAAAGATGTATCGGTCTATGATTGGAAGTCTACTCTATGTGACTGCATTAAGACCGGATGTGATGTTTAGTGTATGCATGTGTGCTAGATTTCAAGCCTCACCAAGGGAAAGTCATTTGAAGGCAACAAAGAGAATATTGAGGTACTTGAAGCATACACAACATGTTGGATTATGGTATCCCAAAGGAGCAAGATTTGAGTTGATTGGATATTCGGATTCCAATTATGTGGGATGCAAAGTTGAGAGAAAGAGCACATCGGGCACATGTCAACTATTGGGAAGATTACTTGTATCTTGGTCATCAAAAAAGCAAAATAGTGTAGCACTTTCAACCGCCGAAGCGAAGTACATTTCGGCTGGTAGTTGTTGTGCTCAATTACTTTGAATGAAGGCTACTTTAAGTGACTTTGGAATCAAGTTCAAGCAAGTGCTGTTGCTATGTGACAATGAAAGTGCCGTAAAGCTCACCAACAATCCGGTTCAACACTCAAGAACAAAGCATATAGATGTCTGTCATCACTTCATAAGAGATCACCAACAAAAGGGGGACATTTGCATAGAGAGTGTGGGCACCGAAGATCAACTTGTCGACATATTCACCAAGCCACTTGATGAAAAGAGGTTTTGCAAGCTAAGGAATGAATTGAACATACTTGACTTCTCCAATATGTGTTGATGCACCCCCATTATACGACATGCCTCTCCTTCGAGCAAAGCAAGGTAAAGTTGATTGACATGTCATCCATTCATTACTAAGGACTTGTTTAGTGCATCTAGTCATTCCTATCATGTCCTAGGCTCATTCATGAAAATCAAATGAATTTGATGCTTATATGGTACCACTATTGCTTGTATGTTTGAAATGATCTAGTGGTAGCATATGACATGTTTGTGGGCTTGTAAACCTAGTGTTTGATTTAGAAAATGAGCTAGAAGTGTTTAACTCAACATGGTACAAGATAACCCTTATTTGGAGGTGTGAAGAAGCTTGTCCTTGGATCAAACCGAGTTAAATATCTTTTGCAAGTAATCTAGATTAAACCAAAATTGAGAAAATTATCCTTATTTCACATGGTTTCACCCCAACCTATCCATAATTTAAGCTCACCTTTTGTGCTAATTGTTGACAAAGGGGGAGAGAAACAAAGATATGAGTGATAGGGGAGCATTGGACATAAGGGGAGAGATATGCTAAAGGAAATGGATCAATTAAAATTTTGAGCACACAAGTAGGGGGAGCAAGCTCATAAACTTATATGATGCATTTGAATGAACATTTCATATATTTGCTCGCATGGTACAAATTCTAAGTTTCAACATCCATGCTTGTGTGGTGTATGCTAGTTATAGGTTTGAATGATGAAATGAAAAACTAGCATACATAGGCTAAAAGTAACTAGACTCATGCTCACATTATGAAAACTACACCCTTGCTTTTAATGTTGATCTCATGGGGTATTCTAGTTTTTGTGTATGTCTAGTTACTAATGGTGCTAAGGATGGTATATTGGTGCACTCCGATTGGTATCACGCTTCAAAGGTCCATCTCTTATACCTTAGCATCACTTGGTAGAAATTGACTTCTATATTTCCTATCTAAACATATGTGCAAGCTACAATCCAAACTCTTAGCACATATGTAGGGGGAGCAATTACTACCATATGGAGTTCATGAAACTTGCCTATATCCTTTACACATGGTAAATATGCTTGGGCAAGCAACATAGATTCAAATGAACTTTAATTCATATCTTTGTATAAGGGTTGTCATCAATTACCAAAAAGGGGGAGATTGAAAGCTCTAGTTTGGTTTTAGTTAATTGATGAAACCCTAAGTGCTAACCTAGTTTATCAAGATGATTATGAGATAGGTAGCACTACTCCAAGTGATGAAGCAATGGCGAAGATCATGACAATGGTGATGGCATGTTGATGGTCAAATGCTTAAACTTGGAAAAGAAGAAAGAGAAAAACAAAAGGCTCAAGGCAAAGGTATAAAATGTAGGAGCCATTTTGTTTTAGTGATCAAGACACTTAGTGAGTGTGATCACATTTAGGATTGATAGCTATACTATTAAGAGGGGTGAAACTCGTATCGGAATGCGGTTATCAAAGTGCCACTAGATGCTCTAACTCATTGCATATGCATTTATGATCTAGTGGAGTGCTAACACCCTTGATAATATTTGTGAAAATATGCTAACACATGTGCACAAGGTGTTTGTAGGGTTGAGATGGGTTTCGGGAAAATAAAATGCCTATTTTCTATTGCGCCGGATGCAAAATTTTTGGTGGTTGGTACATTTGAGCAAGGGTGAAGAAGTTAGAGTTGAAATGGAGTTGGTTGAAATGATGCTAGCATCGGTCTACTGACCAGACGCTGGGTCACTCAGCGACCGGACGCTAAAAGGCTGCGTCCGGTCGAGCTGGCAGAGAGGTCGCTAGTTTCGGTGTTGCACCGGACGCTGGACCTGAGATGCACCGGACGCTGGTTTCTTCGTCCGGTCAAACTGATGGGTCTACACAGTGGCTAAGGGTTGAGCACCGGACGCTGGCTGCGTCCGGTCAAGGTGGACCGGACGCGTCCGGTCAGAAAAATATGCCTCGGGGAGCTTACTGGAAACGACCGGACGCTGGGGCTTCAGCGTCCGGTCAGTTTTACCGGAGCGTCCGGTCAGCTTCGTAGCCGTTGAAATCTGATGATCAGCATTTGAAGCCGGTGACGCGTGGCATCCATTGGGCGACCGGACGCTGAGGGCCAGCGTCCGATCAGTATGACCGGAGCGTCCAGTCAGAGCGCATTTTGCCCAGTGAAGGGGTATAACGGCTCTATTTGATGGGGGCTCTATTTATAGCCCCATGGCCGGCTCAAAGGATAACTCTTGCACATTTTCATTGACATAGCATCCTTGTGAGCTTAGCCAAAGCCCTCCCACTCATCTCCATCATTGATCCATCATCATTGTGAGATTGGGAGAGAATCCAAGTGCATTGCTTGAGTGATTGCATCTAGAGGCACTTGGTATTCGTGTTGCGCTGCGGATTTCGCTTATTTTCTCTTGGTGGTTGCCACCACCTAGACGGTTGGAGCAGTGGTGGAGGATCGGCACGAGTTGGTGATTGTTCGTGGCCGTCTCCGGTGATTGTGAGGGGAGTTGTACCTTCCCCGGTGGAGCGCCGAAAGGTAACTCTAGTAAATTGCTCGTGTCATTGAGTTACCTCACTTGTGGGTCGGTTCTTGCGGTGTCCAATCATGTGGACGAGGTTTGTGAAATACCTCTTAGCCACTGAACCACCAAGTGTTGGTCGACACAATGGGGACGTAGCGTGTTGGCAAGCACGTGAACCTCGGGAGAAAATCGATTGTCTCTTGTCTTTGGCATTCTCCCGGTGATTGGCTACATATTCATCTTGTGATTGGTTCATCCCCTACACGTCAGTATAATCACTCTACTCACTCATTTACATTCTTGTAAACTAGTTGATACAAGCTCTTTAGTGTAATTAGAATTGAGAGGTTGAGCTCTTTAGAGTAGCAAGGTTGAGAGCTCTTAGTGAGTAATTACATAGCTAGTTTGTGTGCCTAAGTATTCATTGCAACTAGAATTGTTGGATAGGTGGCTTGCAACCCTTGTAGAGCTAGAGCAAGTTTGCATTATGCTATTTGTCATACTAATCAAATTGCTCTAGTTGATTTGTAGATTTTTAAATAGGCTATTCACCCCCCCCCCTCTAGCCATATTAGGACCTTTCACTGGTGTCAGAGTTTTGACCCAGGCCCATACGCTTGGACCTAGAGTGGTTGATGGTGGTATGTGTCCCCATCGGGCGAGACAGAGCCCACACCCGAGGGGTCGGACAAGACGGAGCACAAATCCAAGGGTCGGGCGTGTGGCAGAACCGCCCAAAATAACGTACTTACGGAGGCGCTTGTCTTTCACTAGACACTAAGCACCCCGAGAGCGGCCTACATCGGGCGGATTCCATCCAGCACACCCCAAGGGAGATCCCAAATAATCCACATTTTCCCTTAGGATCCAATAATGATAACGAGTTTACATTGCTTAGTCCATTTCATACATCCAGAGTTCTTAGAAATATATTATTACAGTACCAAATTCAGAGTGCGGAAATTTAACAGCGGAATGAAAGAAACATCTATCGATAATATACAAGGATCTATCTATGCCCACCAGAAGAATCCTTCACACAACGACTACTCCTCAAATAGTACCTAGAACAGGGGTAAATAAACCCTAAGTACACAATGTACTCGCAAGACTTATCCGACTAGTGGGAATAATTTCCCGACTCCAAAAGATATGATAAGCTTTATGATTTGTTGGGTTCCTTTTTGCAGAAAGCAATACTAATAGTGCATCCTTATGTATGTTTATTATTAGCAGTCATGATTATTTCATTATCTAGCCATTCTATGTAAGAACATGTTCTACTTTCAAGCAGGAGTTGAGCAAACAGTTCCATTTCACCACCTTTCCTCTTTTAGTTCTTACTACGGTGCTAGATTGTAGACAAGCCATACCGGATCGTCGGCGATTCGTGAATCAATATGCCTAGTTGGGTACCCCAAAACACACACCTCGCTTGTACCCTAGGTATAAGTAGGATCAACCCACCACTCTCCTGTCATGGGGTCTAGGTCCCTGTCCAAACTTGGACTCCAAGCCCCCGCTCCTGAATCCTGAACTCAGTGCGGTGCTTAGACCTCTGCCATCCCTGCCTCCAATCAGTCGGTTCAGAAAAGAGCCGGAACCCACGACAAGAGAGCAACAAGCCTTCCCTACGCCCATACCCAAGTATGTGCTCGGGATAATAAGTCTACGACTTGCCTAGAGTCCAATGCAATGGCCGGTCCTTAACCGACTTAGATAGGGAAACAGCGTAACCAAGCTATGCCCCGTTGGCCACAGGACACAACCTCTTACACCCACCAATACCCAAACCATATCCCTACCCGATCTCCATTTTCCTTTTTCCATTTTATCATGAGTGATAATAATAATCACCTATTGTGAGCAACGACAGGTTACTCACGCTACCGAAATCCTGAGCATAGCAACTACTCGACCTATGCTAGTAGGACTCATAGGTAGGTATATCTATACATGTAGTTTCCATAAAATGCCTATAACGTAAATGCACATCACACACACACACACACACACACACACACACACACACACACACACACATATATATATATATATATATATATCCAGATATCATTCAAAATAAGGGTTATGCACCGGGACTTGCCTTGGATAGGCGGGGGTCAACAAAGTTAGGAACTGATGGCTCCGGGGCTCCCTCATGTACGAGAATCTCCTCCTCATACTCCTCAATGATCTCCTTGTACTCCTACTTGTCCGCAGGCATGAACTTACCAACTCGTTATCTACATGCATGAAATGATGATGCAACACTTAATCATACGTCAGCAACAACTCTTAAAATAAGAATATATCTATCAAACCACTAAACTAGCTCTACCGACTAAGACGCTAAGTTGCCTATCATTTCCATTAAACAAGTATGAAACATTTCATATATTAGCTTAGCAACTAAAGGCATCCTTACTCTTAATATCGATCTACTATATATATATATATATATATATATGATAAAACAAGGAGTACTAGCTACTCTATTTATCATCCTATTCTAAGGCTACAAAAATTACAGTGAGCATATAATAATCTAATGGACCTACAGTAAAATTTTCATATCCAAAGCTATTACCAATTTGCCACAAGAATTCCTACAATTATTAATCTAAATGATATTAACACTTCCAAATGATTTAATAGACCTTAGCATCAACATAGACACATATAAACTAATCATACTATCAGGTAGACCACATTTTTAGGAACTCAATCGAATTTATTTCACAATTTTTGGCTACTTATGTGAATTGAAATTAATTTCCAAAGTTCAACTTATAACATAAATTATAACGCTAATTCTACCCTTTATAAAATGGAAAACAAAATCTAACTCGTGCGGCCCATGAGCGAGCAGCGTGGCCCACTCCCATGTAGCGCGCGCACATGCGCGACCCACTGACACGGCCCAACCGCGCGACGACAGCCCGCGACGCGGAGGCCCGCGCGCATCGGTCATTTTGTGAAAACGACCTTGATCTACTTGTGATTCCCTCCAAGGTTCGCAGCACTATTCTTACAGTCGATGTTTAAGCAAACTAGTCCTCAGAACAATCCGTCTTTACCATGGCTAGGTCCTCGGGGACCTGCGCACTGTGCTCGTGCTGGCGATGACGGATGTGGCCATGCAATGCCACTACACCCGGCGGACGATGACGGCGTTTGGTGGAGCAGGGCCGAGCACAGCGCGACGCGGGTGGCCTCAGGGCACCATCAGCGGCACTAGCGGTAGCGTGCATCATGACGGAGAGGAGGGCCCGGTGCCAGCTAGGGCTACCAGCCACCACAGCCAGTCGAGCTCGGCCAAGCATGCGTGCTCGCTCGTGTGGCCAACGCACCGACGATTGCACCGGAGCGCGGTCACCATGTCCACGCAATAAAACCGGCCGTGAATGTTATGCGCACGATTTTTAAAGCATTCAAAAAACCCTAAAACATTGATCTAATCGCCAAGCCACCTTTGCAATTCTTAAGAGGGCATAATATGCTACTAAAATAACCCATGAAACCATGCCACTACTTAATCCAATTCTCCTACAAAAACTATCAAACATGGCTTTGTCAAAGCATTTCCCAGACTTACGAAATCGGCTAAGTCTCGATTGGATTCGCGTCAAATTCGATTTCCAAACTATTAGGTATGCTAGCTAGTGAATTCCTTTCTCAACTGTAGGTATTTCATCGCCATCTACAAAGTTCATACTTCCAACTTTACTAAAGTTCCGTATATAGTTCTATAGTGTGTTCGTTCAATAAAAATTCATGAACATCCATACTTGATAATTTTATACGTCACAAATGACCTTTCGTTAAGCATTTCTGTTGGTCATTTTAAGTTACATAAATTGATTCACACACTATATTACATACATTGACACATAACCATGATGCTCATGACATGTTTTAGTAAAAGATTTTATAGCGTAACACAGAGGGTGTTATAGGGCGAGGTGGAGCCCGCGGCCTCGAGGTCGAGCGAGGTGGAGCCCGCAGCCTTGGGGTCAGGTGAGGAGGAGCCCTAGCCTAGAGGTTGGGCAAGGCGGAGCCTGTAGCCTTGGGGTCGGGCAAGGTGGAGCCCGTAGCCTTGAGGTCGAGCGAGACGGAGCCCCCGACCTAGAGGTCGAGCGAGGTAGGACCTGACCCAAAGGTCGGGCGAGGTAGAGCCCATGCACCTAGGGGTTAGTTGGAGCTATAGTCACCCTCTTGACTGCTCGGATGAATCAATGTTGATGATCATTAGCTCCTCCTCTTTGGGTACCCTAGTATTGGTCCTCGACAGTAGCCCCCGAGCCTGCGGAGGAGTAGAATACTCCTTCAGAGGCTTTTCTAAATGGGAGGACTCTAAGGGACATGGCCTTCTTTTGTTGCCCACGGCGTGCCCTAGGGATGACTATTCTTTTTCATCGTGATCGGACCCCTTGGGGTATATCCATGAGATTTGGTGGGTCAGAAAAGGTCTTTTCCTGATTCCAACCCCTACAGGGGTCTATCATTCTACGACCACGCATTCGGTCTCCTTGTGAGTCCAACTTTCCTCGAGCCCCTGCCCATAGCAAGGGTCCGATCAAGGGTCGGCTCGTCTTTGTGATCGTCTTCCCTTAAGCATTTTTTTCTAAAAAATAGAGGGACTGAGTTGTGAATGATTTTCCTCTATGGACGAATTATTGTGCTCACTGGGCTGTTAATGGGCTAGTCCGAGTGGGGCCCTAGCATCCCATTCATGGGGTCTGGCTTAGGTTAGCTGGTGACTGACTTTAGATTCTCAGCGGTCAATCCATATAGTTCTCAGGTCCGTTCGATCGGTCCCGGGGGCTCTCTGCCTTTTTTCGAGGAAAACCCATGGATTGTATCTGGCCAAGACTCGAACATGGGCTAGGATGCCTATGGTGCTTGTGCGCCTGGGCACTGGCTGCTAGCAGGCCCATCCCTTTCCATCCCTCACTCTAAAGGTGCCCGAAGCAGTCGTCGAACCCGTTGGTGGGCCAACCTTTGAACTCCTGGGCCTAGACGGGCCGTAGGAGTGTTTTTAGCTCTGTATCCCTCTTACCTGTGATGGGTCGTGGCCCATTAAGGGAGGTGAAATGTCCAGCGCATTTTCTGAGGGGATAGCCATAGGTTGCGTGCATACGCCCCATGACGAGATGTGGTGATAGGTCGTGGAAGACACAAAGATCTAGGCAAACGCTTGGTTTCCTCGCACCCGTCGCCCCTATAAAACCAAAGGGCTAGCCCTCTATGTTTCATACGCATGCCTGCATCTTTACCTCTATAGCCATGCCACCACCGCCAATGCTTAGGTTTCCTACCTCTGCATCTCTGCCACCATTGAGCTTGCATCCATCCGCCCCACCTTCAATGGATCTATGGTGTTGTTCTGACATCACCTTCTAGCGTATGGAGGACCTCATCCGTCATAGTATTCTCCATGCACGAACCTCGGCCAAGGAGTGGCTACTGCCTAGCGATGAGGATTCACCATCGCCGCCCGATGGCTACATGGTGTCGTTCGCCCACTTCCATGAGCGTGGGCTCACGACCCCCACCCACAAATTCCTTTGGGGGCTGCTACACTTCTACAAGATTGAGCTATAGCATCTCAATCCCAACGGGATCCAGCACATGGCAGCATTCGTCGAATTGTGCAAATGATTCCTGGGGATTAGCCCCCACTTCGATTTGTGGAGGTATTTCTTCACCGCCAACCTCTAGAAGAAGAGGGAGAAGGGCGACAGACAGGAGTTGCACATGTCGATGGGGTGTGCCAGCATCCAACTTCAGAACAATTGGGTCGGCGAGTACCTGTCCATGCGACTCTCGACATCCAACAAGGGGTGGCACTTGTAGTGGTTCTACCTCAAGAATGACGCCACCTCCCCTCTTCTAGAGTTCACCGGGCGCCTGATCGAAGAGGCCCTAGAGCAGTGGAGGAAGTGGGGCATATTGGAGAAGGACAAGAAGATCTGAGACCCAATCGCCGTCATCCACATCCTGAAGGAGAACAACCTAAAAAGGGTTGGGTGTCATTAGGGCTTACCACACGAGGAGGGTGGCGCTGTTGATGACGCATGCGCTCCCGCTATACATGATGGTGCCTGAGGCATCGTTCGATGAAACGACGCTTGCTGAAGGAACGCTCCCCAACTCCAAGATCGTGCAATGCATCAAGGAGGTGATGTAGCCTTTGTAGGATGACAAGGTGTGACCCTTGACTTTGTCTACCGGTGCTGGGGCATCCTCCGATGCGGCCAGAGCTAGGCTATGTTATCTTCATAAGTTTTTCTTTCTCTTGCCTTCTCTTCAATTGATTTCCTGACCCTATGAGACTAACTTTGAGAGGGGCAGGACCAGCCGAGGGACCTTATCCTCACAGATCACTCGGCGCCGCTATAGAGGGATTTGGCCATGAGTGTGGCGAATCACGCCAAGGGTGAGCGACTGAGGAAGGTGAAGGAGGACAAGAAGAGGAAGAAGCAGTGGAGGTTGTGGGCGCAGGAATGAGGGGAGGACAATGATGATGATGACAACGATGATGATGGTGACAATAATGAGGTGATGGAGAAAGAAGAAATGGTAGTCGACGATATCGAGTGGGACAACCTGGAGAACAAGGATGCGCTGATAGGCGTTGGTTCATCCTTGTAGGCATCGGGACCCTTCCCATTCCATGGAGGGGAGGGCATGTCTGGGGAGCCGATGAAGGTGGGCCATTCTAACGACACCCCCCAAAACCCAACGGAGGCGGGATGTACCATCGGCCTTTCCCAGGAGCCAATAGAGGGGGCGGCTCTACCATTGCGCTCGAGATGCCAGCGGAGGTGGGTGACTCTGTCATCATGCCCCAAGCACCAAGGGGGGTGGGGTGTCCCACCAATGTGCCCCAAGAGCTGCTAGGGGCGAGCCCCTCTGCCCAGGAGCAGGGAGAGGGCTTGAAATGGCCTCGTTTCATCAAGGCAGAGCAAGGGTCGGGGGGTTCATCCCCTAAACACATCTGCCGCCCGATGGCACTGAGGTGAGTTATCAATTCCTCTATTTTTTTTGTTTTAGTTAGATTTCATCGTGACTTATGTTTTTTGTCCCTTGCAGCATCGGCTAGCATCAGAATCCTTTGGCGTTGGCGCTAAAGAAGAGTATCGCCCTCCAATCGGGACGGCGTCTGTCGACTGGTGTCGCACCTATTTCGGGCGGGAGTGGTGCTAGTGTGACCACATTGCTGGTCGGTCGAGTGCCGCCCATGGTGGCACCTATGCCCTCGGTGGGATGGGCGGACACTGGCATTCAAGGGGCACCTTCGGAGGTCATGGAGCAGTCGGTGATGGCCATGATACTGCTACCAATGGAGGGGGGAACGGGGCTGTTGACCATGCTCGTGGCACCGATCGTGGTGGGTGCGACACAGCTGGTCGTGACCCCACCGATGTAGTGGAGGTGGCGGTAGCTATGATAGATGGGTCATAGCCGGGCACAACTGTAGTGTTGCCTCAGGCATTGGCGTGACCCGTGCCATTGATGGCCTGAGCGACGATGCCTGGCATAGGTTGGACGGAGGGGGACACGACCGAGAGGTCCTCAAGAGTCGTGGTGCTAGGAGAGAGGTTTGCGTCCGCACCACTGACCCCTTCCACTGCCAGAGGGGGCGTCCCAGCGAGGACGTCATGGTGAGAGGGGTTGGCGGGGAGTCATCCCTGACCTTGACATTGGTGGGCAGTGGGTCGCCAGCGTGGGGCGAGCCCCTACTTTAGTGGCCAGATCCATAGGATCTGGCTTCGACGCTTTTTACCCTTGAAGATGCCGCAGAGAGCATGGAGCGGGAGAGCCTCGACTTAGGGATCGCATCCATGCTCGAGGCCCTAGACCACACCACGGTCGCATTGCGTGATGTCGTTGTTCCCTCTAGTCGGGTATTGCTTGGTCCTGCTTCTTGCCCTTTTCTTCCTCTACATACTTTTTATATCCTAACCATCATCACCCTATAGTCCCTTATAGTTCACAGCCGAGGGAAGTCTTGGTTCCTTCGTTAATAGAAGGAAGCCTGGGACCGCCTCATCAAGGAGGCATGGATACGTGGGGAGGTGATAGCTCAACTCATTGCCACCTAGTAGAGGGTGGTCGA
Source organism: Miscanthus floridulus (assembly GCF_019320115.1). Taxonomy (NCBI): domain Eukaryota; kingdom Viridiplantae; phylum Streptophyta; class Magnoliopsida; order Poales; family Poaceae; genus Miscanthus; species Miscanthus floridulus. Next base: position 111,166,274 of record NC_089584.1, read on the forward strand.
GCTAACTCCTATCACCGAGGAGGTGGCCAATCTTCAATCGTGGGTGGCCGAGGCCCATTGAGACACTGACGAGGCCGAGAAGGCGTTCGAGGCCCTATTGGTGAGGTCGCAGAAGGATGACGAAGAAGCCGCTAGGGTCAGGAAGGAGCAGGATGAGTTGCTCTAGAAGGATGCCAAAACTCGGCAGCAGATCCTTGACCTTCTAGGCAAGGTTGAGAAAGAAAGGGATCTAAAGCTAGGGGCCAAGGAGAAGCTCGTGGCCAATTCGAGAGGAATGCCCTTCGTGCCAAGGTCAACCAGTCCTTCGCAATTGCTCATTTTCTTTATGGGGATAGCATCGATCTAGAGGCGATGAGCCATGGCTACGTGCCCGGTTATGAAGTCCATGAGCTGGAGGAGATGGAAACAGTGGTGGCTCCCCTTTCGTAGGACCTGGTGGACAGGATAGAAGGCATAGTTCTCCCTTGGAGGGGCTAGTTAGTTAAATAGGTTGGGCGGTCATTTTTGTAATAAGCAGACAAGTTCTGACCCTTTTGTTTAAACAAGCCTGTTATTTTATTTCGTTTGAACAAAATTGTTCTTTCTTCTTTTTTATATGTAAAAAGGGGGTTAATGTGTTCTGACCCTTCCTATTGCTAAGGCCATAGAGTTCGAGGTGTGGGCAGGAAACTCTAGTCACGCTAGTAAGCAAGAGTGTCGTAGCCGCTGGAGCGTAGGCTTCTCGTAGTTTGACCAGTTTTACTTGGCGTTCATTTTCACAAGCCTTGCCTCTAGGTTTTTAACGTGAAAAAGGGGTTAGGCACGATGACTATTTTAGAAAGGGTATGTATATACCCTTATCAGCCCCCGAGTGAGACCCAACCCCTTGCTGTTTCTAGTGTTGGGTTTCACTAAAGGTCGAGGAGACGATAACGAAACTAGTAGGAGAAAGCGTCCCTTGTTTTAGAAATGTTATTCTTAGTTTTCATATGTATCCCCTCCCTAGGATCCAAGCCATTGTGCTGCAACTGTGCATTCAGTCTCCTTGTGAGTCCAACTTTCCTCAAGCCCCCGTGCATAGCTAGGGTCTAGTCAAGGGTCGGCTCATCTTTGTGATCGTCACCCCATCCATGGTTTCCACAACCGGAGGGGTTGAGCTAACGCCATTTTCCTCGATGGCTCAAGTGTCATGCTCAGTGAGCTCACTAACGGGTATGTTCAAGTGGAATCTGGGTCCGTCATTCATGATGGGGTCAACATAGCCCTCATGTGGCATTCCACTGCTCCTTAACCCGACTCCTGGTAGATGCTTGAGTCATTCCGGAGACCGACTCAGGTGGCCTGCTAGCCTCCCCTCGACGGAGATACTATGGGCTTGGCTCGAGGTTAGGATCGAATGAGAAGGTCAAGATAACCCTATCCACTTTTGAGCAGGTTAGGCAAAGGCCATTGGGGCTCATCTATGTTTTCTCCACTGACTTTGTTTGATGCGAGGTGAACTCGAGCCCTTTGCGGGCCAGCCTTTGAACCTCGGTTGGTCAAATTCCTGAGTCAGGGTCAGGCGGCTTGAGCCCCCAAGCCCCGTTGGGCTCAGTAGAGGTCGACCAAGTTTTATGTGTCACCCCATCCATGGTCCCCACAACCAGAGGGGTTGATCTAAGGACACTTGCCTCGATGGCTCGAGTGTCACGCTCGGTGAGCTTGCTAACGGGCATGTCTGAGTGGAATCCGGGTCCATCGTTCATGATGGGGTTGACATAGCCCTCATGTGGCATTCCACTGCTCCTTAACCCACCTCCCGGTAGATGCCTAAGTCATTCTAGAGATTGACTCAGGTGGCTGGTTGGCCTCCCCTCGATGGAAATTCTGTGGGCTTGGCTCGAGGTTAGGATCGAATGAGAAGGTCAAGATGACCCTGTCCGCTTCTGAGCGAGTCAGGCAAAGGCCGATGGGGCTCATATGTGTTTTCTCCCCTAGCTCTGTTTGACACGAGGCGACCTCGAGCCCTTTGTGGGCCGGCCTTCAAACCTCGGTCGGTCGCCGCTCATATCTAATGAAATGACTACCGCTTCGTGACACGATGCGAAGTGTTATGATGCAATAATTGCATATGCGATGCTTGGATGTATGAGAATGGATGAATGAATGCTCATGCACTGGGAAAGTAAAGTGGGGGTTGGTAAAGTTACCTCGATGGCTTGAGTGATGGGTTCAAGGAGCTCTTACCAGATATGTCTGAGTGGAATTTGGGTCCATCGTCCGTGATAGGGTTAGCATGGCCCTCATGTGGCATTCCACTGCTCCCTAACCTGTCTCTCGGTGGTGGCCTAAGCCGTCCAATTGACTTGGGTGACCTACTGGCCTCTCCTTGATGGAGATTCCATAGGTGGGCCCCTCTAAACCCTTCCTAGGAAGGTGGAGGCTAAACCTCGAGGTGCGGGCAACAAACTCTGATCACGTTGGTGAGCAAAAACATCGTAGCCACTAGGGCATAGGTTTCTTGCGGTCTGACCAATTTTACTCAGCGTTTGTCTAGGCAAACCTTGCCTCTAGTTTTTTAACATGAGAAAGGGTCAGGCACAGAGAATGTCTACCAAATAGACATACTCTTACTAGCCCCCGAGTGAGGCCTAACCCCTTGACGTTGCTGGGGTCAGGTGTCACTAGAGATCATGGAGTCGATAGTGAAACTAATAATAGAAAACATGTGTAAATTAAGGGTGACCTGTTTCTCGGTAGCGGCCTAAGCCATCCGATCGACTTGGGTGACCTGCTGGGATAGGACTTACCTTGATGGCTCAAGTGACAGGTTCAGGGAGCTCTTACCAAATATGTCCGAGTAGAATCTAAGTCTATCATTTGTGATGGGGATGACATAGTCCTCATGTGACATTCCACTGCTCCTTAAGCGTCTCTCGGCAGCGGCCCGAGCCGTCCGATCGACTTAGGTGACCTGCTGGCATAGGACTTACCTCGATGGCTCAAGTGATGGGTTCAGGGAGCTCTTACCGGATGTGTCCAAGTGGAATCTGGATCCGTTGTCCATTATGGTGTCGGCATAGCCCTCTTGTGGCATTCCATGGCTCCATAACCCATCTCTCGGTGGCTGCCCGAGCCTTCTGATCGACTTGAGTGACCTACTGGCCTCTCCTTGATGGAGATTCCACCGATGGGCCCTCAAAACCCTTCCTAGAAAGGCAGAGGCTAAAGCTTAGGGTGCGGGCAACAAACTCTAATCACACTGGTGAGCAAAAATACCATAGTCGCTGGGGCATAGGTTTCTTGCGATCCGACCAGTTTTACTCAGCATTTGTCTCTGCAAACCTTGCCTCTAGTTTTTTTACGTGAGAAAGGGTCAGGCATAGAGAATGTCTACCAAATAGACATACTCTCACCAGCCCTCGAGTGCGGCCCGACCCCTTGCCATTGCTGGGGTTGGGTGTCACTTAGAGATCGTGGAGTCGATAGCGAAACTAATAAGAGAAAACATGCGTAAATTAAGGGTGACCTGTTTCTCGGCAATGGCCCGAGCCGTTCGATCGACTTGGGTGACCCGCTGGCATAGGACTTACCTTGATGGCTCGAGTGATGGGTTTAGAGAGCTCTTACTAGATATGTCCGAGTGGAATTTGGGTTCGTCGTTCATGATAGGGTCGACATAGCTCTCATGTGGCATTCCACTGCTCCCTAACCATCTCTTGGCAGTGGCCTGAGCCATCCGATCGACTTGGGTGACCTACTGGCACAGGACTTGCCTACGGAGATAGAGGACAAGATCATTCCCCCCAATAAATTAGTTAGGCAGATAAGCCAGGCAACAAACTCGTTATAAGTGGACAAGCTCTTAAATTTTGTTATGGCTAAATAGATTTTTAGCCCTTCTCCACTTTTTGTATAAAAAGGTTAATGCGTTTCGACCCTTTTCGTTGTTGAGGCTATAAAGCTTGGGGTGCGGGTGAACAAACTCTGATCACGCTGGTGAGCAAAAACGCCGTAGCCGCTGGGGCGTAGGTTTCTTGCAGTCTGACTAGTTTTACTCAGCATTCATTTTCATAACCCTTGCTTCTAGATCTTAACATGAGAGAGGGTCAGGTATAGAGAATGTTTGCCAGGTAGATATACTCTTAAATGTGCTCTGACTCTTTCTGTAGTTAAGTCTTAAGAAGCTCAGGGTGTAGGAAAAAACTCTGATCATGTTGGTGAGCAAAAATACCGTAGCCGCTGGGGTGTAGGTTTCTTATAGTCTAACCAGTCTTACTCAGCATTTGTTTCCATGACCCTTGCTTCTAGGTCTTAATGTAAGAAGGGGTTGGGCATAGAGAATGCTCACCAGATAGATATGCTCTTATCAGCCCCCGATTGAGGCCCGACCCCCTACCGTTGCTAGGTCAGATGTCACTCAAGATCGGGGAGTTGATAGCAAAACTGATAAGAGAAAGTGTGCGTATATTAAGGGTAAAAGTGATGTAGCTATTTGATGTTCCTTGCATTGATGAAGACTTCGCTATCAATGGTCTTGATCTTGTAGGTGCCTGGTCGGAGCACCTCTGCAACAACATATGGTCCCTCCCACGGTGGAGAGAGTTTGTGGCAGTTTTTGTTGCTCTGGGCAAGGTGGAGCACTAGGTCCCTGATGTTGAAGGCCCGACCCTACACTCGATGGTTGTGGTACCGGTGCAACACTTGCTAGTACTTGGCTAAGCAGAGGGGGGTGACATGGCACGCTTCATCTAGCTGGTCCATGGTGTCCTCGAGAGACACCTCAGCTCCCTATTCATCGTACGCCCTAACCCTTGGCACTCCATAGTCGAGGTCGGTTGGGACGATAGCCTCGGAACAATAGACCATGAAGAATGGTGTGTAACCATGAGAAGCTCTACGACCCATCATCCGCCAAACTTATTCAACCGGTTGAAGATCCTAGGCTTGAGGCCTTGTAGGACCATGCCATTTGCATGCTCGACCTACCCATTCATGCGGGGGTGCGCCACGATGGCCCAATCGACGTGGATGTGGTATTCATTACAGAATTAGAGGAACTTCTTCCCAGTGAATTGTGTGTCGTTGTCCATGATGATAGAGTTCGAGACCCCAAAGTGATAGATGATGTCAAGGAAGAACAGCATGATTTGCTCAGACTTGATCGCAGAGATCGGTCAAGCCTCTATCCACTTTGTAAACTTGTCTACGGCGATAAGCAAGTGTGTATAGCCCCCAGGCACCCTCTTGAGGGGTCCAACCAGATTGAGCCCTCAGACCATGAATGACCACGTGATGAGGACCGTTTGGAGTGCTTGGGCTAGCAGGTGGGTCTGCCAAGTATAGTATTGACACCCTTCACAGGTGCGCACAATCTGTTCAGTATCGGCTACTACGGTCGGCCAGTAAATGAATGTGTTTCTAACTAGGGTCCTAGGTGTGGCATGGTGCCTATAGACCCCACCGTGGATATCACTCAGCAACTACTTCCCTCGTTCGATGGGGATGCAGCACTGTAGGATCCCCATGTGGCTTCGCCTATAGAGCTCACCCTTAATAAGGACAAAGAACTTGGCGCAACGTGCGAGCCGCCGAGCCTCTATTTTGTCCATCGGTAGTGCCTCACGGAGGAGGTAGTCGAGGTAAGGTGTCCTCCAATCGGCCAGAGGGTCGGGCTCTGTCGCTAGATCCTTATCAAGCTCCATGACTTCGGGGTCAATGGCTAGTTAGCCCCTGAGCCTAGGGCAGGGGGTCTGTCATCGGTCTGTGCTGGCTCCTCATAGCAGATCAAGGGTTTGTATAGATCACTGGCGAAGATGCCCATCGGCACTGGCTCTTGGCCGGATGCCATTTTTGCCAGCGCATCAGCCACCTCATTGAGATGCTTTAGGATATGATTGAGCTCAAGACTGTCAAACTTGTCCTCTAGCTGGCAGACTTCTCAGCAATACACGGCCATCTTGGCATTGTGGCAGCTTGATTCCTTCATGACTTGGTCGATGACCAGCTGGGAGTCACCTCGGACGTCAAGCCATTGGATACCCAACTCGATGGTGATGTGTAGGCCATTGATGAGTGCCTCATATTTAGCCACATTGTTGGAGGAGGGGAAATGGATGCAAACCATGTACCTCATGCGTACCCCAAGGGGCAAAACGAAGACTATCCCTACGCCGGCACCTTTCTTCATCAACGATCCATCGAAGTACATCGTCTAGTACTCTTGGTCAATGACTGCCAGTGGCATTTGGATCTCAGTCCATTCTGTAACAAAATTAGCCAACACTTGGGACATGATGGCCATCTAAGGGGTATATGAAATGCCTTGACCCATTAGCTTGAGTGCCCACTTGGCGATTCTTCCTGTGGCCTGCCTATTTTGGATGACCTCACCGAGAGGGAAGGATGTCATGACTGTCTGTGGATGTGACTCGAAGTAGTGATGCAACTTCCTCTTGGCGATGAGGATGGCATACAGGAGTTTCTAGATTTAGGGGTAGCAGGTCTTGGAATCAGACATGACCTCACTAATGAAGTACATGGGATGCTACACTTTGAGGGCGTGTCCCTCTTCTTCATGCTCTACCACTAGGGTGGCGCTGACCACTTGCATGGTGGCCACGATGTAGAGCAGAAGCGGTTCCCCATTGGTTGGAGGGACTAGGATTGGGGCCTTCATCAAAAGCTGCTTGACCATATCAAGCGCCTCCTAGGCCTCAGGCGTCCATTCGAAAGGGTTGGCATTTTTTAGAGGCTGATAGAGGGGGAGACCTCATTCGCTGAGGCATGAGATAAAGCGGCTGAGCGTGATGAGGCACCCTGTAACTCGCTGTACCCCTTTTATGTTCTGAATCAGTCCCATCCTCATGATGGCCAAGATCTTCTCTGGGTTGGCTTCGATGCCATGCTCAGAGACGATAAAACCCAGCAGCATACCCCTTAGGACCCTAAAAATGTACTTCTTAGGGTTGAGCTTAATGTCGTTTGCTTAGAGTTTCACGGAGGTCTGCTCTAAGTCAGCTCTGACCTGGTTAGTCCATTTGGACTTGACCATGATGTCATCCACGTAGGCCTCAATGGTTCGCTCGATGAGATCCCCAAAACACTTGAGCATCCAACATTGGTATGTTACCCCCATATTTTTCAGACCGAATGGCTTTGTGACATAGCAGAACGATCTGAATGGGGTGATGAAAGATGTCACGAGCTAGTTAGACTTGTTCATCATGATTTGATGGTACCTAGAGTACGCATCAAGGAAGCAAAGGGTTTCGCACCCTGAGGTCGAGTCGACTACTTGGTCTATGCGTGGTAAATGAAATGAATCCTTTGGACATGCCTTATTGAGACCGATGTAGTCAACACACATTCTCCATTTCCCACTCTTTTTTCATACAAGAATAGGATTAGCTAACCACTCGGGGTGGTATACTTCATTGATGAACTCGACTGCCAAAAGCATCAGCAATCTCCTCGTCGATGGCCCTATGTTTCTCCTCATCGAAGTGATGTAGGCGCTGCTTCACTAGCTTGGAGCCTAGCCTAATCTTCAAGGCATGCTTAGGTGACTTCTCTTGGAATGCCTAGGCATGTCTAAGGGTCTCCATGGAAAGATGTCTCTATTGAATGGAGGAAAGTCGGCGAGCGCGCTTTCCTATTTGGAGGAAAGCAGTGGTGCCAATACGCACCACTTTGCCCTTGGAGACGCTAGGGTCTATGAGGACCTCCTTGTCACCCTCTATAGGCTCAAAAGACTTGATCGACCGGTTGGGGTCGAGTGCTTCTTCGATGACCTCCTTCCTGATGGCCGCATAGCTCTTTGGAGGCGACTGATTGCTATGGCGTGTTCATAGCACTTGACCTCGCACTCGTAGGTGCGCTGGAAGAAGGTGCCAATGGTGATGACACCACATGGACCTAGCATCTTCAACTTTAGATAGGTGTAGTTGGGGATGGCCATGAACTTCGTGTAGCATGGATGTCCTAGAATGGTGTGGTAGGTTCCATGGAACCCGACCACCTCAAAGGTGAGGGTCACCATCCTATAATTGGTTGGATCCCCAAAGGTGACAGGCAGATCGATCTGCCCAAGTGGCATGGCTTGCTTTCTAGGCACGATGCTATGGAAAGGCGCCCCAGTTGGCCAGATGCGTGCTCAGTCGATGCCCATGGCATCGAGCATCTCAGTGTACATGATGTTGAGGCCGCTCTCTCCATCCATTAGCACCTTGGTGAATCACTTTGTGCCAATGATCGGGTCGACCACGAGCGAATATCTTCCCGTCTACGGGATGCTTTCTAGGTGGTCAGTCCGATCAAAGGTTATGGAAGACTCTGACCATCGAAGAAAGGTAGGCGTGGATAGCTCAGCCATATAGACCTCGTGGCATGCAAGCTTATGGCGGCGCTTGGAGTCATAGGCTGCTGACTCTCTAAAGATCATGAGGTAGCCATCCAGCATTGAAAATCCACCATCCTTCCACTTGGCGTCATCTATGGCTGGCTTGGGGTCCCCCCTATGCTCCCCCTTGTTGGAACCTCTAGACAAGAACCACTTCATGAGGATGTAGTCCTTGTATAGGTGCTTGATAGGGAAAGCATGGTTCAGACATGGTCCTTCGAGTAGCTTCTCAAAGTGGTCTGGGGTGCCCTCAGCGGGCTTCTGACCCCCCTTGCGGTCGGCGATGGCGACGAGCGAGCCCTCGCGCCGCTACTTGTTCTTCTTCTTGTTAGGATGGTTGGAGGCACCTTCACCGGCGTCCTTGTCCTGCTTTGCCTTGCCCTTGAGGCAGTCGAAGATCGCTTCGACCGCCTCCTCGCCCGAGGTGTGGTTGGTGGCGATGTCGAGGAGCTCCTTAGTGGTTCAGGGGCCCTTATGACCTAGCTTATGGACCATTGACTCATAGGTGGTCCTAGACAGGAACACTCCTATGACATCGGCATTGGCGATGTTGGGCAGCTCATTGCACTGATGAGAGAAGCACCGGATGTACCCACGAAGAGTTTCCATTGGTTCCTAGGATGCGCGTATGTGCCCTAGAAGTTTCCCACAAAGATCTCTTTCAGGTCTGCCCAACTTTGAATTCTGTTGGGCGGAAGGTGTTCCAACCATGTTCATGCCGAATCGACCAGGAACAATGGAAGGTTGTAGATAATGAAATCATCATTATCTGCTCCACCAGCTTGGCAAGCAAGATGATAATCCTCAAACCACAGTCTGGGGTTCATTTCCCAAGAGTATTTTGGGATGTTTCTCGGTGGTCATTACCATGGTGGGAAGGTGGCATTTAGGATGTGTCAGCCAAAGGCCTAAGGTCCTAGGAAGTCAGGGCTCAACCTTTGGTCCTCATCGTTGTTGTAGCATCCGCCATGATGAGGGTGGTAGCCATGGCTAGCCCCCTCCCTTGCATCACCATGAGCATGCCTATGGGCATTGAGGGTGTCATGCGTGTCACAGCTACGGTCGAGATGCTCATGCACCAGGACCACGGTGCGTGGCCTACCACCATGCTACGCTTGGTGGACTGACACGTCCTTGTTGGGTCGCTCTAAGGGCGTGTGCTGGCTAGCATCGAGCTCACGTCATTGGGACATCGAGCTCTCAGCCTACTGTGCCGCCGCACACTTGAGTACCATGCGAATCTCACGATGGGCCCGATGATCCTCGGGCGTTGTAGGGCCCTACAAGCCCTCGGAGCAAGGCCACCACAGCAGTGATCTTCTGGCTCACCCTGGTGAAGTGTGGGAGGGCTTCATTGTCCTCGATGATCCTCCAATTCACACCGTGGGCCACGGCACATGCACGCCCTCTGTCTCCATGGCGCTTGATCTCTCGCTCGAGCTCCATGTGTTCCTGCTCTAGCTAGAGTCATGCTTCCTTGAGCTCTTGGTGCTGGGCCTTTAGCTGCTCCACCCACAGGCCAGGTGGGGCCCCTGCATCCCCGTTGACCTTATCATCGAGGTCATTCATTGGGGTAGCCTCTCCCTCATGGATGCTTTCGACGTGCCCCTCAGGGGTACCTGCCATGAAACATTCACGAGAGGGGTGATGGCTCCCCCTACTAGAGTCAGAGCTAGAGGGTGATTCTGATTCTCCTACAAGGAGATCATGGAAAGATTCCATGATATATTTGGTCATCCCCATGAACTCATCGTTTGTGGGGCATACGGGAGTGTGTTGCACCACAAGGTGGCCAACGGTCTCTGCGACGTTGCATAGACCAGATGGGAGCATCGTTGGGGCGCTCTAGACGAGGTATTCTAGGGAGAGTAGCTCTCCTCCAGCAAGCTTTGTCATGACGTTGGCAAACGAGAAGGTGAGGCAGCCTAGGTCCTCCTAGGACAGTCGGGGTCCCAAGAAAGCACCGAGCTGGCACTCTAGCCTCCCGTAATCAAAGCCGAGGAGTTGGTCGCTCCTCAAGCGCCTCGGCGATCGCGTCGAGGCTGGCAAAGTGGAGAGGTTGGATGGCGGCGGGAGCCTGCACCAACTCTCCCTCCATTGTGATGATGAAGTCTAGGTTCCCAAAGCACACGTGCATGCCCAGGACCCAGCTGATGCTGTGACTACCCATCTGAGGCCTGATGTGGATGTCGAGATGCACAAAAGCCCCTTACCTGGCGCGCCAACTATCGATGTTTCGAGTTACCATCGATGAGTAAATTTCTAGTATTGCGCATCTGGCTCAGATGGTGTGCTTAGATGACATGAAGTTTATACTGGTTTAGGCAAAAAGTCCCTATGTCTATTTCATCGCTGCTGCTCGTGTTACTAGCACTGAAAGTTTGTAGTAAGGGACACAAACAGGTCAGAGAGGGAAAGGATCCCAAGTCTCTAGTAGAAGGAGTGAACAGGTGCCTAGAGCTTGATCGCTGCTCAGCCGTGTGTTTGTGTTGTGTTCTTGTGTGTTTATCTCGTGTTTTGATCTCGTGCGGATCAGGATCGATCGGTTTAGATCCCCTTTATGAGATGCCCTGCTTTCCCTTTTATAGGCCAAGGGAAAGTACGGGTTATAGCAGAGGAAAAGAGAAGAACGAGAGAGAGAAGGCCTTCAGGATCACCGGGCCTTCTTCTCCTTCATGCGAGCCCCACCGATCCTATAGATGTCAATAGGGACAGCTCCACATCATGGCCCTATCTGTCACTAGCATCGTGTGCAGGCGTCATCTGCCAGTCATGGCGTTCCATCCCGTCTCAATGGACGTCGTGGTGAACTAACGCGCCCATCATCGTCTGTACAAGGGTTAGGCAGAATAGTGCCGACACGCCCGATGCTATTCTTGATGTGAACCATCAGGTATGACCCGTCATGGCCATGGGTTACATCGAGGCACGCTAGTCTCTTCACTGGTGTTAGAATTTTGACCCAGACCCATACGCTTGGACCTAGAGTGGTTGGTGGTGGTATGGGTCCCCATCGGGCAAGACGATTCCCGCACCTAAGGGGTTGGGCGAGATGGAGCTCGCACCTAAGGGGTCAGATGAGACGGAGCACAAACCCAAGGGTTGAGCGAGGTGGAGCTTGTGGCCTTGAGGTTGGGCGAGATGGAGCCCCTGACCCAAAGGTCGGGTGAGGTGGGCCCCGACCCAGATGTCGGGCGAGGCGGAGGCCACCCCCAGAGGTCAGGCAAGGTAGAGCCCGTGCACCTAGGGGTCTTGAAGCTATAGTCACGCTCTTGACTGCTCGGATGAATCAATATTGATGACCATTAGCTTCTCCTCTTTGGGTACCCTAGTATTGGTCCCCGACAAGCATCATCTGTAGCAATTCATGTTGCGGGCATATATAGAAAGCAGTGGATGTAGAGAGGAGTGGGGTATAGCACCAGCACATGGACTTGCAATAAACCTAGGTTTGGGAAGTGGCATGGTAAGATCAATAAATAGATAGCAATACATATGTATTCATGAACATGCCATGGCTATTTGAAGATCATCAGTCCATATTTCCAAATTACATGGGACTTCATTTTCATCACAAGCTATATAACAAAAACACATTTCCATCATTTACACAAAGCATCAGGGGAAAGCAGTATTTGTTCATGGACGGAGCACTCAATTCAGTAAAAAATATTGTGCAGGAATGAAATTCATATGATAAATACGTGCTAGCAGTATGGAGCTGTATCCCAAATTAATAGATCATATGGCATCTTAGTTGAGAAATACGAACCAGGGAAAGCACTGCAAAAAAGAGAGGCACATGGACAAACTAAGATGAAACTCGGAGATGAGTACGAGCGGCCTCGAGGCCATGCTTCTACCCTACGCTGGCCACGCCATGGTAGGGACCTACCTACACTAAGGCACATCAGGAGAGGGGGAGAGAGAGAGAGGCATGCACGATGTGCAGGGGAGCGGAGGGGATGGCCGTGGCTATGGTCACCGCCGGCTGGTGCGCCACCACATTGGGAGAGGAGAGAGAGAGAGAGAGGAAGGGCTAGCTGATGCGCCGCCGCATGGGGAGAGGGGGAAAGAGAGATGGCAGCGCTGGCAAGGGTGACGCGAGGAGGGCTAATGAGCGAAGAGGGAGCGCACGAGATCAAGATGCTGGATCAAGGCCAGCCGCGGTGGCGCAGCGCACATCAGGGATCGCCGCCGCCAGATCTGAGCCCACCATGGGGTGCTGAATGTGGTCGCACCAGTGCGTCATCGTGGGTGGGGGTGGCCATCGATCGCGTGCCACTGGCCGCCCAGTGCGCCGCCGCCTTGTCCTATCTGCCTGGTTGCACCGTCGCGTGGGGAGAGAGGGGCAAAGAGAGAGGAGGGCAAGAGCAGAGAGTGGGAGGAAGGAGGCAGAGAGGGAGGGGGCCACCGACGCGCCATCAGGGGCCCGCCATCTCCATGCCCACCGCTGGCTGAGACTGAGAGAGAGATAGAGGACGGCCTTTTTTCTGGAGGCTTTTACCTGTGTGCCATTAAAAAATTACAATTACGCGCAAGCCATTAAAAAAGTTGAGCTCCCACGAGCGCCATCGTTTTAAACTTCTTTGCTCTCCAAGCCATTCCGTCCACTTTTTCTATTTAACGGTGTCAAACAGACAGGTGAAATGACCATTTTACCGTACAGTGGGGTCCGTTTGTCAGCCACCCAAACTTTCTCTTTCTCTCTCTTTCTCTTCTCTTTCCTGTGTACATGAAGGGCTGAGGGAGCTCTGTGCTGTGGCCTGGTTCTCCGCCCTCGTTGTCGTCCTGACTGCTCGAGGTGGTGTGGCCATAGGCTTGAATGCTGGCTTGACGAGGTCGCAGACGGTGGGGTTGGCTCCCAGCTTGGCGTGGTGGCGAGCCTCAGCGGTGCAGGAGGCCAAGGCCAAGGTCGACGGAGACGTGGAGACGCCAACACCCCAGAGCGATGAGCCCCAGCTCACGTCCCCTCAACTGGCGATCGTGCGACACGGTGAGCATGAACATGAGAAGGCATCGCGCTGCTGCCCACGCTGCTGACCCCGGTGACATCGCGCGCTGCCAATGCCATTGCCGAAGCACATGTTAACTGCTTCACGCTGCCTTGCACCGACTCGCCCGCTGCCGAGCATCGCATCGTGCCTGACTATGCTGCCGCTACCGGCTTGGATGGCCCTCCACAGGCGTAGCTGCTAGCTGTGCTCTAGGCGGCCATCGTCTTGCACGTGTCCCGGTAGAGCTCGCCGCAACCACAGTCTCGTGCGCCCAGTGGAGATCACCCACGCGTCGCGGATGCCGCCTCCCTGCGCCCTCCTCCACTACGACACCTCGGCGTAGCTCAAGCCCCTGTACCTGATGCTCTGGCCACGCGCGGTGTACCTGGTGGACTTCGCGTGCTTCCGCACCAAACCCAACTGTCGCGTCCCGTTCGCAACGTTCTTAGAGCACTCCCGTGTGTGGCCGGGCTTCGACGAGCGCAGTGTCCGGTTCATGACGTGGCTGCTGGAGCAGTCCATGCTTGGGGAGGAGACGTATCTGTCGTACGTGCAGCACTACATCCCACCGTCACGTGACCTCGAGTCCTCCCGCGCCGAGGCTGAGCTCGTCATCTTCTCCGCCATCGACAACCTGCTCGCCAAGACCGGCCGCCGCGAGCGCCCTCTGGGGGGAGCTACACCCAGCCGCCACAGGTGCGCGTGGAGGGCAGCTCCGCCCCGGCCTCCCGCGGGCGCGGGTGTAGGCGAGCTCTGCCCGGCCACCACGGGCGCGCGTGCGGAGGAGCTCCGCCCGGCCGCCGCGAGAGCAAGCGCGGGCGAGCGAGCTCCACCCTGGCATCGGCACGGCACAAGGCTGGCGCGCGGCGAGGAGGAAGGTGGAGCTGGGTCGCTGACAGTTTAGCCCCACTAGACAGAGAGAGAAAGAAGCAAGAGGATAGGACAAGAGAAGGGTATTTTGGACATTTACACTGATCGAGCCCATATGTAAGGGCTATCAAACGGTAAAAAACAAACAGAACAAAGACTGGAATGACTTGGAGTGCAAAGAAGTTCAGAACGATAGCACTCGTAGGAGGCTCAACTTTTTTAATAGCTTATGCGTAATTGTAAACTTTTTTAATAACACGCAGTTAAAAGCCTCTTTTTTCTACGAGGAGAAGGGGGTGATGGGCAGCAAACAGTAACACGATGGTGGGAGGAACCTGAGCCAGACGATAGGAGATCAAACGGTTAAAATCTTTTGCTAACGTGTCCCGTGGGAGATGCCGGGGCTAACCTTGTGATTGTAGGAGAGAATTCTGGTATTTAGGGATGTTTAGAAAGACTAGCTTTAATATACAAACTCGAAATATTTTTAGATTTCCTTACTTATGGCTGGATCTTAATAACAGTATAATAAAGGGCACTTTGGAAAGGTTTGCTATGAGTTCCGTGGATCGTCGGCCCCACCTGGCGGTACAAGTCGCAACGTGGGACAACAGTGTATACGTGGCTGTATCCTCTATGGGCTATGGCTAGGCGCTCCTTGCTCACGTGCCAGGCACTCTCGCTTGACGGCAGTTTCTCCCGTGGCCCCCTGATTCCGGCTGGGCCGGTCGATTGCTTGGATTGAAACAGGCCACAGCAGAGGCGCCAGTTGTGGCTCGACTCGGATCGTAGGCGTGCCGTGTGCGAGTGCATTTGTTTGGTAACTTTTACGTACATGTGTTGTACACCACAGCTGTATATCAATTTTTTTTTTGCGACGAAACATGTCGAACCAGAGCGTGTCAAAACGCTTCAAATCAAATAAAACAACATGGTCGACCACCTGAACCTGATAGCATACGCAATTTCATTTTCAATTTATTCTCACATTGTAGTAGTGTAATTAATAATACAAGGAAACACTCGTATCCCTGAGAACGGACGTACGGCACTGAACCTAAAGAAAATGACCTCGACTCGATCTGATGACGAGAAAAAAAAAAAGAGAAAGGGAAAAGGGCCACGAACTAATTACTCCATGTGATGCAGTAAGAAACACAATGCAACAGCTTTGAACCTGCAGATGCACGCAACCTACACGACGTACGAGAGCTAGCCGAGCCGTCGTCACTCCACCGGCCGTACCGGCGGCGTCGATAATCTACTTCACTTCTTGGGCTTGCCGTTGGCGACGGCATGCTCCCCCGGAGTTGAGCGAGTCCCAGGCCTCGATCCAGGTGACCATGGCGTCGGCGAGCTTGATGAAGTAGGGGTCGACCTTGCCGAGCTTCTCCTTGACCTGTTGCGAGAGCGCGATGTAGCACTTTTGCACGGTGTCGCAGTCTTTCGGCAGCACGACGGCCTGGAAGAATGGGATGATGTCCTCCTGCCAGAAGATGCCCTTGTACTCCTTCTTGAGGTTTACGAACGGGTTGCTGGCCTTGCTGTGCCAGATGTAGGGCAGCCCGGTCTTGACGCCCAAACCCAGGTGATCGCAGATTACCTGCGCAGCGGCGGCGGCAGCATCACTGGGGGCGTGCAGTGAATCATCATGTGAAAAAAAAAAATCGTCTGCTGTTCTGTTACCTTGACACACCATCCGGCCCACATGTCGTCGTAGCGTCCGATGGGCTGGCCGTCGCCCATGAGGCCGAAGTACATGGCGGGGCCGATGAGGTCGCGGTCGAAGGCGAGGTTCATGCCGCACATGGGGAAGAGGGTGCCCTTGGGGATGGTCATCACGGCGTTCACGTACCTCTCGTTCCGCTCCCGGGGCTTCACCAGCTGCGTGGGGGCGTCGTAGTCCGGGATGTTGAGCCACAGCCCGTGCGACACGGCCGTCGGCACGCCCTCCCGGAGGCTGAACGGGTAGCCGCGCACGAAGTCGGCGCCCGGCGCGTAGGGGTCGTAGAGGGTGTTGAAGAAGAGCGGCGTGGACGGGCAGAGCAGGTTCTTGATGTGCTGCGCCAGCGCGTCGATGTCCTTGCCCGTGGGGTCCTTGGCCACCTGCACGAACCCATGGCAGCGGAATAAGGAGGAGAATGCACGCATTGCGCAGGAGCAGCAACGTACACAAGATTAATAGAGAAACTCACGAAGCAGTCGTCGTCGATTGTGTAGATGTACTTCTTCTTGGAGACCATGTAGCCGAAGCAGCGGCACGCGGAGTCCTTGAAGGAGATGCACGACGCCCTGGGGCCGAGGATCTTGTTGATGTCATTGCGGTTGTAGAGCTCGTAGTCGAACCCCTCGGGCACCTTGATCGTCTTGGTCGGGTCGCCGTCCTGCACGATGATGAGGTGGTACGGCTGGAAGAAGGGCCGCCACATCTCCAGGAAGTCCAGGTTGCGGATCGTCGGGATGACGATGTCGAGCTCGTCCTTGAGCGGCGGCGCCATCGCGGACCGGCGGCCGGGTAGCTAGCCTTGATCCGGGACGTACGCGCGTGCAGAAGCAGAGAGGGTGGCGCGCGACTCAGGGGGCGAGCGAGGTGGACGCACGCTGAGAATGAGGAACAGAGGGGGCGCGCAGCTATATAGCGCCGCGACGCGCTGCGGCAGGGATGCTCCACGCGTCAGCCGGCCGCGGAAAGCGACCACATGAATCGACGAGGACCGTGGAGTGGCGCGCGCGAATGGCGGATCGGGAGCCCTGTGGTGGAGTGCTTGCCGGGGAAAGGAACGGCTGCCTTTGCTGTGGTGAGCTGCCGAGTGAACCGGGTGATGGACCGTTGGATCGGCAGCCTACGGACAATATTTGCCTTTGCTTGCGTGTCGCTTTGCTTTGCATAACGGTAATTTGTAACGTTGCCGTACGCACAACTGTTCCAAGGTTTACTTTTCTCTTATATTATTACACAAATTCAAATGCGATCCGGAGTGAATCTTGATGCGCTAGCAATTTGGAGACTCCTGTGGCTAACTTTTGTTGTACCATAATTCAAGAATCCAACTAAGCTACATAATACAGACAACCATTTTAAATTAAAAATCAACGCAGTCTAACATCTTCCAATTCCAAGCTTTGGAGCATTACAGCAGGAAATGTGCAACAATCTTACCACCACCAGATGAATATCAAATCTGATACAGAGCGATAGTATTTCTACAGCTGCCACAGAAAAGACCGCAAAAGCATCACCTCATTGCACCAACAAAGTATCTTTACAGCATAAAGCATTCCGAACTTAATCTTCCACAAAATCTCCAGCCTCTTCATCTGAGTCATCTTCTTGCTCTCTAGCTTGTTCGGCGTATTCATCAAGTGATGCAGCAAGGAAGATATCACCTTCTCGACTTCTGTCAGCAATCTTTGGGACTGACGGCCCACTCTCCCCACCCTTGCCTTTGTTCATCTGCCATGAAATAATTAACCATATTGAGTGTCATTGGAATCATCAGTGTAGAGAGTTTTCGCTGAAATAAATACATCAACGCTCAACATTGTTTAAAACAAGAGTACAAAGGTCTTAGAGTCAAGTTGGCTGCTAGAATTGAAACTGGAACATTCAACTGCAGTTTCACTTACAATAAGGAACCAAAATCACATTCCACTTGCATTCCAATGACCTTGAGTAGAAAATGTCAGTGTATTGCATTTACATGTACTTGAGCATTTGTTTCAAAGGGAAATGTACCAGATCCCATGCTCTATGGTTGTTCAATACAACCATTTCCATTATTCATTTATGTAGGCTAAAAGTTTCATTATTAAGACACTTAATCATAGTACTCGTTAATGTTACATAAAGTAGAATTCGGTATCAAACAACGGTACATAGGAAATACAGATCTTAGAAGATACAGATTAAATTGTCCAAACAATGGGAATAGATTCTGCATCACACTACACTTGAGGAAAATTATTCAATTGGCAACAGTGAGAAAAATACTTGTTCATTCTCCAACAACAGGTCAGTATCAATATTCCATATGAATGAGCCTAGGTTGATTCTACAATTGTTGCATTGGCTTTTCATTGTATCTTAAGGTTTCACTGGATCTGGATGGAACCTTGCCAAAACGGGCTCCTAGCTCAAGCTCCAAAGTGTAGCTCTGGAACAAAAGGTTGTATATATTTTGTACAACCAAGGCTGATACAAATGTTTGAACTTTTCTCAAGATATAATGCCAGCAGAATTTGCAAAAAAAAAGAAGAGATAAAATATAGATGCATAATTAGGAAACACAAATGTAAGTATCAGATATCCATGAAATAGAAGACATAACTATAAGTAAAGGACCCAGAGTTTATCAAACAGTAATAATAATAAAAAAAGTACATTTTCCTTTTCAGATTCATGGCTCCATAGTCTTAAGAAGGAAATATGGTATTGTTTGGTTATAGCATTGTAACGTAAAGGGAATGGAATTAAAGCTATGGATGTTACCGTAACGGAATGGAAATGAACTAATTTCATTTCCATTTGCATTGCTGTTGCAAGAACCAAACAGCACCTATAAATAAAGGACCCAGAGTTTACCAAACAGTAACAATAAAAAAAAACACAATTTCCTTTTCAGATTCATGTCTCCATAGTCTTATGCTAATTCAGTTTCTGTATCACGGAGAATACTAATAATAGAGGCAAGTGCATAAGAACAAAAGTTTATTCAGTTTGAAAAGTTGAACAGAAGTACTCACAATACGAAGAAGTGTGCGTCTTTCCCTCTCCCTAGCACCTCTGATAGCCTGAAAAACAACTTCGGTCATCAGCGCAAAACAATAATCTTCTACTCCTCATGTAAATACAACTCTTTCCTTCCTAATTTATAGGCAGAAATTCTGCCATTTGCTTTAAAAAAAAACTCTTCTACTAGGTTCATATAGCAATCTCCTATCTAGTTCCAACTTCAAATAACACAATCAAACCTCTTCTAGTTCCTTGCGTTCACTTTCCTCCTCATTCGCATCCCTAAATAGAATTACAAATTAATCAAACTACAGATATTATGCATATATCGATACAGCAACAGGAATGAACAGCAGGAATCACCTTCCAACAAGCTCCTTAACACGAGTGCAGCACTTGGCACATATGCCGAGGTCCTTGGAGCAATCTGCATTAAGCAGCGGCAACCAGAATCAGTAACGATCCAACATATCAATGTTTAACAACCAGACCTAGTGGCATGAGAGATTGAGCGGCCAAAATTCACCTCTGCATACATTATGGTACGCTTGCCGGACGTTTCGCTTACTACACTTCTGGCTGCCAAACCAGAAAAATACCCATATGTCACCTCTGCTCACTACTCAGTATACGTGCTAAACAGAGAAAGAGATTTACCATTTTGCTGGCTCAACAATGGGCTTGTATTTTCCGTATCTACAAAAACAAACAAATGAATCGGAACTAGGAGAAGAGGAACGAAAACAATCGAAACTACACACTAACTAAATGAGCTTAGACAATCGATGAGGGATAACAATTCCCCACCTGCGTTTCCAGTCGATTTGATCCCGGCAGCGCTGGCAGACGCCGGTGATCTCTGACAGAGGTCGGAACCTGCCCCCGGGCTCCTGGGGCGCCGAGGGTTTTGCAACGGTTAGATTTGAATGAACAATCCAAAGCTATGGGAAAGGGGGGACGGCGAGGGGAGGAGGAGAGCTTACGGTTTCGTTGATCTTCTGGCCAAGGTTCGGCTTCCACGCGTAGCGGTTCTGGTGTTTCGGCGGTCCCTGCCGCTTCGACATCGCCGAAGTGCCAAACTCCGATGTTCTCACCCTCCTCCGCTTCGCGCCGCCGGGCGTTTCTCTTCTCCCGGTCACGCTCCGACGGCTTTGCCCTTAAAACCTTTCACGACGTGGCTGCATCGTACTCGTCCGATCCCAAACTATATTTTATTAGGAATTATTACGTGAAATGGGCCGCAGCCCACAAGGTCAGTGCTCCTAGAAATTCCCTCTGCAACTTCGAATCGGGCCCAACTGAAGCATAATGGGGGCCCAGACCTGACCTTCTCCGAGGCCCGAGCAGGCCCCAACTTTAGCACTGCCACACCAAGTCACCAACACAGAGTCACAGACGCAGCAGCTCAGCAACGGCGAGGAATCCGGCGCTTGCCGATCGAGAGTAGTTCGAAACCCCCCCTTCTCGGAGTTGGAAACGAAACCTCCACCGAGGAGCCCGCGCTCGAGCCGGCGGCGGCGGTGGCGGCGGCCGGAGCAGCCTAACAGAGCTTTTCGAGCTAGCCAGGCGGATTCACCATGCGGAGGAAGCTGCTGCAGTTCCCGTCCCTCATCGCGCAGCACGCCCTCCGCGGGGCCCCAAAACCCAGACCCCAACCCCAGCCCCACCACCACCGATTCCTGCACTCCCCCTCAGCGCCCACATCCGCATCCCCTTCCCCCTCCCCGTCGGCCCACCTCCTATGGAATCGCCTCTCCGGCGCTACCAGGGTCTCTCTCCTCCCGAGGACCGCCGCGGACGTCGCAGCGGTCGCGCGGACCGCCGCGTCCCGGTGGCTGGCCGCCTCGCGCGGCGCCGGCTCTCTCGATCTCTTCTCGTTGCAGCGGCGACGCAGGACCTCGTGGTGGCAGTTCTCGTCTTCCAATTTCCTCCAAGGCGCGCCCTGGTGAGGTTCATAATTGGCGCGATCTTACTTGGGAATTGTTGTAGTCGTTTCGTCATTTTGGGTTCTGGTGTCTTCGGAAGGGCGTACTGGATGGAGTCTGCCCGACAGTGCGGTGTGGATGCTCATCGGTGCGAATGTAGCAGTCTTTATGCTGTGGCGTGTGGCTGATCCAGGGTTCATGAGGAGGCATTTCATGGTAAGTGAAATGATCAATTTTTAGATTAGAGCAGTGGCTACTATCACCCTGTTCGCTTGATGCTACTTTTCAGCTATGGAACAGTGTTTTCCTCTCACAATATTCAGCATAAGCCAAATTTCAGCATAAGCGAACAGGGTGTCATTGTTGTAATAAACAGTGGTTTCTTTATTATTGTTGCAATGAGCAGATTTCACTAGACAATTTCAAGAGCGGACGGTTGCACACCTTGCTCACGAGTGCTTTCAGCCATGCAGAGTCTGGTCACCTCTTTGCCAATATGTTTGGCCTCTACTTCTTTGGGAACAGTGTAAGTTGCACGCTCTTCCTTTATGTTACTTGAAAGATATAGCCCAATAGGGAATCTATGTGAAAAGAATTTGCAGTGAATGGGAAATCAAAGTGTCTTCCGATGTTCTTAAACCCAAGAAAGAATATGGTAAATAGAGAAAGACATGTTGAGGTTCTATAATCTCTGGCTCTCTGCTTTGCTTGAGTGCAGTGTCAATGTCATCAGCTATGGTTCTTGAAAATTTAGTGAAAGTA
The DNA here is from genome assembly GCF_019320115.1 of Miscanthus floridulus. Classification (NCBI taxonomy): domain Eukaryota; kingdom Viridiplantae; phylum Streptophyta; class Magnoliopsida; order Poales; family Poaceae; genus Miscanthus; species Miscanthus floridulus. Next base: position 111,187,919 of record NC_089584.1, read on the forward strand.
TGCGCAATGTACAGTTCAAAAAATTAGCCTCATTTTTTTAACAGTAGACTGTACCAATGCTTGATAACATTTTATCTATAACATGAATTTAGGGCCAATTGTAACAATATATTTTAAATGTTCATGAAACCAAATTATTTCACTGGTATTATACTATTCTAATTTAAAGTAAGTCCACTTTTTTGGCCACCTATATTTCCAAAAGAAGTCATGACTCACATCGTTAAAATACCTCGTCCTGTGGGGGTAAGACAGACCCCCGGGCATTTTGCTAAGAAGACGTTCTCATGCAGGTCAAGAATAACCTCGAACCCCTGCCCCACCCATACATAGCGGCACATCGTTGTATGAATTTACAACATAACATTACTTTTGGCAATGTTGAATTCACTCTGGTTGTATTCTTCTTTTCCTATCTTTCTCTATCAATTCAAGAATCAACTTTTTTGAAACAAAATAATTTGCCTTTTAAAGTGATGCTGGCTTCAATGATACCTCAGTTACATAGCCTGTGCCAAGTTCGGCTGGATCCTTTATTCTGTTATTAGGAGTTAGGACTAGCCTTCCATGAATTTAAAAATTAGGATTGAGATACTTGTGAGCCGTGAGTATACTTAACAACCAAGCTATTCATTAACCAAAATAAGTGTTTGACTGGTTTAAATTGAGAATTTTCCATTAAGTTTATCATCTGGTTCACACAAACAACTTAGCTTCAATATCTGAAGGGAATATATGTGCAAGCCACCCAATCTAGGCTTATGTGTTTCAGTTAGGGCTCAATGCACTATTGAGAATCACAGACATAACTCAACATCTATATCAGATGGGATGTGTAGTAAAACCAAATATATCATATTAGGGCCAACTGCAAATTTGCCATCGGTTGTTTTCATATGGTGAATTTGCCGCTTAAAGATGTCTAAATGCATGTTTGGCATTATAATTGCATCTTATTAATCTAACTTGCCATTGAAATAACGGAACATGCACATGCCATTTACCAGACACAATTGCTCTTCTCCTTTTTTCTTTCCTCCCCGTCAGCCCATCACCGTAGCCGCCGAAGCCATGTGAGGACTGGGGAGTGGGAGGCCGGAAAAGTGACGACATGTCACAAGGTGTGGCCTGTGAGGAAGGGCTAGCAGGGTGCGGCAGGCAGCAACTGTTCAGGATGAGTACCTGCAGGGGCAGGACGACCAAGCAAGAGCGGCTGCAGTTGGGGATAGTGGTCTTGCTGCCGGCGCAAGTTGCTTGGGTCCCAGCCCTTGTTCCATCTGCAGCCAACTAAAGCTTCCTTGCACGGGCTTGAAGACCTCCTCCATTACAGATCTGGCATGCTCACCTTAGACTTAGCCCGTTCCACAACCGTAGGAACCCTCCACCACCCCCCCCCCCCCCCCCCCCCCCCCCCCCGCGCGCGCGATGTGGCGAGGTCTTCTTGACGCATGGAAAAAGGAAAGAAACAGAGATATGGCTGAGGTGGTCCTTTCCTGTTCATTATGATTTTCTAAATATATTATTTGAATTGTTTTTCACATAAGTGTTGGGCACACTAAATGATGTATAAATCGGTTGCAAACAGACATATCGAGACACATTCTGGTGACAATTTTGCAGTTTTGACTTTTTAGTGGCAAATTCCAATTGAGGGTCGAAATTGGTGGCAAATATGCAATTCTCCCATCATATTAAGCATCTCATTAGAAACAGATGTGGTGTGTAGTGTGTAGTGAACTATGAATTAAAAAAAAGGGTAGACCCAGTGCAGTGAACTATAAAGGGCGTACCCAGTGCAGAGAGCTCCCGCTCTGTAGCGGGGTCTGGGGAAGGGTGTCAGTGGCAAGCCTTACACTCGCCTGTGCAATGCGAGGAGACCGCGACTCGAACCCAGGACCTTCGGTCACAGGCGGTAAGACTCTACCGCTTTGCACCAGGCCCGCCCTTCAGTGCAGTGAACTATGAATTCTTTAATTTTTTTTCTCCAATAGCATGGGATTGTCCGTCACTCCATTTCTTACCTTGTTCTTTGTAGTAATGATCTATCACCTTCTGCTGCTAATGTTGGATTGCCTTTTCCCTATATTTTTCTTTTTGCATCAGATTGTAAATGTGTTTGGTCCTGCCTTTCTATTGAAGTTGTACGTTGGTGGAGCACTTACTGGATCGATATTCTTCTTGCTGGAGAAGGCTTTTCTAGCTCATCGGAAACAGGTAAGAATGCATGGTGTATTAAATTTTATACATCAGGATTCCACATCCTGGTGAGGCTGTCCATTTACAGTCAATGCTGAAATAAGTGATAAGTTCAGGTCCTCAGCCTTTGAAAACTCTAAACCGGTCAGTTTCTTGCTTGCTATTTGAAACTGGAAAAAGTATTGGCAACTTATTGGATTTCACCCTTACCTAAGATATAGTGATGATGCTCCTCAGTCTATTCATGGAATTTCTGAATTTCTTTTTTGTTTATCTTTGTGTTAATCTTCTGATATAGTGATGATGCTCCTGCAGGATTATGAAGGATGGGATACTTCAAGAGTTGCTGGACTTGTATGTTGTTTCCTGTTCCAACAACATAGTCTTAAGATTACTGCTATATGTACAACCCATTTGCCAATTGTACAATTCAGTCAATTCTTTTACAACCAGCACATCAAATGATTCATATCACTGGGGCAATTGATTACTTTTGAATCAAAGGGTCTAGATAATCAGATCACTGGTTGTTTTGAAATTGTTTAAATGGGTTGTATGTGAATCATTTCCTGGTCTTAATTTAGTTTATACTAAAAGAAGCTACATTACCATATACTTGTGCATGAATGATAGAGTTTTGGCCCAATATACAACTATTCATTCAATCATCATGTATCGAGGAATAAAGTAGACATAGGCCCATGTAAGGTGATATGGCAATTTAATCCAGTCTAATGTTTGATGACTGTATGAGCATTATTGATGGCATTGCACATACGTTACTTCCTCCTAAATTTGATTCCTTCTGTTGTGTTCATCACTCAGGGTGCAAGTGCTGCAGTTAATGCAACTATCCTCCTTCAGATTTTTCTGTATCCCAAGGGACTAGTGTATCTTTATTTCCTCATTCCTGTTCCAGCTGCACTTATGGTGAGAATCTTTTCTCTCTTTTTTTCTTGAAACAATCCATTGTTCATTTAGTTGCTCATCACAAAATTTCTTTGTTTCTTCTCATTTCAGGGCGCAGCCATAATTGGTGCTGATTTACTTAGGTTGAAGGTATGTGTTATTGCTCTATATCGTTTTATTTTTAATTTCTTATATAGTAAGTGAATAGTTTGGTGTCACTCTTTTTTCCTTTTTTTAATTGCCTGCGAAATTTGACAAATGTAACCTTTTTTATTTGTTTTTGTTAATATAGCATGTGAATGTTTTGGGTGCGTCATTGTTTCTTGTATTTATGTATGTCGCTCAAGACTTTTGCAAGGTCAGGGGTGTCAATTTAACTCGAGATGGCTGAGACTTGTTGGTTAATCCATAGTCACAGGGGTCGGTGTCGACGGCATGTTCCGCGACCCAGGGACATCGTCCTAGTTACTTAGTTAGGGTTGGGGTCGAGCAGGGTCAACGCCCCTTCTCCCTGGGTCACCACTCCGCTGCAGCATGAGCACACCATCGAAAGGGCTGGGTTGAGGAACAGGGGGAGATGATCTGGGTTTCTGTTGCTGGGACGTAATGACACTATGACAGACGTTTTTGAAGAGGACTACCAATAGCAGTTGACAGGATCGACTGCATGTCTTTAGGAGCAGCAACAGCCAACACAAAATTAGTTAAGTCTTCTCAAACGAAATTGGGGATACAAAAGAGAAGACAGCATGGGCAATCGTTTTTACTACTGCCTGGTACGAGATGTTGGCTACCTGTGGTTGATTTGTGGCTGGCGGCTTTGCCGCGATGGGTCTCTTTGAGCAGAGAGAAAGCGAGGAGCAAGGCGGGACCAAAAAGACACAGCTGCATGCGTGACCGTGATTCCCATATGTGGCCAGGTAGTTGGGTCGTGGGCTGGATAGTCTAGCATATGTGGCTAATTTATTGTCTCTTTTGTTGTTGTTTTTTTATTACTTTGTATTGCATTGATCTTCTACAATCTACTTGCACGTGGCATATCATGGTTCACATCAATCCGATTATCCACCTGTGTTGATTGGGGTCCCTTGTTCCCAGGTTCCCAGCTACCCCCTTGGACCCGACCCAAGTTTTTAGACATCCCTAAGCCAGTCGACCCAGATTTCCTGTAATTATGGGTTAGTCTCCATCAGGATGGGGGCAGTGCCTCAGTATCCCACGCAGGCCTTGGTGGGTTTGGGGGGGGGGGGGGGGTGCTTCAATGAAAATTAAATTCAGAGTTTTTTAGTAGTACTGTTTACATGTTAACTGTATCTACACATTACAATTGAGCCAGTATTTTGAGAAAAATATATGTGCAGCACTTGAAGAGTAGTGAAAAGTCTGCATTTACGTTATATCGAAAAACAACTATTTGCAACGTCTTCCCTATCAATACGAGGATCTGGATCTGGGAGAGCCTCCTGTTGTTGTTAAATCTTGGCTGAAATGTGTCTGAGCTGCATGTTATGTGTGGTGACCATACAACACATTAGGCGTGGGAATATTTGGGGGTTCTGTGGTTTCTCCACCATACAACATCATGAAGGGCAGGCCTGGTGCAGTGGTGAGAGTTGTCTCACTTGAGTCACCAGGTCTCGGGTTCGAAGCAGCCTCTCCGCAAATTTTGCGGGGGGAAGGCTTGCCTTGTTTTTCCTTTCCCCAGACCCCACTCATGTGGGAGCCTCCGGCACTAGGTCTGCACACCCCCCCCCCCCCCTTTTTTTTACAACATCATGATATTTTATTGTTTTCAATGAATCTCATCTATTATTGGATATATTATTATGATGTTTTTAATTTCCTGGCTGTAATGTTTCTTGTTTGATCTTACATCCTCTGCACCTATCTGCTCAACTGGATATTGAAATGAAATTCTACGCCTTTTTAGTCTAATAAATGCTTTGATTGTCACTTGGGTGATCTGCAATGCAATCAACTTATGTCTGTCTAGTATATTGGTTTGTCAACTTACATAATCTGTCGGGCCATTCTGTTCATGTACAATAGTTGATCTAACATCCATGAATTATATGTTTGTCACCCTGTTCAAAGGTGGAGCTAACCGATTTTTTCCCTCCATTTTCTAGAGGCATGGCGATGTATCAGGTTCAGCTCATTTAGGGGGTGCCCTGGTTGCTGCTCTTGTGTGGGCTCGAATTAGGAAAGGCTGGATCTGATCTTCTAGCGTCATGTATATATATATGTGGATGGAAAGAAAGTGCAAAGGCAACCATCTGCCGCCACCTTGTTGCCCATCGGGTTGAGATTTGCATTTTTTATCAGATAATTTGCTTAGAGTTGAGGGGATGCCTTAAACATGCTACTTTCTGTCCTGGATAATGTTGTGGCTTGTGGCGTATATTGTCAACTTTGGCAGCTGAAATTTTTAGAATGTATCCTGACAAAGACAATGGGGGTTCACTGTTTTCATTCAAGTTCCCCTGCTTTTCCAGCCTTGTGCAGAAGACGTCAATTCGTTCTTTTTTTACCGAACTGCGATGGGCCTGAATTTCATCCCTGCCAGGTCCCCGCGGCGGCCTTCACCGACTGGGGGATCCAAACATACTACAGTACATGGCCACGAGTTCTGCCAATTGGCCCCATCGCCTTCTTGAATCATGTGCTCGCGAGATTCGTATGCTCAGCACGAGCCGTCTCGGCGTCTCGTCACAATCATCTGACGAGATGACGCAGCGGCCGCCGCGCCTTGGCGACACGTCGGCTGCCCGTAACTAGGCCACTAGGGTGACCACTAGGACAGTCCCAAGTGAGATAAACCTTTTTAAGTTTAATTAGTTTATAGAAAATATTGTCAAACATGTGTACTTGTATCTCTCCTAGACACAAACAATGGGTTGAGGATGCGACGCAAAACGACAATGGCTCCACCGTGGGCCCACTACTCTGGAAACGAGGCAAGCCCTATCGGCCTATCGTTTTTTTTTTTTTTGAAACGGCTCGTTTCTTTCCTCTTGGGTTAATTTAGAGTAAAATACACTCACGGTTTCTATATCTAGGTCCTAAATTTCTATTTATTTTTATTTCTATAAGTCCCTAAACTTGTTCTGGCCTCCAACACAGGTCTAAATAGGTTTCGGCATGCTCCATACACCAACATGGCATCATAAATCAGTGCTAACACGGTTCTTACATGTTCGGTCCAATATCTAAATTTGCATAGCGGTGTCATGTAGGTCTCAAACTTCATTGCATATCAAGGCCCTCAAACTTGTTAAACGTGTCACGCGAGGTACCTAAACTTCCAAATATGCAGATCTAGATCTCCAAACTTGTTAATCGGGCCATACAATGTCCAAATTATTATTCTTTGCGATAAGCCACATACTATGCACCTGGCATGTGGCCACATGTCATCCCCTCTCTTATCTCCTTCCCACTACCTCATGTGTGGGCCCACATATCATCCAGATCCCATATCCTTCCCCTCCCTCCCACTCCATTTGAACAACACTCCCTATGCCAGGTGTTGCTTCTACTGCTCAGAGATGCTCCAGCTGTTGGTGGTGGCCTGCTTCTGGTGTTGGTGCTCGGGCTGCGGTGGTGCAAGAGAGTGTTGGATGTGGCACGACAGGGAGTGGGGAAAGCGATGAGAGAGAGGGATGACATGCGAGCCTCACATGCCAGGTGCACAGTGTTGCTGGCTAGCCGGTCCGCTGAGGATTTTTTTATATTTTTAATTCTTTTTATTTAATATTTTAATAATAATCGTATCTGAATTTTTTTTGCGGAACTAACTGTTTTGGTCGCGCCGGTGCCACTGGCGCGACCAAAGAACGCTGTCGCGTCACTTGCATTGGCGCGACAACACCTGACACGTTAGACAACGTTTCCAATGTGAAAAACCTTGTCGCGCAACTCTCGTTGGTGCGACAGTATTGTTCTGTCGCGCCACCGGGAGTGGCGTGACAAGGCTCAAACTTAGAAAAAATTATAACTTTTCGTTACGACGTCGCATGAAGATGATTTTTATATAAAAATTGTAGATCTCGACAAGATCTACAACTTTATAGTTTTGAGTTTTTCCATTTGAGGATGTTATATGATGCTCAAATAAATTATATAAAATTTCAACAGCATAATAATCGTGTACTATCGCCTGTCGCATTAGAAAAATAGTATCCTCTTTGTATGGTGTCAAATTACGGTAGAACCACCTAATTTAATGTCTCCCAAGAGTACTTATCTTCCATTAGACACTAAGTACCCAAGGGAGGACACTAAACTACGCAGTTCCGTCGAGCACACCCCATGAGAGAACCCGAAAATCCACGTTTTTCAATAGGATCATAAATGGGAGAATAAAACTTACAATATTTTAGCCAATTCTTACATCACTTTCCATGCAACATCAGGGTATAATATTTATTGCTTATGACAGCGGAATATAACCATGTTATCAGAGTTTCAGTAGAAAATAAAATCATTAAATGACAAGTTAAACATTAACATGATGATCGGTTATATACATCAGAACAAGTTATAAGTTTTTTCCTTGTAAAACATTTTGGGTGGAAGTTTCAAATAAACTCTATATCCGCAATGTAAAGGAAATCCTCGCTGAGCCCACCAAGAGGTTTTCCACACACAAGTGTTAGCTCTACATGTTCCTGTCATCTTCAACAAGGTAGAACAAACCCTGAGTACTCAATTGTACTCCACAAGACTTACCCATCAGAAGAAAAGAAAAGAATCCAAAGTACCATTTCGCCCGGTCTCTAATTATCATTCATATATATTTCATGTGATAGTAATATAATAACAACAACAATATCTTTCCTATCTCTCGCGAGTGATAGGTAATCATTCGACTTCTACCGGAGTCCTGTAGTATAGCAATCTACACGATCCTGACATACAAGTAAGACTCATAGGATAAGGATATATATATGCAAGTGAGTTTCATTCAACTCCTTAAACTTAATGCACAAGCATAAAATAAAGTGCAGAATAATAGGGGTTATGCACCGGGGCTTGCCTGGGTAAGATATAACCAAGTTAGCTTTCATCTTGGTGACATGATCATCAAGTCACCATCTGCTTCCGTTACTCCCGATGACTCCGTGATCCAACATCGTTCCAATCATGAAATACATGAATGCAACGCAGGAACGTAAATAATCAACTGCACCCGCAACTCTAAAATACGATTACGTCTCACAAGCTAACGAGCTAGCTCTAATGACTAACATACTAAGCCATGTATCCACGTGGTCAAGTGAGGCTCGTTTCTAGAAAATGTTTTCGTTCTACAAACCTCCAACTAATTTTTTACATTTGATTGATTAAATATATATTTTTGAACTAAGGCTCATTTAGTTACCTTACAAACTAATTTCTATGGAGCTACAAAAATTACAGTGAGCACCTAATAATATTAGGAATCTACTGTAAAAAATTCAGGGCCGGTACTACTACCAATTCATCACAATAATTCCTACAAGTTCATGTTTTGACACTATTAAGTACCTCAAATTAATTATATAGCTCCTAAGAATATTATAAAACTATGTGAACAAAATATACTAGCAGATGGATCATGATTTTTGGAACCTAACAAAATAAGTTTCATAATTTTTGGTTAGGTACACAAATTGGTATTGAATTTACAAGTTTGGCTTAGAAACTAAATTAGCAAATACTTGGAAAAAGAAAAGGATGACCTTAACCCATCTGGCCTGTCGGCCCAGCGCGGGGCACGGGCTCGGGCGCGCCACGGTGGCCCAATACGGCCCAAGGCGGGGGAAGCTCGCACGCGTGGCACTTTGCAAAAAGAAGACTCAGTTTTTAGGATAATCAGACAGAGCAACAGAGCACTATTACTATAGACTCATTTTTGTATTAAAGTCCCTGGAATGTGTTGCCTTCGTAACGGGGTGGTCCTCGGCGCGCCCGCGTGCGGCGGCGCGGCACACCGGCGGCGATAGCGGTTACGCCGAATGCGCTAGACCTACTGCGACGGCACTAACGGATCGACCACCATCTATGACTAAACCCGCAGCGATGGGTGGCGGTTGGGCACTCGACGACGCCGTGTCGCGGTCTGCCGCGGGGGCGGCGATCCGCGTCGGCGGCGAGCCTGTTCCGATAAAACTACGCATGTTCAGCGAAGTACAAAAGGTGGATGAGTATCAGTGGCTCACCATGGTGTCCGCTGCTCTGGAGATTGAAGCAGGGAAACGCGGTGGCGGTCTGGCCACGTGCGACTGAGCGAGACGGTGGTGCTCCGCCACAGACACCAGCGCTTCACCACACCATCGACGAACGCTCTAGCCATAAAAAACCCAAGCACTGAATAGGGGAAGTCAAACCGAGTTTAGGATCGCAAGCAATTGAACCCTCGGGCCTTACCTACCTCTTACCGGCTACGATGGCGCTCATGGCTCGCGGTGAGCGAAGCACCAAATTGCCAGCCGGTAGGGCTTGCCAGCGTTAGGGACGGGGTCGGATTGCTAGCTGGTTGCTATATCTATCTGCCGGAGTGCTGAAGCGGAGGGCGGGCTACGGACGGCGTGAAATCACGAAAACGTCGTGGCTCCAATGGTGACAAGGCAGGCGACGATGGCTATTCATGGCTTGCCTAGCCCTAGCTGAGGCCGCGATACATACGTGAGGACGGGCGTGCGGTGCGACTCGGAGGGAACAATCGTGAGGTACCAGGATGGGATGGCTTGTCCAGGTGGACTCGGTCGGCTGCAACGACATCGTGACCAGGTCGTAAGTGCGACGTGACTACAGAAGCAGGCAACATATTGGCGCGTAGGTGGTTCGAGCGGCGAAACGAGTGCCACGTCTACTAGACAGCGGCTGCCACGATGTCGGCTTGGCCCGCTCACGGCCTCGCCGGCGGCGACCCCTGCCCGATCCCGCGGAGACGAGCGTGGCCCACCCCAGCCCGATGTGCGGCCAGCTGCCAGTGAAGTTGGCCAGTGGAGCAGTGGCCACGGCCAGGAGCGGTCGGGCAGCCACAGCGCCATGCTCGCATGGTGACCACGACCACAGAAGCCCAACGGCCGAACGGCAACACGCACGAATTTAAAGCTCAACAAAAACGACTAATTACCCCACCTAAGGCTCAACCGCTCACCCCATCCATAGTTCACGCTACCCAGTTCCTAGCGAAACCATGGTTATGATCAACGAGCCGCTGAGGAGGAAGATCAACGAGTGCCAAGATCAGTTCATCGCGGAAATGTTGGTTCGCGAACAGAGCACCAACCACATAGCTCACAGCGCGTTCTTACGAAGTTCGAGCAATTTTGAAGAGAGCAATGTAACACCCAACACCACTACGACCTATACCATTCTCAAAAGCTCACTTAGATGCAATCAAGAATACCAAAACATACGGCTAGTGTCTAAACATTTCTGTTAAAAATCAAATATCAAGATTGCATTGTCTACCACCTTTCCATACTAAGAAAATCATATATTTCAATTTTGAACTAACATCCACTAGCGCGTTGCCTTAATTTTTAAATGGTCTAAACCTTGTCGATTTCAACTAACAAGCATATCATGACATAGCCCATACTGCATATTAATCCATAGGAGCGAAATACTTAAGCACACTTTAACTATTTTGCTCAATATAATTCATCAAAATAGTATTCTAACTATAATTTCAACTTCCTGCCGATTCATGAAAAGTTCTAGTTTAATTTCGGATTCAATTTCTGAGCTATCAAATATACTGTTGAACAATTTCTACTCACCAAAACAAAAGTTGCATTTTCCTCTACTAAACTTGCACTCCAATTTTTATTCAAGTAATAAATACGAGTTATACTTTAAAAAATTTTATAAAAATTGTTTGTCATGCTTAATTTAATAGAACAAGTCATTCGCTATTTATTTGCTAGAATCGTTATCGGATGTTTTTAAATACTTCACGCACTGAGTGAGTTACCTTTGATGTTTATTTGAGTCCACAAAAGTGAGTCACATAGGATTCACTTATTACTTCCTGTGCGTATTAGGTTTTCAAAACCCGAAAATTTGGTTGACTGATTTCTCTTAGGCCTAAACCTTGATGCTAAGCGAGCTCGTAACACCAGAGGTGTTACACAAATAAAGATATTTTTTATACCAAAGTTGTAGATCTCTATGAGATCTATAACTTTATAGTTTTGAGTTTTTACATTTGAGATCATTAAGATGTTCGAAAAAATAAATATAAAATTTCACCCGTATACCCGGGCTGTATGCTACTGAAATATAAAATAAATATAAAATGTCTAGAACGACATGTATACCGGGAGTAGAGAATATCCTGACGTAGTGACATGCATATGTATGTACGGAGTACATGGAGACAAGAGCACAACCGATAGTCTAGGCAAAAACGGCCAACGGCTTCCGCTTCGATCCCCCTGCGTGCGTGCAGAATAACGTACGTACGTTGTATTGTAGTGTACGTCGCCAGTAGCTACCTGCCTATACCTTCATGCTTTTGCCATCCCAAGGCCAGGATAAAGCCAGTATTTCTACTGTACTGCGCGTACAGTCGTCGGTGGACGAGTACTGGCCCAAGCTAGCGTACAGACTACAGACCGCCGCCTAGAAGTTGTCATGTACGGTATATACAGTATAGTAGGACACAGCAAATTAAATGTAGAACGGATGATATCCAGCGATGCAAAACAAAAGAAAACTATTCCATGCCGAAACAGTACTGTACAGTGCAATCTAACCTAAGGCCCGTTGAGATGCCACTCAAAATCCAAAATTTTTCAAGATTTCCCGTCACATCAAATCTTACAGCACATGCATAGAGCATTAAATGTAGGTAAAAAGAATAACTAATTGCACAGTTTGCCCGTAATTGGCGAGACGAATCTTTTAAGCCTAAATAGTCCATAATTGAATAATTTTTGCCAAATACAAATGAAAGTGTAGCCAAAAGCCAAAAATTTTCGCACCTAAACGGGTCTAAATATGCACCTGCAGTGTAGGCCACTTCCCTACACTGATCCCTGCTCAAAAGAAATCCATTGTGTGAAAGATAGCATGGATGTGCGTGCCCAGTTTGCTCCCTAGCTTCCCTTGTCAAGGACTATTTCCTGCTAGCCGCGCCGCCCAAAGACACGGCCAAACGACATACTGTTCACCGACTGTAGCAGCATAAACAACCTAACCTAGATGCTACACTTCCTCGTCTAGCTGTTTGATCGTTTGCGTGGCTCATAAGTCAACTGATGACGGATAAGCATAGCTGATATGATCAAATGAACAGAATGATCTCATCTTATACTAACCATGCATCTACTAGGACTGTAGTAGGAGTAGCATGCAATGCAATTATCGAGCCACCTAGCTGTGCTAGGCTCTGCTGATCAGAGCATTGGTAGCGATCTCATGCAGCATGAGCTTAGGTGTACCTTTTTGCAGCACGGGCAAGCAAGAGGCGCCGGGGGCCTGATGACAACTTGTTGCTACTCGCTAGCACTGGTCTCTACTCCAAGTTACATTAAGCTAAGCTAAGCAAAAGTAGAGGGCTGGAATGATGGTGATGCACGGATCATATATACTGTATGTATGCCTTGATTGGGGCATACAGCAGCTGCAAGTAACTAGCATAGCATCTTCTCTCTCCCCCCCTTCTCTGTGTGCACAGCACAGCCTGCAGGGGACCATATTCCTTCATGTGAACAAGGCCATGTTTAGATTGCAAAAAATTGCAACCCGATGAATAGTAGTGCTTTCGTCTTATTTGGTAAATATTGTCCAATCGTGGACCAACTAAGCTCAAAAGATTCATCTCGTGATTTCCAACTAAACTGTGCAATTAGTTATTTTTTTACCTACATTTAATGCTCCATGCAAATGGCTAAAAATTAATGTGATGGAGAGAGAGTGAAAAAACTTGGAATTTGAAGGTGATCTAAACCAGGCCTAAGGGTATATATTGGTCCATGCCATGGCGATGGCGAAAGATATGGGCGGGCACATATGATCGATCTGCTGCATGCATGCAAACCCTAGCCTAGCTACAGGCCTATGCACGGGTCGCTTTTTTACTGGCCAAAGGCTTCTCGCCGGCCCAGCCCCACCACCGGTCCACCGCCGCCCGGCCCGATCGAGCTGGTCTTTTACTACTCATCAACCCCACGTCGTCGCCTCGTCGGCTCGTCCACGCCCTCGGGCCTCGGATCTCCTGTTGCCTGCTGTACCCGTGGTCGAATTTTTTATAATTTAGTTTTTTTTTAAGTTTATCATAAATAGATCTCTGACGGAAAGAATTCAGAAAATAGACCCTTAGCTCGGCGCCGTTTATGCTGGCACAGAGAGAGGCGCCAGCGTCTCTGACGTCGAGCTCCTGGGCATGGTGGATGACATAGTAGGGAGCTCGGCGCCAGTCACTCTGGCACCGAGCTCGGCGTCAAGATCTACGGCGCCGAACTCGGTGCCACAGTGACTGGTGCCGAGCTCCCTGCATTTAACCCCGGCCCAACCTTCCTGCCCGAGCGTTCTTTCTCTTCTTTCTCCTCCCTCTCGGGTTTTCTCTCTCCTCACTTCATCCTACCTTACGAATCGGCATATTGAACCTTGAAAACATTGATATCCGTAGATCTTCAAGAGCAAGGTATCCTCGCTCCCCTCCTAGTTTTTTTCACATCGATTCGGTATATATTAGTCGGATTTTTTAATCTAAGAATCGTTATCACTTAGGGTTTCATTGTATCCCTCAATATATATATTATACAACCGTTGGATGATGCCAAGGCGTGAAAAAAAGCTGGCAAACCTAGGCACATGTAGTTATGTTATGGGTTTATTGTTGTGCATCAAATGAAAAACCCTAGGTTTAGGGTTTAATATTAACTGCTTTCGTTTCTTAGAACGAAATTGGTTGTATTGTAGTTATGGTTCTCATTGATATTTATTTGTGATATTTTGATTTATGTTTGTTAAATTATATCCGTTTTGTTAGATGTAAGAAATATTTCGGGAGGAGTTTTGGCGAAAACGGGATCGTCCTCGAGAATTATACCCCGACGCGTCTAGCAAAGATGCCCCCGTCCCTCCTGACCTCCCTGTCCCTAACTGTGACTGTGGTTTCCCGGCCCAAGTTTTTCGATCGAAACATCTGGACACAGCGGCGCGTTGCTTCTACACATGCAGTCGTTTTAATGTAAGAAATTGTTTCCACTATCCTTTTTCTTTATTTGTGTAAGTATGCTACTAATATTTTATTAGAATCTCGTTGTGTAGGACCATGAGATGTGCTTTTTCTTTTAGTGGATCAACGGTGCAGACAAGTTTGATCTTAGGTACCTCCTTTTCGACGATTGGTTTAGAGGGAGACATCCACGTGAGCACTTCAAGCGGTGGGTTCCACCCCCCTAACCCTCCGCTAATGACGGCTAAGGAGAAGCACCTAGCCACAATTAGACGATTCGAGGAACCTCCTCTGTGCGATTGCGGAGATCGAGCTGTGATAAACCCTGAGAATACGTTGAAGTTTGTGTGTCCAAACAAGCATGAAGTAAGTGCAAAGTATATGTGTTCAAATCTTAAGCTATATGTGTTCATGTACTAATATCTCATTATTTAGGTGTTTTCAATGGCGAAGTGTCATTTCAAGGAATGGTTGTATGGTCCTAAGAACCAATGGTCGAAAGAACCACAGAGGGTTAAGGAAAAGAAGAAAGAAAGGGTAATCTACAAAGCACCTCCTGTCATGTGCGAATGTGGTGTTAAATCTAACTATGGCCTAGTCCCTTCAGGAGCTTGGAATAGGCCATTATTGCGGCCATATGATTGAGTATGATGAGGTTCGTTATTTTTGTGGTAAACATGGAATCGTATTTTGTTTCTTTTGCTAAGACATATATGATATAATATTTCTTTTGAACAGAGCACTAGAAAATACAGGTGGGAATGTTATGATGGTCAAGCTAAGTTCTTTGATGAACTGAAGAAGAGGCAACTAATTGCACTGGAAGAGAGGATATGGACCTGACTATGTCAACCTATTCGTTAAACATCACAAAGAAAAGATTCAGTGAGTTTGCTAGACAACGCGGTATTTGCAACCTGATCGATGTTGGGCTTAACAAATGGGGATTGGAGAGGCGGATGACATTAGAGGAGGAGAGGGCAAGGAATGAGGCAAGGAAGGAGATAAGAGTATAGATGCAGGTCTTGAACGAGCATGCTGCTATATTATGTGCCAGTGAGTGCTTGAAAGCCTTTTTTCGTTTCCTGATTTTAAATATAATATAATCGCGTTGCTAACTGATTGCATTTTATACATGAAGGGATTGGTTGCAGCGAGGAACATGCTGCATAGGTGGCTCATGCAAGGTATGGGAAGAAGAAGTTAGATGAGCATAGATCGTGAGTTGGTCGCACCGTTCAATCATCGATTGTGTTGTCTGATGAGGGAGACAAGGATGAGGACGACACTGGCAGACTGAGTGAGCTCATTGCTCTAGTAGAGGCGGGCATGCAGACACAGGAGGCTGAGGACGACGCTGGTAGACTGAGTGAGCTCATCGCTCTAGCAGAGACGGGCTTGCAGGCGAAGGAGGCTGAGAACGACACTAGCAGACTGAGCGAGCTCATCGCTCTAGTAGAGGCGGGCTTACAGGCAGAGAAGGATAACGACGCATTCTTCACTCAGGCCGCAGTGGCCGTAGATGAAGTGGAGGCCTCTTACTATAGGCGACAGGCAGGTCAGAGCAACGCAGGTGATCCTAGCCACAACAACAGGGTTGTGGTAGATGACTGGTACTCAGATGATGAGTTGCTTACTCAGTACGTTTCAAACTGGGGATTTGAAAGTGCATTTGCCCCTATGTCTACTGTCGGCACGTACTTCTAGTATTAATATGTTGTGTAATGTGGCATAGTATTGAACTTTTCATTATGTGGTTGTTTTCATTATTTATGGTCTTAATATTCCGCTTAATGGTACGGACGTATTGAAATGTGAACACTTGCTAAAAAAACCTAATGACGTATGGCATTATATAAATCAACACACAAAACACATGAAATGGCATGTGACTACATGTACCAAACCTGGGTACATAGTTTCCTTCGACTAAACCTAACATGCCTTAGGTAATTAAACCAAACAACAAACACATAGATGTGGTATGTGAAAAAGATAAAGTCATCCTAGTAGTGTGGCCACATAGCAAATTGTGTTGCACCTTCTCCATAGTAGCCTCCCATTGTTGTTGTTGGTGGTGGCAGGGGTGACGGGGGAGGCCCCTTGTTGTTGTGGTTAGGGCAGGTGCAATATAGATCATTACAGAGTGTCTCCTATGAATCGGCACCATTGTTGTTGTCGTCATATCCGTCGTCCTTATAACCGCTGCTAACTTCCCTTTCTAGATCGAAGATACGGTCCTGTAGGTAGTAGATGTACTCCGCATGCGGATAAATAGGTCGAGGATCGACCCACCTACTGAACCCACAGTTTTCTTTCGCCAAGGAAGACTATAATAAGTATGTCGTGTAAGTGATATACAAGAGAAACATATTGAAGAAACAAAAAGTAATAGCAATTACCCATGCTCGCGGGCATTTAAGGAAACGACGACCTCCATCTATTCCCTCGGTGAACATCTGCACTAGGCAGTCCTCACCATGCATGTATTTTGGTCCATTCTTCTTTTCTTTCATCGTATCCTCTTAGTAGTGCCTCTTTGGTGAAATCACTTTTGCTCTCAACTGGGAACATCTCATAAAGAGCTTCCTCAAAGAAATCGGGACCAAGAGGACCCTCCCACCCCCAGGTAGTTTCCTTCCCTTTTCCTCTCTCTCTAGACGACCCTCCAGACATTGGTACTACAACAAAAGAAAATGCTGAGGAGCATGCTAGTACTATGTCAGTGATATGATAAATCACTGCTGTCCCTGTATCTGAAAAGTCTATTTTTATTATCTGAAAAGCATAGAATCATTCACTATTGCTTGGTAACCCTATATTTGTCTACAAAGCGTATGTACGATACGTTTGGATTATACACTTTCTAATAAATTTATAGTTAATTTGTGTACTATATTTATGCCTTTTTAGCAGTGTAGTATGATTATTGTTTCATGGAAAAAATTCACAAGAGTTTCCCTTGTTTTAGGAGTATCCACAGTTACAAACAGAGACATCATTATATATTCCAAACATTTAATCATCCAAGGAGCAAAATGCAACAACAACGAACATCACAACCAACATAATATGTCCTGCGCCATCCAAATAGTCCACAATGTCCATATAGTCCCAAATAGTTATAGAAAAGTAAATACAAAATCCATAATAGTGCATACTAACAACTACCACATCCCTCACTGTCTCCTACTCTTGCCCTTACCCTTGTGACCGAGAGCGCTCGTACCTGGAGTGTAAGGGTCACGTGGACGGCGTCGCCTAGTGCCTAGAGGCGGTGTAGGATGAGTCAAGGGAGCATCATGGAGCTGAGAGGGGCCAAGCTCCTCGTGCCTCTTGTCCACATCATCGTCATTGTCGTCTTCCTCATCCTCGTCTCCATCCCTTGTAGCTGCTTGACTAGAGAAACCCAAGGCTCCTCTGCCTACGGAAGGAACGTACAAGTCTTGCGTCGTGTCTGTCCTGCAACCACAACGACCAGCTGCATGGCGTAGACAACGTGACAGCCTCTATTATACAAAACTATGTTAACTGAAAGAATCTAACATATTAATGATATGTTTAAAAGAATATTTTTAATCTTACGTCCAGAAAGCCAAGTATGTAGTCGTCGTTGACTCTCGGCCGAACACGCTTGATCTCTTCAACTGAGCATTTGAGTGTATTGCCCTGCAACAAAGTTCTTAATAATAATACTTCTGAACAGATAGCAATAGGTTTTGTTTTCTTTTGTACAAGAATCTAACGTATTATAAGGGTTATACGGCTCGAAGGTTGCACTAACTACAATAGATAACTCCAAATATCGGTCCAAGAACACCTAATGTATTGTTATGCAACTTAACATACAAAAATAAGGCAATTGGCTTACCACTCTGTCTAAGATCGGTCCTATCTCCACCTACCTTCCTACACGAGTCGACTGGTCATACGCCGTGTCTTCATCGTCTGAGGACTCAATGTCGGCGTAGTCAGCTTCAGTCCACTGTAGCCTCAGCCTGCACCATGTCGCACGCTGGTACCAAGCTTGGTACCGCCTAAACTCATGGTTCGTGTGTGGCTCGTTGTTGTCGTCCATGTTGTCGTGCATCTCCTCCCATTCCTCAATGAAGGACTGGTGGTGCCTCTCCCAGTTAAAAATCTTCTTGTTCCTCTGACGATCCAACCTGCACGTATGTCATCGTTACTTGAATCCATGTACATGTCACCAAATTAATAGAAATAGTCCATCATCATAAGACATTTGAAATACCAAAACACTTACTTGTGTAAGTCAACCCCAGTCGAGAACAGAGCCATAGGCCAAAGCTGTCTCACTCCAAATTGGCGTGCAACCCTATCTGGCAGATGGTACTCGACAGCATAGAAGTAGATTAGAGGGCACCTCATCCTATAGAAGTCATCGTCGGCCCCACAAACGTTGCTCAGCTGAAAAGGAAGTGCGTCCTCTACACCATACGGCTCCCACTCCACCTACAACATAGTCCAAACAAGATGTTAGATGGTATACTAATCCTTTTCAAACCAGCATGGGAAAATAAAATTTACTTACACTAGACAGTCAGTCAGCAGTGTCTAGCTCATTGGTGAACTCAATGTACGCCCGGTCTAACCTCAGCGTACGGAAACCCTGGCCTGATCCCAAAGGTATGTCCACGTCGACTAGCCATCTTGGAGGCTGACCTTAGAACCACTCATGATGAATCTAGAACCTAGGACAGCCAACTAGAAGATGAGCCCACATCCACAGCTGTAACAGGTACACACATCCACCAAGTGAATGGGCTTGATGAAGACCTGACGACACCCCTCGCACAGCTTGCAGTATAGAAAACACAAGACTGCAGAGCCCCAGCTGTAGTGACCTGCCTGGTCCCAGTCACCGAGGATAGTGGATCCACATCCAGGACTGCACTGTCACCCGTGGATGTCAGGGAAGAGAATGCTGGCAAACAGGTGTAGGATCCACGCCCTGTAGTAGTATCCAACTGTCTCCTCATCTGCCTCCTCAGGGTACTATATGAACTCTTCCCATAGCCAGGAGATGGGAACTCTAGAAGTGTGAGCCACTTGCTTGCCAAGCTCACGCCCAAGGAAGGCCTCCACTCATGCTCTCCAGCCCTCTGACCTGCACTGCCCGGTGACTGGGTTGCCGTGAATCATTAGGCCTAGCATCTTCTGACAGTCTTGGAGCGTGACTGTCATCTCCCCAAAAGGTAGGTGGAAGCTGTGAGTCTCTGGCTACCACCTATATTTAAGATAAAGCAATATTAATTGTCAAAAAGTCAATTGCATGAATAAATGGCCATGAATGGAGGCAATGATTCAATTTAATACCTGTCAACCAGCGCAGTTATGGCCGCTGAGTTGAACTTGGGCAACCCACGACGAATCTGAAAAGAGATGACATCTAGGCCAGCTCTTTGTAGAAAAGGAGTGTACCTGTCATCGTACCGCATGTCCAAGAACCCACTTTGGGTTCTAGGACGAAGGAGTGTACCTGTCGCCAGCTCTTTGCAGAAAAGGAGTGTACCTGTCGTCGTACCGCATGTCTCCCATGCCTCGTCCTTCCGGTATCTAATCCATAACCATCATGTGTCTTGTCCTCTGCCTTGATCCACACTTGTTCCAACGGTAAGCTAGATCCGCAATGTACTTCGGCCCATCATATGGAGGCCACTCTCTAGGGTCCTAGAAAGATACGAAGCGGGGGCTCCATATGTGCACAAGCGTGTCAACACTGAACTCGTGAGGTATCCTCCTCTCGATATTATAGTTGCGATGCCTAGCTGCTGCTACCAAATGAGAACATAGAAAGTGGTACTGCCTTGGTTTACCACAAGTGCACTTGAAATCTTGGAGGACAACCACATGTATCCTCGACTCTCGGACCTCGCCGTCGGACATTGTACCGCCCCTATGCTCAACCTGATAAGTCCCTGTGGTGTGGTCAAAGCATGCAACCTCATGTGTGCCAGCCCTTTCTCTTGCCTTCTCTAGGTGTGACTTTGGTTTCGGAGCCCATATCTCTCCATCACTCCGCAACTGTAATGCATGGGCGTGTCTATCGTTGAACCAGGCAACAAGCTTATAGAAGGTGAATTGAATGATTGCATTCACGGGTGCCACACCACGTATCCCCAATAGCAACTTATTGAATGACTCTATCATGTTACTGCACTGAAACTCGTACCTCCATCCACCGGCGTTGTGAGCTCTCGTCCATTTCTCCAAATCCCTCATCAAACATGTGAGCCATTGTATGCCTTCTGCATTTGATGCGGTTCTAACCTGCACCAACTTTCCCTTAAAGTACTTGTCCTTAAGCTATCGAGTAGCCTCCTAGAATAGATCAAAGTTACCCTTGACACTATTCTTTCGGAGTAGATTCTCGGTAAGGTGCCGAGTACAGCAACGATGGTGCAAAGGTGCATACCCCTCTATCTGCTCTCGCACGACATTAAGTATGCCCTGATGCCTATCAGATATGATGCCAACCTCATTGCTAGGCCCAACCACGTGTATCCGGACTAGCCTCAAGAACCATCCCCAACTATCATTGTTCTCCTTCTTAACCAAAGCAAATGCCAAAGGAACTAACTTATTGTTCACGTCACAAGATATGGCTATAAGAAGTGTGCCCTGGTATTTGCCAATCAAGAATGTACCATCAATGGAGAAGATGGGATGACAGTGCCTAAAGGCCTCGACACACTGAGAGAAAGCACCAGAAGGCATGGAAGAATATCTGCCTCCCATCCTTCCATGCATTAGGTTTTGGGATGTACTCATAATGCATTCATGGATTCATCGCTTTGATTGCATTGAAAAGAACTGGCAGCTGGTCATACCCATCCTCCTAGTCCTCTATATATCATCTTCCACGCTCGCTGCTTAGCCCTTCATGCTTTACCATAAGTTATCACATATCCTCTATACAACGCCTTAATAGTCCTAATAATTATCCTTACCTTCATGTTGGGTTCTCCCTGCAAAATTCCCATCAATCGCTTGGCAATGAGGGTAGATGTCAACTGCCAATGCCTCAGTGTCAGCTCATGGTCAGCACAATTGTGTGGCCCAGCAACTTTTGTGATCTTCTATTTTTCAGTTACCTGTTGCTTCCTTGCACAAACCCTCCATGGACAGCGTTCCTTGTCACACACAACTATGTAATGGCGCTCCGCATATAAATGCAATACCCTGTAAGGCCTCTTTCGTATCACTACAAAAGCTTATAATCACCACTTCAAAGCAGGGAGGTCATTGAACACCCTCTCATTCTCAATTTCCATGTTAGGACTGGCCTCAGGAGCTTCTAGGAGCTCATCATCACGTCCTTCTACAAACGTCTGATCGGAATGAGCAAGATCGCTGAACTCGTGAACTCTAGGATCACGGCGGCCGAGAAAGATACGCCTTATCATCTCAATATCACTCTCCGTCAGCTCTTTAACAGGGCGATCATCATCAGAATCAAGAGCCCTAGTCATCTCATATGGCTCCGAATCATGCATAATTTCAACACTATTGGAGCCACAGAATCCATCTCCAAAGTGCACTTGCGCAGCAACAGGGGGCACATCCACATTCTCAGGAATGTCTCCTGCAACATCAGTATAGAAATAAAGAAAAAATAAAAGAAATAGATGTAAGGAACGGGGTAAGCTCCCAAAAACCATGCGGTTAAGACACTTACTTGGATGATTCTGTGTCAAAGGGATCTCATAAGGAGGATCTGCCACGGAAACATGAGTCTGACAACCATATATAAATACCGTATTGGGGGCAGATTGAGCATCGGGAACCATAGGTGCAATCTGCATATGCAGGTAAGGTTCCGGAATGGGAAGGTCGATGTGTGCCTGATGATCCATTGTTGGGGTAAACCCATGACAGATGGGATCAACTAACACCCGACGCACAACCACGTCCAAACATTGCAGCTGGCTCTTCATAGCCGATTTCACATAGTTCTCCCACTGATCCGCACAACCAATTGAGATCATTCGCCTAAAGATGTTCGGAGGAGAACCTAGGTGCAGTACACCATCAACTGCAATATCATCATCTCCAAGGCAATGCAGCTTCTCCCGAGCCTTTTAACCATCTCACTAAATGAAGGCCTATCATTGAATAGCACATGCACGTTTTGCATATCAAGAAACTCAACATATCCATAGCGATCGCTTTCAACGGTACCTCCATGATATATGGTCACTAGGTTATTCATCTAGTTCAAACACGTAACGAAACACATGTCCTTTAGTCAAAATTAGATGATAGATAGTACCTAACAATTACTTTTAGCTACAAACTAAGTAATCAAGAAAATAACTACGTATATATATACAATGTACTCACTAAATAGCTAGATCATATGTAGTTAACTAAATATATAACTACATATCTAAGTAGCTATCTAACTATATCTATGAACCTATGTATCTATGTTACTATCTATCTACATATATATCTCACTAGATCACTAACTAAATCAACTACCTGAGTCATCACATTAACTAGTAAATAACAAATGCCAACTAAGTAGGTACATTGCATATTCATAATTTTTACCTTCCTAAAGATTGATCCGCGGACGTCGACGGAGTCGCAGCGGACGATGGGCTTGGGTCAGGTCGACGATATGGACCGGCGGTGGCACGGCCGGCCGCTGCAAGTGGCGGGGTCAGCGGTGGCGTGGCCGACGACAGCGGTGGCGGGCGCGAGAGGCACGCCGGCGCTAGACGGCGGCAAGGCGGGGCGAGGCGCGGGGCGTGGAGCGGGGCGGGGGGGGGGGCGTGGCCAAGGGGCGCGGGCCGTTCGCTGGGCGCGTGGCGCGAGGCGGACTCGGGGCACGTGTGCGGGCGCGGTGGCGCAGCGCGGCGGCGGAGCTCAGCTATCCTAGGGCGAGAAAGGGAGAAGAAGAGAGGAAAGGCGCGGGCCCAATAGGTATTAAAGGCTCGGCGTCATTCACGTTGGCGCCGAGCTCCCTGCTAGATCATCCAGCGTGCCCAGGAGCTTGGTGCCAGAGATGCGGCACCAGCATCAATGGCGCATACCTCAGCGTCAGCATCAATGGCGCCGAGCTAATGGTCCATTTTTTAAATTCTTTCTGCCAGAAGTCTATTTGTGAGAAACTTAAAAAAAAAAGGTTAAATTATAAAAAATTCGGTACCGGTGGCTCTGGCCTTGGTTAATTTCAATGCACTGCAATGCAATGGTCCATGCATCCTGTAAGAGTACTCCCACTGCTCTGTTCTCCTCCATGTGGCTCTCCGTGCGGCGATGCGCGCGTGTGTACGTATTTGCTTTGTTGTTTGCAGATCAGATGTTTGGAAGGGTTTTTTTTAAGGTCCGGTTTAGTTTCCAAAAATTTTTATCCCAAAATGTCAAATCGAATTTTACGGTACATGCATAGAGTACTAAATGTAGACGAAAAAAACTAATTACACAGTTCTCGGCAAAATCGTGAGACGAATCTTTTAAGCCTAATTAGTCCATGAAAAGCCTTAAGTGCTACAGTAACCCATATGTGCTAATGATCGATTAATTAGTATCATTAGATTCGTCTCGCAGTTTTCTGATAGATTGTGTAATTTGTTTTTTTATCACTATCCAAAAACTCTCCCCAACATTCTTCCTACACATAGATGTGACACTAAAAATTTTTTATTTCGCAAACTAAACGCACCCTTAGCCTCTCTTTGCAGGAAATGTTTTCCTCCATCTCGATCTTGTAACTTGTAGCATCTACTCCTATCTAGGAGTAGCACTAGTAGTATCTTTTTCCTGCTGCACAGCCTGCTCATGCATGAGCTGTGCTGAGCACGGGTATAGAGATCGATAATAGATATGCCAGATCGGTCGATTTTTAGGGCGGTTTAGTTTCCAAAAATTTTCACTCTAGAATGTCACATCGAATTTTACGGTACATGTATGGAGTACTAAATATAAACGAAAAAAACTAATTATACAGTTCTCAGTAAAATCGCGAGACGAATCTTTTAAGCCTAATTGCCCATGAAAGCCTTAAGTGCTACAGTAATCCACATGCGCTAATGACCGATTAATTAGTATCATTAGATTCGTCTCGAAGTTTTCTGATGGGTTCTGTAATTTGTTTTTTTATTAGTATCCAAAAACTTCTCCCGACATCCTTTCGATATATCGATATAACACCTAAATATTTTTATTTCGTGAACTAAACATACCCTTTGCCAGTGCAGAAAAAGAAAGGTTGCTATCTTTGAGATTTAGGTCCAGCTTTAGCAAAGGGTGCTGGAAAAAGAGGAGAGATAGCGACTCTCATTAGGCTTTTTCCTTCTTTCCTCTTGGTCAGAAGTCAGAACAGACAGGAGGGCACACGCGCAGTACCCGATCTGAGCAGCACTGATTTGTGCAGCTTATGATGTGATTTGGGTTCAGCTAGCTAGGATTATTATTAAGTTGTGAATTTTAGAAATTTGGCTATGGTAACATTTTCGTTTTTATTTGATAATTAGTGTTCAATCATGGACTAATTAGGCTCAAAACGTTCGTCTCGCAATTTTCAACTAAATTGTGCAATTAGTTTTTTTCGTCTACATTTAATGTTCCATGCACGTATCGTAAAATTCGATGTGATGGCTACTGTAACACTTTTTAGAAAACTTTTTGGAAACTAAACCAGCACTAACTGTATGCGTTTCATCAGTGATTAAACCGTACGGACATGACTTAAATCACATAGGAGTACTCAGATCATCACATCTCCTATCTCATGTGTGGGAGTATGTACCGTGCATTTGGCAAAAGTGCATGCCATGCACGAATGCATGTTGTCGAGCTAGCTAGCTAGGACTAGGAGTAGCTAACGAGCTGCTAGCTAGGAGCAGCTAGTCGTGCATTAGTTGGTGGGTCTGCACCAACAAATGAGTCACATCATGTCGTGTTATCTTCGTTTCGAGGCTCGTTTAGTTTTAAAAACTTTTTCTCAACAGTGCTACAGTAACCATCCCATCAAATCTTACGATGCATGTAGAGCATTAAATATAGACGAAAAAACTAATTGCACAGTTTGATTGGAAATCGCGAGACGAATATTTTAAGCCTAATTAGTCTATAATTAAATACTAATTATCAAATAAAAACGAAAATACTACAATAACTAAAATCCCAAACTTCACCCAACTAATCAGGCCCTTATTTAGCGGTGCCAGTAGTGCTGGTATGGGGTGACGACGGCTGATGATACTCCTTCCTATCCTATACTGAGAGGGAGACACAGATTGTGCCTTCACCCAACTAATCAGGCCCTTATTTAGCGGTGCCAGTAGTGCTGGTATGGGGTGACGACGGCTGATGATACTCCTTCCTATCCTATACTGAGAGGGAGACACAGATTGTGCCTGCGTATGCGGATCTTTCAGACTTAAGAGTTCATATACACACACACTGAATATCATGGTCATTAATTTTGGAGTTAAATGTATTAGAGGTCCATTAACTTATGAGGAAGTTTCGATTAGGCCCATCAACTTACAAAGTGGATTTTTTGGTCCATAAACTTTGTCGTCGTAAACTAATAGTCCAAAACCAGCCACGTCAGCACCAATATCTGATGTGGCCATGCCACGTAGGCAGCTCCTAGGTCAGACCATCATGCCAGCTGGCCTGGGCATGCCGCGGCACTCTGCTCGCGCGTCACGAGAAAAAGGAGGGGCGGGGCGCTCCTGCAGAGCCCTGCTCGGCACATAGCGCAGGCACGCGGGGCGGTACGGAGCAGTGCGGAGTCAACGGCTGCTGCTGCAGAGGAAAGACCGGGGCGCACGCAACAGGGCAGAGCCGAGGCGTGGGGTCACGCGGCGCTCGCGCGAAGAACGAAGACGGCGGCGCCTGCTCCTGTTCGGTGAGAGAAAGAAGAGAGCTGTCTGAAGAACAGATGAGCAGGGAGCCGCCACTATCCGTGCCGTTGTGCCGTCGATCTCCTCGATCCACGTTGGCGTCGTGTGCAGAGATGTGGCTGCCTCCTGGCTTGTTAGCTTTGCACGTGAGCACGTATCTGCAAGCACACATGCACATGCATGCATGTAGCTCGACGCACTCCGGCGTCGTGGTGATGGCTTGACGGTAGATGGCATGGGCGTTCGTCGATCAGCCGCTGATTGGCGTGTGTGGTTAGCTGGCCGACCTCGCCCTCCTGTGCCTGCTCTTCCGACAGGCCGTGGCTTCCGTGCGTTCCTCCCGTCGGCGTTGACAATGGAACTCGGTGTAGCGTGCGTGGACACAGACCGACGCAGGTGCTCACGAACGAAGCCGCCGTTGTTGTGGCCATGCGGGCGTGCGAGCAAGTACTGCCGCCGCTGCCACAGGGCACGAAAGAAGGCCCGCCGCGGGCCGTGGCATTGCGCCAAGGCAGGCTGGCAGCCGCCCGACGAGGCTGTTGCCGCTCAGGTCCAGCTCCACGAGCTGGCTGGAGGATCCACCGTCGAGCTGGTTGGATCCCAGGCGTAGCTGCTGCAGCCTCCGCATCCTCGACCTCTCCGGCAACGCCTTCTTCGGCGCCATCCCGGGGTCCCTGTTCACCGCCTCCTCCGCGTTGTAGGAGCTCTAACTCTCCCACAACGGCTTCTCCGGCGGGGTACCGCCGCAGCTGGCGCTCCTAGGAGCCCTGACGCGGCTCGAGCTGTAGCACAACATGCTCGCGGGGCCCCTACTGAGGCTGGGCGCAATGCGCTCGCTGGTCCACCTCGACGTGAGCGGCAACGCGCTGTCGGGCTAGCTGCTCGGCGCACCGGGGACGCTGCCGCCGTCGCTCTGGTCCGTCGCGGCGCGCAACAACTCCTTTTCCGGGCCGCTGAGCGCCGCGACACTGGCCGCGCTCCCCGCGGTGCGGGTGCTGGACCTCACGGGCAACGCGGTGTCCGGCGCGGTCCCGGGCGCCGCGCTCGCGCACCCGGCGCTGCAACAGCTGCGCCTGGGATCCAACCAGCTCGACGGTGGATCCTCCAACCAGCTCGTAGAGCTGGACCTGAGCAGCAACAGGCTCGCCGGGCGGCTGCCAGCCTGCCTTGGCGCAATGCCACGGCCCGCGGCGGGCCTGCTTTCGTGCCCATGTGGCAGCGGCGGCAGTACTTGCTAGCACGCTCGCATGGTCACAACAGCGTCGGCTTCGTTCGTGAGCACCTGCGCCGGTCTGTGTCCACGCACGCTACACCGAGTTCCATTGTCAACGCCGACGGGAGGAACGCACGGAAGCCGTGGCCTGTCGGAAGAGCAGGCACAGGAGGGCGAGGTCGGCCGGCTAACCACGCACGCCAATCAGCGGCTGATCGACGAACGCCCATGCCATCTACCGTCAGGCCGTCACCACGACGCCGGAGTGCGTCGAGCTACATGCATGCAGGTGCATGTGTGCTTGCAGATACGTGCTCACGTGCAAGCTAACAAGCCAGGAGGCAGCCACATCTCTGCACACGACGCCAACGTGGAGGAGATCGATGGCACAACGGCACGGATAGCGGCGGCTCCCTACTCATCTGTTCTTCAGACAGCTCTCTTCTTTCTCTCACCGAACGGGAGCAGGCGCTGCCGTCTCCGTTCTTCGCGCGAGCGCCGCGTGACCCCATGCCTCGGCTCCTCCCTTTCGCGTGCGCCCCGGTCTTTCCTCTGCAACAGCAGCCGTTGACTCCGCACTGCTCCGTACCGCCCTGCGGGCCTGCGCTCTGTGCCGAGCAGGGCTCTGCAGGAGCTCCCCGCCCCTCCTTTTTCTCGTGACGCGCGAGCAGAGTGCCGCGGCATGCCCAGGCCGGCTGGCATGATGGTCTGACCTTGGAGCTGCCTATGTGGCATGGCCACATCAGATGTTGGTGCTGACGTGGCTGGTTTTGGACTATTAGTTTACAACGACAAAGTTTATGGACCAAAAAATCCATTTTGGAAATTGATGTACCTAACCGAAACCTTCTCATAAGTTAATGGACCTCTAGTGCATTTAACTCTTAATTTTACCATGCGGCGCCTCTCGCCGCTTTATCATTCTGGGACGTAATCAGTTGGCATAAACTCAGGATTTCGATTACTCCGGCCTCTTTCCCAAACCCTGATACGAAACATTTACTGATCCCATGATATATACTCCCTCCGTTCCTTAATATAAGCCATATAATTTTTTAAAGAAAATTCCAAAATATAGGTACGTATCAGCTCCCACGCCGATTAGTTTGGAAACCTTTCCACCGTACATAGCACATGCCCCCAACGAATCCCTTAGATTTAGGAAGCAATCTGATTGGGAGAGAGAAGATGGCATGATTTTTCTTTTTTTTCTCGGTCTCACATCCTTCCCCAAGCCATGCGTTAATATTGGTGCTAAAAACGATATGGCTTATATTAAGGAACGGAGGGAGTAGCTTTTTCTGCAATTCATGCGATGTCTTTTACGTTCTGAACAGGAGCCCAGGCCTAGCTGAATGTATAATGTTTTTTTATCTTAAATAAAGGGCAGATCCAGTACCGGAGGCTCCCACGTGAGTGAGGTCTGAGAAGGAAAAAACCGAGGCAAGCCTTTCTCTCGCAAAATCTACGCAGAGACTACTTCGAACCTGTGACCTGGTGACTCGGTGAGATAGCTCTCACCACTGCACCAGGCCTACCCTTCTTTTTTTATCTTACATAAGTACCTATTAAATTCTACTTATATATAAAGATGACATTCTTTTGCTAAATGTAATCCAATAGTTGACTCGATACATCCTATATATTTCTGACAACAATGGTAGTGTCTTTGTCCCTCTAGTGATTCTTGCGTGCAAATGAAGACCATTAATCTCGCACTCTCAGTCTTTCAGTAGCAAACAATGACTTATAAAAATTGTTACAAAATTAACGCGAATTGTTAGATTCAACAACGACTTATTTTTTGGCGAGGCAGGGGACTAATATATGTTATATATTGTTCCAGAGCATATATATGCATAGCGACACATTTGCCTCCGGAATCACAAAGATATTCTCTGCTGGGCTAACACTACTTCAGTTACTGATGTGTGAAGATATAAAATACTAAAAATCTTTAATTTCATGGACTTTGACCTACACATATATTGTAAAACGAAAAATTACGAAATGCTAGCGCTAGCATTAAGGATGATTAAATCAAGTACATTATCTGCATAGGCTACTAGTATATATCATCACTCTTGACATATATAGATTTAATATAACGTCGTGACTATTTGTTCACTGCCGACCCCTTAATATATATCATACTCAATTGACTTCGAATTTGTAACTAAAATTTGCAATTCTCAATTGGGGTATATATGCATGGGATATAGTAAATGATAGAATAAATGGTCTTAAAGCTTTTAGATTCCAATATGCAGTTAGAGCAACTCTAAGAAACTCTCTATATCCTTCCTAATTGTTAGGAATAGAAATTTTAATGAAAAAATACCCTCCAAAAGCTTTTTTGTTTGGTTCTCCAAATATAACTATCTAATATTTTGGATTTCTCGCTGGCCAAAGATAGAAAACAAGAATGACTCTCTAGAGTACACACAATATATAGAAAAAAAGTTGAATAACAAAAAGATATAGAAAACGATTTTTTATACAAATAACTCTCCAGATAATGATTTAGAGAGTGAACTTTACAAAGACTCTTGGAGATACTCTTACAGTTGAATCTTGTGGGAAGCTCTATTTTCAGATTTAATCTGGGAAAAGATAAATCTTACCTGATAAGTGTTTTAGATGGTTGAAACATAAATTTTGATGCGAGTATATATATAGAAAACTTAAGTGTCCCCCAACATGCAGTTCCATTTACACTTTATTAGTTGCATTTAGTATAAATCGAAATCACACACATATATTACAAACGCTTTTTCAAGTGTATTTTTACTTTTTAGTCACCTAAAAAAGTGTATTTTTAGTAAATATAGTGTAATATAAAATTTAGGGTGACGCCTGATTTTGTGTTAGTGCATATGTCAGATCAATCTAATCTTAAAGTTGGATGGCTGAGTAATCTATAAGTGGATAGCAAAACTTATGTACCTAAAAAAGTCTGACATCTTACGATTTAAAATGGAGAGAGTATTAAAAAGATTTCAAGAGGACGTTTAATTTGGGTGGGGTTCCTCCTTAATTGCTCATATGAAGTATGCCATGCACATATAATTGCTCGACATGAAACAGAAGGGTATATCAAGAAACTCGTCAAAATGATAGCCAAAATCGTCAACGTTCCAAATTATAAGACATTTTGGTTTTTTTATATACATTAGTTTAACTATTGTCGGGGACGTAATACTGGGGTACCCAATGAGGTGGAACTAATAACCATCAAACGTTGATGTTTCCAAACAGACAAGAACGCAACTGCACTTCTTGTCCATACGACCGAAGGTTGGCCGTGCCTCGTCCGGCCCCTGAGGGTTGGCTCCGTCTCGCCCGACCCTGGAGGGCTCGACTCCGCCTCGCCCGACGGCTGAGGGCTGGCTCCGCCACGTCCGACCCCTGAGGGCTGGACTCCGCCTCGCCCGACGTCTGAGGGCTGGCTCCACCTCGCCCGATGGATAGGGGCAGACTCCGCCTTGCCCGACGACCGAGGACTGGATCCGCCTTGCCCGACGACCGGGGACTAGCCTCGCCTCGCCCAACCCCCGAGGGTTGGGCTCCGCCTCACTCGACGTCTGAGGGTTGGCTCCGCTTCGCCCGACGTCTGAGGGCTGGCTCCGCTTCGTCCGATGTCTGGGGGCTAGCTCCGCCTCACCCGACGTCTGAGGGCTGGCTCCGCCTCGCCCGACGCCCCGGGGCAGTCTTCGCCTCGCCCAACGTCTGCACCCTACTCCTTCATAATGACGAGCACAGGGTAGGACACTCAAGTCAACCGCAGTACCGAGGACCATACCCTGCACGCCTGTGGGAAAGTACCGTCAGGATATGATAGGACTGGCGCTTTAATCCCTTCCAGGCATGATAGAGCCCGAACAGTGTTGTAGGCGCTGACTTTTGTCTTACAATGTTGTGGACGCCGCCATCAGCCTTCGGACGCGGATCCTAACATAAGCATACGACAACCACTACAATTCAGGAGGGAATTCACATCATCTACAGTACAGACGTACGGTCACTTCCCCGTCTGCTCCCCGTGGGGTCATGGCTCGGCACCCTGGCACGCCACACCGTCCGCCGGAGTAGGATGGGACGTGACCACTTACTGAACGAAGCCAGAGCACGGCCCTATTAGGATCAACGAACGTGCTATCCCTAGCA
This sequence comes from Miscanthus floridulus, assembly GCF_019320115.1. Classification (NCBI taxonomy): domain Eukaryota; kingdom Viridiplantae; phylum Streptophyta; class Magnoliopsida; order Poales; family Poaceae; genus Miscanthus; species Miscanthus floridulus. The sequence continues at coordinate 111,219,471 of NC_089584.1, forward strand.
CCGTCTGCCATGTCAGCAGAGCAGGCTCAAGGGAAAAGGAAGACCCGACACCTTCGAAGGACCTTCTCTACCTCTGTTTTTTCCTCTTTCTCCCATCTGTAATCTCTGCTCTCCTTGTCTATAAAAGGAAGGGCAGGACGCCCCACTAAGGGACGGATCAATTCGACACATATCACACACACAGCTGAGCAGCAACCAAGCTCTCAGCGCCCTTTTGACCTTTCCATCAGAGATTTAGGACCTGTCCCTCTCTCGACCATTTGTACCCTCTACTATGAACTTTTTTTTAGTGCTAATAACATGAGTAGCAGCAAACTGGACGTAGGGATATTCTGCCCGAACCAGTATAAACCTTGTGTTCTTTAGCACACCATCCGGGCCTAACGCACAACAAATACAAATTTACTAGTTGGTGTTTACTCGAAACACCGATAACTATGTATCTAGACATAGTGTATATCAAAGTGCATAACAAAAAATATACGTCTAGAAAAAATAAAACGTCTTATAATTTAGAATGGATGAAATAACTAATAAAAGCCATAATATTAAAAAAATCATATTGTTATTTTACAAGCCAGCACACAATAATATTACTCCTTTGTGTATTGAAAGAAGTAACAAATCCGTATCGCAAACACAGACTGCAAGCCCCGCAGATTTTATTCTGTTTCAGGTCTAGCTTCATACTAATTATGAAACCATCACAAGCTTAACTGCCTCTCCTTAAAAGGCACTTGGAAACCCTGTCACACTTGCACAGCTAGATATATTGTACTTGGGGAATTTTGGGATCAGTGAGCATGAGCATTGTTCCTACCTTAATTAATCTCGATCGAAGAGTTCCAGTAGTATGTAGTCTCCTAGCTAGCCTGATCATGGATGTCCTCGCCGAGCTCAAGGACAGGCTTTGCGAGCCAAGGTTCTCCACCTGAAACTGCTGATCAGCTTCCGAGGAGTAGAACGCCAGCTGATGCGGACGTGGAGCCAAGGAGAGCAGCGACGGGAACGGCGAGTGGTGAGCGGCTGCCACGACCTGCGGCGAGCCTTCGGCGCAGCTGTCATGCACGCCGCCGCTGTTATTCCATGCCTCTCCGCCGGTGCAGTTGTTATACGGCGCCATTGCGCTACTGACCATGCCCAACGCGCTGTTCAGCTCCATGAACCGGTGGTAGCCGCAGCTGGGGAACCTCCCCACCAAGTGGTGGGATCCAGTCCCGTCGACGTCGACGTCGCCCTGCTGGCTGACCTTGGCGCCGCCTCCGTCGCTCGCGAGCGCCGCGGCCGCGGCGATTAGTCCGAACTTCTCCTCGTGCCCCAGCGGCATGTGGGGCGTGAGGTGTCCGACCATGAGGTGCTCCTGCGGCGGGAACTGCAGCGGCGGCAGCTTATCGATCTCGTGGCGCGCGGCGTTGAGCAGCCAGTCGACGACCTTGCTAGGCTGGTTGAGGCCGAGGCGGTCCTGCAGGTCGTAGAGCTGGATCGCCGTGGGCACGGAAAGGCGCACCCGCCGGTCGCGCAGCCCCTTGACGGTCCTCACCTTGCTGTGGCGGTCCTTGCCGCCGAAGACGCGGGAGACGCGCACGATGCGCGACTCCGTCTGCGCCGACCATTGCCGCGACGTCGCCACGGCTGCGTGCTTGTTCTGCTGGTGGGCTAGCAGCTCCTCGACGTTCGCCGCCTCCTGGTTGTTGCCGCCCCTTATCATCGTCTTATGAGCCCAACGGCGCCGCCCGTCATCAGCTAGCTAGCTGCGTGTCGGTGTATCATCCACTGCAACTGGTCAGCCAATCAAATTAACAGCATGCTAATTGTAGCATCTATCGTATGCAATAATGCAAGCATAACAGATTCGCATGAAATGGCGCGCCATGGTTGTGCACTATGCATGCAAGCACGGCAGAGGATCTACCGGTTAATGTGTGCCTGTGCCACTGTTCCATTGGGGAATGGGGAAAGCGCTGCAGCTTTATTCGCTCCATGGAACAGCAAGATAGCGGTATGAAACAGTGCAGGTGAGCGCCAGTGAGCTGTGGATCGGTGTGCGCGGCAGTGGCAGCGGCACTATATGCGCTGTGCAAGGGATGATTCCATGATTGAGCGGCCTCCACATCTCTGCTAGCCGCTTTTGCAGGCAAAACTATGAATACATCGTACATGGATTGGTTTCTTTCTTCTGCTCTTTGAAATGAGAAGACGGTAGGATCGAGGCCCAGAAGTTTAGAAAACATTCGTTTTTTTTAAAAAAAAACTTTAGAAAATAACACAAGGGGAAAACACACTGAACTGATTTTTTTCGGACATGCATGATTATAGTATTATGATTTGGATACTTTTGCAACTGTGGTTAGCAAAAGAAGCGTTCAGAGGCCCTTCTGGATCGAAATCATAAGGTTCAGATCCAGACCGTCGCAGGTTGTTCACAAAGAAGAGAAAAGAGTAGAAAGAGAAACAACGATGATCATCTGCAAGACTGCAACTTGTTTTAGGGAAAGCTTTTTTTGGCAGTGGGAAAAAGAAAGAATATATATCAAACAGTACTTCAAAAATTTTGGGGGGAATTAATTAGTATATATGTATAGCAAGAAAGATGAGCGAACAAATCTGTGTTAGATCTGGGGTATTCTAATTAATAAACAAAAGGTTTCAAAAACTAATAAAGAAGAGAAAGGCCTAAAACTTTTTGCAATAATCTTCAAATCCGCAGGACAAACCGTCAAAAATTAACAAATCATCAAGCAACCGACCGAATAAACCGACTGGTAAGGAGGACTTACAGGATCTCTTCAGCATGTTCGACTAGGCTTATACGATTGTAGATTATAAGCTGAAATAGTATTTTTTTCTCACGCCAAATCAATCAAATCAGCCAACGGTAAATAATCCACGTTCGTTTCAGCCGAAACAGGCCGCTTGAAATGGGCAGCAACGAACCCCTGCAAATCAATTGACTTTCTCTGTGCCGGGGCTGCCTGCGGCGACCACCGAGCAAGCAGATCTCGCCGCCGCCGAACTCGATTGCCCGCTTCCGCCGGCCGCCAGGGACCCGACCCTGATCGGTGTAAACCCTAGCGCTACCAGAGGCTAGCTTGAGAGCTGCAGGAGCTAGCAGTGGGGGGAGACGAATGAGATGTGGAAGGCGACCTGCGAAGCTCTAGCTGCTTGTGGTTGTGGTGGGTATTTACACGGCGGCATAAATGATCAGCGTCGTTGTCCAATCCCCGTCCTTTTACCACCACCACACCGTGCACTGCTCCCGCTCCCCCGTCTCAGCTCGCTTCACTCTCCGTCGCCGTAGTGCTGACGCTGACCTGGACCCTGCAGCTCAGCAGATAATAAGCTAAGCTCCAAGGCATAAAAGCCATGCAAATAAGTAGCTGGGGCACCCGGTTCACAGAGAAGAGTATTATATAGCATGTATAGTACAGTACCTATGTAGGGATAGGCAGTACCTAAGGAATTCTTGCAGGCTGCACATGGCATAAAATATGCTGCATCATATCTACTGGAGTACGTGCTCCCGCAGTTCTAAATTGTAAGATGCTTTTGCTTCTCTTGATGCATTGCGCTTTTGTTATGCATTAGATATACATTATGCCTACAAAAGCCAAAAATGTCTAACAATTTAGAACGGAAAGATTATTACTTTTTAGTAGCCTTTTCCTATGGCAAAACTAAAGAAAAGCACTAATCCTAAATGTATGATAGATATACATATCAATATTAAACAATGATGCCACTTTCTAATTTGTTCATGTGGGGGGCGCCTTTTTTTTACTTGATACAGTTTTCTATTTTGAAATTGAACTGAATTTTTTTAGTAACTTTAAAGTTTTGTTTAACCTTCCACCTTTCATACACAAAATTTAACTGAAGTCAGCAATTTATTTTCAAAGGATTCTTGCAAATAGGCCAGACACTATTGACACCTTAATTTTTTGTACGAACCATGAGAAGACGATCGAAAACTGTTGGCGATGTTGAGATGAGCCGTCTGCATATATAACGCACTCATTCCATATTGGACCAAAATACACAGCCTTTTCAAATATTTCAACATCAAAATCTAGGAGGCTAGTTTAGTCTCGGGACCAACCTTCTTTTGAGCAATAACTTACAGGACCACTCTCTAAACTTTTACCCTCAGTTCTCTGTAAAAGACATAAAATTGGAAGAAGATGTTTTCATGGGAAAGTGAAATGCAATTTGGATCGTATCTATCCCCCATATCATTTCAGGAAGGTAAAAACTTTAATAATATTCAGAAATATGCATTTTCATCAATAAACATATTTCATCAACTTTCTGTGCGCCAGGAAAATAAGAAATAGTATAGCTGAAAACCATACTAATTCACTTACATACCCCACTCAACTGTGTATTCACTACCGGAATCCTCAAATTTGCCGAGTGTTTTTATGTTTGCCGAGTGTATTCCCTCGGGCACTCGGCGAATAAGTGATTTGCCGAGTGTTGCGCTAAAAACACTCGGCAAAAAAAACACTCGGCAAAATAGAGGGTTTGCCGAGTGTAAAAAAAACACTCGGCAAAGAGTGGGTTTGCCGAGTGTAAAAAAACACTCGGCAAAGAAATAAAATATTTTTTCTGAAAAAGAAGGAGAAGAAAAAAAATAAAAAAAACCTTTGCCGAGTGTTAGATCTACAACACTCGACAAAGAAATATAAAACCTTTTTTTGAAAAAAGGAGAAGAAAAAAATAAAAAAAAATCTTTGTCGAGTGCTAGATCTACAACACTCGGCAAATTATTTTTTCCTGGAAATAAAAGCCGCACTGCCTCGCACACCACCCCCTTCGTCACCCCGCACGCCGCGCGCCCCTCTCTCCCTCCCCTCCTAGCTCCCCTCTCCCTCCTCCTCCTCCTCCGGCGCCCTCCCCTCCTCCCTCTCCGGCGCGGCCCCGCCCTCCTCCCTCTCCGGCCCGGATCCAGCACGGCTCCGCCGTCCCCCCTCTCCGGCGCGCCCCCTCCTCCTCCCTCTCCCAGATCCGGCGCGCCCCCTTCCTCTCCTCTCTCTCCTGGATCCGGCGCGCCCCCTCCTCCTCCCTCTCCTGGATCCGGCGCCCCCTCCTCCTCCCTCTCCGGCGAGGCCCCGCCCTCCCCTCCTCCCTCTCCCGGCCCTCCCTCTCCCGGATCCGGCGGCGCCGCCCCCCTCCCGGCCCTCCCTCTCCAGATCCGGCAGCGACGAGCGTGGTGGTGGTGGTGGGCGTGGCTGTTGCGGCGGCCTGGGCGTGGTGGTGGTGCGGCGTGGTGGGGCCCTCCCTTATTCCCCGGCGTGGTGGCGGCGACGGTGCTAGTGGTGCGGGCGTGGTGTCGGCGTGTCTTTTTTTATTTTAAAAAAAGTTTGCCGAGTGTTTTTGGGGCACTCGGCAACGTCTTTGCCGAGTGTCCGACAAAAAACACTCGGCAAACTATCGTTTGCCGATACAGGGTTTGCCGAGTGTAACACTCGGTAAACCTTTTGCAGAGTGCTTTTTTAGACTTCGCCGAGTGCCCCTGGCACTCGGCAAACCTCCTGTATCCGGTAGTGATTCGTCATAGCTAGGTAGGAGTACACTGTTTCTGTCCCTAGCGCCCTATCATTTTCGTTTAGTTCTGTCTTTTTTTTCTTTTACCGATGTGAATCAGAATGAATGCTATATGAAGTGCAAGGTACGCATAGGGATCAACCTATATTGATCTAGTGTACCATGCATGCATCTGCAGATCTAGTGTGCCATATTCATATGCCTACATCAGATCAGAACGAATATAATGCCACTGCTGCTGCTTCATGGCCTGGCCACATAATGGTCTATACTCTATACAGTCAGCTAGCACCCACTGATGGCAGCTTACTTGAATCAGCACACAAATCAATGATGATTATTAATCATATGTACAGTAACATTTTTACATAAACTACTGGTTCTTCCATGCATCAGCAATTCAGCACACGCACCGTTTCAGTTCAGCAGCATAGCTAGCTAGGCCAGGTTTAGATTGCAAAAAATTTCAAACCGATGAATAGTAGCACTTTCGTCTTATTTGATAAATATTGTCCAATCGTGGACCAACTAAGCTCAAAAGATTCATCTCGTGATTTCCAACTAAACTGTGCAATTAGTTATTTTTTTTACCTACATTTAATGCTCCATGCAAGCGGCTAAAAATTGATGTGATGGAGAGAGAGTAAAAAAACTTGAAATTTGGAGGTGATCTAAACAAGGCTCTAGTTGCTAGGCCCCACATTTTGCATTGCAATGTCTGATGTCTCTCGCCGCGTTCTGCCCAAGAGGATTGTTAATGGAAACACTGCGCGTTGTGATTTGGCGTTTCCTTCCCGTTACCAAACAAGGAGCTAGACGGACGGCCAAGAGTACTCTGCAGCAATCTGTATCTTTTTCACTGCGGCTACATTCAGGCTGCATGCCTGCATCACTGGCTCACTGCAACATAATACCCAGATCGAAGCGATGCATCGATCTCTCGCTCTCTGACATCGCACTTATAAAGCTTTACATGCGTGCGTCATAATAGAATTTTTTTTTTCATTCTACAGAGTATCTTATTACATACTCATATCTTGATGCCTAGCTTTCAGGAGGCTGTTTGTATATCCTCCTCGGTATTCATGGAATCATGTTGTCTAAGCTCTCTCGCCTTTTCATGCAAAGATGGGTATGGATGTATTTAGGGGCTGTTTGGTTCTGCAGGAACTCCTAAAATTCCTATCACATCGAATGTTTGGACATATGCATGGAGTATTAAATATAGACTAATTACAAAACTAATTGCATAACTTGCGACTAATTTGCGAGACGAATCTTTTAAGTCTAATTAGTCCATGATTTGACAACGTGATGCTACAGTAAACATGTGATAATGACAGATTAATTAGGCTTAAAAAATTCGTGTCGAAAATTAGCCTCCATCTATGTAATTGGTTTTATAATTAATCTATATTTAATGCTCCTTATTAGTTTCTAAATATTTGATGTGACATAAATTTTAGGAGCGACTACAGAACCAAAACACCCCCTTACAGTGTTCGATCAGCTCTTAGAGTGTTAGCAAGACACACACGACTCTTAATGGCCATCGATCAGAACAGCATGATAGATTGGTTTCCTTGGGACAACTCATCATCAGAGGTCCCCCTAGCCAGCAGCATGCCAGCAGCAGCAGCAACTAGCAGTAAATGCAAAAGGGAGGACACATGTATGTACACCAAATGTAGGGAAAACCATGGATTGGGCGTGGATTCACCTGCAGTAAACGGTCGGAAATACGTTTGCCTGCATGATCGGAGACCATGCATCAACTGGGCATATGGACACACGACACAAACTTGCCTGCATGCATGGATAACTGGATATGGTTGCAGTACGTAGCCTGGTCCAAAACAAGGTAGACATGTTGGAGAGACTTGGAGCTGGTGGCCGGTCGTCGATGCATGTTCTGTTCCATACATTTGTGGTCGTTTCTCTTATGAACAACGTCACCCCCCCCCCCCCCCCCCCCCCCCCCCCCCCCCTTCCCACCATAAGACCCCTCACCGGCCAGAATTAAGAGAGAAACATGAGAACAGAGGCAGAACAGCTGCCGCTTGCATGTGGGCTTGCATGCAATGCACTGCAGTCAGATCCAACCGGGGTAGTGTATGGTAGTCCCCGCTCGCAGTTTCATGATTTTCACTCACGCTGCCCCGGACGGCCCTTTCCCTTTGAGGCTGATGCTGTCCAAGTTAGCAGTAGTATCCGCTCAGTCCCAGTAACTGCATGCGTGCTTCACGCCTTGACCGCGCTGCAATGCCGTATGGTCACCACTGCAAGTCTGCAAGCTGGAAAAAGGAGAGAAGGCCGGTGGTCCGGCCGGTGCTTAGGGAGGAGGATGGATCACGATCATGGATGGAGGAGGCAAGGCTGAAGGCAACTAGCTAGCGCGCTGGTCTGGGGACAGAACAGACACTGGCCACTGCCGTGTAGCAAGCTAGCAGACGAGCGGGGACAGTGAATAGATGAAAGGTGGGAGTGGGACAGAGGCCATTAAGTTCGTGCGCGGCAGCGAGCTGATCTGCTGCTGCCTGCACCTGCGTGCCGCAGCAGGCCAGCAGCTGCAACGGAAATGCGTGCATGCATGCAGTGATGCAGGCGTCAGGCGGCAGGCGCAGGCAAGGACTGGAGGATGGCTAGCTCCCAGTGCAACGCTGTTCAGTTCCCACCCCAAATTTTAAAAAAGTGCTACAGTAGCCATCACATCGAATCTTGCGATATGTGCATGGAGTATTAAATGTAGACGAAAAAAAACTAATTACATAGTTTAGTTGAAAATTGCGAGACGAACATTTTAAACCTAATTAATCTATGATTAAATACTATTTATCAAATAAAAACGAAAATGCTACAGATTCAGCGAACTAAACCCGCGCAAAGCCCCACAACCCAACCCAACCCCATCATGGATAGATCCAGGCCGGCCGCCGGCGCCGAGATGACGATCGAACATGGGCCGCAGTAGATGGATCCATGGAGGCAGATTGGCGGGTCCAGCTACTCATGCATGCATCGCCAGCGGCAGCGTCAGCGTGGTATTATAATATGCACGGTCCGTCCACACCACGAGGGACTGACACTGTGTGGCCTGCGCCGGCCTGTCTATCTATTCACGTCCTGATCGTGTGTTGGACCCAAATCAATCAGTCAATAGTATTTTTCTTTCATAATAAATCAGCACCAACTAGTCTAAATCAGTCCAGAAATCAACCAGCGAACATGCCGTCAGATTCTGTGATACATGCTGCATGCATTCATGGATTGGATCTTGCAATATGCCATGGATTGGATCCTTTTGGCCGTTGTGCTTACGCGCATGCATATGCTACTGGCCGCTGCTGTCTCGCTTCACTGTGGGTGATGTGTTTAGTATAGAAAAAATCTTGGAAAATATGGCTCATATGTCTAATATGTTTTCTCATCGCGTTGCTACGAAAGATGGATCTATTTAGTACATTAAATGGAAAAATATGGGAAGGAAATGTAACATGGTTTTTTTCATTACAATGTTATAAACGAACATAGAGGTTGGTTGTCATTACATGGTGCCTATTCTAGCCAGCAAATCAATGACATGTTAGTGGAAGAAAGTATTTGATGGAGTTAGACTCAAGCAACTAACACACTTAGATTCAAAGCACAACATTAGCTAAGATTACATTATAGGTGGAAAGAGCAAAAACTACAACATAAGTATGTCTCCTAATGCGAGGGTTTACAAAAGAGTGAATTAGGATCCACTCCCCTTAGGCGAAACTATAACACATTTCATAAATCTAGAATTACACGAAAGATTACACGACGCCGAACACTAAATTACACCGGGATTTAAAGTTATATGGTTAAGAGCAACCTAGTACAACCAAGACTTACTCCAGAAGTCGGGATAGATGAGGGCAATGGAGGAACAATAAAATAATGATTATCCAAAACATGGCGTATGACCAACAGATCCAGAAATAGGAGACTGAGAAGTTAAACATAGTGAACCCTAAGATCAAACTAACCAAGGGTAGACTTGAACTTCTTTAAAAACCAGATCCCTTCTTCTCAGATTACACCACCGCCTCTGTCAGACGAACCTAGTTCCACAATGACGACTGGATCTCATAGCTCTGCTTCAGATTCGAGAGGGATGGGGATGAAGAAGAAGAGCAAGGACCAAGGGCATCTTATAGTTCACCTCTTCTATGATCGAACTACCTCAACAACTACGGACAAAATACAACGAAAAGATTACAATATCGGTGGACAGCGACGAAAGACACTACTAACTAAGGGTACATCATCCTAAGGCAACTAATCTACTTTGGACCACACATCTTCATTCTCGGGCTCGGCGGATTCTTCTACTGCCCTGGCTATGGATCTGCCTCCTCTCTTGGCAATGGCTGAGTGAGAGGATTCAAAGGTTCTACTTCTGACACTTCCAAGGGTGGAGGTGCTGGCGATACTACAACACCGATTCTCCTTCTTTCTGGCCGATGGACAAGGATCCCCTCCACGATCAAGGGATCCTACCGTTCAACAGCCAATGTCCTCCACTTGGCCCCGGTGACAAGGTAGGCCTCTCCCAACTGATGGGCATGTTGATCTTCAGCCTCCTTTAAAGCTTCCAACATGGCAGTCTCCCGACTCTCAGCGGATGTCGCACTAGCATGCACTTCGGCAAGCTGCACCTAGAGCATCCTAGAGAAGATCTCGGCTTCCTCGGCTCACCGAAGGCACTTCCTCAGCTCCAAGGCTTACCGATCATATTGCTCATCTAGAGCAAGCAGGTACGTGGTAAAGTGCACCGTGGTAGGACTATCTTCTTGTGCATCCTGCCCTTGCAAAGCCTCCATGCGAGCCCTCCATGCCCGCTGATTCTTTTCCAAAGGTGGAAAGAACCTCATGGGGGTACGGGCAATGGGCTCTTTATAGATCTAGCAAAGGTACCATAAGGCTTTGTGGGCCACAACCTGGTAGGTGTCGACGAACCGAAACCCAATTGTGGTCATATTCCAGGCTTTAGTGATGTCAGGGAACTCTTCACTCTTCTCAATATAGACGGTAACTTCACACCACTCAGTGCCATGCTTTTCGTACTCATGGCCCTCATACTCGGGATGATCTTTAACTCTGAGCTTTTGCAGGGTGGCATATAGGATCTTGAGAAAACCCTCTATGTTCAGACAATAATTACTAACCTAGGCTCCTACCATCGCTGGTGGTGGTTGCAAGGAAGGACTGAGCAAAAAGCTAGCTCAAAAAGAAAAGCTAGGTGAGCTAAAGTGCACTGGGTGGTGGTACCAATAGCTAAGCCAGACCCTGTTTATAAAGGCAGAGTGGTCAGTGGTCCTGGCGCGGTCCACCAAGGTTCTAGCACGAGATCACTATAAATGAATCGATCGAATTTTACGCGTGTTCGAGGCGAGCGATGTCCGAGGACATTAATGACTAATATGGCTACAAGACAATGTTCCAACAAGAGCCCAGAAAAGAGTATGGGGAGACACGGGTCACGGCAGGAGTGAACCACAGGCGATGCGAAGCATAAAGCCATAGTTTAGCATTAACTCCAAAATAGGAACGAATAGGGCATGCACCATACGACACGCGTGACACCTATGGATGGCGTATCTGCAAGCAATACGGGCACTACAATGCACAAATAAAATATGCATGAATGCATGTCCTATACGTCCTTCTACTGTTGCCAACATATAGGGCAATCGTTCTTAGATTTTTGGCACACCAATCTCTCCCTGTAGTTAGTCGATACTATCGGACTATGCTCGGGGTCAGTGTACCTGTAGAGAACTTGATTAAGCCTGCCTAAGTCAGCAGAGTGCCATCTATCCTAGATACATAACCATAGTAATAGGGCTACTTATATAACTTTGCATGCAACGTCCTAACTTTTTGAAAAGAATTTGTTGTCAAGTTTTAGTTTAGAAATAGGTTCTGAAGCTTTATTTCCTCATTTATGCCGATGGTGCTGATGTTTGCCACGGTGCAAGGAAGGCAGTAGATCTTCGGCCGTAGTCCGCAGCGATCGCCCTGATGTTTGCCATGGTGAGGTGGACACGGAGGTGCTAAGGGATAATGGGACGCTGCATGGCTGGGAAGTTGAACCTGCACTGGCTAGGGAGCCGTATTAATGGCGACCAACCCCAATCACCGACCACCTCGGGAGCAACGTGCACGCAACCCAAGCCGTTTCTTAGATGCATGGATGCATGTGTAAGTACAAATATTCCTGCATGGTTGGTGAATTATTTTTATCTAATGGTAAGGAGGAGAGACATTAAATGTGTCCACCTGCCCGACTTGTTTTTATGTGATGGTAGCATGGAGGGGAGGCATTAAATGTGTCCACCTGCTTTCGACCCACACTGCGTAGGTGAAGATGTCCAGTGCTTTCAAATTTACTGAGTGAATTTCTGGATAGCTTAGGGAGGCACTCACCATCTTGTTTTATATACTTTGCACGTTCATTCTATTGCACTCCTCGTATAAATTCTCTGGGGACCACCATTTATTGCTTCATCTTTACCATGCTTTTTTGGTGGGTCTTTACTGTGCTTTTAGTGGACTATAAACTTTATTCACGGACAATTTTGAGTGTTAACACTTAAGTACTCTCTCCGTCCTAAAATGAATATAAAATTTTAAAGACACGGCCAAAAATAGCGTGATGTGAACCTTAGGAATCGCCTTCTACTTTGTCAGGACCATACAAAACCTTATAGATACGGTTTACGCTTCCAAGGCATTGAAAAAGTTAGTTCAAATTTGGTCACCTCCATTCTTTTTAGGTTCATACTTCGCTACTTGCAGTCGGGGAGGAGCTGTGCCACCGGTGCTCAACTTCTCGCCATTAATGGTGTCGCTATGGTGCCATGGCTGCACAGGACAATGGGACGACACTGCAGGTGGGTGGTGCGGCATGTAGCCGGCAGGTGGGTGCTCGGCATGCATGGCCGGTGGCTCATAGCGTGATGGTCGGCACACATGTGAGTACGAACCGCGTGCATGTTGCTGAGGCCTTTGCTTGTGTCTGCGTGCTAACTTTGCATGGTGCATGCAAATAGACGGCGACTAGTTAGCGTGGTTAAAGGTAACAAGGTGCTACTGGTGCGTGCATGGTAAATGTGGTGGTTGTTTGCGTGTGTGCTTGCCTTGCTCTATTTGCTGCGCATATACTATTGTGCTGCTTGTGCTGCTGCCATGCATGGAGAAGGGAGAGGGAGGGAAGATGGGAGGTGGAACCTGCTATCATGGTGGCGTGCGAGCTACCATAGTCGGTGAGGGGCGTCCGGGCACTGGTGCGCTATGGCGGCGATGGTGGTGGGGTCGGCGCACGCGATGTTGTCGGGCATCGGGCAATGAAGGACCAAGTCATCAAAATCATTTTATTTCTTGCTCATGTGTCTGTAATTCGACCATCTTAACCATGCCAACGTTCCATTAAAGCACAACTAGCAGACACATTATATATGTCCCATGGTTGATTGCTTTTATGTCGTGAGCAGGCTACAGTAAAAAGGATAAAGATGCCCAAGAGGTGGGGTGAATTGGGCTAATTCTAAAATTCTTTGCAATAATTAAACCCTGCACTTAGCCCACTTCACCCCTTGTGCCTAGAATGTGTTTCTAATATTCTACTGTACAAAAGTTTTGCAACCTAAGTTCCAATCCTACTCTAGCATGGCAATTCTAAGAATGTAAAGATAAGAATTGAATTGCTCAAAGTAAATGCTTAAAGTAAAGAGAGAAGGAGGAACATGATGATGTTTTGCCGAGGTATCAAAGAGTCGCCACTCCCCACTAGTCCTCGTTAGAGCACCCGCGCAAGGGTGTAACTCCCCCTTGATCCGCGCAAGGATCAAGTGCTCTCTACGGGTTGATTCTTCGACACTCCGTCGTGGTGAATCACCCACAACCGCTCACAACTTGAGTTGTGTCATCCACAAGCTCCACCGGATGATCACCAAACTCCCAATCACCACCAAGCCATCTAGGTGATGGCGATCACCAAGAGTAACAAGCAAGAACTCTCACTTAACCACAACAAGCCAAATGAAAAGGATGGATGCACACTTGCTACTCTCTTTTTGCTAATGAGGCCTTAATGTTGGATTCTTAAATCTCAATCACCTCACTAGACTCTTGCTCTCCTTGGCGCTCTCAAGGGTATTTCTCAGCTATTGAAATGGGCAAGAGTGATCCCTTGAGTGAATAGAGGAAATATTTATAACCCCTCATTCAAAACAAACCGTTATGTGCCTCTTCGGGGTGACCGAACGCTCTAGTCAAGGTGACCGAACGCTCCGGACAGTTCTCCCCGCCATTGAGCCATTGAGTTATGATCAAACTCTGACCTACGTCTGGTCAGCACTGACCGGACATGTCTGGTCATAAAAACTGCTCTCTAGAACCTTACTGATATTGACCAGACTCTAGGACCCAGCGTCTGATCACTTTGCTGCTCAGCATCCGGTCAGTAGCCAAAACCTGACCAGCGTCCGGTCAGCACTGACCGGATGCATTCGATCAGGATTCTCCCTCTCTGGAACCTTACTGGAGTTGACCACACTCTGGCACCCAATGTCCGATCACATTTCACTCAGCAGCTGGTCGCAACCAAATGACTTCACCTTGATCAAATGAACTGATTGGACTCTGCACCAGCGTCTGGTCACACCCGAACTAGTGTTCGATCAACATTTGACCCTTCATTCAGTTCCAACTGGAAATCATATGTGAATGAAGTTTGCTTCAATTGATCTAAGGGCTACTTTGGAGCTACCTAGTGCTAGATTTAACAAATGTGCACCACACCTAACCCACTAGACTCACCTAGGTCAAGCTACTAGTTCATACCCCCCTTAATAGTACGACCAAAAGAAAAATAGTCCTAAACTACTCTAAGTGTCTCTTCAACACCAAACGACACTTAGAACTAGTCCATCCTTAACCTTGTCGTCCATCCTTTGAAAACCAAAACAATTTCCATCATAGGGGCATGACAACCATGATTACCTAATCAATTGTCATTACCATGACCTAACTTAATTGCAACTGTAAAACACACGTTAGTCATAGTAATCTCGTATTGTTATTAATTACTGAAACCAAACTAGGGGCCTAGATGCTTTAAATCTCCCCCTTTTTGGTGATTGATGATAATACAACCTCGAGTATGTAAAAGAGATGATGTTTTCAACATGCTTGGTTCATATAAGCTTTTGACAATAAGAACAAAAGAGTTAGGCAAACTTATATGACCCAAGCCAACATGATGTACTCAATAGATATGAAATAAACATGAGTACAAGAAATATAACTTATTTGCATCAGAGTAAAAACGCAGAAGCAAAACAAATGAGCATAACCAAGTGACATGACATATAAATAATTAAAAGTAGAGAGCACACATGTCACATATCACATAAATATCACATCACGTAGATATCACTATCACATAAATATCACGATCACACTTATGTAGTTCAATGCATAAAAGTAAACATGAATGCATAATAATATATCATACATAAAAAGCCAAATGTAATAGATAACCTCCCCCTTGATAAATCGCTCCCCCTATGTCTACCATACTCGATCCCTCTTTCCCTTTGGCGTCAAACACCAAAACCTAAGGGTCGGACGGCGGGGCTGCAGCGAACAAGTTGGGTGCTAAGGTGTGATGAGCGATCTAGAACTAGGCATCATCATCATCTGATCTTGAGCTCTGTGCGGTATGACCCTCTGTTGCTGGAAGTGACGCTGAAGCGGTCTAGGTCAGATCTAGGACTGGTGCGGCCTATGACTCTATGTGTATCACTAAAGCAGGCGACTCTGAAGATGCAACTAATGATAGGAGCGTCTCTATAGTCCTAGTAATAGGAGCAACTATAGAAGGACTAGGGACATAGATCTGGCGGTGTCGATTGCCCTATCAACTCACTAAAGGCAGCATCAAGGCTCCTAGAAACTAGGATATCTGTCACAAGCATCGATGAGGTCTGAACTGGTGTGAAGCCAGTATGTAAAGGTGTGAAGGAAAGACCCTGGGCTATCAAAGGTAAGGCAAACCACTGGGACACCTGCTCTATCAGTGAAGCAAACTATGGAGCTGGCTATCCCTGACTCTGAAGCCCACTGGGCTATAAAGCTAGAGTCACTATAGTGGTGGCAGGCTGTCCGAGTGAAGGTGTTAGCTATGGCGGTGGAGCCCCAATAGCAGAGATGACATGTTGCATGAATCCAAGTAACTACTGCTGCATAAGAAGCTGCTGCTGCTACATGGCCTGCTGCTACTGCTGGATAGCTTGCTGTTGTCGCTAGAACTTGTCCTATCTAACCTGAACCAGTGCTAGAGCAGCTTCTGTCTCCTAGGCCTGGCGAGCCTGATCCTACCTCATCCGCTCAAGTATAGCAAGTAGAGCGGGGTCTGTCTATGGTGCCTATGGTGGAGCTGAGCTAGAGCCACCGACCTCACTGTCATGTCACCAAGGAGGCATCTGAGGGATATCCTGGTAGTCATCATCTGAGCTATCACTAGGATCACTCTCAACCATACCCTCTTGCGGTGCATCTAGCTGCTCCTCCTCTATCGCTGCAATTCCCCTAATAGTCTTATCCTACTAGGCTACAGTTTGTGGTACCTCTAGGTGACGGCATGGCTAGCTAGGTGTCCTCACTGCACTATGGCAGAGCATCTGAGTCATGTTATATACTAGAAACTCTATAGTAGCTCCTAAATACTCTACCAATATCTCAGGTGGCCTCACTATGACTACCCTATGAATCAAAAAAGTGATCTAGTGAGCATATGATAGCTGCCTATGACCTCTGAATCCCTCTACAAATGTATCCTCCATCTCAGAAAGAATGACATCCCATACATCAAACACTGTCTGCTGCATTAGAGCATTCAGTAGCCATAACTGAATGTGAGTCAATCCATCATGATATCCCATCCTCGGTAGCAGGGTCCTCCTCATGATAGCATCAAGCAGTCTGGCTGTAGGAGTAAGATCTCTAGGTGTCCTGCTCGACCCCTCGTCGAATGGCTCTATGAAGCAAGGTCGGATGAGATCTATGGGAGGCACAAGACCATCGTGAGGGCATCTAGGAGGCTCTATGTGTCTATAGCAAACCTCGTGAATGTGGATGGGTGACTCCTATAACCTAAGAATCTCTCTGACCCTAAAGCTCATCAGCCTATAGTCATAGCCTTGGAATGCAAAGTGAGTGAACCTATGGCCTGGGTCAATCCAAAGTGTGGCATAGAACTCACGGACCCATGATGGAATATATATACCTGTCCATCCAAGTAAATCAGTCAACCCTAGCAAGTAAGAGAGGTGAGGGCAGATCTACTCTCCAACTGCTGCAACAATGGCCTCAATAGAGCATACTCTCTAAGATCTGAAAGCCACACCACTGTTCAAATAAGCATTGTAGAAGTTCTCATGCAGTGGTGTATAGAAACCCTCTGAAGCACGCTCATCCCTCCTTAGCTAAAACCAATCCTCAAACTGCACAAACTTGAGCTGCTGCACCTGCTTGGCCGTGGTGGCCCTCAAATTCAGATGAGTCACTAGAGGCAGACCCTATGGTCTAGGAGGCAGATGAGAACCCCTCCTCTATGTCTCTGGCCTCATTGTCACTTAGGTACGAGTACGACCAAAGTGGCATAAATGAGGCTGAGGTGCCTGCTCTATCTCCTCTATCTGCTCTCCCTCCTAAGTCTGCTCAGCACCCTCTGACTGTACTAGTGGCTATGTCTGCTGCTGTGGATCCCCCTGAGGCTGAGTCTCCTCCAAAACAACACGTCATCCCTCAAGCATGATAGTCCCAGCTAGACTACCATGAGGATGCTCAACCTGCTCAATGGCTATCCTCTATGCTAGTGAAAGTTGATCTGCAATGACAACACCACTCCGAGCACCTCTCTCTGCACGCTTTATGGTGGCTGTGACTGCGGCTACTCTTGCTGTATCAACATCTACAAACTTCAGCTTCTTTGATGTAGTCTTCTTCATCCCCTTGCCTTTCACCTCAGCAGACAAGCGAGCCGGAGGCCTCAGATCCTGTCGACACAGAATTTTTGCCCCGTGCCGAGGACACACACAGCAAGCCCAAAGGGTCTGCTCGATGAAGCTATAGATTCACCTAGCTTCAGTATAGGGATGGTCGATCCTACGCACTCCTCCCAAGATGTGCCAGTTAATTTGACCATATAATTGACAAGGAGAGAAAGCTTATCAGAAATTAAGGGCAGAACTTGCCGGTATTGCCAGATAGTCCTGAATGTATGGCTCTGAGAGTCGATATGAAAGGAGATCGACTAAATAGTCAATTTTAGCATATTCATGAGAATAAATCGGTTAAAGCTCATTGGGTTGTATAAGAAGAATTGGTTATCATTCAAGATAAATGTCGTTATTTAAGCAGATATTAATCAATAGCAATAAGATATCAATAATGATTGGTTTATACTGAGCCAATGATTACAAGCAACCGAACCCCTTTTATATAAAGAATTAATTCAACATCATTTAACCGTTTAATAAAGATAAATCTAATAAACATGTTAGATCTCATCTATCGCTATGACCAGGGGGCATGAGGTAGAATCATATAGGCCGTAGAAATAACAATAGACTCAACGACCCTAACTCATTACTAATATCAGTGGGGCATGAGGCAGAGTTATGCAGGCCATAATATAATAATAAGATTATGGGGCTAACACATCTTTCAACCTATCTTTACTTCAACGGTCTCATGATGCGAACTGCTCGTGAAAGCACTCGATATCGGCTAAAATAGCCGATTCAGGCATAGTGCACAGTTAAAGTCATGCCTTATCAGGAATAGATCTACCAAATAGTGATCCCCACTTCATGGTGCTAACAGTGGGGTGTGAGGCAGAATCACACAGGCCGTGATAACAGGCCATGGAACAGTTTTTGCTAGCCAATAAATCTACTCAAGACGCAACATGCATTAACCGTATGCTATGCACGATCAAGATTGATGTAAAACAACCGATAAAATATAACTCATCATTTAATGTATAGATTAGATCAGTTTTAGATTAACAAACAATGGGCTAAATAGGATATAAGGCCGATCTAGATCAATCCCAATCAGGCAGAGTGATCTTGCTATAATCTAGATGAATAATGAAAGCAATAAGCAATATCGGTAACTTAATGAATCTACCAAAGACTACCATTCTAAGGTAGAGCCGATAACTTGACCTTGATCTAGTTCATACAGTGGGGGTCGATCGGATTGATGCAGCCATACTTGAACTAGGCAAGAATCGATAACTAACTTATACCAGAGTCGCAGTGGAGGTCGACCAGATTGATGCAGCCGTATGAACAGAGGTATAAGCCATGACGGTACTTACAATAAGTTGTGGAGGTCGATCGGATCGATGCAGCCGTACTTGTTGAAGAACTCGCCGAGATCTACTCTACACCTACTCCTAAGGGGTGACCGGAGCCGAAAAAGTAAATGACTTGTATATAGAATTTATTGTTGTTTGATACAGTAGCCGGGGGTTTATATTTATACCCTAGGCAGATAAGAGTCCTCAACGAACATGACTAGATAAAAAGAAATAACAAGATACATGGACTCTAATTTCCCTTATGTAGAATCCTTGCTGATGAAGCTTCCTTGTTTGATACGTGTCCTTGTTTCTTTCATCCTAATATGCACCTGGATGTCATGTCCCTCTCAAATTAATTAAATAATATTTCTTGGCTAGCTCATAAATATCCCTTAATTAGGAAAGTTTCTCACTTTTGACATCATCTGCCAATCTCTTCCTTTCTAGGATAAGCTTACAAATTTTGCTGTAAATAGATCCTCATCACCTAGACCACCTCCAGCGTTCTTGACATGAGCCATTGCTGAAGCTGAAATAAACTGCAATCATGGACAAGAACCGACAGTCACTGACACTTCTGAGGCTTGGCCTCGATCCGTACTCACGAGCTTGGCCCTAAGTTGACTAACAACTGCTAAAGTGACCTCGACAACACTGACTCGCTACACGATGGAATAGATTGGATATATGAATAATTTCAATATACATCTAGAGATATGAAACCCTAAGAAGCAAGCAATAGGTACGAAATTAGAATCGAGGGCTTGCTACCTGACAAACCGACGAACCGAAGAGCAGAGGAACAAAACAGAAAACCACCGGGTCGGCAACTTGACGTCTAGGGTTAGGGTTGCGGCAATGCAGCATGGATCGGCCATGGAGGTGCAATGTAGGTACTAGAGGCGTGGGTGAAGGCAGCAAGGATTCTGGTGATGCTTAGGCATCGCTAGGGCACAGCAACGTGGAGTAGTACGACAGGGGAGGCACAGATGATGGTGTAGGAGAGCTGCGGTGGCGCTGCTACATGGCTAGGGCACGGATGCGGCAGAGCAATGTGTGGCGGCTTGAGAACGGTGAAGTTAGCATGGGCGTGGATGCGGATTAGGTCATGATGACGTGGTTACGTTTATATGAGGTGGCCCACCCATGATTAAAAGGAAATGAAGAAGTGTTTAGATCCCGCACTACTTCTATTGACCTGATGCTCCGGTGGCAACGACCGGACACTGCCACCCAGAGTTTGGTCGACTCTAGAGAGGTCCAAATCCCCTCGAGTCATAACCGAACACATCCGATCACCACTGACCGGACGCAGCCAGAGTCTGGTCGATCCTTAGATCTTCTTCTTTGCTTGACCGGACACAGGAACGCCATATGATCGAACGTAGGGAAAGAATAGTTTCAACGTCTGGTCACTCCTTCACAGTAATGATTCACCTCCTATGAACTGACTAGATGCTAGACATTAGAGTCCGGTGCAGCATCCAATCACTCTTTTTTAGCAGATCTTCAAAGTTCCTTCGTGCTGCCTATTCCCAATCAAGTCCCAACTTCAATAAGACCCAAATAAACATCAATTGGGACTGATGTGAGTGACCTCTCTCAAACCCTCAATTTTTTCAAAGTATTTTGCCTTAGGCTATAATTCTTTTTAAGAAAATAGGCAATAAAAGGGTAATTGAAGAGAAATGACAAAACAACATACATGCATATGCAATGCAACACTTGAAAGTAATTCTAGTTGCTTATCAAGTTTGATCCAAGGTTAAGCTTCTTCACACGTATTTCGGTGGTTATCTTAACCATGTTAGACAAGCCCTAAATGCATTACAAAAAATTAAACATGCTGTATATTACAATGCAATGCAAGGGACAACACAAGCTTATTTTCTAGTGAAGTTGCTAAAATCAAGCACATTGAGCTCATTCCTCAACCGATAAAATGTAGCCTTATCTAGCGGTTTAGTGAAGATATCCGCCAATTGATCCTCGGTCCTTACACCTTCTAATGATATATTAATCTTAGCAACATGATCTCTAAAAAAGTGATGGCAGATATCTATGTGCTTAGCATGAGAGTGTTGAACCAGATTATTAGCAAGCTTTACCACACTCTTATTGTCACACAAAAGAGGTACTTTTTCTAGAACTACACCATAGTCTAGCAAAGTTTGCTTCATGTAAAGTATTTGTGCACAACAAGCACCCGCGACAATGTATTTCGCTTTGGCGGTGGACAAAGCCACACTATTTTGCTTCTTGGAGGACCAAGACACAAGTGATCTACCGAGCAAATGACACCCTCTGGATATGCTTTTTCTATCAACTTTAGAACTAGCATAATCTAAATTGGAATAGCCAACTAATTCAAATCTAGCTCCTTTGGGATACCAAAGGCCAATGCTTGGTGTGTGTGCTTAAGATACCTAAGGATTCTTTTAACGGCAATCAAATGAGCTTCCTTAGGATTAGCTTAAAATCTAGCACACACACTAAACATGATGTCGGGCCTAGATGCGGTTAAGTATAACAAGCTACCAATCATAGAGCGGTAGAGAGTTTGATGAACTGTTTTACCTCCCTCATCTAGGTTGAGATGTCCATTAGATGGCATTGGTGTCTTGATTGGCTTACATTCATCCATATTGAACCTCTTGAGAAAATTCTTGGTATACTTTTCTTGAGAGATGAAAATCCCTTCTCTCATTTGCTTGACTTGAAAACCAAGAAAGAATGTAAGCTCTCCAATCATAGACATCTCGAACTCCTTCAACATCAATTCACCAAACTCTTTGCAAGAATCTTCATTTGATGATCTAAAGATGATATCATCAACATATACTTGACAAATAAAGATCTCTCCATTAAGCTTCTTGGTGAATAGTATGGTGTCGACCTTCCCAATGGTAAAGCCCTTCTTAATGAGGAAATCCTGAAGGCGCTCATACCAAGCTCTTGGGGCTTGCTTAAGCCCATATAGCGCCTTGGACAACCTATAAACATGATTAGGATATCTAGGGTCTTCAAACTCAGGAGGTTGATCAATATAGACTAGTTCATTTATGAAGCCATTTAAAAAATACACTTTTAACACCCATTTGATATAGTTTCATTTCATGATGCGATACATATGCAAGGAGGATACGAATGGCTTCAAGTCTTGCAACGGGTGCAAAGGTCTCTCCAAAATTCAACCCATCAACTTGAGAGAACCCCTTTGCAACTAGTCTTGCCTTGTTCCTCACAACAACTCCTTGACCATCTTGCTTGTTGTGGAACACCCACTTTGTTCCAATTACTCTTGCACCTTATGGTTGCTCTTCAAGAGTCCAAACTTTATTATGGTCGAACTTGTTCAACTCTTCATGCATGACATTTATCCAATCAGAGTCTTGAAGAGCTTCTTCTACATTCTTAGGTTCAACACAAGAGACAAAAGAGTGATGTTCAATAAAAGATGCAAGCTTTTGAGATTGAGTCATTACATCCTTTGATGGACTCCCTATGATGAGATCTTGTGGATAAGCTTGTAGTAAAGGTGAATTTCTTCTATCAACCACTTGATGGGGAGGTTGTGGAGCTTCAACATCTTGTGCTTGTGCCACCATTTGATCTTGTGGATAAGCTTATAGTAAAGGTGAATTTCTTCTATCAACCACTTGATGGGGAGGTTGTGGAGCTTCAACATCTTGTGCTTGTGCCACCATTTGATCATAGGAGACATGAGTGTCTTCATTTTCTACTCTCTCATCTTTATCACCATCTTATGGCACATTTGATGAAGAAGGTGGATTAATCACTTGTACATCATCTTCATCATCTTGTGGCTTGATGTCTCCAACCAAAATATTCTTCATGGCCTCTCTCAATGGTTCATCACTTACATCATCAAGATTCTCATGTGCTCCTTGGAAGCCGTTAGATTTATCAAATTCCACATCATATGTTTCTTTAACCAAGCCGGTGGCATGATTAAATACTTAATATGCTTTAGACTTTGATGAGTAGCCAACAAGAAAACCAATATCACAACATCTTTGAAACTTCCTTAGGTGTTGCTGCTTCTTGTAGATGTAGCATTTGCAACAAAACACCCTAAAGAAGGAGGCGTCCGGGTTCTTCCCATTGAGCAACTCATAAAGTGTCTTGCCAAGAAACTTTTGAAGGAACAGACGGTTGGATGTATAACATGCAGTGTTGATAGCTTCCGCCTATAGAGCTTTGTGTGTGTTGTACTCATCTAGCATTGTTCTTGCAAGTGTAATGAGTGTCCAGTTTTTTCTCACTACTACACCATTTTGTTGAGGAGTGTATGCTGTGGAGACCTCATGCTTGATTCCAACTTCATCACAATAGGTTTCAATGTTTGTGTTGTCAAATTCTTTACCATTATCACTTATAATCTTCTTGAGCTTCACTTCAAACTCATTTTATGTTCTTGAAGCATGATGCAACTTTAGATTTGTCATGAAGGAAGAACACCCATGTATATATTGAGTAGTCATCAATAATCACAAGACAATAAAGATTTCCTCCCAAATTCTTGTATGTTGTTGGTCCAAATAGGTCCATGGAAGGAGCTCTAGCACTCTTGTTGTTGACATGAAAGCTTTTGTAGGATGAGTGTTTGCAACTTGTTTGCCGGCTTGACATGCACTACAAAGCTTGTCCTTCTTAAATTTCATATCCTTCAACCCTCTCACCAATTCATTCTTCATAAGCTTCTTGAGTGAGCTCATCCCAACATGAGCAAGTCTTCTATGCCATAGCCACCCAAGTGATGTTTTGGTGAATAGGCATATCTTTAAGTTAGCATCTTCGAAGGTGAAATCCACTAGATATAGGTTGTTGTATCTAAATCTCTTGAATATCACTTGATCATCATCCTTCTTAGATACAACTTCCTTCTTGGTAAACAAGCATTGTAAGTCAAGATCACACAATTGTCTAACGGATAGCAAGTTGAAACTCAAGGAAGCAACATATAGCATATTTGAGATAGAATGATTATTTGATATTGCCACTTTGTCCAATCCTTTGACTTTGCCCTTTGAATTATCTCCAAATGTAATTCTTTCTTGTCCATCTACTTCTTCATCTAGGGAGGTGAACATACGAGGATCACTAGTCATATGTTGTGTGCAACCACTATCAATTACCCAATGACTTCCACCGGTCTTGTAGTTCACCTACACACAAGAGATCAAGCTTGTTTAGGGACCCAAACTTGTTGAGGGCCCTTAACTTTATTAATAAGTGACTTTGCTACCTAAATTTTCTTAGGTCTATTCTTGTTGGGAGGTCCTAAGAACATAGCTTTTATATTTTCACTAGAGTCCTTTCTAAGCATGTAATGAGCATTGAAAGCAAAGGGTCTAGCATGCTTAGGCAAGGGTTGTGGTGGTGGAGTTTGACACTCATGGGTAAAGTGACCTTCTTGTCCACACTCAAAACACCTCTTTAGCTTTTGGCTTTGACTTTTGTTGTTGTTGTTGTTGAGCTTGAGCCTTCTTCTCTTGATTTGCCAAATATCCAATTCCACTTCTATCCATCTTTATGACGGTGTTCATTAGTAGCTCACTTTGAAGATACTTGCCTCTTGTGAACTTGCTCAAGCCAATCTTGAGATATTCTTTCTCCAAGTTGAGCTTCTTGTTCTCTTCTTTTAGTTCATCATGATTTTTCTCCATCTTTAGTTTCTTGTTTTCTTCTTTGAGTTTCTCATTTTCTTCCTTAAGCTCTACATCATAATCATGATCAAGGTTCTCTAACACAATTGTGTTGGTGGTTGATAGCTTCTTAAGATCTTTGTTTAGCTTCTCATTCTCATTCTCATTCTTGATCTTGACAAACTCATTATAGTCATCGAACTCAACCACTTGCTTGCCTTTACTATTAGAACCTTGCTCAATGCTCTCAATAATCAAATCATCACATGATATAGCTATATCAATCTTAACAACATGGTTAGTAGCATCATGTGGCTCATTGGATAAAAACTCTTGAGAGATAACAAGATTATCATGATTGATCTTAAGATTTATATACTCTTATTTTATCATGTTATAGCTAGTGATGAGCTCATTATGTATTCCCTCAAGTTTATCATGTTTTTCTTTAAGCTCTTTCTTAGAAGATATGAGCTCCTTGAGTTTGGAAGATATAGCATCATTTGCTTCTCTAAGCTCAACACTAGCCTTTCCATTATGTCATATTTACCTAAAAGAGAGTCATTCTTAATTTCAAGCTTTTCATTCTTAGCTCTAGTCTTTCTAATGATTTTAGTGTATTGATTTAGCAATTTAACAAGATCATCATATGAAAGTGATTCAAATTCATCATCATCACTATCACTATCATCATTACTAACATGTTCATCACCACTACTATCATCATCATTTGATACCTTTCGTTCACCCTTGTCCATAAGGCATAGGTGTGTAGAGGATGATGGTGGTGGTGTCGGTGAAGATGATGAAGAGTCAATCACAATGGTGGCCACCTTCTCGTTATCACTATCATCATTGGATGAGCAACTTGATGAATCAATATCCATAAGCCAATCACCGACAATGTATGCATTGTCATTTTTCTTCTTCTTATAGAAGTTCTTCTTCTTGCTATCCTTCTTCTTGTATGGCTTGTTTTTCTTCTTCTCATCTTCATCTTCATCACTTGAGTCATCTTTCTTGCCCTTGTTCTTCTTCTTGTACTTGTCTTTCTTGGGCTTGGTGCATTGATGTGCTAGATGACCAAGTTCTCCACAATTGTAGCAATCCATCTTGGAGATTGGCTTCCTTCTAGTGCCAGTGAAGAACTTCTTTTTCTTGCTATCAAACTTGACACCATTCTTGTTGAGCTTCTTTAGCATCTTAGCGGTTCTTCTCACCATGAGAGCAAGACTTGCATCATCAATTTCATCATCACTTGAGCCCTCATACTCAATTATTGCTTTACCCTTCTCTTAGCTAGCCTTGAATGCCAAGTCTTTGTCTTTTTTCTTGGTAGAGGATGAGCCATCTTGTGGCGTGATGTGCATGTACATCTCATGAGCGTTGATCTTTCCCAAGATTTGAGTTGGTATAGCGGTGGAAAGATCATCTTGATGAAACACGGTCACAATATGCCCATATTTGTCAATGAGGAGGACACTCAACATTTTTCTTATAATATCGGATGGTTGCATTTGAGTGAGTCCAAGCTGAAAGGTCCTAATGGCTAGAGGGGGGGTGAATAGCCTAATAAAAATTTCTACAACAACACCTAACAAAATGGTTAGACAATTATGAGGCAAAGCAAGTGTTGCGCTAGCCCACTCAAAATGCAAGCCACCTACCACAATTCTAGTTTAGATAGTGTCTATTCACATAATAGCTATGACACTACCCTATGTTAGTGTGCTCTCAAAGGCTAACTAAAGAGCCACACCAACCAAGCAAGCAAGCTCTCACAACTAGCTACACTAAAGAGCTTGACAACTAGTTTGCGGTAATGTAAAGAGAGTGATCAAGAAGGTTATACTGCCGTGTAGATGAAGAAACCAATCAATCACAAGGATGAATAACAATGAAGACCAATCACCTCGGAATCAATGATGAACACAATAATTTTTACCGAGGTTCACTTGCTTGCCTGCAAGCTAGTTCTCATTGTGGAGATTCACTCACTTGGAGGTTCACGCGCTAATTGGCTTCACATGCCAAACCCTCAATAGGGTGCCGCACAACCAACACAAGATGAGGATCACACAAGCCACGAGCAATCCACTAGAGTATCTTTTGGCTCTCCGCCGGAGAAAGGTCAAGAACCCCTCACAATCACCGTGATCAGAGCTAGAGACAATCACCACCCTCCGCTCAACGATCCTGGCTGCTTCAGACCATCTAGGTGGTGGCAACCACCAAGAGTAACAAGCAAAATCTGCAGCAAAACACGAACACCAAATGCCTCTAGATGCAATCACTCAAGCAATGCACTTGGATTCACTCCCAATCTCACAAAGATGATGAATTAATGATAGAGATGAGTGGAAGGGCTTTGGCTAAGCTCACAAGGTTGCTATGTCAATGCAAATGGCCAAGCGAGTGAGGTTGAACCGGCCATGGGGCTTAAATAGAAGCCCCCCACAAAAATAGAGTCGTTGTACCCCTTCACTGGGTACAACGCGGGGTGACCGGACGCTTTGGTCTAATCAACCGGACGCTGGCCTTCAGCGTTCGGTCACGTGATTCACGCCACGTGTCCCCTACTTCAAATACCATTCATCAGATTTCAACGGTCATCAGTTGACCGGACGTGTCAGTTAGAAAGTGACCGGACGCTGGACCTCAGCATCCGGTCATTTCCAGTAAGGTTCCAAACACGAATTTTCATCTGGTCATGCCTAATTGGACTCACCCAGCGTCCGATCACTTATCATCTCCTCTATGCACCTCACGTCAGCATACGTCGGCACTGACCGGACGCACCCAGCCAGTGTCCGATCATATAGCGACCCAGCATCTGGTCGTTTGATCGACGCTAGCATCTTCACTGATACATCTAACTGGACGCGCCGGTCCAACCGTGGCCAGCATCCGGTCACTCCCAGTGACCTCTGTCTTTTCTGTCTAGGGCACCGGTGGCACCGTTGGACTGTCCGCACTCTACGGGCAAACACTCCACCGGTGGAGTTTCTTACCCTTACTTCCAAACTTCACCACCCTTGATCAAATGTGCCAACCACTAAGTGTATCACCTTATGCACATGTGTTAGCATATTTTTACAAACATTTTCAAGGGTGTTAGCACTCCACTAGATCCTAAATGCATATGCAATGAGTTAGAGCATCTTATGGCACTTTGACAACCGCATTCCGATATGAGTTTCACCCCTCTTAATAGTACGGCTATTAATCCTAAATGTGATCACACTCTCTAAGTGTCTTGATTACCAAAACAAAATAGCTCCTATGGTTTATATCTTTGCCTTGAGCTTTTTATTTTTCTCTTTCTTCTTTCCAAGTCCAAGCACTTGATCATCATCATGGTATCATCATCATCATGCTATGATCTTCATTTGCTTCATCACTTGGAGTGTGCTACCTATCTCATGATCACTTGATAAACTAGGTTAGCACTTAGGGTTTCATCAATTCACCAAAACCAAACAAGAGCTTTCACAAGCCCATTGACTTCTTCTACAAGAACATTCAAGCATGAGTACATTTCATTAGCACTCTCTTTAGGAAGCATCTCAAAATAATTAAGCTTTTTCATTACAAGATGATAGCGTTCCTCATGCTTGCTCTTAGTTTCCTCATGGAGCGCATAAATGTCCGACCATAGTGCATGGGTGTCCTTGTGGTTCCTCACCTGGTTAAACACATCTTTGCAAAGGCCTTTAAAGATGGTGTTTCTAGCCTTTACATTCCATTTTTCATAGTTCACTTCATCGCCTTGAAGGTGCGTGGGATCCCTAGGTTTTGGGAAACCTTGAGAGGCGGCTCTAAGAATTCCATCATCTAGAGCTTCTAAATACGCCTCCATGCGGATTTTTCAATAAGGAAAATCATCTCCCTCAAAGATAGGAGGAGGTCCATCCACATGAGACATCTTTCTCGAGGCGGTTAAGCCTAAATACATGAGCATGAGGCTCTAATACCAATTGAAAGGATCAAGATGCCCAAAAGGGGGGTGAATTAGGCCAATTCTAAAATTATTTGCAATAATTAAACCCTACACTTAGCCCACTTCACCCCTTGTGTCTAGGATATGTTTCTAATGTTCTACCACACAAAAGTTTTGCAACCTAAGTTCCAATCCTACTCTAGCATGACAAATCTAAGAATGTAAAGATAAGAATTGAATTGCTCAAAGTAAATGCTTAAAGTAAAGAGAGAAGGAGGAACGCTGTGATGTTTTGCCGAGGTATCGGAGAGTCGCCACTCCCCACTAGTCCTTGTTGGAGCACCTGCACAAGAGTGTAGCTCCCCTTGATCCATGCAAGGATCAAGTGTTCTCTACGGGTTGATTCTTTGATACTCCATCACAGTGAATCACCCACAACCGCTCACAACTTGAGTTGGGTCATCCACAAGCTCCACCGGATGATCACCAAACTCCTAATCACCACCAAGCCATCTAGGTGATGATGATCACCAAGAGTAACAAGCAAGAACTCTCACTTGACCACAACAAGCCTAATGAGAAGGGTAGATGCACACTTGCTACTCTCTTTTTGCTAATGAGGCCTTAATGTTCGATTCTCAAATCTCAATCACCTCACTAGGCTCTTGCTCTTCTTGACACTTTCAAGGGTGTTTCTCGGCTATTGAAATGGGCAAGAGTGATCCCGTGAGTGAACAGAGGAAGTATTTATAACCCCTAATTCAAAATGAACCGTTATGTGCCTCTACGGGGTGACTGGATGCTCCGGTCAGTTCTCCCCACCACTGAGCCATTAAGTTGTGACCGGACTCTAACCTGTGTCTGGTCAGCACTGATCGGACACGTTCGGTCACAAAAACTGCTCTCTGGAACCTTACCGATGTTGACCGGACTCTAGCACCCAGCGTCTAGTCACTTTGCTGCTCAGCGTCTGGTCAGTATCTGGAACCTAACCAGCATTCAGTCAGCACTGACCGGACGTGTTCGATTAGGATTCTCCCTCTCTAGAACCTTACTGGAGTTGACTGGACTCTAGCACCCAGTGTCCGGTCACATTTCACTCAGCGTCCAGTTGCAACTAGATGACTTCACCTTGATCAAATGAACTGATCGGACTCTGCGCCAGTGTCTGGTCACATCAGAACCAGTGTTCAGTCAACATTTGACCCTCCATTCATTCCCAACTCAAAATCATATGTGAATGAAGTTTGCTCCAATTGATCTAAGGGCTACTTTGGAGCTACCTAGTGCTAGATTTGACAAGTGTGCACCACACCTAACCCACTAGACTCACCTAGGTCAAGCTACTAGTTCATACCCCCTTAATAGTATGACCAAAGGAAAAATAAAGTCCTAAACTACTCTAAGTGTCTCTTTAATATCAAACGACATGATTTCTATCATAGGGGCATGACAACCATGATTGCCCAATCAATTGCCATTATTATGACCTAACTTAATTGCATCTAGAAAACATACGTTAGTCATAGTAATCTTATATTGTCATTAATCACCAAAATCCAACTAGGGGCCTAAATGCTTTCATACTGTTTACTTAGACGTGGAATTGAAATACCATCGAAAACATAATCTAAGAGCAACCAGAATGTTGTAGAAAAGTAGTCCATAGGCATTAGAATAGTCTACCAGCTAGCTAAAAACATTATAGACTTTGTATGTATCAGTATGTCTTTGTTACATGACACATGGCAGGTAAGTTAATGCACTTATAGAATGTCCCTAGGTACATGTGAATTTTTTAGAGTACTACCATAGGGTGCTAGCGGGTGTGCTAGTCCTTGTCGCCATAGGCGAGTGTGCTTGCCTAGAATTATGCTAATGATGCTTAGGCTTCAAGCGTTTTGCGACCAAGTTGCTTGTTAACATGGTAATAGAGTTTGATTAGGAGATGCTCCTTCTCATTCAATATGGAATACATGTCATCACAAACGTGCACCACATGTATAAATCTGAAGGTGGCAAATAGGGGCGGGTACATATGCGGGCTTACACATAGCCAATGTACACACAAACTACTGTAGGGATGAACTACAAAGATGGCTTCTCTAGTGGGGATAGAAAAGCGACTCATCATCCAACATGGAGGCCGGAAAAATCAACCGACTAGAGTATACGACTCACGCAGAAGAGAGAGAAAAATCGACTCATGTTTCAGGGTTGACTCCTCCCGAATAAATAAAGAATTTGGCCCACCGGTAAGAGCCAAGTGCGAAGATAGAGTGGCTATGCTAGAGGTGAGTCGAGCTAGGGTGAGTGACTTAGGCAGTGATGGCAGGCGATGAGTCAAACAACGGCGGCAACAGCCAATGAGTTGAACGCCGGTGGCGATAGTTTGCATCATCTCCACACAGAGGGAGCCCGGTCGTCCTACGTGGCGACAGTCGCCATTTTGTACGTCTTCCCTGGCAGCGGCAATGTGCATGAACTACAACCTCTGTCTGAACCAGGCATGCGATGACACTTTAGCATTTAGAACCGCCTGAGGTGGAAGAAAGCAGTACGATGGAAGAAACAAAGGTCACGTTGTTTATCGTTTTTTAATTTGCCATGGGGCCAGTGGTACTATTGGGCTAGGTGTCGACTCATGGGCTTAGTTGATGTGTCTGCCTTTATCCAAGATGGGTCGACTCACCACTACGGGTGCCCCTGAGGCCATAGCTACTGATTCCTCATATATGAACTTCAAGGAGGAATAATAGATCCATCTCTCAGGTCATAATCTCAGTGCTTATTGAGCTCATAACACCAGAGGTGCTACACCTTCAGTCCTGACGCAATGGTACTGCTATTATTTATTTGACATATTACATTAGCTTTGTTCTAAGTCAAATATTATGACCCTTTACCATCATTAAATATTTTTTTTGTTTCATAATATATGAACTATATATTATGAAATCATTTCTCATAGTGAATTTAAAAATATATTACCTCCGCTGTATAATAATAAAATCAATTTCTAGAATCACCAAACAAATAGTGGCATGAAGGGAGGCACTCATGCATGCATGGAAATTTACTGCCTAGTATCCATTGATAGTAAATTCATTAATGTAAAGGGAGAAGGCACATGTGATGTAAATTCCTCCTGTCATAGTAACTTTTTTATGTAGCCTGTGGTTCATGCCTACCGTGACCCACGTCTCCCCGTACTCTTTTCTACGCTCTTGGCAAAACCTTGTCCTATAGCCGTATTAGTCATTAATGGCCTCGGACATTGCTCGCCTCGAACTAAGAAAGGACAAAAGGTAACCAAGGGCTATCACAACACGGCTATCTCAATACCTAGTGCTATCAGATGCGTCGAAGATGAACCGCATGCGCTATGGTCAATCTAGGCAATGTGTTTGGTCGTGGCTATGCATGAACAGTTTTGGCATAGCCAGTTAGAATAACCGGTTGTAGAAGAGGCACTCTTGATGGGCAAACAGTTAATAGAGTAATTATACATCTCAATTTCTATGGAAGTGAGGACTAAGAAGGGACAAAAGGTAACCAAGGGCTATCACAATACCTTATGCTCGATGCTAAAACTAGAACGGCTAAATTAGCAGGTTGTTGTTGTGAAACCCCAGTGTGGGTGAATCACTGTCTAGACATGTGAATATTATGATCACAAAGGACAAACGAATGAGAGGACTGGAGCATCTACGGGAGTATTAAATGGGCATCGCTGCTTACCCATTGCCCCACTCTATAAATAAGAGACCTGTGGTCTCCTTTGTACACTAAGAAAATAGAGACAAGAGAATAAAGAACTTCTGTTCCTCCCTATCTCTCTGTATTTACACTGTGCCTCTATGTGCGGATACAAATCGGTTTCTCAACACCTTATCAGCACGAGTTCACGAGTTATACATGAGCTAAGGGTAGGAAGGTGAGAAATCGATTCTCCTCATACAGATGCATGAATAGGCTCCTCACCTATGGATATGCATACAAGCACCAAGGCAATTGAGCATGGCCTGCCTGAAGCAAGCCAAGATTAACTCTGTTGAACTAAATAAATATGCTCGTTGGCATTTTAGCAATGCCTGGTAACACAAAGGCGGCACTGACGCCATTGCCATCCAAATGTCAGAGACAAACTTGTTGGCCTTGAAGAGCTAAGCATACAAGCATGGTCATAGATCCAAAAGACATGCGTGCAGATCGAACCACCACTGCCCGGAAGACATGCGCATAGATCGAAGCTACCCCCATCAGGGGCAGCTGCTGGCAACAGGCTATAACACCCTCAGTGTTACATTGTATAGTTTTTGCTAAAACACTGCATGAGCATCATACTTATATGCAAATGTGGGTAACATAAAGTATAAATCAATGTACGACACTTGAAACGTTCATCCGAAACAAGGAACAAATGTTACGTTTCATGTCGCTTTATATTGTTTATTATTCTAAGCGAATTTTTATCGAAAAAATGATGTAGAACATGTATGCAAACTTTAATAAAGTTTGTAGTACGTACTTCATAGGCAATGATGAAATATGTGTGGTCAAGGACGAGGTTCGCTAGTTAGTATATCAAGTAGGTTAGAATTGGAATTCGACGCGAAACCGTTCGAAGTTTAAGTCATTTCGTGTAAGTTGAAAATGGGTCGACGAAGCCATGTTTGGTAATTTTTATAGAGAGATTGGCTTAAGAAGTAGCATGATGTCGTGGCATAGGTCGATAGCTTTACATACCCATTGGAGTATAGAAGAAGTGGTTTGGCGTTTGGACCTTCGGGTAGGGTTTTGCGATAGCTTTAAAAAGTGTGCATGTCACCTAATTTGAACAGAGCCCACGCTGGCCGTGGTCACCGCCACTGCTAGCTCGCCCAGCACACGCCGAAGTGTCGGCTGCATCCTCACTACCCCCCTATGCAAGCACATCATGCGCATGACCCTTGTGTTGCTGCCTCGGCCGCCTGCCACCACACACAGGCGCATGGTTCACATCGCTGTGGCTGTTGCGCTGTGTCCGGGACACCGCCTGTGCCCTACCCTGCACTGGTTGGACATGCGCTGGGTCCTACACTACTGCTCGGGTGGATGTATCTGCCTGGCACTCGCATGCACGCACACAAGTGCACTGCGCCCGGGCCCTAGCGACTCTGCCTCGCTGTCACGTCGTGCGGTACCCTGGCCACGCTACGCACCATCCATCGCCATGCCCGACACTGCTCCTGTTGACTCACCGTGGCTGCATGCACGTGGGATGGCCGCCTGCTCCACCATCACTTCGGAGTCATGTTGTGCTATTGCTTTCCTTATCCGACGTCGTCCGCTGTGACGCTGTACCGGGCTTCGTCGGCTTGTGGGTTCGGCCGTGCAGACAGCCACCTGGAGCATGCATCGCTGTTCCCCATCATTGTGTGCACTTGTACTTTGTGTTGACGGTCGCGACTGTGCCGAGCCATGCCGTGCCAAAACCCGCTGTCTCCACTGTTGCCATGGCCGACGAGACCGTTTCCTTCGATTCGCCGTGGTGATAGTACCATGATTCAATTGGTCATGTCCTCAGCTCCGCTAGGTAGCCGGCCACCCAACCGACCCCATCGTGCTGCATGTACCTCCTCACAGTGCCTCAATATGAAATCGCCGCTCCGTCGGGTCCTTAAGACCAGACGGGTGCGCGCCGACGGCAAGCCACCTATTCAAAGCACCCCGTGGTGATTCCTTGCACCACCGGCCTCATCTCCCCCTCCTAAGTACCCTGCGCACCTCGGCCGTAATGCTACCGCAACCCCACTTTCCCTGATGCGGTTGTGCCATCGCCGTGCGCCGCCGTACCACCCCGCGTGCACGTGGCCAGCTCGGCTCAGGCCATCTCCAAATGAATCACCACCTCAAAGGGTTCCGTGGTGAGTCACTAGAGCTCACTAGCTACCTATTTTGCCTCGGCCTTGCTGACATTCACCGAAACGGCACGGCCGTGACTGCAGGACCTCCGCCGCCGTGGTCAGACCGCGCTACTACATCTCGACTAGCGCTTTCTTCGCCCGGCACATTGCGTTCGCTCCTAGGTAAGGGTCAGCTCGGTTGTTGGGAACGAGAAGACCTGATGTGGCCGGCGTATGCCGCCGGTGCCAGCGCCACCGCGTCGGAGCGCGCACGGGTGTCGGGGATGTAGTTGTTGTGAAGATAGAATATTCCAAGGGCATAACCATAAAATCATAGACTAGCGGAATAGTGCCTTAGAGCTCATGGGGAATACAGAGTAGTCCGGGGGCACTTCTACAATTTTATCGACGCGCGTGGATCCTTCCCCACCGCGAGCCGTTGTCCGACTGGGTTGCGCCCGCACGTGGGCCGCGCTGCACGCGCGCGCACATTGCGCCGCTGTGGGCCGAGCCGCGCGAGTTGGGCCATGAGTTAGAAATTGGTTTCTTCAATTTCCAGTAAAGTAGAAATGCTTATTTAATTTAGTTATGAGCTGAACTTTGATAAATTGTAGTAAATTCTGTAGATGTCCAAAAATAGTAAAACCAAGTTTGTTAAGTTCACAAAATTACCATCTACCTGTTAATGCAGTTAGATTACAGTTAGCAGTGATAATGGTAGGTTCATAAATTCAAACTAGATGGCTTAGTATTATGTAGATTAATATTTTTAGGAATATTTGTGGAAGATTGGTGATAGCTATAGATATAAAATTTTACAGTAGGCTCACTAGGTTGGTAGGTACTTGCTATAAATTTTGTAGCCCTAGGGTAGATTAATAAGTAGAGTAGCTATTATCCTTGCTTTATTGTATATAGCGTAAATCAGCATTAGAAGTAAGGATTGTTGTAGTTGCTATAATGATGAATGACATACTTCATACTTGTTGTTGATAGCAATAGATAACTTAATATTGTGGTCGGTAGCACTAGCGTAGTAGTTAGATAGAGGCACTTTATTTTAAGAGCTATTGTTGCTAGATTACTAAGTATTGCATCATCATTTCATACATGTAGATCACAAGCTGGTAGAATTCGTGCCCGTCGACGAACCGAAGTACAACGAGGTCATCGAGGAGTATGAGGAAGAGATCCTCATATAGGAGGGAGCCTCGGAGCCTGTTGGTGCTGACCTTACTGACCCGCCGCCTACCCAAGGCAAGCCCGGTGCATAACCCCTATTTTAATGATCACTGAATATATATATGTGATGTGCATTTAAGTTATAGGTATTTTATGAAAACTACATGCATAAATATATCTACCTAAGAGTCCTACTAGTATAGGTCGAGTAGCTGCTATGCTCAGGATATCGGTAGCGTGAGTAACATGTCGTTACTCGTAAGTAGGTGATAAATATGATCACTCATGATAAAATGGTAAAGGTAAATGGTGACCGAGCAGGGATATGTTTGGGTATTGGTGGGTGTAAGGGGTTGTATCCTACGGCCAACAGGGCATAGCTCGGTTACACTTTTTTCCTGTTTGTGTCGATTAAGGACCAATCATTGCATATGACTCTAGGCAAGTCACAGATTTATTGTCCCAAGTGCATACTTAGGTATGGGTGCATAGAAGACTTGTTGCTCTCTTATTGCGGATCCGGCTCTTTCTGGACCGATTGATTGGAGGTAGAGATGGTGGAGGTCCTTGCACCACACTGAGTCTAGGACTCAAGAGTGGGGGCTTAGGTCCAAGTTTAAATAGGACCTGAACACCCAGGATAGGAGAGTGATGGGTTAGTCCTGCTTGTGCCTAGGGTACACGTGGGGCATGTGTTTTTGGGGCACCCAGCTGGGCACATTGATTCGTGAATCACCGAGAAATCCGGTGTGGCTTATCTGCGGTTTAGCATCGTAGTAAGAACTGAAAGTTGAAAGGAGAAGAAATGGAACTAATTGCTCAACTCTTGCTTGAAAGTAGAACAAGTGCTTATATAGACTAGCTAGATGATAACTTAATCTGGCTAATAATAATACATAAATAAGGACTCACTATTAGTATTGCTTTCTGCCA
Organism: Miscanthus floridulus; assembly: GCF_019320115.1. Classification (NCBI taxonomy): domain Eukaryota; kingdom Viridiplantae; phylum Streptophyta; class Magnoliopsida; order Poales; family Poaceae; genus Miscanthus; species Miscanthus floridulus. Next base: position 111,256,035 of record NC_089584.1, read on the forward strand.
AATGAAACCAGCAAAACTATAAAGCTTATCATATTCCTTGGAGCTGGGAAATTATTCCCACTAACCGGATAAGTCTTGCGAGTGCATTGTGTACTCAGGGTTTATTTACCCCTGTTGCAGGTGATGCTTGAGAAGTACCTTTGTGTGGAGGATTCTTCTGGTGGGCTCAGACGGAATCCTCGCTCCTATCGCTAGATGTTTATTTAAATTCCGCTGTTTATCATTCCGCACTCTGACATTTGGTAATGTAATAATGTACTTTTAAGAATCTCTGATGTATGAAATAGACTTGTATTATAACTTGTTCTTATTAATGGATCCTTGGGGAAAATGTGGATCTTTCGGGTTCTCCCTTGGGGTGTGCCCGACGGATACCGCTCGCGGTAGCCTGTTTTTAGGGTGCTTAGTGCCTAGTGGGAGACAAGCACCTCCATAAGCGTGCTATTTTGGGTGGTTCTACCACACAGGTATGGCCGCTGCGAGCAACTGTGTGGGAGCCATGAGCCCCACTAGGAACATGGATGCATAGCCACCCCTGACCGCCATGGGAGCGGATGAGCAGGCCCAACGGGTCGTCGCCGTAGGCATGGACGAGCAGCCCTAATAGGCCACTGCCACAGCCACCTCGGCCATCAACGGGGATGCGAGCGTGAGGTGAGCTAGCCCTATAGGCCAGCCGTCACCGTAGTCATCTAGCTACCACCGCCGCAGGCGAGAACGCCTGGTCGCTGCAGCTGGCCGTGGCCATCCTATCGTCCGCTAGAAGCGTGAGTGCGTGGGCACTGGCTCTAAGCCAGCCAGCCACAGCAGGGCGGGCTGGCCTAGATCTAGCCGCCCGGCAGCCGCTGCAGGTGCTTGGGAAGGCATGCATGAGCTAGCCCTGTAGGCCACAACCCGACCGGCCGCTAGCCTTGGCCTTTGGTCATGCGCAAGGCGTGGCTTATGTCAGCAGCCTACTCCATAGGAATGCGAGCGCGTAGATGTCTGACCTTCCTAGCTCACCACCACGGCCATAGAGCGTGAGCGACGTGAGAGGGGCACAAGTGTGGGCCTGCCCCACGGGCGTGAGCGCATGTGGGCGCCTCTGGCCCCGCCGCCATCACTACCGGCCCCGACCACGGGTGTGCGTGAGCCTAGCCAGCCGCCGTAGATGACGCCCCGCCGCCGGCCAGGCGTCGCTGTAGCCATAGGCGCGGCCCTCGCAGGGCACCGCCAGGCGTGAGTGTAGGCGAGCACGAGCCACCCACCAGCCTAGCTGGTCACCCACCGTAGGTGAGGGGCGTCGAAGGCGCGAGCCCACCTAGCTACCTACCTGCCTCTTCCTACTCTTTTCCCTTCTGTGTTTCCTGAAGAAAAGAGCAGGGGAGAGGTAGGAGAGGATAAAGATGCCCGGTCAAATCCCATGTGCTGGCTAGGCAGCTCTCGTATGAAAAAGGCTGTTGTGCTCTCCCAAAGGAGATAAGGATGAGTGCTAGTTGGCCTGAAGCCATTGCCCGTTCAAAGGTGTGCATGCATGCACTGCTACTGCCGTTGGCCCACTTTTGACCGTATTCTCATAGAGAAAGGTCAGGCCAAAAATTTTACCTTCTCACAAGGAGATAAGAACAGGTACAGCTGGGGCTAGAGCGAATGACAACTTTTTTTGTCGTGCGAAAGAAAAATGTGACCTGCAGTCACATACACACGCACGCAAAATAATGGCCTGAAGCTCACTACGTTATGCGGCCCGAAGTCCGTGTAAATAATGGTGGCCCGAAGTTCCACTATATTAAGGAGGACATATGGAGACACTGGGAGGGCTAGGAGGGGTGCGATGAAGCAATGGATGTCACATGCTTATATAGGCAAGAGTTGGAGGAGGAACGGGTGCCTCTACATGCATGGATGCATATGCAAGTATGGTAGCCGTATTAATGGCGACCAACCCCAACCACTGACTACCTCGGTAGCAACGTGCACACAACCCAAGCCATCTCTTAGATGCATGGATGCATGTGTAAGTACAAATATTCCTGCATGGTCGGTGAATTATTTTTATCTGATGGTAAGGAGAGGCATTAAATATGTCCACTTGCCCGACTTGTTTTTATCTGATGGTGGCATGGAGGGGAGGCATTAAATGTGTCCACCTGCTTTCGGCCCACCCTGCGTAGGTGAAGATATTGAGTGCTTTCAAATTTACTGAGTGAATTTTTTGATAGCTTAGGGAGGCACTTGTGCATGCATGAAAATTTACTGTCTATTATCTATTGATAGTAAATTCATTAATGTAAAGGGAGAAGGCACATGTGATGTAAATTCCTCATGTCATAGTAATTTTTTTAATGTAAAGGACACATGAAAGCACAGTGATATAAATTCCCCTATCATAATAACTTTTTGCATGCGAAGTACACCTACAGTATATTGTCCTTGCATGCATGGTCATTCTATTTTTAATCTACTTCATTGAATGCGTCTACTTGCTTCATCTATCCATTGCCGAATGTATGGAGGAAGGCTGGTTGTGACACGCTTCGTCTGAGTCGTAGAATTTCTATCTAACGCATTAACTAAATAGAATATACGTGGACACCTTGGGAGGCCACCTAGACGACGTGCCTTCATATCTCTAATGTCGCCTCTGGCTGCGTCTGGCCAGTGCCTAGCTATGAGAGTACTCTGTGTGTACGTGACACAACTTGCAGAATACTCACTCCGTCCATAAAAAAATGCAATTATGGAATCTATGCCGGTCAAGTTTACTCAAGTTTGACCAAGTGTATAGTAAATATTATTGTCATTTATGTCTCCAAATAAATTTATTATAAAAATATATTCTAATGATACTAATTTTATATCATTAATGCTAATATTTTTTTATATAATCTTAGTCAAAGTACAAACTATTTGATTTCTCAAAAAACAATTTTTTTTATGGAGGGAGTATTACACTAGCACACGCGTAGCCTAGATGCATGGTTGTTTGTCACGTGGCATGCATGTACGGTCTACGGAGCGTTTTTATGGCAGAAGGAAGCAGTAGTAGTTGAAGTCTAGTAAAATCTAAAACACCAAACTACCTAAGGAGCATCACGTTAAGATTTCGATGGGGAGCTAACAATAATCACTTCTCTATTTAGATTATGAGCTGGGAGCTAAAAAAAACCTCGCTCTCTATCGCTTCCCATTACTCCACGTTCAATCAACACTACAATCACTTCAGAATTGATTCTCACTAGCTCCACAATTTGCTCCCCATCAGAATCAGTCCACCGGAGAATCAAGAAGTGAAGTTTAAGAATTAGGAAAGATAGCTCTACCAAACTGACCCTTAATACTTCTGTGCTTAAGAGTTATTGTAGCTGCTGCAAGCAGACCTTAACTTCTATTAGTACAACAAAGAAGAAAGTATTGATTTGACTCAAAAGAAGATTGAATTGGATATGCACGCATGATGATATTTTGCACCAAATTCTACCGAGGATTTGAAACCCTAGTTGCTGCAGCATCTCACCTGGCTCCATTCTGGTAGCCACCGGCCCACAGGCCACAGCCAACCATGTTGTCATCCTTCTCGACGTTGATGCCAATGTATGGCATGGGGGAAGTCATTGATGGAGTCATTTCGGTGCCCGTGGAAATTTTGTACCAACTACCATAGTACTGTATTACTAGTGCAGATCAACATGAGTTCGCCGAGTGAGTCTCATGTGCAGTGAGGAACATGAGTTTGTTGAGTGAGCCGAATGTGCAGTTCGTCACTGTAGCGAGTCACTGGCATAACCAGGCCCACATGCCAATGACTCAACTACAGAGAGGTATACCAGAGAGGAACTGGTTGCGAGTTCGCTATTGTCATCCACTTGTCAGTCAAGTTTGTGTTTATAAATTCGAGGAGCAATAAAGTTTATGCGTAACAATCAAATCATAGAGAACTTTAGTCGTTTATGAATTTGTGACCTATAATATGAATGCGCAGTCGTATCTCGTATTTCCTCCGTCGCAGAATAGCAGGGGTGTTTGGTTGCTCTTCTAAATTTTAGTCGATGTTCCATCAAATGTTTAGACATATGTATGGAATATTAAATATAGATTAATTATGAAACTAATTGCATAATTTATGACTAATTTACGAAATGAATCTTTTAAGCCTAATCAGGCTATGATTTGATAATGGTTGCTACAGTAAATATGTGCTAATGACGGATTAATTAGACTTAAAAAATTTATCTCGTTATTGCTTTTTATTAGTATCTAAATACCTTATACAACATCTTCCCAACGTATCTCCTAAATTTTAGTAGCAGGATCAAAACAACTCCTTAGACGTCCTGTCGCTCAAAATTTGTCCCAGAATGCTTGACGTTATAGCCTAAAACGTAGGCCCCACGCTAGCCCATCAATCATCTGTCGACCATCACTCTACGTCCACAAGCCTGAATGTTAGCCAGTGTTTAGTTGGTGGAAAGTTAGAAATTTGGCTACGGTAGCATTTTCGTTTTTATTTGGTAATTAGTGTTCAATCATGAACTAATTAGGCTTAAAATGTTCGTCTCGCAATTTTCAACCAAACTGTGCAATTAGTTTTTTTCGTCTACATTTAATGCTCCATACACGTATCGTAAGATTTGATAGGATGGATACTGTAGCATTTTTTTGGGAAAACTTTTCGCGAACTAAGGAAAGGCAGCCTGTTCGCTTGCTCGTAAATGATCGTAAATTTCCAGCTGAGAACAGTGTTTTTCTCTCACACCAAACCAGCCAGCAGTAAATAATCCACGATATGATACGGCCTCCCGAACAGCCTGTTAAGCTGGAAAACTTTTCGCGAAAAGGAGCTGTGGCCTGCAACGGAAGCAGAACAATAAATGTGCATGTCATTTCAAATTATCAACGGCTGTGATGATTGTTTTATAGGGATATAAGAGTTTTTTTACCTCCTTGGTAACCGGTTCTAGTCCTTCAAGCATTCTGGACGGAGGGAGTACGTCATCAGTCATCACGACCAAAATCAGCGGCATATAGCAACATACTACTCACTAACCTCTTTTGCAGGCATAGCAAGGCTGGTACGAAAACCAGCTGGATTTCACTGTTTTCGGATGAAAAATACTGTTTACGTTCTCACGCATTCTTTCAGATTTATTTAGATTTTTTCAAGCGAATAGGTCTACTGTTCGTTGGCTAAAAAAGTATAGTTTATAAGCCAAGCGAACATGGTGAAATAATATAGCTTCGGGCAAAGATAAGCCCACTTAGGACCTTTTTAGATGAGCTAATAATTAGCTCGAATTTGCACCATTGCCCAGATAATAGGCTAATGTCTAAAATGTGTGTCGATAAAAAAATTGCCCTGCAATTAGCGCCTCTTTGTAGCCATCCAAACTGGTCTTTATTTTTTTTAGAGAAAAAAAAAAGACAAGCCGAGTTGCCTAGATCCATCGACTCGACCATGATAAGGTCCAACCAAGAGATCAAACACTCCAGAGGTATCATATATAATCATATCGATGTACGTGTACCCCAGCGCGTACCGCTCCATCCATGAGACCATACACACGAGCACGTCCTATAATTGACTTCCCAATTCCCATGCCAAGACTTGCTACATACAGGCATGAGATCACAAGCCATGCACATAAAGTACAAACGGAAGTACTTTTTGCTCTTTTGTCAAATCAGCACAAGTTACTGACTAATTGGAGATGATATGCACATTGGAATAGAAACCTTAAGTTTTCCATTAAACAGTAACATTGGTATCAGGTAGACAGTTTTAGAATACAAGTTACAAGATATGTGCATCCCGTGAGCTCCACAAGTGCCATATTATTGCCACCGTCATCTTTTACAACCAGAAAACTTCCACTTGGAACAAAAGAAAAAGGGATATTTCATAGCTGGAATGAAAATAGTGCAGCTTCTGATGGAGTCCAAGAAAAGGATGCCTGACAAATTAACGAGCATCAAATCAGCAAGCTTTCCTGCAATGTAACCACATACATGGGGGGCAATAATTAGATATGACTTCCACTTCAAGTCTGGAGCTAGTTATAGTTGAAGGCCCAAATCTAAAATGACGAGCATTGAAAAAAATCACAATATATTGCATGAAAGCAAATGAGATAATGCAGTGGCATGAAAAGCATGGCAAACGCCAGAGACCCAAACATTTTGAAAGTGAGGCAGCAAAATCACCAAACAACAGACATAAACATAAAGGCAAAATGCAAACCCACCCATATGTTACTTGGATTTTGAGATACCACCGCATAAAAATATTTATTGTAAATGCCCACCCCAGTACTCTACTCCGTTCAAAACCACCCCACTACACATGGAGCCACCACAAGTCATGCACCAAGTCAAGTTTGTTCCAATACTTGGATTAGGCTTACTTATGATATTGCGGCGGAGAAATTTTGCATATAGCAAAAAATCAGTTTGGCCAGGCTTAAGTTTTTCATGTGTGATTCATTTGGTCTAAGTTTAAAAAATGTTAGGTTTGTACTTTTATAAGTACTCAACTTTCATAGAGACTACATTAATGGCTCCATGTTGAGGATTCAGCATAGAGCATGTGTGGTGGGCTGATTTTTGCAGCAAAACATAGAGGTGGTGGTCGGATCCCAAAACCAAAGTGACTTATGGGGTGTTTTTTTTTTTTTTTTTGTAAAATAATCTGTTAGCTAATGTGAAATGTACAATTTCCAAGCAGAGTGAAACACGGCTATCCACCTAAGCTTCATTGATCTCACTAAACAGCATAAATTCAGTAGCCTCCCTGCAAGCAGCAGGATTCCAGATGGGAGGATTGTGTAAAGTTCATATCCCATTTTTGTCATGCCCACTTCTTGTGCCCACAATCTGCATGGATTCCAAATCCACTTTATCCCATTCCAGTTTACTTAATTTGAAAGATAAATTGCTAAAGTTCTAACATTTGAAACCTGTTATCTAGCTTGTGTATATTAACCAGTCTCAAATCTCAAACCCAAATATAAGTCACAATAATAGAGTTTCTCAGAGAATGACACAGTAAAGTGAAACATTTATGAACAAAATGCCTACTCTATAGTGAAACCCTACACCTGCAGAAATTACATTTTAAGCATTAACCAACTGACATAAAGTCATCACCTAGGCGTCCAGTATAGTTTCGAGGTTGGGCATCGGCCTCGCCACGACCAATCGGGGTATGGCCTCCGCCTTGCGACAAAAGCCATCACCTAGGCTCAATTTGGTGCTGTTTAAGGCACAAGCGGCCTGATGCGGACGCTGCACGAGCTTGGGCGCAGGGGATTAGGTGCGGGCACGAGAGAGGAACTGCGCACACGAAAAAATGGGCGCAGACATGGGAGATTTGCGTGCAAAGGAGACCAACTGGAGTCGTGCGCCCACAGGTTCCACAAGGCCATAACCCATCTTCTCTCCACACGCCAATTGACAGGGACGGGGAAACGGAAGAGGGCGCACACCTGGTTCTTGGCGGTGCGCCACTAGAATCTTGCCGCTCCACCTCTTCTGCTCCATCTTAACGCCTCTCTCTGACAATTCGAGCCTCCCTTCCTCTACTCCACTGATTTGCGACCCTGATTGGTGCCTCCTCTGGTCCTCCCTCTTCTCTGCTGATTGATTCATGGCTCCTTCCCCTTCTCTGCTGGTTCCCGTCTTCTTCAGCCCAGCGTCACAAGGTCGCGAGACAGGTACATATGCATCTCTTCCTCTCTCTTGGGCTTCCCTCCTCTTGGATGTGCGCCTCTGCTCTTTACTTGGATATGCTCTGCCGTCTGCAGTCTGCACTGCTGCTTTTGTTTCTGGGTGGATGCAAACTGCTCTGCCTTCATGTGTTTGACTGCTAGGTGCTCAGAGCTTGTGATTGTGGTCTGTTTTGCACTAGTAGCACTACTCATTAAGTTATATTATGTCATTAGAGACTAATCTATTGCTATTGAGAGATTTCAGATTTGCTATTTTGCTACTTTGTGTTGGGCGCTAGCACTATAGTAGCACTACTTATTATGGTATTATGCTAAGAATTGGCAATATTAAGGTATGATTTGCTTCTCAATTTTAATGGCATTATATATTAAGATGTCTCTATGGCGTTGCCTCACCACGCGCCCTAAACGCCTAGTGTACTCAAATGGGCACGTTGCCGCGGCTTGACTTACCGCCTTAATAAACATGGACATATACCAAATCGCAAACAAGAACACAGAAACATCCCTCCATGAGACAATAATGCAGACTATAAAGATATGATCATCTAATTACTAATGCCTTGGGTATCAGACCTTTAAATGCTTTCTATAAAAGCAGGGTATTACCTCTGTCAAAGAAAAATACTACTGCCTTCGTCATGTCAAATTATGTGGTGTGTTTGATTCTGATGAAATGATATCTTGTCTTACATTGCAAGCCTACTCAATTAGCTAATGCACGTAACATACACGACATAGGCATCAAGCACAGTCAAATTCAACCATGTCCGGATAACTGCTTCAAGTTTTGTGGCAAGCCAGCAATACCTCGTTTTTCAGCCCGAATATATCAAATCGCAAAGTATGAAACCCTAGCTGCGACCTCAGATCTAAGAGGAGAAACCACATCTCACCTGAGCCAATTCTGGTAGCCACCGCCGACCGTGTTGTCGTCCTCCTCGACGGTGGTGTTGACGTATGGCACGGGGAAATCCTTGGTGGGGTCGAACTGCTTGGTGGCCATGTAGCGCTCGAGTTCGGGCTTGCGGAGCAGGGTGCGCCGCACGGGCGGGCGGTTCCGGCGGCGGTCGCGGGTGAAGTACTTGATGTCGTAGACTGTCTCTGGATCGGATGTGGGCACGATGGCCTTGTCGCGGTCGTCGCGCACGGTGGCCGGGCACTTGACGCGGTACTCGAGCGCGTCAGGCAGCGCGCTGCGGTACTCGGGCGAGGCGCAGGGGCCCGTGATCTCCCACGGCTTCTTGAGGAACCTGCGGAGCCCCTGGAACAGCGATTTGCCAGCGCCGGCGGCCGACGAGGCGGCGGAGGCCATCGGGGTCGGTGCGGTGGTGGGGTCCACGAAGAGGGGAGAGGGATGGGGAGATCGGCCGATACAGCGAGACAAGACAAGACGCTGGAAATGGCGATGGGCTCGGGTTTCTGCTGGACGGGCGATGGGCTCGGGTTTCTGTTGGGCGAGAACGTGGGCCGCACCAAACGGCAAAAGCTACGCGACCATTGCCGGGTCGGGGCGTGTCGAGCTGGCCCAGCCCATGCCGATCAAATTCCAGCAGAGAGGCAGGCCGGCACGGGAGCCCAGGAGCCGTCCCCACGCTCGGCAGCGATATACTCCGTAGAGTATTTATTCCCAGAATATTCCGTCAACGGCGCCGGAAACGTCTAAACGTACGCGTCTGCTCCACCTTCGAGGAGTGGCAGACGGGTGGGCCCTATCGGAGCAGCGTGATGTTGTAGCCAGGGTAGGGTGGTTGTAGCTCGTAACCGTACGTCAATCTCATTGGTTGGGGCGGCCATTGATTTGGTTGGATTGTGTCTTCCGTTCCGTCAAGGGGAACGATGATGAAGAAGCGATGGCGTGACCGAAAGAAAAAGCGGGGTTGTGGGAGCGAGGAGAGAGCAGAGGCGCTCAGCACGGAGCCACGGAGCGAGGTGCCGCGCGCCGTTTCGTCTTCTGACCCGCTGAAACCGGAGCATAGCAAGCTCGCTCGCTCGCTCCCATATACAGTGGGGAGACGGGAGGGGGACTCCAGGAGAGTGGAGCAAGAAGAGCGTGGGCGACAGGGGTAAAGACCGAGGGAGCACCGCTGCACCATGCGCCCTTCTCTCTGTAAGTGACCCTCTTCCCCTCGATTCGTCGGCCATCCTGATTTCTGAATGCTCGCTCGGCGCAGTGCCCACCGATCTGATAAACCTAGCGTGTGTATGCAAATTTCAGCAGTTCATTCCGCGTGCTTGTTTTTATCCTTGCGCGATCGCCTTATAATTGTAAGGCGGGGGCTGCATCTGCATTTGCGCTGAGCTAACTGTGGAATGGCCATTTTGTGAATGATCTGGCATGGTTTTTGTTGGTTCGTGATACCGAATAAGGCAGTGAAGGGTACTTTTGCAGGGTGCGAGTGTGATGTGGAATGAGCTTGCTCTGAGTTGCCTATCTGTTGCTATTCCGGTCTGTATCTGGTATGCCTTTCTGAGGTGGATATGTCTGGATGAATTGGGTAAAGCGTGAATTTAGCACCTTCTAGGTTGTTTAATAACGAAATTGCTGGGTTGGTTGTGCTAATTAGATAATGATACTACCTAGTTTCACACTACTGATGAACATATACTCTGATGTGTTCAGACTTGTTCAGTTGTTCTGATTTCATATCCTGCCTATGTAGAAATCCTAGATGAGTTGGCATGTTCCATTTTGAATCAATACTCCAACGATATTTGAAGACTTGATCTTGAGAGTTGTAACTTGTGACCCCTAGTAAACTGTGGATGGAGGAGCATGACAGATACAAAAAGAAAGAAAACTCCAAAATTAATGGAGGGGAGAGGATTTTCTTTCTTTCTTTTTGAACTGCAAAGGAATCTGACATTGACTAAGGTTCCAAAGCACAAACATGCGTATCCTTACATGCACGTGCAGAAGAAGTACAAAACAAAGGCAGTGGCAGCTAGATTTATTCTTTCTTCTGTATTTTATATCGTGGTTCTCTCCATATAATTGACATTCTTGCATATTCTATCCATGTTGCTGCAACATGAATATCTTAAAAGATCTCTATGATAGAATCTTAATGTGCACCTGATGCCACATTTGTCTTAATGTATCTTCATTTGACAGCCTTGATCATATGTTCTAGGGTGGAAATCCTACAACAACAAAAAAAACTAATCCCAAGCCATGGAGATGGCATGTAATCGGGCTGTTTTAATTATTAATACAATGGCATGCAGTTCTACTGCATGTTTGAGAAAAGAAATTGACATCCCTGATGCAATGCGTATTTGAACCATGACTAATGTTTCTGGATTGCATATGGCCTTAATCTATGTTGTAGCTAATAGTATACTTATCTCTAATTTATCTGCATTGATGTCCCTGGCAGATTGTGCACCTCTTTTTCTTCTGCTACTATTACATTTGGCATTTGCTAGGCCTCTCTTTCCTCTACCGAGTAAGACGAAGAATGAAGAGAAGAAACCCATACAGACGTTTCGACCATATAACATTGCTCATCGTGGCTCAAATGGGGAAATTCCCGAGGAAACAGCTGCTGCATACCTGGTACTGCTCAGAAAATTGCGAGCACTATTGATCTGTAGCAGAATTCTATATTTCTATCTTGCCAAGGGAATAAGATGTTTTTGTGAAGCTGATGCACCTAAATGCTAGCTTTCAGATTATCAGATATCGATTAATGCAAAGGACTATTGAATTCACATATCACAAGTTTATAATTTTTCTAGCATGTGGACAATAAGGTATTCTAAATTGGAAAATCACATTTAACCAAAAGAAATCCTATTGTAGAGAGCTATTGAAGAAGGGGCAGATTTTATAGAGTCTGACATCCTTGCTAGCAAAGATGGGGCCTTGATTTGTTTTCATGACGTAACACTGGACGATACAACTGATGTTGCCAGGCGTAAGGAATTTGCAAATCGAAGAAGAACCTATGAAGTGGAGTGGTTTAATGTTACTGGATGGTTTGTAGGTTTGTATCTTACAACCAACCCTGATTTCTTCACTCCTTTTGTTATTACCGTTAATTTACATATCTGCTACATGAAATATAGTTAAGCAACAAGTAAATAACAATGCATCCCTGCTGCGTTTTCTTGACTCTAATTCAGGAATTTATTACATGCTCATGTATACTGGAACACTATTTACATATAATATATTGACAGTTTCAACTTCATGTTATGTGGAGGGGCAAAATGAGAATGACAAACTTGTAAGCTTTTGGAAAGGAAAAAAAAAACTAGATCTCTGGGGAAAGACCGCCCAACAGCTTTGATGTTAGGTAGATGCAAACCACTCCTGCGTCTAGAAAAGATCCTGAAGAGTGAAGGCTGCCTGCCCAGGAGGCACATCCTGCGCCTGCTGCTAAAAATAGTTTGCACAACTAGGGACCTTTTTTTAATGCAGAACCACGGGGAGCGCCCATGGGGGCTCAAACCCGGATCTGTGTGTCCCAAGGGATGCCCCCAGGCACCGCTCTAAGCTTATGTGTTCTTGATTATTTAAACTAATGTCAAAGTGTTGGTTTGCAGTGGACTTCACACTGGAGGAACTTAAAACACTTAAAGTGAAGCAGAGATACTTGTTCAGAGATCAACAATACAATGGTATGGATATCCTTCGCATGGATTTTGTTGTCAACTTGTCATAATTGTTTCATGCCATACTTCCTCTTCTATGACCATGCTGATGTGCTCCAACTCTAAAGAGCCTTGAATTGATTCTTGTCACATGCATGTGCATTTGCTGAAATGACCTGCTGCTGCCAGTTTATTTGCTTCTTACTGTAACTGCTATAAACTTGGCGATTAGCTGGAAATAATTAGTTTCATCACTCGCCAGCCAAAATATTCGGATTTTTCTCCTGAGGGAATATTCTGATAAGTTTCCATGCACTGTAAACAACATACCCTTTGCAGTTATTTATTAGTGCAGCAATATTCTAGGAAATCATAGGAATTTTGTTGTTTTAATTACTCAGAAATGTATAGGATGTGGTTCATTGGTTCTTTTCTCAATAACATTTCTTCCCATTATCTGATACAATCTAGGATTCTTATTTGTTGATTTAACATAGTTATTTCTCTTCACCAAAGCAGGTATTCCGTTTCCTTTACGAAACCTTTGTTTATTTAGAACTAGTACAGCTATATTATTTTGTTTTTTACTTTACTTGGCCTAAGAACACATTTGCATTAACTCGCATGGAAGATTGTGATTGGGGATTAATGATAGCAATCTATTATTTTCTTGTGATCTTGTCATTCAGGTATGTTTTCAATCATCACATTTGAAGAATTCATTTCAATTGCCCTAGATGCAGACAGAACTGTCGGCATATATCCAGAGATTAAAGATCCAGTTTTTATCAACAAGCATGTAGGTCCCCCAGTTCTCCAGACGAAATATGCACTTTATTTTGATTCGTGGTATTCTATAGTTATGTCACTGCCACCAAAAAAACAATCTATTTAGATAGTATATATAAACTTTCTGTACAATGATGATATCAGCAGCTGGCTGCTGAGCTTATGAAAGTAACTGTTGTCTACCAAACGAACAGGACTGAAGATGGTAGTTTATAAAGTTTTCTTTTTGTCACAAATGTAATTAAATTGCTACTATGTTTCCTTCTTCTGGCACATGGGTTGTGACATCAATGCTGCAGATGATATGCTTTTCCTAAAAGTAGTTAGCATTGATACCCTTGACTACGATGAGCTGGATAGTGCCAAACTGTCATTTTTTTTGACAATGTAAGGGGCTAATTTCTCATTTATGATGTGTCAAATGAGTTTGTATTACTTTCACCAGGTCAAGTGGGCTGATGGAAAGAAGTTTGAGGACAAATTTGTGGATACCTTGCTTAAATATGGATACAAAGGTCAATATATGTCAGAGAATTGGCTGAAGCAGCCATTGTTTATACAATCCTTTGCTCCCACCTCCATTGTACATGTATCAGATTTGATTGACTCTCCGAAGGTATTTTTGATTGATGGTATCACAGTGAGAACACAAGACACGAACCAGGTACTAATGTTTTGTAACAATCTGTCACCCATTTGTTCCAATGCTATGAAAGAAAAACAGTCTGGATAACAGAAATCAACCCCTGAGATTTTAGGGCTTGTTTAGTGCAACTCAGTGGAACATGCCTTTGGATATTACTTATTTCATTTCGCATTTGCAGTCATACTGGGAAATCACTTCAGATGATTACCTTGCATACATTAGTAAATATGTTGTCGGCCTTGGTCCGTGGAAAGATACTATTGTTCCAGCTTCAGGAAACTACTTGATGCCACCTAGTGATCTTGTTGCACGGGCACATGCTTATAATCTCCAGGTATGGCATTTGTTTGTATTCATTGTAATTATCTCAATTGTTTGTATTTATTGTAATTATCTAAAGTTCATACTTTACATGGATTATTGTAAAGTAACCTATACTAATTGGACCACCTTCCCTATGTTAACTGCTATCTTCAATGTTTTTTCTGTCTAAATGCATCTGGACACTTCGGATAACCAGAACTCCAGAAGGATCCTATAAAACATCATGGCTCTCTTGTAATTTTGGTGTCACGTGCATAAGTGCATCGACTAAAACTATGGCCAATCACTGAGTGCATTGGGTTGGAACTCTACCACCTAGCTGACAACACCTGCATTGACAACTCACATCTCTACTTTCTTTTGGGGAGACTACTTACAGCTGTGTCCTGATCCTCACCGTGTCCTATGCGTTGAACTGGAAGGGCCTTCCTTTCTTCAAAAAATGGATAAGAGCTCCCTGATAATAAGCAGTCTGCTTCAGTAACACTTTGGTTGAATTACTCAAATTAGCTCATTAAGCTTGTGTTTGGTTATGCATTATGGTGCAAACTTTTTGTTGCAAAAAGAACATGTGGATCAAATTGTCACACTGCTACAGGCCACATTTTTTACGCTTGTTTTATCTCACTGTTCACTTGTTCCACCGAAGCATGTTAAACTGCATTCTGTTGTTGTGCAGGTACATCCATACACGTACAGGAATGAGAACCAGTTCCTGCACTTCAACTTTCATCAAGATCCCTACAGTGAATACGATTTTTGGATAAACACTGTAGGGGTTGACGGACTGTTTACAGATTTCACTGGAACCCTTCACCGGTACCAAGAATTGACGTCCCCGCACCCAAAGGATGAAACTGCAAATAGCCTCCTAGTAAAAATTAGTCAAATGATCTCAGCATATGAAGCTCTCTGACCACTACAATGTTGCTGAAAATGGTTTGTACTTTTGTTAATGCAAGACTAAACGATCCATTCATCTCGGTGCACCGTGACTGTGACCTTGCAAGGTTGAATAAACGAGTTGTTTTTGGTAGCGATTTGTTAGCACGAGTCATACTCTCCATTAAAGCCCCTAATCCATGGGACAAATTTCTAGAGTGGGAATAATAGTTTTTGGGAAGGTATTGTGATGGCTAGCTCACGATAGAAACCTTAGCATGGTTCCCAGGATGGGCAAGCTGGTGTGTGCTCGTATCATATCATTATATTTGATACAAGTTGAAATGTTGAATTGGTCTTGGAACTGGATATTAGTGATTGCACAGTTGACCTACAATTGTACTTGCCATTGCCAGAGTGTTGAAATGCGACTGGAAATTAGTGGTTCGACCTTCAGCGGTACCGTGGCAATTCGGCAACGTGGCATGTCCCTATCTGTCCTCACTGAGAAGGAACCAGTCGTCCCTCTAGATAAACGCTCTTGTCACCAATCGCAGTGTAGAGGAGGATATAACCCACAGGAGGGCTCTGAAAAGCTTCAGGTGTGGGAGCCATTGAAGGGATAACGAAGATTTTAAGGCCACACAACGCCATTGAAGGGATAAGAAGAATTTTAAGGCGACACAACCTAGAGAAGGCAGAATGGAAACGGCGGCGGCGGCTGTAGCCCGGGAGTGCGGCTCCACCGGTGGACTGCTCATCAGTGGTAATGTCAGTTTTCCGATCACTCTTATCCTCTGTTATGGTGCACACCATGGCTCTGTTTGTTGGTTCATCAGTCCCAGGGCCAAGTGCCCAACATGCCAATTGCCATAGCACACTAGTTTAACTAACAGACTGGAGACAGCAATGAAGGATTCTCAAAGGAATTTTAGAGGAATACAGTATATGATTCCAGCGTTTCGATGACGTCACTTGTCGTTTGACTTACCGTTCCTTCGGACTTTCTGGCTCATCGTGATACAGTGTTTTTCTCTCGTAACAAGTTAGCGAACAGTACTCGTCAGCCTGGCTTTTCAGCCAAGCGAACAGGCCGTGTTGCTTCACAAAATGCAGCAACCAGAACATTTTCGCAGAAGCTCGAGTAACGTGTGTGCGAGAGAGATAAAATGGTGGTGAGATCAAGGCACGATAGGCTGGAAGATACAATTGGAACTAACCCGTCGGCACTCAAGCCCCCATGCTCTCGATATACACCGCCGCTGCTGAGACGACTCACCCTCTCGTCGCCTTCTGGCCGAAGACCTGTCACCTGTGGTCTGTGGAGGAGAACATGATGCCGTGCAGCACCTTGATGCAGAAAGAAGAACATGTGCTGAAGGAAGACACCGGCCACGACAGAGTCCTCCAAGAACGGCGGAGAGGGTGTGCCGCGATGGAGTTTTGGAAGAACGAGAGAGGGAAGGGTGAGCAGTGAATGGATAACAATAGGAGAGAAGGCAGAGGTGCGGATAAGAAGAAACGGATGGGTTGAATTTGTTTTTTTGTTTGATTGATATTAGGTAACCATAGTTCCGAACACCACTCTCTCTGGCTTTCCTATATTTTTCATTTTCTCCGCCCATCCCTGTTTTATTCATGGTTTCATATCATTCCCTTGTTTTCTATTCTTTCGTTCTAAATATGGCCTAAGATTGTGACGGCTTTGGTAAGAGATTTTGCAGAGTTTTTTTAACCGGCATCTTGAACAAGTCATATAGTCAGCGTGATCATAATTATTCATATTTGCGTAACTAAACACACTGCTAGAAGTCTTAGATGATTTTCAAGGAATATGTATATTGTAGCATGGCAAGAGCCGGCTACGATTTCATCATCATCGAATAGTTTCTTTCGAATTTGACTGAATGACTGATTGCGTGCGCAACCTTTTTGACAAGGACTTACAAACTTGGCAAGAAAGAACCCCAGTCTCGCCCTGCAGTTGTTAACCGGAGTAGGTAATCTATGACTTGCATTCACTAGACGCGGACTGCAGCTTAAGTCCCATGATCCCACAATGGAAAAGGGGTTTTGCCATGATCCCCAACGAAATCCACACCTGGCACTCCAAACGGATTTCCACTTTTGAATTGGACAAACCCTTGATGAGGGAGAAAAAACCGAGCAACTTTCTAGATCACATGGTGGGAAAGTCCTGCATATGGAAGGAACGCTTTTCCACCAGTAGTCAAACAGTGCTTACCGCTTCAACGTTTCTCAGTAACCGCACCTGACTTGTCTCCTCAAATGCAGGCAGGAGGGCGTCAGTGCTGCTGCCCCGCCGCCGGCGCTCGCAGAAGAAGGCGTTCGTGGGTGGTGCCGCGAGCTTTTACGCGGCCTCGTTGAAGCGACCACCGAGAATTCAAGGCCACGGAAACCAGGTCCAAGTCTTGCCACGGAAATAGAAAGGAAGGCGTTTAGTTCGCGGTTTGGAATCAAGATTTGGCACTATTTTCGTTTGTATTTGATAATTATTGTCCAATCATGGCTTAACTAGGCTCAAAAGATTCGTCTCGTAATTTATAATCAAACTGTGTAATTAGTTATTTATTTTTATCTACATTTAATACTTCATGCATGTGTCCAAAGATTTGATATGATGGAGAGAGAGTGAAAAAACTTGCAATCTAAACGAGGCCGAAGTATTTTGTCATACTCCCGTGTTACTTCTGTACCTAATAATAACCAACCGGACACGATCATCATTTTGTTGGGAAGGTCTGTGCTGCACGGAGGAGACGAGCGGACATCCAGTCGGACACGTACGTGCTGATGGAGCCCGGCATGGACGAGGAGTTCGTGTCCAGGGAGGAGCTGGAGGAAAGGCTCAAGGCCTGGCTGGAGAACTGGCCTGGGGACGCTCTGCCCCCGGACCTCGCCAAGTTCGACACGGTCGACGCCGCCGTCTCGTACCTCGTTAGGTCCGTGTGCGTGCTCGAGATCGACGGAGAGGTTGGATCCGTGGAGTGGTACCAGGTCGAGCTGGACTAGTTGGCGCCCCTGGATAATGCATGGCTTATCACCCAAAATTTTACCGAACAACAAAATCAACCTTGGCATAGAGGCTTATTTGAAATGACTTATTTGCTGATTTTGCATTGACTAGCAAAACATCTCTTACAACAGGAGAATAATTTATTGCGTTGTCGGTGGCATGAGTGTGGCTGCACGGGTGAAGCTATGTGTGGGCACAATGACCACAACAACACGTGCGCTAGTGTCGCAAACCTAGGGCCACGGTGCGCCAGCCACCGACATGACATGGGCAAGCACTGTGCAACGAGGTGTGGCTCCGGTGGTGGCTAAGTGGACACGGGTGCCTACGATGGCAACATAGGCATGGCATGGCGGCCGTGGTTGAGCGAGTGCGCAACTCTTAGAGTGCCCTTAACGATCGAGAAGAATAATGTGCATGGGAGACCTATATGTGGCATCGGTGCATGCAAGGATGCAACAGTTGATGAAGGTCAGCCTGGAAAGAATCAGAGTAGTTGGATCACGTGAGGGTCAGACGATTGCTCCATTATCAGTCTTCCCAACAGTAAGTCCTCGTAATTTCAATATAATTTATCTATCTTCTACCTTCCCTCATCGTTATTGTTGTCCTGCGCCCTCTCGAGGACTCATTCTTATAGGGCCATAGATCTATGACAATCCATTAGGCACATGCTGTATACAAATTCTTTAATTGGTATAGAGTATAATTCAGTTTTTTTTTATAATTAAAAGGACAACTCATAAATGATACGAAGTAATTTTTTTTCTATAACCAAACAATGATAAAATTACATACCAAACAACAACAGAAAAAATCAGACACTTGAGATATAGAAAAAATGGTTATTTAGGTTAGGACTAAGTCAAACTTTTTAGATTTTGACTCGATTTATAAAAAAATATTATCATCATTTGTATTTCTAGATGAGGTATTATGAAGATATATTTTGTGATTCGTTCTATACATTATATAAGTATTAAAATATTTTTATATGTATCTAGTTATTTGAGATTTATAATGACACCTAAAAGGAAATTTTTTTTTTTGAACCGAGTGAGTAATTTGCTCACCACATTGGAGAGCTGGTGGCGGGTAGTCGAGTCGACTAGTCAGTCGGCCGTACGGTCACACAGCTGCGCAAGCCAACTCCCCCAAGTGCGAAAGTCGCCCTTCTCTCCGTTCCCGCGGAACGGTCGCGTTTCCCGTTGGATCGGAATGCCGCGGCCTGTCGTCCTTGACTCCTTCCGTCCTCAGACGAGAGGGAGGGAGGGAGGGAGGGACGGACGGACGGCAACAGGGACGAGCGAGCGAGAGGCCCGGCACCACGGCATCCCGTTCCAATTGCGTCCGCTGACCATCCCCATCCTCCCCTCCGCAGTCCGCAGAGCCCCCATCCCTCCCGTCGCCGTCGCTTCCCTCGGGTAGATTTGACTCGTACTGTTCCACATAGCTCCACTGACCTGACCACCACACCCCAAATCGTACTCCGTTCTCTTTCTCTCTCTCTTTTGTACTTTGCGCCTCTCTTTCTCTCTTCGCCCGCGAGCCTCTCTTCCTCGCTCTCGCCTCCTGGACGAGTTCTGAATCTGGGATTGCGGCGGTCCCGTGGGCGAAGAGCAGCAGCTCTTCGGTGCCGGTGGTGAGTCTCATCTTCCTGCTCTGTAAAGGTTTCTTGCTTTTCAGTGCCATTTAGCTTTGGCCTCCAGTTTGGTTTCGCTTTAATGAAGATATTTATGGTGAAATTATTTGAGTTTTTTTTCCTTGTTCGTGGGAACTCCCCCCCCGCCCCCCCCCCCCCCCCCCCCCCCAACAAGTGTTTTTAGACTCTAGCTAGTAGCTACTATGACAATTTTCTCCTAATAATTGACTAATATAAGAACCAATAAGTTCATCTGCTAGTATAACCCACATATCGAGATCATCAGCTGTTTTTAGAAATAAGAGGACCTGCCCTGTTCCTGCTGCTCAATAAGAGCAAATTAGATTATTAAGCCATCGGGCTGGTCGAATCTTATATGATCAAGTTTCTCCACTGTTTTTTCTTAAGGGAAAAAAAGGAAGGGAGGTAACTAGTCTGTATTTGCTATAACTGTGATGTTACCGTTATCTAGTTTTTTTTTTTCTTTCCAATTTCTGTTTACCTTTGCTATTTATATGGCTGTGCTTACAAGTTTCAAAGGTTTGCTGCTTGAGCATCATATGCTTGATTTTCGCAAATCAATGCTTAATTGTCTATTTCCATCTATTTGGCATGATAGGATTTTCATTATCTTTACTTCTTTGTGTCACTAGCTTTCCCAAATTCAAGTCTCCACTTTGAAATATTGGAGTTAGACCTGATATTTGTGTTAAACATATGATGCAGGGAAGGTTCATAATATGATGGCTGCAGAGATAGTTAAGCAGTTCTCAAACATTACTCTGGGAGAAGATAATGAGACATGCGATGTTAAACAAGCGCTTAAGGTCTTGAGAAAGAAGATTCTTAGTTTGGATTTTGACAACTCCATGCATGTCCATGATCCACAGGACTCATTTGAGTACTTGGAAGTGCTGCGCAAAATCAAACAACTCTCTGAAAAGTTAAGGACCTTAGACCCTGGTGGAGAAGCCAAACAGCTGGATGAACTCACTGTGTATGCATATGACCTTTCTGAAATGGCAATGGCAAGACTCGAAGAGGAATTTGTTTATCTTCTTGCAAATTACAAACAGCCATTAGAACAGGAGGTTCTCTCTTTTCGCTCTACAGAGGATGGTAGTGTGGAAGACTTTTCAAGCAGCTCATTTAGTGAGGAACAATCGGAAGGGAAGGAAACACCAAATGATATCAGTGGAGGAACAGAATATTTTGTGCCTGATTTAATTCAACCTGGTGCACTCTCTGCTGTCAAGTCCATTGCTAAATTCATGTTCCTGAATGGCTATGATAAGGAGTGTTGCCAGGCTTATATAAACTCACGGCAGAGTGCGATAGATGAGTACTTTGGGTCTCTTCGTCTGGAAAAGCTCAGTATAGAGGACCTTATGAACACTAGTTGGAACAAGTTGAATTCATTAATAAAGAGATGGAACCGGGCAATGAGGGTTTTTATTCAAGTATATCTTGTTAGTGAGAAACGTCTTAGCAAACATGTCTTTGGTGAACTTACAGATTCAACTGCAGACTTGTGCTTCTCTGAGATTTCATTTAACTCAGTTATACAACTTCTGAGCTTTTATGTATCTGTAGCAATTGGTCCCCCAAAAACAGAAAAGCTTTTTCGATTGCTTGATATGTATGATGTCCTGGAAGATCTTCTCCCTGAAGCTGAATCCTTGTTTGAATCAGGATACGATGATATGATCCTGAATGAGTATCATGAAGCACTACTGCAACTGGGAGAATCTGCAAGGAAGACATTCGCAGAATTCAAGTATGCCATCCAATCATACACTTCATCCAGTGCAGTAGCTCGTGGAGAAGTGCATCCACTTACAAAGTATGTTATGAACTACATAAGAGCTCTCACAGCATACAGCAAAACTCTTGATTCACTTCTCAAGGACACGGATCAAAGATGCCTGGCTTCTGACATTCAGTCGATGGCAAACTCATATCCTAATTTCATGGCAACAGCTTTGCATCTACAGTCTGTTACTGCAGTTTTGGAGGCAAATCTTGAAGCTGGGTCTAGATTGTACAGAGATGATCGATTGCAGAACATCTTCATGATGAACAACATCCACTACATGGTTCAGAAAGTGAAGAACTCAGATCTCAAAAGCTTTCTTGGTGATAACTGGATCCGGATTCATAACAGGAAATTTCAGCAGCAAGCTATGAGATATGAGAGGGCATCATGGAATAATGTTCTCTCTTACCTCAGTGATGATGGCTTGTGTGCTGCTGGTGATGCTGCTTCTCGCAAAACCATCAGGGAGAAGATAAAGAATTTCAATCTGTCCTTTGAAGAGGTTTACCGAGTTCAGACAGCATGGTCTGTCCCAGATGACCAACTCCGTGATGATGTCCGGATATCAATATCACTGAAAGTTATACAGGCCTATAGGACGTTCGTGGGAAGATATTCAGGCTTTCTTGATGGCACAAGGCATCGAGATCGTTACATAAAGTACAGGCCAGAGGATTTGGAGACACTTTTGCTAGATCTTTTTGAAGGAACTCAAAAGACACTGCAGTATTCTCTTCGAGTGTAAAGCTTGAACCAATTCTTGAAGAAGAGATGCCTCAGTCCCCTCCACCTGATTTTTGGTTTCCTTCTTTGGTTTGTAATGGTACTGTTGAATGAGTATATAGTGATGTCCTGTTGTGCCAAACTAGCATGATTTTGCCTTTTCTTGTGGCCTGTCTTGCTGCCTAGCATTCCTTTCCTCATGACATTGTAGAAGTACATATGATGTTAGAGATAGCATTCTACTGTTCCCGAAACTTTGGTGACGGAGTGTAAAGTTTCTGAATGTTTTGGTAGTGATACAGTAATTCTTCATTCCTGATCCATTTAATAATTTGCCTCCATTAAAATGAAGGATATGTGTTGGTCTGAAAGGAGCTCTTCACAGCTGAAGGGTTCGGTGAAGAATGAACCCTTTTTTTTTTTTGAAAGGTCAGAATGAAACCAATTTGTCACACTATAGATGTTTGATAGAAAGTCTCAACCAAAATTAAAGAAATTAATCAAGCTCCCCATTCCCCATATCTATTGTACTCTCTACATGAGTTAACCATGTAGTCCCCTGCAGTTTAAATCAGAAAAAGAAAACGAGAGAAATGAAAGAACACATAGAACTGCCGCCACCCCTATAATTAAAAAAAAACGTCCCTGGATGAATGAATTTCTATGTCCTCCAATTAATAAGTGGAATCAAACGCTAGCCCATCACTTATTCTGATCTTCGACGTCCTTCTTGAGGTCGGCCGGCGGCAGGAAGTAGTCCGTGGTGAGGCCGTGCACATTGAAATCGGCCTCCTCCACCGTCCACGTCTCCTCCAGCTTCCGCTTGTGGTTGACGGATCCCTCGCCGTAACGGAAAAGCGTGACGTTGGTGTGGCCGCCGTGCGCGATGTTGATGCCGTCGATGTAGCGGTAGTCGGAGATGACGGACTCCATGCTGGTCTCCCAGAAGATGTTCTCGCTGCGGCGGTGGCCCTTGCCGGACTTCATGCGGAGCAGGTGCGAGTCCTCGAGCTGGATGAGCAGCCCCGTGCGCTGGCTGAAGTAGCCCCACACCGTGTGGTGGATGATATCGAACGCCGGAGCGCTCCGCGCCCGCAGCGTCGCGGCGCCAGCCTCCAGCTTCAGGATGAAGCACTCCTCGTTGTTGAGGACCTTCTCGCCTATGCACACCGCGTCCGAGAAGAGGTTCGCAATGGAGCGTGGATCCAGCCCCTGCAAATAAAAGGAGCACGATCGAAGATGCATCTGGCTGAACGCTATCCGATCCTCTGCATGCCATCCCGTGCCGCCTTTGGTGCTTAATTTACCTGGAGAGAGCGGCGGAGGGGCCGGGGCGGGCCGCGCGAGACGTGGGAGTGCTCGGCGGCGGACTGCCGCCACGCGATCTTGCCGTCGCTGCCGGCGCTCATCTTGTGGCCGGCCATTATAAGCTCGAAGAACCAGACCTCGGGTGTCTTCTGCCAGAGCACGAAGCCGCCGACCTCGGCGCGGCCCTGCGCGGCGGCGGTGGTGACCGTCTGGTCGCCGAGGTGGAACTCGGACGCGCACATCCGCACCTTCCCCACGGCGTACATGCTCCGCACCCCCTGCAGCGCAGCCTGCCCGCCCGTCGCCGCGATGTACTGCTGGATTATGTACTTGGCCGTCGACGCTTGCTTCAATCGATCATTCATCAAGCAACCGAGTCACGATTTCCGTGCGCGCGTAAAAAACGTAGCATGCATGCCAGGGACGCGCGATCATTCATTCCGCTCCCGTGCATGGCAAGACGATGATGGGTGGGTGGCTTACGATAGAGGAGTCGCGGATGGAGCGGCTGAAAGCGCGATCGTGCGGGACGGGGCAGGGGATGAGCGGCGACCCGACGACGTTGAGGAACAGCTGGAGCTCCGCGGTGGCGGAGGCAGCTCCGTCGACGGTGGCGCGATCGAAGGCCTGGTTCTTGAGCCAGGCGCGCATGTTGGCGCCCCCGGCGCCGCGGCGCTTGTCGGCGCCGGGGGCGTTGATGAGCATCTCATCGGGGATGGGCACCTCCAGCACGGTGTCCAGGGAGTCGTCGCGGTCCAGGTTCGGGCACAGCTTCCTCATGACACGGCCGCTGCGTCGTCGCGCCGCGCATCAATGCCGCCGATCCGTGGAGAATAAGCTGACGGAGAAGCGCCTGGGTGCAGCAGGGCGCTAAGCTAGCGCCGCGTGCTTGCCGGAGACACGGACACGGGATTGATGAGAAGACAGAGAGAGAAACAGGTTGGAGAAGGAACCGGCCGGAACATGTAGATGGTGGCAAGGCATGCATTGGAAGCGAGGAATAAGTGGATCGCGCAACCGACGGGGGCGCGGTATTGTGAGGAGCTAGTGCTCGAGCCTAGAGGTGCGTGGGAACTACAGCTTTGGTGCTGGACGCGTTGACACTTACCACTACTACACTAAGCATTTGTAGGGACAGCTAACCATAATTTGATAGATGATTTTGTTGGTCGTCCCTACCACATCGTCTTTATAAGGATTTATAGGAGCGGTTCTCAAGCCACCTATACAAACAGCAGCCACCCCTATAATTTTATTTATAAGGACGGTTAGTAACACCAGCCATCTCTACAAAAATAATTTATAGGGACGGCTGTAACACCATTTGCTCCTATAATTTTCATTTGTAGGGGCGGTCCTCTCTAGAACCGCCCCTACAGTATATTTTTTCTAAAAAAATTGAAATTCAAAAATTAAAATCTGACTAGAATATATATATATATATATATATATATATATATATATATATATATATATAAAATTCAGAAGGACATTATATTAACAACCAATTGACAAGAAGATATATACATTATAGACCCAAAATAATTTAGATTACTTCATTACAAACCCATTCATTACAAACACATAATAATTTAAATTTGCTCATTACAAACCATAATAATTTAGATCAGTTTATTATTACAACCAACAAGAATTTAAATTCCTAGAACTTCCCGACGTTGTGCCACGTACTTGGAGAAGTGAAGATCATTGATTTTATATGCCAAAATATCACTAATGTAGCGCAATGTATTTACTAGTGCACTCTCCCTTGCTTCACAATATTGTTCACAAGGTCTACTGACGACGATTAGAATTGATGGAGAACTTTCTCTCCTCGTCACAAGAATTTTTTTTCTGGATTCCCTCTGAAGTGAGAACAGGGCCACCATATTCCCATCTATAACGACCCAATTAATGCATGGCTTGGTTTATAATGGTTTCAAAGCTACAACTTGCGTATGTTACACCATTCTCCTCAATCTGCCTCTGTTGGAAAAAATATGGTTATCAGAACCATGCATATATATAGACATAACAATTAATCTGGTTATAAGTTATGAGACTGACCACATCATTTATGTTGTTCTCAGCAAGCTGTGCACAATAATGCCCAATATCGTGGTGGAGGCCCATATCCAAAGCTCCAATCTTCATGGAGGAGTATGTAGGAATATTATACCCAATTCTTTGAAGTACCCTTAAATATTCTTGCACAACATATTTTTGCACACTAATATCGTGATATTGTGCGCTGCTCGTCCTCTCGATGTATAAAACTAGAACTTGTTGGTTACCCGCCCTAGTTAGAATAGAAAACCCAATTCGACATTGCTTGAGTCCACCATCTACAAGGAATGTACCAACATTGAGGTGATCAACCCTGAAATTTGAGAGTGTCTGTCTGAGCCATGGTATAGGTTGAATTGCCTATATTTAAGAATTATATGTATCAGAACAAAATATCTATAGAGGTGTCTTTAAAACATGTTACTTACTATGTTTGATATGGGTGTTTGCCCTCCCCAATGTTGGTTGGAAGCCCAGATCAAATACACAATTATCTGGCAGATCCGGTGAAGGGAGTTCGACCATGTCTTATCCTAAATTTATGTCAAGGAAAACAATTATAGTAGAGGAGGACAGGAGAGGAGAGGAGTAGAAGAAGTAGGAGCAGAGGATAGGATAGGAGAGGAGTTGAAGTTGTATGGCAGGAGAGGAGGGTCTACAAAGCATCAGTTGCCTACCAATAGAGAGGTGGTAGTAGTAGTAGGACAACAACAATAGTATTAATAATACGATAGCTGGAGCATTAGTATTAATAGATGGAGTTGCATTACAACCAAAATATAGCTGTCAACATACAATTAGTGTTATCCAAACTAAACCATAATAAAATCATCATACAATTGTGTTTTCCAGCTACATCGACCATCTAATTGTGTCATCACAGGCCTAAGTATTGCAGTTGCATTGGCAGCTCATGGAAAGCCTCATCCAAAGTCCAAACATCATCACCAACAGACTGATAATCACCATATTCTTACAAAAACCACTCTTACCACCCTGGGGGGGGATGATTTACCACAATCAACTGGGGCCAGTTTAGGGGAGGTAGTTGCTGCTCTAATATAGGCATTGAAATCTCTAAGTGCATGGTCATAGTTGTTGTACTTCTTGTGTATAGCATTTTTGAACCCAAGCACATATTTACTAGCCTCATGTCAAGACATATAAATCACAGGTTTCTTCCCGTAGAAAACAACATAGTAAGAGCCAATTTTTTAGTGGAAGTGAAGAAAATAGCCATTAATTAGGTTCAAACTAACTCACAAAACGAGTAGTAATAGTAGTAGTAGAGATAGAGGCCTCAGAAACATGTCAATCATCATTTGATCAAGAACTTAGAGCATAAAGGCATCATAAACACAGTGAACATATATAAAAATAGTGAGCATATAGAAAAAGACAGTAGGGACAGCTGGTAATAATGCCAAGTTCCTCACAAGTTCATGATCATCAGCTCATATTCCAGATAATTTCTAGAGTTGGACAATTTCATCATTGGCAAAAGAGAGAGTAGAGGAGGGGAGAGTTGGCAAAAAAATAGCTGCTGCTTCCCAAACATAGAGTAGAGGAAGAGGTGACCAAAAAAGCAGTTGTTGCTTCTGAAACATAGAGGATAGGAAAGGTGGTCAAGAAAAGCATATATATGCTCACTGTTTTTATATATGCAGACAGTAGCTGCTGCCATATATCACAAAATGAGTACTAAGAGTAGTAGTAGTGGTAGAGGCCTCAGAAACATGTCAAACATCATTTGATCAAGAACATAGAGCATAAGGGTAGCATAAATACAGTGAGCATTTAGAAAAAGACAGTAGGGGCGGCCGGTAATGATGCCAAGTTTCTCACAAGTTCATGATCATTAGCTCATAATTTAGATAATATTTGGAGTTAGACAATTTCATCATAGGCCAAAGAGGAGAGAGGAGATGAGAGTTTGCCCAAAAAAATAGTTGCTGGTTCCCAAAAAGAAATAGCAGCTGCTACCAAACATAAAGGAGTAGGAGAACTAGAAGTTATAATAGAGGAGAGGAGAGGAGAGGAGAGGGGTAGTAGAAGTAGGAGAGGAGGCTCTACAAAGCAGTTGCTTCCTAT
This sequence comes from Miscanthus floridulus, assembly GCF_019320115.1. Taxonomy (NCBI): domain Eukaryota; kingdom Viridiplantae; phylum Streptophyta; class Magnoliopsida; order Poales; family Poaceae; genus Miscanthus; species Miscanthus floridulus. Next base: position 111,283,665 of record NC_089584.1, read on the forward strand.
CAAAAGAAGCATATATAAACACAGTGGGCATATATAATCTCAGTGAGCATATATAATCACAGAGATCATATATAAAACAATGAGCATATCTAAAAAACAGTGAGCATATATAAACACAGTGGGCATATCGACAAAAGATGCTCGGTAGTCCACCGAGGGGTATCCCATGATGGTAGATTTGTCGTAGAGGTGAGCGAGATCAGGAGCGAGATGGTAATACAAGACACAAGATTTAGACAGGTTCAGCCGTCAGTATGACATAATACCTACATCATGTGTTCTAATGTATTGCATTGAGATGTATGGATCATGGTGTAGATGTATGTATCGATATGTCCACTAGGGGATCCCTGCCTCTCCTTATATACTCTGGAGGGGCATGTTACAAGGAAAGTATCCTATTTGGTACTATACAATAGCTTGCGGTGCACGCCGAGCAGCGCCGTACATGCCTTGATCTTGTGGGCTAGGCCACCTCCGATGGTGTGGCCCATGTTTTGTCTTGTGGATACCAAGGGCTATACCCCCACAGCTAGTCCCCGAGCCTAATAGTAGGTGACGTAGTCATATGGTGCCAGGGTCAGAAAGTAGAAGACCAGCCGAGCAGGCAGCCAGTCCTCAAGCATAGCCTCGAGATGAGAACAAGCACATTCACCGCAAGGTGAAGTGTGCCCACTTAGTCCCCGAGCCCGCTGGAAGATGAAGAATGAATCTTGTAGCAGGCTCGAAGAAAAAGAAGTCTGAAAGCTTTGTCGACGTCATCCGACATGCGCGTATCAAGACCCAGATGTGCTGCCCAAGATCAGCACCCTGATCCGAACAACATGGAGCAGCTTGATAGCACATCGATGAGACGTAGCAAGATTTGACCAGCAAGGGAGTCCTCGGTGTCACTAGCGTTGTCCGAGCACCGATGAGTGAGGAGTCCCCAGCGTCGCTGGCGATGACCGAGCACCAAAGAGCGAGCAGTCCTCGGCATCGCTGGTGATGACCGAACACCAAGGAGTGAGGAGTCCTGATGTCGCTAGCGATGACCGTGCATCGAGGAGCGAGGAGTCCCTGGCGTCACTGGCGACGACCGAGCATCGAGGAGCGAGGAGTCCCTGGCGATGACCGAGCACCGAGGAGCGAGGAGTCCCCGACGTCGCTAGCGATGTTCAAGCACCGAGGAGCGAGGAGTCCCCGGCATCGCTGGCGATGATCGAGCACCGAGGAGTCCCTGATGTAGCTAGCGATGTCCGAGCACCGAGGAGTTCCTAGCGAAGCTGGCGAGGTCCAAGCACCAAAAAGTGAGGAGCCCCCCAGCATCGCTGGCGATGACCGAGCACCGAGGAGCGAGGAGTCCCGACGTCGCTGGTGATGACCGAGCATCGAAGAGCGAGGAGTCCCTGCCATCGCTAGCGATGACCAAGCACCGAGGAGTAAGGAGTTCCTGACATCGCTGGTGATGTCCTTGCACCGAGGAGAGAGGAGTCCCGATGTTGCTTGCGATGACTAAGTACCGAGGAGCGAGGAGTCCCCGGCGTCGCTGGCGATGACCGAGCACCGAGGAGTCAACTGTGGATTGAACCAAGCCCTACTTAGCGTGCCAACTGTCGACAAAAGATACTCGGCAGTCCACCGAGGGGTATCCCACGATGGTAGATTTGTCATAGAGGTGAGTGAGATCAGGAGCGAGATGATAATACAAGCACCAAGACACAAGATTTAGACAGGTTCGGCCGTTAGTATGACGTAATACCTACATCCTGTGTTCTGATGTATTGCATTGAGATGTATGGATCGTGGTGTAGATGTATGTATCGATCTGTCCACTAGGGGACCCCTGCCTCTCCTTATATACTCTGAAGGGGCAGGGTTACAAGGAAAGTATCATATTTGGTACTATATAATAGCTTGCGGTGCACACCGAGCAGCGTCGTGCATGCCTTGATCTTGTGGGCTAGGCCACCTCTGATGGTGTGGCCCATGTCTTGTCTTGTGGATACCGTGGGCTATACCCCCACAGGGCATATATAAAAACAGAGAGCATATATAAACATAGTGGGCATACACAATCACAGTGAGCATATATAAAAACATTAGGCATATATAAAAATAGTGACATATATATAAATACAGTGAGTATATATAAATATAGTGGACATATATAAAAATAGAGAGTATATATAAAGACAGTGGGCATATCTAAAAATAGTGAGCATATATAATCAGAGTGAGCATATATAAACATAGTTTTAGTAGCTCAAGACTAATAATACCATGATGACAACATTGTTTAGCTCAAGACTAATACCATGATGACAACACAAAAAGGTATTTCAAATAGAAATGCTAGAGAAGAGGTCATTTTCAGCACACATTAGGACAACATGGTACTCTAATCTAAATTGAGCACGACATATTCAAGTCTCACAACCCATTTCAGCAACATATCCAAGTCTCAATGAAATAGAGCATGGCGTGAACTCAGCGCAACAGGAATGGAGGAAAAGGGGTCGAGGGAAGGGGTTGGGGCATACCTGCAGAAGGACGCTGGGGAGGGGGCGTGGATGTCAAAGGACATGACAATAGGTGCAGCCTCACCAGGGGAGCATGCGTAGACACCAGGGCCACCAGGGGAGCGCGCGTGGACGCCAAACACATGGGGCGGGGGAGAGCGCGTGCGGACGCTGAACGCACGACCACCGGGGCAATCCCACTAGAGGAGGGGGCATGGACGCCAGAGCTACAAGGGATGGTGGTGGTGGCGCAATGGGCTAGGGTCCTAAAACCTTAGCCATAGGGGGGCGGTGGAGCTCAAGGTCAGAGACGAGCCGACGACGGAGGAATGCCCAGATCTCGTTCTTGGGGACGATGGCCATAGCTTGCGCTCCGCTGGAGCTCAAGGTTGGAGATAGGGAGGTCGAGGCCTGGATCTCGCGGTTGGGGATGATGGCCATAGCGGGGGAGGTCGAGGTTGGAGATGGGGCGGCGGTGGTCGTCGAGGTCGGTGGCAGAAACCCTAGCCGCCATGTGCACGGGGAACGGTGGCGCGTGTAGGGCAGGAAGGTAGACCAGGGAAAGTTGGGAACGGCGGTGGTCGTCCAGGTCGCTGGTGGAAACCCTAGCCGCCGCGTGTGCACGGGGAACGGCGTGTGGCGCATGCACAGGCCACTAAGCAGACCTTGGGGGTTGGAGGCAGACCGGGAGAGGTAGGGCACAGAGGTGGTGCCCGTGGCGGCACCAAGTTTTGGTAGCCTGTCGGCGTCAAAGAGGGAGCGAGCGACCAAGACTTTAGCCAAATCGAAGCCCCCGTGTCCTCCTGCTTATATATCGAAGAGCATTTGTTGGAGTGGCTTAAAACACCAGCCTCGAAGAGCATTTGTTGGGGTGGCTTAAAACACCAGCCGCCCCTACAAATGGATTTTTAGGGGCGGTTCCTGAGGAAGCCGTCCCTATAAATATTTTCATAATTTTTAATTAATAATTATGTATTCTATATAATAATTTTATAATTATTCTATATATGTATATATATATTAACAATCTGTTGATATATATATATATGTATATATATATAATTTCATATTTTCTTCTTTACATAAAATTAAAAACATATTTTGAAATTTCAAATACAACTTTAGGACACTAAATGACCTCAAATAAACTCATCAAGATTTATAACTTTTATTTTGGTCATCTTGTCATGTGATTTTTTTTTGAATGATTCAAAATTTGAATTTTTAAAATTGACAACTTAAAACAATATTTTGGAATAGTATATGATTTCAAATGTAAAAGTCATGAATATAAAAGTTTTTGAACTCATCAAGATCTATAACTTTTATTTTTGTCATTTCTTCATTTAACAAAGTGTTTGCAAACATTGTTCACAAATTGACATATCTCTCATCTAGTTTCATAAACTTTGTGTGACATTCATGAACTTGTGACCAATGTTTTCTAAAACTTTGTCAAATGAAGAATTGATCAAAATAAAAGTTGTAGATCTTGATGAATTCTACAACTTTTATATTGATGACTTTTTTAGGTGAGAAAATTTAGTGTTTCAAAATCTAGTTTGAAGTTATAGTTATTTGAAATTCAAAATTTGAATTGTTCAAACAAAATCACATGAAAATATGAACAAACTAATAGCAGTAAGAACACAACAAATGGTTAGAGCATGATTTTAGAAAATTTTAGGAAAAACCCCACCCCATTTAGAGTTAGTATGAGGGAGAAAGACCGGTTACAAGTTTTAGCCAGGGATTAAAAAGAGAAACCTTCTTTTTTTAATCTTAGCTAAAACTTGTAACCAGTCTTTCTCCCTTGTACTAACTCTAAATGGGGTGTTTTTTTCTAAAATTTTCTAAAATTATGCTCTATCATTTTAGTTTGGTCTTATATTCATGTGACACATTTTGGAGTATTCAAATTTTGAATTTCAAAAAACTGCAACTTAAAACTATATTTTGATACCCTAAATGATTTAAACTGAATAAGTCATGAATATAAAAGTTGTAGAAATCATCAATATCTAGAACTTTTATTTTGGTCAATTCTTCATTTGACAAAGTGGTAGTCACACACATACATAAATATAGTCTCACACATATATATAAATATAGTCTCACACACATACATAAATGTAGTCTCATAGATATACACACTTACACAAACAAGCACCCAAGGGTCATCTTGGTAGCCTAGATTCTTGAGGTCCACGACCGTCAACCCAATCTCATTCACTTAGTGTTGTTTGATCTAGCGGCATTGAAATAGGGCCACCATTATATTCATTCCATAGTCAAGTTCTCATATATCTTCAAGGGTGCCAAAGAATTGGATCTTTTGTCCCACTCCGTCGAGAGCTTCTATTCGAGCGATGTTGTTTTGGTTCACACATGTACTATCCTTTGTGTGGGTATAGTATGTGTACCCATTGATCTCGTTAGCTTTCCAAGATGTCACTTGTCTTGATGGCCCTATCGCCAACCTACTGATTGTAATATCATCAGTGGTTTCTCCAGTCGGTATGTTTTGGTCCTTCAACCATGTTGTTAATCATTGCTTGTGTTGTTTCATAACCCACTCATCTGTATGGCCATTTCTCTTCTCATTAATGATAGCCAAGTGTTCATAAATGTATGGTTGCATTAGTTCTATACTCTGCAAGACACTATAATATGCCTGATTCACTTCTTTGTAATCATTGTCAATGAATACTTTTCTCCCATTGGTGTCCTTCCTAGCCAACCTACCCTTGTGATGAGAATCAAGTTTACCAATCTCTCTCTATACTTTTAGGTACTCTTGACAACACTCGATGACTTCTTTAGTACTGTAACCCTCTATCATGGAACCCTCTAGGTATGCTCGATTATGCACGTATCATCTTAGAACCGACATGAACCGCTCATAGGACCACATTTCATATAAGTAGCAAGGGCCTAAGGCCTCTATCTGATGAACCATGTAAATCATGAGATGTGGCATTATATAAAAACAGGAGGTAAACACATCTCTAGTTGGTTTTGGGTTTCCACCACAAAATCATGTAGGTCACTCAGCTCTTTCTTGCCAATCGTCTTCTATGAGATCTTCGTAAAAAAGTAGCACATGCAGGTGATGGCCAATTTCAAGAACTCTGGCTTTATAGCCCTGATTGCAATGGGTAGAAATACTATTAGCATCACATGACAATCGTGAGCCTTGAAGTTTTTTTATTAACAGGTCCTTCATCGACACTAGCCTCTTTACGTTTGATGAAAATCTAGTTGGAACTTTGATCCCTCTAAGGAAAGTGCATATCATCCTCCTCTCTTCTAGGGTTAGGTTGTAGCTAGCCATGGGCAGAGTGTATTTTCCATTACCCTCAGATACCGAGTGAAGCTCTACCTTCACATTTAGTTGCACCATGTCTTTTTGTGATTTTAGACCATTCTTTGTTTTTCCTGTGTCCATCAAGGTAGCAATGAGACTCTCAAAGACATTCTTCTACACGTGCATAGCATCAATGGCATGGGGGACCTCCAAGTCTGGCCAATAAGACAGATACTGAAAGAAGATCGACTGTTTTTTGAAAGGTACATCGACGACAGGAGGTGTGCTTCTATCTTTCTTCGTCCCATCTAGATTCTTCTTTCCAAGGATGACACATACATTTTTCACCATTTTGAACGTGTGTTGCCCGTTTTTTTGTCTCTTCGGAGGGGGTTCATTCTCTGGCTTGTTGTCATAATATCTTAAGTTTATCTTGGTGTGGTATTTGTGATTTGTCTTTAAGAAGCGTCGGTACCTTAGGTACACTGTCTTCTTGGATGCATCTAGGTACACCCATGTAGTACCATCCAAGCAGAATAAACATCCCGTCTTCCCTTTGATCTATCCAGACAAAACAAATAGCGTGGGGTAATCATTAGTAGTAACAAAGATTACGACTCTACATATGAAGTCATCCTTTTAGAATGCATCATACATCAGCTCCCCATACCTCCATAGCCTCTCCATTTCTTGCATCAAAGGCTAGAGGAACACATCTATATCAATGCCTGCTTGTTTCAGACCCAAAATGAGAATAGTGAGGAGAAGGTACTTTCTCTTCTAACATAGCCATGTTGGGATGTTGTACATGGTCAAGATCACTGGCCATGTGCTATGGTCATTGGTCCTCTCATTGAAGGTCATTCCATCGGTGCTCAAGCCAAACCGTACATTCCTTGGGTCAGCGCTGAAATCTTTATGCTTGTCATCGAAGCGTTGCCACTGAGTACCTGGAAGGTCCTTGTTTGGTATTGGTAATTGAGTGACAACCTAAGTGGACTAATTGTGTTTATGTGAGATACACAGATGATTAGTCCATATGTATATGTGTGTGAGCAACATATGCCATGGAGGTAAAAATGGCTTGAAGATGTTGCAAAGCTCACACATGTGATGATAAAGGAGCTCATTACACATGAGACATGACATTGAGTCATGTGATCAAGGTGGAGAAGATCAAGATATGACTTGGCTAGATGGACCATTTGCAAGTGTGAAGGGAAAGTTGAGTGATGACTTGGCGCTGATGGACCGAAGTAACAGTGAAAAGCAAGTGAAGTCAAGATCGATGAACCAATACAATCACGTGATGATATGAAGTGGATCATATCATTGTTGATCATGTTGGTGCATGTGTTGCATCAACATTGGAGGAGGTGGAATGGAATACGCAAGGCAAAGGTATAACCTAGGGCATTTCATTTCATCGGTCATAGCGTGTAGAGAACTTGATGACTAGGTTTAGGATAGATGGCCGTACTATTAAGAGGGGCAAATTTGTTTGCATATCGGTCATCTAGTGCCACTTGAGTGATCTAACTTTGCATACATGTTAGCATCGAATGGCATGGTTAATTGAGTGTTAATCCTTTGGAAAATGTTTGTGAAAAGCTAACATACGTGCACAAGGTGGTGATCATGTCGACATAGAATTTCGTCCCGTGCCGAGGGCACATGAGCAAGCCGAAAGGGTTCGCTCGATGGAGCTAGAGATCTGCCTAGCTTCAGCGTAGGGGTGATTGATCCTGCGCACTCCTCCCAAGACATGCTAGTCAATTTGACCCTGCAATTGACAAGAAGAGAAAGTTTATCAGTAATTAAGGACGGAACATGTCGGTGTTGCCAGATAGTCCCGAATGTGTGGCTCTGAGAGCCGATGTGAAATGAGATCGACTAAATAGTCAATTTTAGCATATTCATAAGAATAAATCGGTTAAAGCTCATGGGGTTGTGTAAGAAGAATCGGTTATCATTCAGAATGAATATCATTCTTTAAACAAATATTGATCAATGGCAATAAGATATTAACAATAACTAGTTCATGCTAAGCCAATGACTGCAAGTAACCAAACTCCTTTATAAAAGAAACATTTCATCATCATTCAACCATTTAATAGAGATAAATATAATGAACATATTAGATCTCATCTATCGCTATAACCAGTGGGGCATGAGGCAGAATCATGCAGTCCGTAGAAACAACAATAGACTTGACGACCCTAACTTATTACTAATATCAGTGGGGCATGAGGTAGAATCATGCAGGCTGTAATAAAATAATAAGATCATGGGGCTAACACATCTTTCAACCTATCGCTACTTCAATGATCTCGTGATACGAACTATTCATGAAAGTGCTTGATATCGGCTAAAACAGCCGATTCAGGCATAGTGCATAGTTAAGGTCATATCCTATTAGGAACAGATCTACCAAATAACGATCCCCACTCTATGATGTTAACAATGGGGTGTGAGGCAAAATCACACAGGCTGTGATAACGGGCCATGGAATAGTTTTCGCTAGTCAATAGACCTACTCAAGATCAAACATGCCTTAACCGCATGCTATGCATGATCAAGATTGATGTAAAACAGCCGATAAAACATAACTCATCATTTAAAGTGTAGATTAGATCTGTTTAGATTAACAAATGATGGGTTAAAAAAGATATAAGGTTGATCTAGATCAATCCCAATCGGACAAAGTGATATTGCTGTAATTAAATAAATAATGGAAGCAACAAGCAATATTGGTAACTTAATGAATCTAACTGAAGGAACACCACCCTTAGATAGAGCCGATAACTTGACCTTAATCTAGTTTGAGCAGTGGAGGTCAACTAGATTGATGCAGCCATACTTGAACTAGACAAGAGTCGATAACTAACTTATACCAGAGTCACAATGGAGGTCGACCGAATCGATGTAATCGTACGAACTGAGGTATAAGCCATGACGGTACTTAGAGACAAGCAGTGGATGTCGACCGGATCAATGCAGTCATACTTGCTGAAGAACTCACCGAGATCTACTCTACTCCTACTCCTAAGGGGTGGCCAGAGCTAAAAAAAGTAAATAACTTGTATTGGATTGATTATGTGTTTTTTTATAATAGCCTGGGTTTGATATTTATACCCGGAGTCTAAATATGAATCCTACTCGATCACGATTCGTTACAATCTTTGGCATAAAGGAAAACATTCATAATTTAAGATAACTTGGACCATAATCTTTCCTTTTTTGTAGAGTCCGCTATGTAGTTTTCTAGCACCAACCGTAGCTCCTCATCGCTATCCGCTGACGTCATCCAAGAGATCCGATTCTAGAGTCATATCCGAATCACCTGATATCGATCTTCATGCAATCGATTCCTTGTTTGGCACAACTTTGGAAGCCTGTGAGTTTCCACGTTCTTCTCCCAAATTTTGGTGTAAACACATGCCCCCCAATTTTGGGATAATGATTTTATTCCAAAATTTTAGTTTATTGGTTTACCACGCCGCAACCGTTCTATTCCGAGATATACGTGTAACTTCTGACTTCTCGGTCCGAGTCTCATATAACATCCCAATAGTATTTCTTCTAATTCACTCAGCCCTTTCGGTTTCTCCTCCTTTCTTGAGCCAACTCCAACAGCTGATGCCGTCATCACCATGGCCCCAAACCCTAGCAAATCCTCTGTTCTATCGAGCTATCATCCAAGCTATCTTCGTCAGATCCGAACCTATTCCAACTGTAATGGCGACCAATGACCATGTTCCTAAGGTATGCTCCCAAGTTTCTATTCTCCAAGTATTGGCCGCTACCCCATATTTTTCTTCTTGAATTAATTTCACCCGATTTCTAGGAAATGAGGAACGAAATCTTGATTCCATCAGCTGTTGTTCCTAATGTCTATTTCCTTAGGCCTATGAGTGATCCTGATCCATCCAATTTTATCCATCAAGAAACCAACTAGATCCCCTTCAAACAGTCTGCAGTGGATTCATCTTTCTAGAATAAAACTTCCTTCAGAAACTGGCCTAAAGCGCCTAAGGGATGGAGAAATTGGTTTCATAGAATCTTTGAGAAAAAGGGTGGAGATTGGGAGCTTTATGATTTGAATCAATGCTTGTCGCTCTCGTTGTCCGAAATGGAGAGTAACGATTCACTCCTAATCTCTGCTTCTTATATTTGGTCCAATGCTCTGAATGCTTTTATTTTTGGTCATGGTCCAATGACTATCACCCTGGCCGACGTTTACATGTTGACCAGTCTCAGAATCATCGGATCATCGGATCAGTGCAGCCATATGAGTATTTGAGTGCTAGTTCTAAGAGATTAGCCAAAATATCAGATGGTACAGGATGGGCCAGCTATATTCTGAACCACATTGGAGATGGTTCAGTTGTCAGCGAAAGGGAATACGTGGCCTTCCTGAACATGTGGCTGGAAAGATTCATTTTCTACAGGTCATCTTGTGGTCCAACCTATAATCATAAACTCATGGCGGAGCACCTAGCATTAGGCAAGGATATCTCTCTTGGAAAGTATCTGCTAGGAGCTACTTAGCATCTGATGTACTAGGTGGTTGCCCAACTACTAAAGAATAAACCAGTGCATACTATCAGCGGCCCTTGGTGGCTGATACAACTATGGCTCAATTTGTATATGCACAAGCTAGTAAGGCCTGATCTTAGAGACCTGAGCTTTCCTTCCTCTAATTTTGATGAGGAATATAAGGGCGAAGGAGGAAGAACCCGTTAGTGCATGAGCTATGGTGAAGCTGCATCGGCCATAATAATTAACGTCGATGTTGGCCATCTCTTCAAAAGGTTTTACAAAGGGCTTGATGCAGACGTCTTGACTTGGCTACCTTATGATGAAGATGAAAATAGTGAACTATCTTTCCCATTCAAATTTTGATTTGAATCCGGCTATTTGGACGAGACAGCAGCTGTGATATTCAATTCTTTTATCAAGCCCTGTATTCTTCCAGCCGAATTTTGCCACGGTCGTGGCAAAATGGTTACAGGTTCCTTCATTCTAGGCAATCTCCCAACTTATGAGTTTTACAACCCTTCGTTTGTAGCTCATCAGTTTGGTCTCGGCCAATTGCCCCCCAACTTTTCTTCAAGGATATACTGAGGCCAAGAGAAGATATCAGTGAAATATTGGAAGCCTCTAGAGTTTTTCGACTAGGATCAGATCTCCCTTCCCTTTTCTTGCATGACTGGGCCAAAGTTAGCTTTTCTTCTAATCTCTTTGACTCCTGGTGGCAAGAATGGCACTCTCACCTCTTCTACGGGTTGGTTCATCCTATGTGCATGGCTCTGGATGGGGAATTTGCCTCTAATAGAGAGGTAACTTGCCATTTCTTTTAGGAACATTGTTCAAAGAATTCTTCTGCATCCGTTCTAACCGATCCTTTTTTTAGGACATTGAATTTGATCCCCTGAGCTTGGATAGGAAGGGGCGTCTATAGACTATCGACCATCATGTTCGGTTGCAAGATTAGGATCGGCTACACCTTCGTTGAAGAAATTGGTGCAAACTCATGCTTCTCCCATGATTGTGACATGTCAATCTCCAAAGTGCAAGGAAGTTCAAGGGGCAACTCAGAAAGCCACTACTAGAAAAAAGACATCATGGGACAAGACCATCAACTGCTCAGGTGAATGATTCATATTTTCCTCGAACTGATGTTCAACTTTCTGATCCCATTTTTTCACAGTTATCGAGCATTATGTTCCAGTCTGCTTTGGGTGTGGGACTGCTATCCCAGGCGCTTGATTCAACACCAACTGAACCCCCATCGACTGTTCCACGAAAGGAGCCGATCTTGGTTGAAATAACTGATACTTTCACAACAGTAGAAAATGTGAGTTTCCACCCTTGATATTTCGTTAGAGTATTTTCTTTAACTTTTTGATTCACTCAGCTTTCCACCCTTTATTTGATTATTTATCATGACAGATACCCTCTGAGGAAACACCCATGCAAGAACAAGAGTCTAGCAGTTTACCTATTAACAACGATCATGTTGACATTGGGAATAATCCTGTTGTTGATACTCATACTGCCGATTCCCCAATCTAGCACACACCTGATGGTAAGGAAGCCATATGCCCCTTGTTATTGCAATAATCATGAATTAAAATTTTCCTTGCCATTGCAGATACCAACATTGGAAGCTTAGAGCTGATTCAACCAGATGTTATGGGTGCATTATCAGTTGTTCCTCCTCTTCAGATAGAGGCTACAACAGAGAAGATATTATATCCTCTTTGCCATCCGCTTTGTGATAAACTGATTCAAACCCCTTAATTAAGATTTCCCTTATGCATAGGCACTCGATCTTCTAGCTCGGAGTTACTCTTTCAACCTTGAGGAATATGTTGGTGAAGATGAAATCAGATCATCAGCTATTTCCTCTAGTGAAGCTCTGTCGGAGGAGACCAGAAATCAGCTGAGAAATACACTATCAATATTCGAGAAGAATATAGCCGATCTAGTCCAAGATACTGATTCAATGCAGAGAGTCTTCTTGGCCATTAAGGGCAATCCATCTCTAGCTCTCTCTAGAGTCTTGTCATCTTTGTCCACTCTCGAAGATCAGGCTTTGAAGGTGAAAAAGACTCAGAGAAATTTGTCCAATCATGAAGCCCTGCTGGCTAGGGGGAGCTCCAATAGGCAAGAGGCTAAAGAGCTGGCGCAGTTGATTGATGACTTGAAGAACTCCTCCCTCAAGACCGATCCAGAGTTGTCCCAATTGGAAATCAAGCGTGCAAAACTTGAGAAGGAGCTAGAAAATGTGAAGGCTGCCATTGATCATCGCAAGTCTACTCTGGCCCAAATACCTGATGCTATCAAATAGAAGAAACAAGAATTGTTGGCCAAGGTGAAAGAAGGCTGAGCCATCCAAAGCAGCCTTGAGAACACTCCTGGGATAGCCGAAGAATACGAGCAAAAGATTATAGAAGCTGATGCTATCTGGCTAGAAGTACTAAAAGTCATCCAAGATGTCCTAAACTTGTAATCTGTATGTTAACACGTGTCTTATGTAGGATCAATGATAACCATGTTTCCGTTGTCTTGTTGTTTTTCTCATTTCGGCTAAAGAGCCGACTTGAAAATAGCCGACTCCATACTTCCAATCTTAATCTAATTAAGTCTAAAAACATGGCTTTTATTAAGAAAACTCTTTGATTTCCTGCCCTTAGTTGCCCAATGCCGTATTTTCATCGGCATTAGTGAAGTGGCGCTTCGCCTTCCATTAATTGCGGTTGCCTTTTGCGCGCCCCGATGCATCCACCTCTTCGCTTCATGTCTTCAAATACTAGTCGATGGCTCTGGCCTCGAACACATCTCCACTCGCAACTATTCCTTTGCTCTTCTTCGCCTGCCAAAACCTGGTAGCGATTTTCTTTCTACCTTTCGTAGATCCTATCATTTTTCATGGTCGACGAGGACAACCGAGGCAAGCATGCAGCGGAGGAAATCCCAGAGGAGAACATGCCGATGAACCAGCATCTCCGATGCATGAGGTGAGATTGACATTTTCTATTTATGATGATGAACTGTTCTGACTCGCCTATAGGTTTGTTGTGAATGACAGTCTTCATCCTCTCCCTAGAGATAGTGGGCCCTCTGACGCTACATCTTCTATGCCGACCTTGTCATCGGATTCTTCTGACTCCTACAATGGCAATGACACCTGACGCTACCTTCTTGAGTGGAGGATGGCTTAGAATTGTTATTCCGAGGTGACTGGGAAGAATGACCAACTTGAGATTCATCTCAGGGTCTCTCAGGCTGCCCTTCACGCAGCTGAGGAGGAGGCCAGCTTTGTCCGAGCATGGCTGGCTGAGTCTGACACCATGGTGGCGGGTAAGATGAATTCTAGGAACATTTCATTCTGATTTCTATTGTCTTTTTATGTTGACAACTCTCCTGTCTCTACGATTGTTAGCCCTAACAGCATAGTTGGAGTCTCTCCAACTGGTGGTGAACACGGCTGTAGACATCATCAATGCCTAGGGCTCCCTCATCAATGTTCATCTTCACGATGTTCTGGCCCACATTCAGGGGATTGCCCTTCACGGCATTTGTCATGGTGCAGTAGTGGCACTGACCACGATGGAAGTTCAGACTGGGTATGATCTCCATGCTATGGAGACGGGTTTCCCAATGGGCAATGGCCCCAAGGACCATGAGGATCTGCTCAAAGAGTTTGTCGTCGCGGCCGAGGCCATTGTGGACAACACACCTGCTCAGGATGTGGTGAACAAGGTCTTTGATTAGTTTGTACTAAGGGCAAATAAAAGAACAAAGTCTCTTGCTTTTCCATGAATGTATCTTCGTGTAATGTCCTTGTGTATGACTACCTTTGTTTTTGTTTTTGCTCTAGAGACGATACGTATCGTATTGGCTTCTATGTCTTTGAAGATCTTTCATTTTTTGAACTAGAGGCGATACCTTTCTGGTACCAGCTATTAGAGCCGATGGTTAATCAGCTATCAAGTGTTAATCAAATGCTAGGATGACATTCCCCTAAATATTTTGCTATAAGACTTTTCATACCAAAGGTCAATTGATTAATCAACCCTGGTCAAGCATTTCATTAAGTGCAACAAAACTTTGTTTAAGAAATCCATCAATTCTGATCCGCGCTTAGGATTCCATTTAGCATTCATACGCTGGCCTAAACCCATCTCTAGGACTAATGCTTATTTTTCCTTAATCTAATGGCTGACGTGAATCTGTGACTATTCACTAAAACAAACTCTCAAAGTCGATCGCTTGCATCGGCTGTTGGCTTTCATTACTAATTTTAATGAAGCCTCCTTCCCATAACTTGCCAGAAAAGCATTCGAAGTCTCCTAGTTCCGAAAAGACTGGATCAGCTATTGCGTTGCTTATAGATTCATCAACGTGAACCACCTCAACATCATCTGTCCTAGCCGCACCTTCCTAAGGGGCCGTGGGCCAGGCCTAGCAGGCCACCCAGAAGGAGGCGGTAGACGCCCGGAAGAAGAAAAGAACCAAGGAGATTCAATGGAGGGAAGAGAAGAAGAAGAAGGTCGCCCGACGCGTGAAGGCCGGGGAATGTAGGAGCGACGTCGAGTTGGAACTCGCGTCGGATGATCCTACGAATTTGGACGACATGGTCTTCTCCGACGAGAAGGAGAGTCGGGAGGTCATTGCGACCTCAGCGGTGCATCACGACCCTGGGGCGACGTCCGCTGGTGAGGAGCAGGAGGCCACACGGCGTGTGGAGGTTCCTGCGTTGAGGAAGCATGCGGCGAGCATGGACGCTGTTGGCGAGCGAGCGGTGAAGCAGACGTGGTCACCGCACCCCTCGGCGGTGTCACTGGTCCCATTGTCACATATGGCAGACGTGATTGGGGGAGCCAGGAGGTCCGAGGAGCGGGCCAGCACTTGTGCAGTGATAGAGCCGGTGCCAGTGCTGGACTTGCGGCCGAAGGAGGCCCCACCTACCGTGGGTGAGCAGTCTAGGTGGTCTAAGGGGTAGACTGGCACCCGGTCGACGCATGACTCACAGTCGGGGGATGTCCCGCCCACTGCTCCGGTCAGGGAGCCCCGAGTCGGAGGTCGTAGCGACCCGATGGCCAGGCAGGAGCCGGTTGGGATGACTTCGACCCCGTCTGAAGTGAGGGGGCGTGGGTCGCAGTCCGGGAGCGGTCCTCGTCCTATGGGCCGGTTGTCATCGGAGCCTGCCTTCAGAGTAGTGCCGCTCGCCACCTGGTATGTTTCCTTTTGTTGCTTCTTTGACTTTCGATGGTTGAGTCTTTTTTGGAGTGTGGCTTACCCATGATTTTTGTCAGTGGCCGGGGGATGCCGGGGTTGAGCATCGCCCCAACCCTAGTGCGGGAGGTTTGGAGGCCACTCTACAGCGTGTTTCGGCAAGCAAAGGGGGCAGCAGGGTGGCAGCGGTGAAGCCTTCCCTCTCGGGGGTGGTGCCCCCTGGGGCGGCTACTGACAACATGGCAACGGCGGCGAAGCTGTTGGTGGTGATCCTGGTGCCGATGGTGGAGGTGGCGTCGGAGGTAACTCTTGCGGCCCCTCCTCCACCGGTCGTGGTGGAGAAGACAAGGGGGGTGAGCTCCCTACCTAGCCGGGTGGAGGGCTGCATGACCTATCCTTGCCATCAGAGCTAAAGGCGCTGGAGGGAAGCATGGCTGGGATGGAGTTGGGACGCTCGGTGGCGTCCCATGCGAATGTGGTGGTGGAGATCCCATTTGATGATGAGGCGAATACCATGGTGGAACCGGTGGTGTCGCTGCTCAAGCTAGTGGTGGTCCGGTCGGAGGCTGTGCCCTCCGGTAGTTCATTGGAGGGTGACCTAGAGTGGCCCTTCCCCGAGGAGCCATCGAAGGCGAGGTTCATCCTCTAGGATTCCTAGGAGTGCTAGCTCTGGGAGATTTTTGGGGGGCAAGGGCATGCCGCGATGTCCGAACTCACCAAGCTATCCATGAAGCTTGATAGTGCTTGGAAGCAGGCTCAGTTTGCTCGGCAGCTGGTTGAGGTTGACCTATAGCTCGCCACGGAGGTGAGTTTTTGGTACTTATCCTTGCCCTTTGAATCTTTCATCGGTTGTTTTTAGCATGCCTTTTTCTCACAGGAAATAAGGAAGGTGTCGTCCCACAAGTCTTACTTCCTCCAGGCGGAACACGCCCAGATGGCCAAGCTTGAGTGCCAGGTGGAGTCTACTTGCCGCAAGTCCTAGGTCCAGGCGGCCGAGGCGGCCACGGCATGGATGGAGGGGCAGCGTGCGGTAGAGCGGGTGACTGCTACCGAGCTAGGGCTCAAGGCGATGAAAGCCCGCCTGGCGGAGACTAAGGTAGGGCTGCAAATGTCCCTAGTGAACACCGAGGTAGTGTTTTAAGAGGCCTTGGCAGCCCTTGAGCCAGAGTGGGCTGCCCTAGAGTCAGCACAAAAGGCCCTAGGGGCAGAGCAGAGGGCCCGGTCAAAAACGGATCAGGAGGTGCTTGCGCTCCGGGACTAGGTGATGGGGATGGAAGACGCGAATGCCCGGCTGCGCGAGTAGGTGGCTCGGCAGGTAGAGGATTTCTCCACCCTTGAGGCCTCTCGCATCGGTGCATACCTTTTTGTTTTCTCATGGTGTTGATTTTTTCCCCCAACCTGTTTCTGAGCTTGTCGCCCTTCTTGTAGAGCTAGGTGAAAAGGTGAAGGCGCTGGAGCGATACCTGGAGATGACCAAGGTGAACTTCAGCTAGAATGTCGAGGAGCTGGCCAAGTCCCATGAAGAGCGACATGCTCTCAAAGGGGAGCTCGGCCAAATTCACAACGCTGCCCAGCTCATCGTCTCGGAAGTCTTCGGGTCAGCGCCAAGTACCAACGCGCCCGTAGTTCAGCTGGCGGAGGTCCCGTACGTGGTCAAGGACCTTGTTAGGAGTAGGCTATTTTATGGAGCATTGGGGGTGCTAACCTCGGTGGTGATGTACCACCCGAATCTGGACTTTGCCACTATCTGTAGCGGGTATGCTGAAGGCCTGAGCATGGAGGACATCCAATCAATCGGGGAGTGCTTGTTGCCGCACACGCGGTTGGTGTCAGAGCAAGTCTCCACCGAGTGGGTGATGGATGTTCATCATCAAGATATGGCCTAAAGCATGCATGGAGAGGATGCCTCCGAGCCTACAGATAGCACAGAGCCTAGTTCGGGGGGGGGGAACGTCACCTCGGCCCTGATCGAGCCGAGCGTCGTGCTACCGGGGAGCGAGCAGCCTGCGCCTTCATCGGTCGCGCCATCAGCAGATGCTGCCGGGCCGGTTTAATACCTTGATGAATATAAGTAGTTAGTAAATGTAACAAGTTTAGGTTCATGGGGGGGACCCCTGTGTAAAATGTTCGTGTGTGTTTTAATGACTGTAATCGATTTTTGTTTTTGTGATGGAGTTGCTCCGTTTAGGGAAGCTTGTTCCCTTTCATTCCTTAGTTTTCCCTTACCATAATTTTGTTTTAAATTTCTTTCTTTCTTATACCTACCTGTTTGTTCTGTAGGCTGCAACTTTATGAGCCCGGGGCATGGCCCGTGAGGCTCGGCCGGTCATAACCATAGGAAAAGGCGGGGTGCAATCAGTCGGAATGTTTCAAAGCAAAGCTACGGAAGGTAAAACAAAGGAACGAACTACCCTTTTGTTCAGGTAGGAAGGAGTTTCTCCATATGAAAGTAAAAGAGTACTTAAGGTAAAAAACAAAAATAGAGGGGTAGCAGAGCCCCCTAGTGGAGCCCCCGAGCGCCCCGAGCCTAAAATTGTTTGGGTCGGGGTGCTCTTATAGGAGCGTTCGCCAAGTAAACAAAGGTAAGATTGAAACTTAGGAAAAGAAAGAAAGACATAGTTGTTCCAAGGTGCTCGGAGAGAGCGTCGTTGTTGTTGTCCTTCAGTCGGTAGGCGTCCGGTCGGATCACTTCAGTCGTCTAGATCCTTGCCCGCTACACCCCCTTCTTCGGTTGCTGCTTCCTTGCCTTCTTCTTCCTTTGGCCTACCAGCCTACCTCTATAGGTGCTTGAGGAGCTGGCAGTCCTTGTAGAGGTGTTTGACGGGGTAGTCATGGTTGGTGCACGGGCTCTCGATGAGATCATGGAAGTGGCTCGGAGGGTCTTGCTAGGGCTGCGTGCCCACGTGATCGGCTGCGGCGACCAACATGAAGTTGGCTGGTTGGTGGTGATCCTTTCTATTCTTTTCCCCCTTTGCATGGAGGGGCCCTCGTCTTGATCCTGGCCCTTGGCCTTAGCTTTGTCGTGGCCTCCGTTGAAGCGTAGTTGGAACGACGCTTACTGGAACGGTTGGACAAAGGTCCATGGTCCTAGGTGGTCGGGGCTAGGACTCCGGTCGATGCTGCGCGTATCTTGGTTTGGCCTGAGCTACGTGTGGATAGGTGGTCGGTACGGAGCAGTCGTCAAGGCGAGGTGAGGTGCCATTGCGGCTGCCTATGCCACACTGTATGGTTATTGTGGTGATAGGGTGTAGTGCTCCATCTGCTGCGTCCCTATTCCTCGGACGAGAAGCGAGGTCACGGGTCGGCATCGCGATACGGAGCACTCCACTTGTTGAATGACGGTGGTCTCCAACAGTGCCCAAAGGTTCTGGTGGATCGCCCGTTCATGCGGGTCGTTCGGCTCGGATAGGTCGCGCTGGAGCATTGCCACGACGGCAATGTTCTGACTGGCCCGAGCAAACTACGGGGGATTGGTCCCCCAAACTAGGGTGTTGTGCTGGGGCTAACGGGCGCGACCCCGAGCACCGTTCGCCGGTCTATGCGTGCGGGGCGCAGTGTGGTGCGCCGAGCGCGCTGGTGCAGTTGGTGGCTGATGCGGCCACTATTGTCGTAGATCCTCCCCGTGCTCATGTGTGAGCTCAGGGGTCTCCGCATGAGGGCCCAGTGGGGTGTGGGCCCAAAAGGACTCCATTACCCCTAGCGGCTATTTCGGAGCATTCGCCACAGCGTACTCCCAGGACCGATGGTGGCTAGGCGCCATGTTGCCGATGCTGGAGCCGTCACTCCTGATGTCGTCATCCATGATGTCGAGGAAACAGGTGGGAGCATAGCTCACCATTCCCACGAATTCAGATGTGAGAGGGGGCAGCACGAGCATCCTTTGGAGCCCCCAGGCGTATGCATCCGTGGAAGATGCGAGGCCATAGGGGAACTGGCCGTACGGTGGTTGCGTTAGGGACAACGGGGTTCTGCCGGGTAATCGGTGGAAGATAGAGAATAGTGAGTACATAACAGCATGTATATTACTCACAGTGGGGTTTGAGTAGAGAGTTTGCTCGGAATAAAGCGCAGATGCCACGTCGTCGAAGTCGCACGTCTCGGAGTCGATGGAGGACGTCCCTCCGACAAGTGCCGGGTCGCGAGCCTTCTCACGGAGGTGGAGTACGCTGAGTTGGTCAGCGACGAAGTCCAGGCTTCCGAAGAGGAAGGCCTAGGATGGCTCAAAGACGGGTGGAACCCACACTTCGGCGTGTGAGAGTGCGGGAAATTCCAACGAGCCGAAGCGAATCGTATCGCCTGAGCCAGCCACGGCGGGGGTGGCGGAAAAATGGGCCATTCGATGACCAAAAAGTGTTGAACATACAGCGTCTTCCCCACGAACGGCGCCAACTATCAGTGCAGAAAGTGACCAACTAGTGAATATTTGTAGTTTTGTTGTACGTTGTGATCAGAGGTGGCCTAGCACTCAATGACATAGGATCTATACTAGTTCGGGCAACATGCCCTACGTCCAGTCGGGGTCGGTTGGCAACTTTATTCCTGAGCCTAGGTGCTCAAAGTTTGCAGTGGGGTTACAAACAAGAGGGAGAAAGATAGGGTATACAAGAGGTCCGGTCGGCTCCAACCGGAAGGGCCGAGAGTGATAGGAACTTTGCTACGAGCTAGGTATTCGAGCGTGTGCTTGAGGGTTGGTGAGCTATCGATCTAGTGAGTCTGAACTTGAAGAAGTCGACCTCCCCTTGTTGGAGGGAGCGCATCCCCTTTTATAGATAAAGGGGATGGCTTTACAGGTGAGAGGGAGAGAGTACGGATGTTTCTAAGCCTTGTTGCCCACGCTGATGAAGATTGGATAATGGTAGGCGCTCCCAACACTGTTGATGTCGCTGTAGAATGTTAGATGCGCACGGGCGGTCATGTTATCTTTTTTAGGAAGGATGGACGCCGGTACCTATAAATACTATCTGATGCCTAGTGGCATGTGACGAGTCATGCTATGTTCACCTGGTACGGCAAATCCTAGTGCCCATACTGTGATCGATGTCCAGAGACATACGGAGGGCTTACTGTATGGGAGTTTTTAGTGGCCCCTACAATGCTATAGGGGGAGATGTCGGCGCCTACAATACTATTTGTGTTAGAGTGGCTGCAGAGTACTGTTTCATGTAGGGTATGGTCCCTGGTACAATGGTTTTGACTTGTGAGCCTTGCCTTGCCTTTCTCCGCACGTCTTCTAGTGCCTACCGAATGGGGTGCCCTAGTTGGATGGCTCCAGTCGACTCTGAGTGTGCCAGTCGGAGAAGAGCGGTGAGCAGGGTTCCCACGAGCCCTAGTCGCAGGGTTAGAGTAGGAAGCAATGTTTTGGGCCAGACCTTCCGATTAGAGAGACCGCTCGGAGGCGGCTGGTGCCCGAAGTGAGTGCTCCGGGCGGAGAGGTGGGCCAAAGAAGTTGATGAGTGGGCGCTTGTTCTTTTTGGGTAGACCTTCCGGTCAGCGACTGGACTGCCCTTCTGGCCCATTATGTTTTAGGCTCTTGGGCCAGCCCATGAGCTACATGTTGTTTTCCTAGGCCGAGCCCGGGCGTGAAAGCCGGTCCCCAAGGGACCCCAGGTTTATGAACCCAACACTACATATGAACCACCCTTCTTCTTCTTCTTGAAGGTCATCTTGTCCTTCTCTTTCTTTACCTTCTTGTCCTTTTTCTTGTTCTTCTTGTTGTCATCACTATTGTCGCTATTGTATGGGCATTGAGCAATAAGATGATCTTTGCTTCTATAATTGAAGTACCTTCTTGAGTCTTCCTTGTTCTTGGATGAAGACTTCTTTCTTCTAGCATGGTACCCCTTCTTCATCATGAACTTGCCAAATCTCTTGACAAAGAGAGCCATCTTCTCTTCATCCATCTCATCAAAGCTCAAGTTTTCATCTTCACTTGATGATTCTTGCTTTGCCTTGCCCTTGGATGATGTGGCCTTGAACGCTACACTCTTATTCTTGTCATCCTTCTTGTCATATTTCTTCTCCCTCTTTTCTTCCCTCTTATTATCATCTCTATATGTATCATCGGTCATTATATCTCCCAACACTTGGTTTGGTGTCATGGTGTCTAAACCACTCCTCACTAGAATAGTGACCAATGTGCCAAATCTTGAGGGTAAACATCTTAAGAACTTATGGGAGAAGTCCTTGTCCTCCACCTTATCACCAAATGCTTTGAGATCATTGATAAGCACTTGTAACCTATGGAACATCTCCGGCACACTCTCATCATCCTTCTCCTTGAGGATATATGTCTTGGCACCTTTCATGGCTTGAGTGCCCTCAAATGATTCCTCCAACTTCTTCCATGCTTCATGTGCCATCTCAATATTTTTTATTTGCTCAAATGTTCTCTCATCAATAGCATCATGAATGGCGCTAAGAGCAATGTCATTGTTTTGGAAAAGCACTTCTTTGGTGGCAGTGGGGTTCTCTGGATCCTCTATCTCAATCTTGGTCTCCACCACCTTCCAAACTTTCCTATTGATTGACAATATATGTTGTCATCTTAGCCTTCCAATAGGGATAGTTTGAGCCATCAAATTGGGGTGGCTTCTTGGTGTTGTTGATTTGAGCCATTTTTACACCGAAGATTGTTAAGTCTAAAATCATGGTGACCATGGCTCTGATACCACTTGAAAGATCCTAATGGCTAGAGGGGGGTGAATAGCCTATTAAAAAATTCTACAACAACACTTAGTAAACCGGTTAGACAAATATGAGGCGAAGCGAGTATTGCGCCAGCCTACTAAAAATGCAAACCACCTACCACAATTCTAGTTTCTATAGTCTCTATCCACACAATGGCTATGTCACTATACTAAGTTAGTGTGCTCTCAAAGGCTAACTAAAGAGACACACTAACCAAACTAACAAACTCTCATGACTTGCTGCACTAAAGAGCTTAACAACTAGTTTGCGGTAATGTAAAGAGAGAGAGCAAGATGGTTATACCGCCTAGTTGAGGAATGAACCAATCAATCATAAGAATGAATACCAATGAAGACCAATCACCTCGGAATCAAATGATGACACAATGATTTTTTTTACCAAGGTTCACTTGCTTGCCGTCAAGCTAGTCCTCGTTGTGGCGATTCACTCACTTGGAGGTTCATGCGTTAATTGTCATCACACGCCAAACCCTTAATAGGGTGCCGCACAACCAACACAAGATGTGGATCACATAAGTCATAAGCAATCCACTAGAGTACCTTTTGGCTCTCCACCTGGGAAAGGTCAAGAACCCCTCACAATCACCATGATCGGAGCCAAAGACAATCACCAACCTCTGCTCGACGATCCTTACTACTCCAAGTCGTCTAGGTGGCAGCAACCACCAAGAGTAATAAGTGAATCCCACAGCAAAACACAAACACCAAGTGCCTCTAGATGCAAACACTCAAGCAATGCACTTGGATTCATTCCCAATCTCACAAAGATGATGAATCAATGATGGAGATGGGTGGAAGGGCTTTGGCTAAGCACACAAGGTTGTTATGTCAATGCAAATGGCCAAGAGAGTGAGCTAGAGCCTACCACATGCCTTAAATAGAGCCCCCAATGAAATAGAGCCATTGGTCTCACAGAGCACCCAACTATGCACCAATTGGACGTGTAGGTCAGGGCGACCGGACACACGCCACTCAACATCTGGTCACACGATGCGTGCCACATGGCCCCTTAGTTTAACCTCGTCCACACGATCTCAATGACTAGTTAGCTTCATGCCACGTGTTAAGTTTCGACCAGACACGCTGCTCAAGGTGACCAGATGCTCCATCACTAGAGTCCGGTCGTTTCTAGTAAGGTTCTAGAGATGTTTTTTTGTGATCAGACGCTTTCAGTCCACCATGACCGGGCTCACTTCAGCGTTTGATCTTCTCTGTCCCTTTATGCCTTCTCCAAAGCCACCATCGCCACCATATGTCAGCAGTGACTAGACTCACCTTCACTGTGTCCGGTCAACAATGCCTCCAGAGTCCGGTCATCAAGATGGAGACCGTGCCATTGATCCACTACTGACCGAACATGCAGGATCAGCGTCTAGTCCTGCGTCGGATCAACTCTAGTGAGCACTATGACTTCACCAACTTCTTTACCCTTGATCAAATGTGCCAACCACCAAGTGTATCACCTTGTGCACATGTGTTAGCATATTTTCACAAATATTTTCAAGGGTGTTAGCTTTCCACTAGATCCTAAATGCATATGCAATGAGTTAGATCATCTAGTGGCACTTTGATAACCGCATTTCGATACGAGTTTCGCCCCTCTTAATAGTATGGCTAATGATCCTAAACATGATCATACTCGCTAAGTGTCTTGATCACTAAACCGAAAAGCTCCTATCAAGTTTCACCTTTGCCTTGAGCTTTTTGTTTTTCTCTTTCTTCTTTTTCAAGTCCAAGCACTTGATCATCACCATCATCATGTCATGATCTTCATTTGCTTTACCACTTGGAGTAGTGCTACCTATCTCATAATCACTTTGATAAACTAGGTTAGCACTTAGGGTTTCATCAATTCACCAAAACCAAACTAGAGCTTTCAACCGCCGCCCTATGTCCATTGCACCGCCCTATTAATCCAGAGAGAGAAAAATAGGCACGAGCACCTTTAGGGGCACCACCACCCCTAGGCACTACACCACCCCTGCTTGTGTGGTGCTAGGTCTGCAACGGCTAGTTGAAATAGCCGTTGGAATTCAACCATTGGGGGCACCACCACCCCATGTCCGGTGACCGCACCGACGTGTCTGGTGCCCTCACAGAAAGTGCAGCTTTGCTCCAATGGCTCTATTTGGCTTGGGGCTATAAATAGAGGTGGAGCTCGGGCATTTGGCTGGTTAAGCACCCTTGGGACTGAGTGTCCATGCTCACCCCATGGGAATCATGAAGAGCAACTTTAGTAGAGCATGTCATTGAGCTACCCTCTCTTGTGGGTAGGTTCTTATGGCGCCCGACATGTGGGCTTGGTGGGTGATGCCAATTAGCCGCCGAACCACCAAGTGAGCGGTTGACACAATGAGGACTAGCATGTTGGCGAGCACATGAACCTTAGGATAAAATCACTGTGTCAACATTGTCTTCATCATCTTCTCAGTGGTTTGCATTCCGTGAAACACAAGCTTGTATTTACATACATTGTGCTTGTGTAGTTGCTCTTATGACTAGTTTAGCTTTAGTAGCTTGCTAGTTGCCTTCTTGCTTGTGTAGCATAGAAGAAGTTCCCTTACGTGGCTAATTTGGTTTGTGTAACCTTGTTAGTCACATTGCTTAGTTTGTGTAGCTAAGTAATTTATGCTCTCTAATTTGGCATTAGTTGCCTTGTTATTGAGCATTGCTAGTGAGCTTAGGAGCTTTGTGCTTTTGCTTACTAAATTGTGTAGGAGCTCCTCTGGTTGTGCAAAGTACTAGTGCATATGCTTGTGTGACCTTTATCTAGAATTGATTAGGTGAGCTCTAGCTAGCATGGCACCTTTGTTGCCTAATTAGGATCTTTATAAGGTGCTTGTGAACTTAGATAGAGGGGTGTAGTCTTGGCTAGACCATTAGTTTTAATTCCGCATTTATCTTAGTTAGCCGACGTGATTAATTTTAGAAAGGACTATTCACCCCCCTCTAGTCTGTCATCTTGACCCTACACGTGGTATCGGAGCTTGGTCTCTTTATTTGTGGTCTTCACCGACCCAAGAGGATGGCGAACTATGGGCTAGAAGTTGAGTGTCCACACATATTTGATGGCACACAGTTTGCACATTGGAGAAATTGGATGACTTGTAATTTTAAGTTTATTTCTCCTCAAATGTGATGGATCATAGATGTTGGCTTTTCTCATGCGATTGATAGAAAGGATGCAACTCAATCGCAAAAGAAATGCCTACATCTCGATTGCCAAGCTACTAACATTTTCTATCAATCTATGAAAGATAACATATTTAGTGAGATCATGGATATGAAGTCCGCCCATGAGATTTGGATTTATCTCAATAAAAAATATGGGGCGGTCTCTGATGATGATGATGATGATCACAAGGAGGAGGCACATGAGGATGTTGAGCATTGCCACAATTCGGCGATTGTGGAAGATTGCTCCACCTCATGATTAAGTGATGATGATGATGATCATGCCACAAGATCACTTGACAAGGTTGATGAGGATGCCACAAGTGATGCAACCGATGATGATACTCCATGCACACTTGATGGTGATGATGATGGTTCATGCTCTGGATATGAGAGTGATGCTTCTATAAGCTCTCCAACATCACCATATTGCTTCATGTCACATGGTGACGCAAAGGTATCTATTGGTGGTGTGATTGTTGATTGTGATGATCCAAATTTTGAGCTTGTATGCAAACTCACTAAGGCTTTGAGAAATGGGATGGAAAAAACAAGTAAATTGGAAAATGAAAACTCATTTCTAAAGAACACATGTGAACAACAAAAGCATCTACTTTATGTTACTACTTGTTCACATGAGGAGCTAAAATTGGCTCATGAGGAACTTAGTGTCGCTCATGATAACTTGGTACAAGACCGTATTTTTCTCACTAAGGAACTTTCCAATGAAAAGACTAAAACTAGTTAGAGCTCATCACTTGGGTCAAATGATCAATCACATAATGTTGCTAACCCATGTGATGTAGGCAAGAAGCACGTATCCACCTCTTATGATGATTTATTAGATATGCCATGTTCTTCACATATAGATGCTTGTTCTTCTTCTATGTCTTGTGAGACTAACCTTTTGAAGGAGAACAATGAGCTCAAAAAGGAAGTGAAGAATTTGAGCAACAAGCTAGAGAGGTGCTACAACTCAAAAGTCACCTTTGAGCATTTGATGAAGACTCAAAGAAACTTCGGTGACAAGAGTGGCCTTGGCTTCAAGAAGAAGATGACAAAGGGCGAAAGAAAAAGAGAAAAGAAGATGAAGAAGGAAGCATGTGAGAAGCTTCCTCATTTCATGTGCTATCGATGCCATGAAGTGGGTCATCTTCATGATCAATGCCCTAACATTGAGAAGCTCAAGAAGATGAAGCAAGAAGAGAGGCTCAAGCATGTCAAGTGCTTCAAGTGCCACACTTGGGGTAACCTCATCTCAATATGCCTAACCAAGCAATTGGTGAAGCAACAGTAGAGCCTCAACCAAAGCCACAAGTTGAGTAAGAGAAGACACCCTAGGAGCAAGTTAAGATCAACCATGATGGTGGTGACTTGATGATGAAGAAGAGAACAAGGGGTGAAAGTGCAAGGCATCCAATGCAAATATAAGATGCCAAGATGATGTGCAAGAATCAAGACAAGAAAAGATATTTGGCTCACATCAAGTGCTTCAAGTGTGGAGACACATGACACTTTGCATCAGGGTATCCTACTAAGCTTGAGAAGAAGGATCAAGCAACTCATGAGAGGCAAGGCAATGAGAAGCAACACATGAGCAAGGAAGAAAAGGCTCAATTCAAGAGAAGTTGCTACTTATGTCGGGAAAGGGGACACATGGCACATTTATGTTCCCTAGGTAACACTCCTAAGCCTATTTCAATTAATGATGATTCTATGCTTAGAAATGATAGCAATGGTACCTCATTGGTTGTAATTGCAAAACATTCCGTTATTCATACTAAGGCTACGTCTAAGTATGTTACTCCTAACTTAAGAGAACCTAAACTAGTCTAGGTGCCATCAAAAAGTAGATGAATGATTATTGGTACCATCGGCATTGGAGTCTTGGTTCAAGTGGTATTCATTTTGTTCATCACATAATTGAGCCAAGTATTGAAAAGCAATGATCGTTATCCCGATGCCATGACAAGATAGTGAAGTCCAAGAGCTATCAACATACAAGTACTATAATTCAAGTTGTGGTGATTTATTGGATTTATTTGGTGGCTTGCAAATAATTGAGTGAAAGCTTGTTATGGATAATCATGAGCTAATCAAGGTATATCTCTAGTTGATCATTTTATTTGGGTGTATATGAGTTGATTGAATTGGATAAATATGCAATGTTGCTTGCTATAAGATGTTTGAATGGATAAATGCTTGGTAATCAAGTTTGGATTGATTTGTGTTGGATAAATTTATGAGATGACTTTTAGTAAGTGGATTGAATGGATATGTCTTGTAAAAGTATTCAAACAAGTTATTTTTAAGTTTGATTCACATTTGATGAAGTATAGCTCAAGTGATTGAAATCTGTTCTAAATTAAAAATCTGAGCTAGCTGAGATCAAGTCTGAGTTTGAGTGATCAAATCTATTTGGATTGGCTTAAAATTTTGTATGAAAGCTTTAGACTTATGGTATGAGATGCTTTAGAAATTTCATGAGAATTGGACAAGATATGCTTTGGTTTTCGAGTGAATCTTGTCAGCCATAGTGCAACAGTTTTTAGCATATAGCAGTGGTGGAAGAATTGAAATCTGTTAGCAATCTAAAAGTCAAATGAATCCCAAATTTTTACAGCTGCTAGTTAACTTAGTGAATCACATCTCCACCAAATTTTGTGTCAATTGAATTTGTATATTGGGAGATATGGATTTTTTATTGAAGGGTACAAAATCTGCCAGAAAAGTGATAATTATTGGATTGATCAAGAGTCACTTTGATTGAAAGGTCCTCAAATTGGAAACAAGTTCATAAGTGATTAAGGTACCTAAGTTTTCTTTTGAGATGAGTTAGAAATATGACAACCAAAGAGTATAAGGCCATTTAATTGTGGAGTGTACTTGGCACACGTTTGGTACTCAAGTTAAAGATCAAGATCAAACTCAAGATGAAGATCAAGTTTGTGTAGGATCTCTGGTTAGCATAGAGAGGGGTGAATAGGCCTATTAAAACAAACATTCAAACTTTCATTAAATTCAACCTGTGGCACTACTAAGCCAAGACAATGGCACTGCCGCACCTGCAGACAACTTCGTGGCACAATTCAAAAAATGTGAATGGAAACTTAAATCAGATAAATTTCTGAGCTTCCTGCAGGTATATGTAATACATATCAACAACTAGAAGTGGTAGGGACACCACACACAAGTAGATCGACCACAAACCCTTGAAATCACCTCAACACAATATGAAATGCAAGTGAAATAACTTAAGCACAAGATGATACATGGATTTATCCCGTGGTTCAGCTCGCCACCAAGGCTTGCCTAAGTCCACGTTGTTGAGGTTAGCCACTAAGGCTTAGGGCTTTGTAACCCTTCCTCATTCTCAAGTCAAGAGACTTAACTCTTGACATGAGGGGTGAGTTTACTAGCTTCAAGAGATGGTTACAAACCTCCCGAGGCTGCCACACAAGTTGTCAAGCTCCATGAGCGACGCTCTAGCCGGCTAGGAGCAAAGCTCCAAGAGTAATAAACACAACCGCTGGCCAAAATGTGAACCAAGTGCTCTTTTGACTTGGGGAATCAAAGAATCTACTCTCTAATCAAGTTTGGGATATTTTTCTCTCAATGATTGATGGGGAAATCAAAGGAGAAGCTTGGGAGCTCAAAGTCACCAATGGAGGAGAGAGAGAATAGCACTTTTCTATTTTTGGTCGGATTGAACCATTGGGGAAGGAGAGAGGGACATTGGAGAGGAAGGAGAAAAGTATAAATAACCCCTGCCTTCCAATGATCACTTAAGTCACGGCAGTGCCTCTCTCTAGGTGTGGCACTACCGCACCAGGCAATACAGCAAGAGTAAGGGTGGAGTGTTGGCTATCTTGGCTATGAAACTGAGGATGTATGTAGAGATATTGAGCACTTGGTAGCACATGTTAGCTTAAGTATTGTGTCCCTCCTTTATAGTATAGCTTTTCCTATACTCAAATTCAAAATATAAAAGAATTTAAACATCCTTTGAGTTTAAAGTCATCAATATTTGTAATTGGGGGCTCCTCCATTTCGTATAACATCCTCAAATATAGATTCCCTGCTTGTCATCTTGATAAATCTCATTAGTTATCTAATTGTGTGGTTATTATCACCAAAACCTATAATTAGGGCTTAATTGCATGTTCAATCTCCCCCTTTTTGTGATTGATGACAACTTAATTAGAGCTTACAAAAGATATGAAATAAATACTGAGATTTTTAAGCCATGGGTGTACAGCCTCCCCTTAATATGTGAATGGAGAATTGAATTCTCGCATAATAGGCAAAGATTCACATTTTTAGTGAAGGTGATGGGCCCCCCCTACAATCATGCTCCTGTGGGGTGCTACACACTGTCAAGTAAATCATCGTGATATGAATGACAGGGTTATGCACAACAAGTTTGATGTGACAGATGGGTGCAGCATTGTGGCTTCTTAGTTGTAGCATTGCCGTAGAGCAGCACTACTAGGCTTGGGTGCGGCGCTGCCGCACTAGCTGCAACAGCATAGGTTTAATCAAACACCACACAACATGTAATATATAAAATGACAAACATTCTAGCACAGATATATCACAAGCTACAGCACAGAAGTAATACATGTCCATATCCATACACATATAGAGTACAAAGGTAGCATTATTACACAAATTAGAGTTTGAGCTACTCTCAAACTCACAACCTAGCGAAGACTACTTCCCAACGGATAGAACGTGAACCTCCTACTGTAGCAACCACTCCATGGTGTCAAAAAATGGTTGACCCCTCTAATTTTCTCCCCCTTTGACATAAAGCACCAAAAAGAGAAGAAAATAAAAAATGTCAATGAACCCACTCCTCATCTTCTTGCATGTCATCCCAGTCGACATCCTCACCACCACTAGCCCCCTCACCGCCATCATCGTCGTCGTCGTCATCGAAGGACACCACTGCCCTCCCTTGGCGATGGGTGGTCAAAGTATGGCGAGTGCATCTGGTGCTCCACCTCAAAGACGCTAACGTCGAACCCAAAGACGTGTGAGGATCAAGCTTCGGCTGCTCCTCTTCCTGCTCCTCCTCCTCCTCAATATCCTCCGAGCTTGTATGCAAAGGTATCTATTGGTGGTATGATTGTTGATTGTGATGATCCAAATTTTGATCTTGTATGCAAACTCACTAAGGCTTTAAGAAATGGGATGGCAAAAACAATTAAATTGGAAAATAAAAACTCATTTCTAAAGAACACATGTGAACAACAAAAGCATCTACTTTATGTTACTATTTGTTTACATGAGGAGCTAAAATTGGCTCATGAGGACCTTAGTGTTTCTCATGATAACTTGGTACAAGACCATGTTTTTCTCACTAAGGAACTTTCCAATGAAAAGACTAAAACTAGTGAGAGCTCATCACTTGGGTTAAATGATCAATCACATAATGTTGCCAACCCATGTGATATAGGCAAGAAGCACGTATCCACCTCTTATGATGATTTATTATATATGCCATGTTCTTCACATATAGATGCTTGTTCTTCTTCTATGTCTTGTGAGACTAACCTTTTGAAGGAGAACAATGAGCTCAAAAAGGAAGTGAAGAATTTGAGCAACAAGCTAGAGAGGTGCTACAACTCAAAAGTCACCTTTGAGCATTTGATGAAGACTCAAAGAAACTTCAGTGACAAGAGTGGCCTTGGCTTCAAGAAGAAGATGACAAAAGGCGAAAGAAAAAGAGAAAAGAAGATGAAGAAGGAAGCACGTGAGAAGCTTTCTCATTTCATGTGCTATCGATGCCATGAAGTGGATCATCTTCATGATCAATGCCCTAACATTGAGAAGCTCAAGAAGATGAAGCAAGAAGAGAGGCTCAAGCATGTCAAGTGCTTCAAGTGCCGCACTTGGGGTCACCTCATCTCAATGTGCCCAACCAAGCAATTGATGAAGCAATAAATAGAGCCTCAACCAAAGCCACAAGTTGAGCAAGAGAAGATACCCCAAGAGCAAGTCAAGATCAGTCATGATGGTGGTGACTTAATGATAAAGAAGAGAACAAGAAGGGGTGAAAGCGCACGCATCTAATGCAAATCCAAGATGCCAAGATGATGAGCAAGAATCAAGACAAGAAAAGAGATTTGGCTCACATCAAGTGCTTCAAGTGTGGAGACATAGGACACTTTGCCTCGAGGTGTCCTATCAAGCTTGATAAGAAGGATCAAGCAACTCATGAGAGGCAAGATAATGAGAAGCAACACATGAGCAAGGAAGAAAAAGGACTATTCACCTTCATCTAGTCCGTCATCTCGATCCTACAGTACCATCGGCTAGGTGTGTAATCACATCATCAACCACCTTGCGCTCATCATCCCACCATGTCATGAGTGTGGCTTCCTTAGGGTTTAGGAATATACGCCTCAAGCGGTCGACCACTGGTAGGTACCACATTACCAAGGCAGGAATTCTTCTCTGCTTTACATCGTTGCCTAATGGAGTATCCTCTAGGGGTTGAGAATCTTGTACCACCTTTTTCCCATGCTTCTTTTTCTTGTTCCCTGTGGAGGCTTCATCCTCGTCATAAAGGTCATTGTTCTTGTACCAACTGGCTCCACACATGTGATATTTATCTAGTGACTTGAACATGTCGCCACGAAAAAGAATGCAGTCCTTGGGACATGCATGGATTTTTTCAACCCCCATTGTCACT
Organism: Miscanthus floridulus; assembly: GCF_019320115.1. Classification (NCBI taxonomy): domain Eukaryota; kingdom Viridiplantae; phylum Streptophyta; class Magnoliopsida; order Poales; family Poaceae; genus Miscanthus; species Miscanthus floridulus. Next base: position 111,315,801 of record NC_089584.1, read on the forward strand.
GGACTTATAACCTTCTTCGCTTTGTATGTGTTGGCAGGAACTAAGTTTGATTGTGACAGCAACCATGACAGGAGACGCAATAGATCATTGAAACTACAGTCTGACCAGTCGTATTTAGCCTTCAGGATGAGTAGCTCAAACACAAAATGTAGCAATGTCGAGTGCGTTGGATAACCCTTTTCAACACCATACACAGTCCCCTTTGATGCTTTTCACCTTTTCAAAATTTTCTAGACCTTTCAGGCTCTTTAGTAAAATCTCCAGTCCAAGGGCTCGAATCATGTGCTCCAAATCATCAAAATCATCTTTATCCCCGACACGTGCTCCGCCATTATTATTGGTACCACCTTCGTCATTACCATCTCAACCACCAGCATCACCACCTTGTTCATTGCCAAACTCGGGATCCATTCATGCATCAAGCTCTGCTGAATATTGGGACAGGGATTCTAGGGTTTTGTCATCGTATTCCGCCTCATCCTCGTCGTTAACAACAACCGTTTTACCATGATGAATCCATACTATGTAGTCCTCAACAAATCCTTGCATAATTAAATGTGATCTGATGATAGTCACATCTATTTATGCCATACGGTTCTTGCAATCTTTATAGAGACAAATAATTGTATCCTTATTCTCTGTCAACGTCGTTGCATGCTTCTCTGCCGCTTCAATAAATTTATACACCTCTTCACGAAAAACTGCATTGAACCTTAACAAACCATATATCCAAGAGTTCCTATATGAATATAAATCAAATATAATTACATGAAACATACAAACACACCATGGTGGAGGATAATTAATTAATGGCCTATTTATTCATAAATAATTAAAAATACATATTTGTTGATTACAATAAATAATTCCAAAGACAACAATTAGTAACATAATATTTTATCCAATATCTTTCATGCAAACCCTAGTCCAATTTCATCAAACATAAATTTATAAAAACGAAATTAATAAAAAAACCAAATTCTAGATCTAGATCTAGATCTATATGCACATGAAACATCCATAAAACTAACTAATTGTTCACTAAAATCAAGAAACATGGAACAAATAAGGGTATGATCTTGTTTCCCTACCTAATTTACTCTAGAGAGAATTCCTTATTTGACACTGGAAAAATGAGTCGTTTCTTTTTTGGCCCTAAAATTTTCTTCGTTCCCTATTTGACACTCACTTCAACTTTCATCCCTAATTTGACACTACCGTCAAATCCGTTAGCTAACGGTGTTAACTGGCTGTTAAAAAGACGTTTTTGCCCCTAGAAAAAAAAGCAGCGAAGCAAATTTGAGAGGAAAAAAACCTGCGCCCGCCTCTGATGCATGCGCCCAGCTGCAAAAAAAGGCGCAGGTTTTTTTTCCTCTCAAATTTGCTTCGCTGCTTTTTTTCTAGGGGAAAAACATTTTTTTAACAGCCAGTTAACACCGTTAGCTAACGGATTTGACGGTAGTGTCAAATTAGGGATGAAAGTTAAAGTGAGTGTCAAATAGGAAACGAAGAAATTTTCAGGGCCAAGAAATGAACGACTCATTTTCCCAGTGTCAAATAAGGAATTCTCTCTTTACTCTAGTACATTCAAAACTTGGGTCTAATTTGCTTCATAAGTAGCTCAAGCAACATAGTAGAGAGAGAAAAGCAAAATTGTAATTACTCACTAACCAACTATTAAAACTTTTAAAAAAATATGGAATAGCATTTTCTTAACTTCTACGACCTCTCCATCAAAGGATTTGAGACCAAAACCTCTCACCCTTAGTAGAATAATTTTTGGAAGGTGCCCATGGCCTCTCAAGCCTTTTTTTTCTCGGGTAAGAGTGAGTGACTCGAGGAGAAAAAAGGGAGCTGCATGTTTTTATACATGTAGCATTTGTAGGGGCGGCTAGTGATTGAGCCGTCCCTATAAATCGTAACATTGAGGGTGGCTGGTGAGTGAGCCGTCTCTACAAATTAACTCATTTGTAGGGGTGGCTGGTCTGTGGGTTCTGAGCACGTTCACTATAGGGCGTCTCCATCCCAGCCGTCCAAAAAAAAAATTAAGCCGTTGCTTCGAACCTTTTCTTCTTTAGTAGTGGACAGCATCCTCGCCATGACCCATGGCCATGCATGGAAGTTTCTCCTCCACGTCATTTCCAAATTTCAACAGCAAGAAGGAGCGTGTTTGTTCACATGTACTGTGGCGACATGAAACTCTATGGGACCTAGTATTTGTTTAGACAAAAATAGTTCTTAATAAATCCACAATATTAGCGTGGTTGGCTCCCAATCAAAAGAAGGAATAATCTCTACCCACCCAAAGAGGCTATATGGTTAGAGGAAATTGAAAAGAGAAAAATGAGAACTTGAGCATGGTTTGAGTTGAGGGCATCATGTACCAAGCCAAAATTTGGTCATGCCTAGCAATTTACACCATCGTATTTCTTGAAACATGAGAGTTCAGGTAAAGTAATCAAACTCGATCCATTTTCATGTGCGGAAGTAACGAAAACCGCGAGAAACATGAGAGAAGAAGAACGAACAATTGTCAAATCTTCACCATGAAGGCATGACACACACACAAAAAAAAAAAAAAAAAAAAAAAAAAAAAAAAAACTGTCTTGTGCGGCCGCCGATTACAGAGGATGACGCTGCTTCGGATTCCTTCTGATCGAGCAAATCAGCGCACCTAGAAAGACAGGACGGAGACGACGGCGAGGAGGAGGGCATGGCGACCAACAAACACGGCGGCGGTGGCGGTGCCCGCGCTGACGGTGCTAGGCGTGGGGCCAAACGCGCCGACAGGTGTCGTGAAGCTCCCTCCCGTGCTGGGCGTCGTAGCCGGGTTACTCGCAGAGCCTGGAGACGACGTGCCCGTGCCCGTGCCGGTTGCGTTGCCGCTTGTCCCTGCTTCGCTGCACGCACGCACGACGGATTCGAAAGCAGAAGAATGTCAGTCACGTGTTTGTTTCACCAGCGAACTGGCCGCTACGCATCCTACGTACCTTGGTGTTGCAGGGTATTTGCAAGTTCCAGAGCCTGCAACCGGCAACAAACGTCAGTAGAAAGATAGAAACGATCCTGAGAGATGCAGGTGTCGAGAGCAAGGGGGTGCGTGCTGTATGTACTCGGGTCTGTGTCGGTGAGGTTGGCCGTGCCGCCGAAGTCGCAGGTGGCGCCGTTGGCCTGGCTGTTCCGCTGGAAGTAGCTGTTGGCGGCGTAGGAGCAGTGCGCGCGCACCGTGGTGGGGCTGTAGCACGGCCCCGTCGGGAGCACGGCGGCGCAGTCCGCGCCGTGCCCGCACGCGTAGTCCAGCGTCTTCTGCAGCGCCGCATCGGCCACGTCCGGGCGGCACACGCACCACGCGCCGTCTGCACTCATGCGCCACGCGGAACACACAAGCAGGTTGGTATCTCAATACGCTAAACGATCAAGCTTCATCTATCAATACGGGCATGGAAGTGAGATGTATCTCTCACCTGATCCTCTGAGTGGCATGGCCAGCAAGAGCAGCACGAACACCAGAGGTGCCATCAGTGCGTGTGCGTGGAGGGTCCTGGACACTTGGACAGGGGGGGCGCTCTGTTTCTCACGCTCGGCAACGCTGGTTTCAGCCTTGTGCTAGTAAGAGAGCGGCGTGGCGTGGGAGTCCATTTATTGGTAGCCACCGACGGCCGCGTCCATTTTTCTGCTCATTTCGGCCATCCTGCAGGCTGTCGCCCTTTGGACGGAGCTGCAGGCTGCAGCTGCTCCGTCGGCGCGCGCGAACGGCTGTTCTTCCGGCAGCTGTGGCCGGATATGACGAGCCGTCGTGCTCCAAAGTAAAAGCGGGCAAAGTTGCTTGTGGCTTGTGCGCTCTGATGTGCTCTGCTCTGCTTTGAAGTTGGCAGCCTGCTAGTGCTAGCCAGACGGCTCGAAATAATTGGTGCGGAGCCTTTATTATCTTCTCTTTGGAGAGGCAAAGCTATGTATACATGTTGGCTTCTCCATGGAGAGACAAAAGTTACTTATGCATACGACAGCTACGAGCTACCCTATTATGTAGAAAATATGAAGGCAAATATGTATCTACTAGTGTGCGGATGATGTGGTTATCGTCCCACTGCCTCGGATTTGATCCTAACATTGATCATTTTATAGCTTTTTTTAACGAACATTTAAAAGAGCAATGTTTATCTTATTTAGTGTGCAGAATGAGACATCGCCAATGACAATACATCTCTTTCTCTCTCAAAAACCACGATCAAGAATTTTTTTCCTGACATGAATGAACAGAGAAGAAACAACTTAGAAAAAAACACCCTCACAAAAGAAAACAATAAGAACCACCATGACAATACATCGCTAGAAAGCCACCAAAGCACCTGCAAATATACGCCTGCAAGCCACAACAAACAAGCAAAGAGCTATGGGAATAGGGGGCAATCACAACAACGATGCCTCCAGGGAGGAACACAACATCCATAGATGATGCCAACGCCGATCAAGGGACCCAAGGTTTTTCAACAGAAACCCTAAGAGATAGGAGACCTCACAAGAATGCTTCCAACATGTAGTAAAGTGCCAAAGGTGTCTCTATTGATGGCCTCAGCGTGTAGATTGGCAAGGCTTTCGCCCAAAAGTCCCCCACCTCCAAAACTCACCCTAAAGCATGACATGGACATGGTGCAAAACCAACTTGAGAGCATCATGCGAGACAAGTCGTCTCCCCACAAGCAGGAGATTGTTGCCACCTCAACAAAGGTCACAGGCATGCGTGACCTCTTGTCGTCATGTAAGCCCACAAGGACCACCTCCATCATGCCCAACACAAGCTAATGCAGATCATCACACCTTGTTTATGAACCAAGACAAGGAGCGATGCCATCACCGCTTCACGTCACCATCCATGAGGTTTCAAGCATAGTTATTAAGACCGGACCGGTAGTCCAACAAAAAAAACGGAACTAGAACCCCTACCGGTGGGTCCACTTAAATGATCTTATTGTGTAATCGAACCAAACAAACCGTGAATCGAGGACTCGATCGGTTCGATGTCCGGTCCTATCCTAATAACTATGGTTTCAAGACAAAGGAGAAGCATCAAAGGGCCGCCTCCCGCTGGCCGTCACCGCGACGGTGAGCCTGCCACACGCATGTGTGGGCTGTCACCATTGCGCCGGTCCATATAAACCACAGCTAGCCCAACAGTTGTCAGCCCATTGCAGATCGCCCTTAAAGGGAACCCATGAAACTGCCATCCAATTCCATAGGACGCCCCATCCGTATCCATCCTTCGAACTCTGAAGTTAGTAATAGTTGGATTGTCACCACCATCGTACCCAATTAGCTTCACCAAACATAGGAGCGCCACAGCCATACCGAGTTGACCATCACCAAGAGAGACCAACTACCATGGACATGACCACGATGAGCCACCTCCATCCCGCCGTCACTGCTACACCGAGCTAGGACTACTACGCAGGGCTAACCACCGACGTGTTGCACTGGTCCTCGAGGACCGCTGCTAGCCCGGCCATCGCCAGCCACTGTGGGGGCACCCTAACTAAATTACTTGGGTGAGTCAAGTTCCAAGAATTGTGGGCAAGGATTGGAATCATCAAGATCAGTCCCAAGCTGGAGCACAAGAATTAGGGGAGAATTGATAGACATGTAATCCCTATCTTCATTTATCTTTTTTTAGGGACATTTATCTTCTTAATATTAGTAGTTGTTGTAGTTGCTGCTGCCAACTTGATAAATAGCACCATGCTGCTTCGGTCAACAGTTGCAGGTAGTATATTAGAGTAGATAGAATAGTAGAATTGGTAGTTGACATGGCCAACATTAGATTAGGTTGGACCATACCAAGGTAGGTATGCAACTCGTCCCTGGTTTGTATATGAATGTGTCTGCAGTATGAAATACAGAGCAGCTTCACAACTCAAATTCTTATATTGACTTTTATTCTTAAGGTGTGTATGGTGTAATCTAACTTTTATTCTTAAGGTGCGTTTAGTAGACTTTCGAATTCTTATAGAAACTTTTTTAATGTAGATTCTCTTCGAAAATGTTTTTTACAATAAATTTGAATTACTTTTAGGGACTGTTTGTTATGTACTCTCTCCATCCTAAAATAAATATATATCTCGTTCCCAAGGAATTGGAATTTTTAAAGTTCAACAAAATATATACAAAATACACTTTATTTATGATGTATAATAAGTACCATTAGATTGAGCGTGCAATATACTTGTACCATAAATTCATTTGAAGAGACAAATGTTGATACTATTTTTTATATTTCTAATTAAATTTAAAAAATTTGACTCCTCGAGAAGTGACATGTGCATTTATTTTGGACGGAGATAGTAAGCGATTTTTGAAAGGGAGGGTGTTACTAGAAATGACTAGCATACCCTTGTATTTGTTTCACCAAATATGTAATTGCACGTGGCTGAGGGCTCAGTAGCTTCTTCTTTTTTCTTAAATGAACATGGGCTTTACCTTTCTTTTTTTTTGGCCCAAGTAACCTATTCTTTCATGGGCCAAGCTGGCCCAAGTCGTGCCTTCTTGTCTTCATCCTCACGCACACGTCTGCTCCTCTCCCGTGCCGGCGGCCATGCGCCATGGCTGAGAGCTGCTATATGGGTACAGGAGCTTCGAGCTATAATACTAGTAGGCTACAAATGAGCAAAATCGAGCATCCACTGTCTCTTCCATCGCTCCCGTCAAATGTGCCAATCTATATCTATGATTTTTTAACATTAGAACTGTACTTATGCTAATCTGACAACAACCACAGGCCACATGTGAGTTGTGTCATCTCCTCGACTTCTGAACTCATACTCCGTCCATTTTCAGTTTTCAGATGTAGAGATATATGACATCTTTTTTCTCCCGGTCTACTGTCTACATCCATGTAGTTCTACATAGCAACTGCCTTTTTTTAAGGGCATATCCGTCCATTATTCAGTTTTCAGATGTGGGATAAGACATAGCTTTTTCTCCAGGTCTACCGTCTACTTCCATGTACTGTAGGAACATACTAGCAACTGCCCTTTTTTACGGGCATATCGATCGTGACATCCAGACTGCCATATCGATCGTGACATCCAGACAAGTTGTCCATTGGACTATGCACATGCATTTGCAATGATAACATCGAGCCTGAACACTGCAGCAGCAACCATCAAACGAGAGCTCATCAAGATCCTGAGGAACCTTAACAAAAAGTTTATTCTCAAGATGAGCACGGGAATGCTCATTTCAGAACAATTCAAGACCTTATTACAAGCATGCTCACTCATAAGCAGGACTTTCAACGTAGAAGACACATCACTGAACAAGCAAATACCCAGAACAAACTAGGCTTATTCCATTCACCGATTGATAGGGCCACCGCTTCAAGCAGATGGCTTCATCATGGCAGCGACCTTCTGGACAGATGGCCTCTCCATCAGACTAGACCACCAGGCCTTCACATGCGGGTAAGCGTCGAGCACAGATGCGTAGGGCGTGGCAAGCAGGCAGAGGGTGATAGATACATGGTTAAGGTCAGCGAGGCTGAGGAAGTCTCCAGCCAGATACTTGGACTTGGTCAGACGTGCCTCATACACCTCTAGCACCTTCTTCAGCTTCTCAAGGTTCTCATCGACAACTTTCTGGTCGGTGGTTCCCCCAAGCATCGGACTGATGAGGACCTGGAAGAGGATGGGATTCAGTACAGAGGTGTACTGGTTTGCCTCCACCTCCATCCAAACATCCACCATTGCTGACTCCTCAAGGTTTCCTCCCCTCAACAGCTCTGGTTTGTTTTTGCGAGCAGCATACTTGCAGATTGCGCGTGATTCTAGCACACAGATGAAAAATATTTAAATAAGAATAAAATTAGGAAATCAACATCATTAGTAGATGCAAAATGATTCTACAAGGCGAGCATTTGACTGTCTAACACTTCTCAGAAAGCAATAAGTAAAAAGAAAAAAAAACATCCCATCTCTGCATTTGATTAGATTTCACATGGAAGCTACATGCCCTGATGAGTGAGTGAAATGTGTTTGCTTCAATAAGCTTACTGAACTCATCATGTTTGCCAAAGTAATTCACTCATATGGAACAATACACACTCACCATGCGACAGCACAAGATATTACAAGTCAAATGTCAGGTTCCTTTCAGCTTTGGCTTTCATACACGACAAACTAGTGTGAAAAAAAAAATTGAAGCACATGGCAACGAAGTCAAATATGTAGCCCCCATGAAGCACATCATGGCTTCCTTTAGTAAAAAAAAATCTCTTAAAAAACATGTGCTTGTAGCAAAATCTGAGATATCATTTAAGTGGACATTGAGGCGCTAGCCATGTCATATGTTATGAAATGGGTAACAGTACCAATGACAAGCTAATTAGTCACACCAACAATGTACTAAAAACAACTATCCTATTTCCATGGAAAAAAGGATCCCAAGAGATAGGATCATACCGAAGAGGTACAAGTCCCCATCTTGCAAAGCTGGAACCTGACCAAACGGCTGCAGAGAAATAGATAAACATATCTAGAGTTAGGACAGGTGCATACAAGAATCAAATATTACCTTTCAAATAAAAAAGAATCAAATATTCAAATGTTTCACATTAAGGACATGTACAACAATGTTGTCACTAGTGTTCGAACAAGTGATGGAGACACGGATGACTTCCCGATTAGGATAGGACTACATCAAGGGTCAGCTTTGAGCCCTTATCTGTTTGCCTTGATAAATGGATGAGGTCACAAGGGACATAAAGGGGACATCCCTTGGTGTATGCTTTTCGCGGATGATGTAGTGCTAGTTGATAAAAGTCGGACAGGAGTGAATCAGAAACTGGAGTTATGACGGAAGACTTTGGAGTCCAAAGGTTTTAAACTCAGTAGAACTAAAACTGAGCATATGAGATATGACTTCGGCAGTATTACTCGGGAGAAGGAAGATATTAGTTTGGAAGGTCACATAGTGCCTAGGAAGGATACCTTTCGATATTTAGGATCAATGCTACAGAGAGACGGGGATATTGATGAAGATGTTAGCCATAGAATCAAAGCAGGGTGGATGAAGTGGCGCCAAGCATCTGGTGTCCTATATGACAAAAGGGTACCACAGAAGCTAAAAGGCAAGTTTTATAGGACAGCGATTAGACATGCTATGTTGTATGGTGCAGAATGTTGGCCTACGAAAAGACAACATGTTTAACAGATAAGTGTCGCGGAAATGCGTATGTTGTGTTGGATTTACGGTCATACAAGAAGGGAACAAGTTCGGAACGATGATATACGTAATAGATTAGGGGTAGCACCAATTAAAGAAAAGCTTGTCCAACACCGGTTGAGATGGTTTGGACATGTCCAACGGAGACCTCCTGAGGCACCGGGGCGTAGTGGAATCCTAAGACATGATTGTAACGTGAAGAGAGACAGAGGAAGACCGAAGTTGACTTGGGTGAGACTTAAAAGGATGGAATATGCCCAAAGACTTAGCCTTAGATAGAAGTGCTTGGAAAACAGCTATTCACATGCCTGAACCTTGATTGCTTCTGCTGAGTTTAAACTCTAGCCTACCCCAACTTGTTTGGGACTTAAAGACTTTGTTGTTGTTGTTGTTGTTGATTCAAATGTTTCACATTTGTGCATGCTTTGCCAGTTGGAGTTTCAATAGGCTTATTATTGCGCACATCAATTTTAATTTCAGGAAGGTGAAACATACGTAAGTTTACAACGAGTATCAAGCCATCCTGCATAAAATTCTGCAAAAATTTACTACGACCAATCCAAAAAAAATAGTTGCCATCCCCTGGTCCTTCTCTGTTACCTGCTTTGTTTGCACTTGAACAGAAGAAACCACATGAGCAACCATGGGTCACATACAGCAGGCCTAGGATTTATCCCACCATCCTACTGACTGAATACCTAATCCCATCCAGATGGAGTTACAGAACTAAAACCCAGCCCGCGCAGCCCAGAACTTGGGTAGTCGAAGGGATTAGGGAAGACGCAGGCAGGTGGTGAACACGGTTTCATTGTAGTGGAAGGTGTGTGGCCAGATGGTAGGTAGAGGAAGTGGCGAAGTACTTCGGTTTTCATCAGGTTCCTACGCTCAGCCCAGATCTGAAACAACCTATAGAAATTTCACGCTTCCATTTCTTATATCTTGTAATTTTACCATTTACAGTATGAAACAAATACCCTGATTTGTCAATTTTGGATTCCCTCCACGAAACCCCAGCCTTATACGGATGGCTAAGCGCTAGAGGAAAGTCAGATCGACCGTCGAGGATAGCGATTGCAGCGGCGCCACCAGCACGCGAACGGAACGGACGCTGCATTCCATTGCGGGGAAAAAAAGCAACAACAAAAACGGGATAGGGATCGGGAAGGGTACGGTACGTTGCGGACGAGGTGCTCGGGGCTCTTGTGCTCGGCGGTGGCGAAGTTGATGGGCACGATCTCGTAGTCGGAGCCGGCCTCCTCCAGCGCCGTCGCGCACCGCGTCACGTTCCACGACAGCACCGCCCCGTACAGCTTCATCGGAGCCATGGTCTCTCTCCCCGAACCCAACCTTCCTCTCCTCTCCTCTCCTCTCCTCTGCACTAGCACTACCCTGTTTGTTTGCCTGGGATTCTCTGCGTCCAACTCGCTACGCAAAGTGGCACACCGGGTAGTTCCCGTTTAATAGACGAGCTGGGAGGGGCCGGAGGGGGGCGCGGCGCCGCGGCCAGCGGGCGTGGCTGTTTTTTTTATGCAGGAAATACGGGTGTGGCTGTTGAGTGGAGTGGAGTCGGAGCGGGTAGGGTAGGTGCGGCATCGCTGTTGCCTGTTGGTCAGCGAGGCCCCGAGCACCCCGCGCGCGTCTAGATGTTCTGTTTGTTTTTTTATAAACCGGCAAGCGCGCAAGATACCAGGAGAGTAGGAGACGGGATGACGCCAGTGATTACGCTCGGTACTATCGAGTCGGTAGTGCGCCACCGAGGAGTCCAGATGACCGGGACCCGGCGGGCTGCTTGGTTCTCCGGCAAGCTACCCTCGTCTTGGCATCAAAAAAAAAAGCTACCCTCGTCTTTGCCTAGATGGGCAAGCAAAATCTTGCCGGCTCATGCGCGGCAAGCAAGTTCTTGCTACCTTAGACGAGCCAATTTGGCTCATCCGTGGCAGCAAGAAAACACAACCTGTTCGCTGGTCTGAACTTTGGCTGAAACTGGCTGAAAAATACTGTTCCAGCTGAATTGTTGTGAGAGAAAAACACTGTTCCGACTGAAAAAACAAGCCGAACAAGCCAGATTTAAGACAAGCGATCAGGGCCAAAATTTTGCTTGCACCGAAATTAAGGTAATCTAGCTAAGCTTACTTCCTCAGTCCATTTTAAATGTTCTCGTTTTCTGATAAGTCAAACTTACTCAACTTTAATCAAATATATACATAAAAATATTAATATTTATGGTACATAATTAATATTATTAGATAGATCGTTAAATCCAAGTACGGGTGAAGAAATGTTCGTTCGAAGCGAACGTACATGAAATTAGAACTGGGCTATGAAACGGTAGTTCTACAAGAGAAAGTATAACATACAAACTAGGGCAATAATACAGCACACATATTCAACTACACTAAAACAGGGGCAACTTGGATGGGTCTTATGTCTTTTTCCTTGATTATCCTTTCTTATTCTCTTTCTTTGACCACATCTTTTTTTCTCAGACCACGGAATACCTTCGCAAGGTACCACTTTTTTATACTCTCTATCTCTTGCGTGACGGCAATTTGTCGATGTGCAATGTGAAGTCAACGTCTAGAGTGGAGCGTTGGGGACGACCTTAAATAAACCTTTTTTTTGTCACTTTTGGTTACTCTTCTCACTTCCTCCATTTGTCTCCGTCCTACATCCTGTTCAGTTGGCTGGTTCGTTTTGTTGCTGGTTCGTGAAGAAGTACTGCTGGCTGGTTTGTGTGAGAGAAAAATAATGTTCCGATTGAAAATTTACGATCGTTTACGACAAGCCACAACCAAACGAACAGGCTCTAGATAGAAAGAATGCTATTCTCACACATCTAGAAGAAATTAACACACAACAAAAAAGACATATATATCTCTATTTTTTTTATCCTCCTCATGTGTTGATTGGATAAAAACAAATGATTGCACATGTAAACACTATTCTTTATTGCATAATACATCTATATAACACGCCTTTTTAGATATCACAACATGAACTAAATTGTTTTTTTTTTGGATAAAGACACATGAGTGTTAGAATTGTATTTTTTTTAAGAACGGAGTAGTTCGTATGAAAATAATGGGGTTGGTGCCTGTTTGATTTCCTCCTCATCAAGTCGTCATCAATAATTCGGTTGTTGTTTTTTTTTTTGGCCTCTTATCTAAGTATAATTGTAGTATTTGTTCGGATACAGACACACACCACCACACACGTACACCTCATACACACGGTATACAAACAGACATGAAGGATCCAAAATTTTTTTGGCAGCATGAGTGTAAGCAATGTAGACTGAAAAAGCCTAGCTCAGGGTCATACCGTGTTCGGTGAAGCATCGAGCATTCGAGTACTCTAGGTCGTCCTAATTTTGGTTTTTGACCGAGTCAGACTACTTCATTGAGTTTATAAAAAAATATTATTAACACATACTCCCTCCATCCTAAATTATAAGTCAATCACACTTTCTTAGACAGTTAAAATATTTCAAGTTTAATTAAATTTATATAATAAAATAATAATATTTATGATAACAAATAAGTATCAGTATATTCTTCATTAATTATATTTTCATAATATATCTATTTGATGTCATAAACCTTTATATTTTTTACTATAATTTTGGTAAAAACTTAAGATGCTATGTATCGAGGACCAATACTAGGGTACCGAAGAGGAGGGGCTAATTGTCGTTATACGATAATCCATCCAGGCAGTCAAAGGTGCGACTGCAGCTCCAACCGACACCGAGGCCGCGGGCTCCGCCTCGCCCGACCCCAAGGTCGTGTAATCCGTCTCGCCCGACCTCTGGGGACGGGCTCCGCCTCGCCCGACCCCAAGATCGTGCGATCCGCCTCGTCCGACCTCTGAAGGCTAGCGTCACCTCGCTCGATCCCTCGGGCACGGCTCCTAACGGAAGCTCACGCCATCGCCAACCACTACGGGCCAGAAAGTACAACCCAAGGTCAAACTTCTGACATCGTACAGGGAGCGGTCACTTCTCAACACGATCCATCCCCGCGACATGTTATTCTTGGGAACTCACATCACCCACAATGACGGACGCGTGGTCACTATGCTGCCTACTCCCTGTATAGCCGCTGATCAGCACGCTGGTTCGCCGCACCGCCCGCCGGGGCGGAACGGGACGTCACAACCCGCTGACAACGCTAGGGCATGGCATCATCAGGCGGACAGGCGCCCGACGTGGAGCTGTCCCTATCACCACTTGTCGTGTCAGCGGGACCCACGCAAAAGGAAAAGAAGGGCCCGACGACCCTTCAGGACTTTCTCTCTCTCCCTCGTTCTCCTCTTTTCTCCCGCTGTAACCCATGCTTTCCCTTGGCCTATAAAAAGAAAAGCAGTGCACCCCACTAAAGGGGCCAGGTAAAAAACCACTAGCATTGAACCTCGAACACATAGCCGAGCAGCGACCGAGCTCTTGGTACCCATTTGTTCTTTCCACCAGAGACTTAGGACCTGTCCCTCTCTCGCCCGTTTGTAACCCCTACTATAAAATTTTCAGTGCTAGTAACACGAGCAGCAGCAACAAACTGGATGTAGGGACATTCCGCCAGAACCAGTATAAACCTCGTGTCCTCTTAGCACACCATTCGAGCCAGACACGTAATATTAGAAATTTACTCGTTGGTGTTTACTCGAAACACCGACAGTTGGCGCGCCAGGTAGGAGCCTTTTACGCGTCTCGACATCCACACCAAGCCTCGGATGGCTAGTCGCGACCTCAGCTGGGTCCTGAGCATGCACGTGCGCTTTGGGGACCTAGACTTCATCGTCATGGTGGATGGAGAGTTGGCAATGGCTCCCGCCGCTGTCCAACCTCTCTACTCCACCAGCCTCGATGCAATCACCGAGGCGCTTGAGGAGCTACAGCTGCATGCACTGGGGGCCCACGCCTCCGGAAGCAACCAGCCCCTCGACTTCGACTACGGGGGGATAGAGCGCCTTCCTGAGACCCCGGCTGTCCTAGGAGGACCTGCGCCACCTCACCTTCTCGTTCACCAACGTCATAGCGTAGCTTGCCGGAGGGGAACCACTCTCTCCGAAATACCTCATCTGGAGTGCCCCGGCAGCGCTCCCTGTGGCGCAACGCACGCCTTCATCCCCTGTGAACGACGAGTTCGTGGGGATGACTGAACATGTCACAGAGTCTTTCAACGACCTCCTCACGGAGGAAACGGAGTTGCCCTCCACCTCTGACTCTAGCAGGGAGAGCCATCACCCCTCTCATGAGTGTTTTATGGTAGGTACCCCTAAGGGACATGTCAAAAGCATCCACAAGGAGGAGCTACCTCGATGAACGACCTCAATGACAAGGTCGAGGGGGAGACAGGGGCCCTACCCCGCCTACGGGTGGAGCAGCTGAAGGCCTAGCACCTAGAGCTTGAGGAAGCATGACTCCAGCTCGAGCAGGAACGTGCGGAGCTCGATCGGGAGATCGAGCACCCCGGAGACGGTGGGCGCACGCGCGCCATGGCCCACGACAAGAATCAGAGGATCATCGTGGACGATAAAGCCCTCCCACACTTCACTCGGGCAAGCCAGAACATCGCTGCTGTGGTGGCTTTGCTCCATGGGCTTCCGGGGCCCACGACACCCGAGGATCGTCGGGCCCACCACGAGATTCGCACGCTGCTCAAGCGTGCGGCGATGCAGCAGGCTAAGAGCTCGTTGTCTCAGCGATGCAAGCTCGACGCCAGCCAGCGCACGCCCTCAGAGCGCCCCGACAAGGACGCCACAAGGTGGCAGGCAGCGCACCGTGGTCCCGGTGCATCAGCGTCTCGGCCGCAATCGTGACGCACGCGACACCCTCGACGCCCGTAGACGTACCCACGATGACCCAAGAGAGGGAGCTAGCCGTGGCTATCACCCTTGTTGTGGCAGACGCTACGACAGCGGCGAGGACCGAAGCCCGAGCCCCGGCCTGCCGGGGCCTCAGGCATTCGGCCGACACATCCTCAACGCTGTCTTCCCGCCAAGGTACCGACCACCAACCAACATCCCAAAAATACTCTGGGGAAACGAACCCTGGATTGTGGCTCAAGGATTATCGGCTGGCCTGCCAAACCGGTGGAGCGAATAATGACGATTTCATTATCCGCAACCTTCCATTGTTCCTGGCCAATTTGGCACGAACATGGTTGGAAGACCTTCCGCCCAACAGAATCCAAAGTTTGGCGGACCTGAAAGAGATCTTCGTGGAGAACTTCCAGGGCACGTACAAAGCGCCCTAGGAACCCATGGGATCTCAAGAACTACCGACAGAAGGCCAGAGAAACCCTTCATGGGTACATCCGACGCTTCTCCCGGCAGTGCAACGAGCTGCTTAACGTCACTGACGCCGACGTTATAGGAGCTTTCCTGTTTGGGACCACCTACGAGTCCCTGGTTAACAAGCTGGGGCGTAAGGGCCCACGAACCACCAAGGAGCTCCTCGACATTGTCACTAGCCATGCCTCGGGTGAGAAGGCGGTCGGAGCGGTCTTCGACCGCCTCAAGGGCAAGGCAAAACGGGACGAGGACGTCGACGAAGACGCCTCCAACCGTTCCATCAAGAAGAAGAACAACCAGCGGCGCGAGGGCTCGCTCGTGGCCGCCGCCGACCGTAGCGGGGGTTGGAAGCCCGCGGAGGGCACCCCGAACCACTTCAAGAAGCTACTTGAGGGACCATGCCCGAACCATCCCTTCCCCGTCAAGCATTTGTACAAAAGACTATGACCTCATGAAGCGGTTCTTGGCCGGAGGCTCCAACAAAGGGAAGCACGGGAAGGACCCCGACCCGACCACGAATGACGCCGAGTGGAAGGACGACGGCTTTTCGACACCGGATGGCTACCACGTGATCTTTGGAGGGTCGACAGCCTATGACTCCAAGCGCCGTCAGAAGCTCGCGCGCCACGAGGTCTATATGACCGAGCCGACCGCGCCACCTTCCTCCGATGGTCGGAGTCCGCCTTAACCTTCGATCGGACCACCATATCAAGTCAATCAATAGAAGAGTGGAAGGTGGTGGAGACCGAAATTGAGATAGTCGATCCAGAGAATCCCACCGCGGCTGAAGAAGTGCTTCTTTAAAACAATGACATTGCTCTTAGTGCTATTCATGATGCTATTGATGAGAGAACATTTGAACAAATCAAGAACATTAAGATGGCTCATAAAGCTTGTAAGAAGTTAGAAGAATCATTTGAGGGCACCAAGGCAATAAAGGGTGCAAAGGCATACATTCTCAGGGAGAAATTTGCTAGCTTCAAGATGAGAATGTATCGGACATGTTTCATCGGATGGAAGTGCTTGTCAATGATCTCAAAGCACTTGGTGAGAAGGTGGAAGACAATGACTTCTCCCATAAGTCCTTGAGATGATTACCCACAAGATTTGGCATGTTTGATCACCTTGTTTGTGAGGACTGATTTGGACACAATGACACTAAACCAAATCTTAGAAGATATCATGACCGATGATACTTATAGAGATGGTGATGAAAATGAAGAAAAGAACAAAGAGAAGAAGGATGAGAAGAAGAAGAGTGTGCCATTCAAAGCCGGTTCATCATCCGAGGGCAAGGCCAAGCATGATATATCAAGTGAAGATGATGGCTCATGGGATGATGATGATGATGATGAGAAGATGTCTCTCTTTGTCAAGAGATTTGGTAAGTTCATAGTGAAGAAGAGCTACCATGCTAGAAGGAAGAAGTCTTCATAAAAAAATAAGAAAGAGTCAAGAAGATACTTCAAGTGTAGAAGCAAGGATAATCTTATTGCTCAATGCCCATACAACAACGACAATGATGATGATGATAAGAAGAGCAAGAAGAAAGACAAGAAGAAGAAAAAGGACAAGATTACCTTCAAGAAGAAGAATGGTGGTTCATATGTGATCACTTAGGATAATGATACTTCATCAAGTGATGATGATGATAGTAATAATGACAAGACCATCAAGAAGAAAGCTCTTACAAGCATTATTATTAATGAGAAGTCTTCCCTCTTCGACACTCCATCATCCTTGGTGGCTAAGGCCACCTAGTTACACCTCCCTCTCGGCATGAAACATCCCTGTTAAAGGACAAAATCTGCGCTTGTCTATGCGTGGGATCGACGCTGTTTGAACACCTAACCAGCCCGGTCCATACGAAACCAACGTAGCAACCACGTGCAGCCATCGTTTCAAGCGAATAGAAAAAAAATAAAAAGGCCCGCGGCCCATGATCGAAACACGGCCCCCGCGGCCCAACAGCCCGCTCCCTAGGTCGCTAACACACCGCGTATGTCTGCCTGGCTCCCTGCCGACATCGGCGAGGAGGAAAGGAAAACACTGGTCAACGGCCACCAAGAGCGACGCCGTCGACGGCGTTTCCATAGGCGCTCAGCTCGACGCTGCAATCTCGTGGCGACATCGGCGCAGAAGAACGGATCCTTCCCGGCGCTATTACCCCGGCAGGTACACAGCGGACACAGTACCCCCTCTCTCCTTTATTATTCCTCTTCAGATCTATACTGGCCTCAGCATTGTTTCCCTATACTTGATCTCCCTTATTTTCCACAGATCCATATTAGTACGGTCCGTTTCCTGCTATGCTTTGCTCTGCAAATACCTACGAACCAACCGTTGAAGCCATCAGCAGCTGACAACCAGACCACATCGTTGGGCCAGCTATGCATGCTCGTTTCAGACAGCAATAGTAGCGTCCATTTCTAAATCGCTGTGTCAACGTCCATTATCATTTTCCCAGTGCCTAACCAGCACGTACACACAGATTTTCTTGATCGGCACATAAACATGTCCACATTCGTACCCAGGCATCTCGCGCAGACATTGGCACAGATTAATATTCCTTATACATTCATTTCTTTCAGTTTGTACGCAGGCCAGACAGTCAGCCCTTCTGCCACTGCCATCAAGGTAACACCGATTTGGAAAACCCCATGGAAGCACAGCAAGGTAACGATATACATGCACATGGTTTACATCTGCATCATATCCATTGTATCCATTGCCACCAAACGCCATTGACAACATACAGAGACATCGGCACCAAGAAGAGGTAAGCAACGCTGAAAAACACAGCCTCATTGTTCAAGACAGATACACATATGGGCTATTAACACCGTTCCTTCAACATTACCAGGACACTCAACGATGCATCCCTCTGACTGGAGAGAATATATTGAACAAGTATTCATGGGTAACAGGTCTCTGACATAGTAGCTCTAACACACAGCCCTCTTTATATATACCCCTAACATATCACGTTTGTTGCCCAGAAGAAGACGATGACGCCACGGCCCGGCTTCCAGGTATGCTGTCTAAGTAATGACTCACCGAATCTCCACATCAACATCGTCATTTGCTACTTGGTTCGCCAAAAAAGGTGATAGCCTAACCCCTACAGCACCGTTTTGCAGGCAACACAACACAAAACCATGGAGACTCAGGTCATACGTCTTCCACACAAAGACATACCATTCCTCTTCCATGCCTCTGCGTACATAACATTTTTGCCTACATCAGCAGGTTCAACAGACTGGGGGCCATCATCGCCATGAACTATTACTACGGCGCAGGTTAGTCACAGCTTTGACCTCAACAAAAACTCCATTTATCCAGCCACAAAAATATATTATACTACATCTGCTCGAATTCCTTAAACAGGCCCAGCAGGCGCTACATGAACTTGTCTCCACATGGACCATGATCTCCCGCGCTCTCTCCCATAATATGTAAAATGAACCCCTCACGTGCAACGCATCGCCACTGCATCATCTGTATCATATACGTACCTATATGTGATATCTACATCCTGTACACTTATCCCATATTAGCCTGCTTATGTGCATCATCGAATATGTATATGACCCACCGACGTCGTCTTTCCAGTTCTGACAATTATTAGCTAACCTATTCGACCTCTCTGTGTGCTTGTGTCACTGCACCTCCTTCCTAACCATCGTCGCTGCGCCAAAACCAGAATGCAAATTTGCGTCCGCGCGCAAATGCACGCGCCTCATACTAGTATCACACCAACAATCTAATCTTTGGACCAAAATTGTATAGTCTGAGTATGATATTAATTAAATGGCAAGTCGAAAAGACAAGCACTTTTTGTTGCATGAAGCTTCAGCTTGTTGTAAAGGTGCCAAAGCAGCTCAAATGGGTTTTAACTTTTAAATGGAAAGTTAGGAGGAAGCAAGGAGGCCAGACTTAGGAAACAGAAACATCGATTTGGGAACTGTAGTTTAGCTATTCCATTGCCCTCTTTATGTGATGTTTAATGAGCAGAGTAAGGGCATGTTTGGATTAGTTTCATATTCTTAAAAACCAGTTTTTGCCTCTATTTTCTGAAATATGTTTTCCGAGCAAAAACTAGTGGGGTGTTTGGATCCCCTAGTTTTTAAGAATTTGGCTTCATTTATCGCTCTATAGGTCACAAAAACTAGCAAAAGCTATGTATTAACAGCTTCCTAGTTTTTAAGAATCCGGCAAAAACTGGGGGTGTTTGGATCACACCTAGTTTCTAAAAGCCAGATTTTTAAAAACAGGTAAAAACTAGAGGGATCTTAACAGAGTCTAATGCGGTTGTTTTAGAGGTATGGGATGGAGACAGCTTGATGCTGACTTTTAAAAGAAATGTGTCTAATAATGATGAGTTGATGAATGTGTGGTTTGAGTTACTCGGAATCACGGAAAGTCTTGAGTTGTGTGATGATCGAAACTCCATTATTTGAAGTTTTGAGTCCTTTATGGAAGTTATTCGGTGCAATCCTTTACTCACTCTATCTCTAAATAAATCAATTTTTAGAATCCGTGCCAGCTTTTAAGTTTGGCTAACTTTATAGGAAAAAAAAGTAACGACATCTATGACATAAAATTAGCCTATTATGAAAATATATTCTATGATAAATCTAATAATACTTGATATCATAAGGCTCTATTTGGATCATGGGGCTAAAGTTTAGCCCACATCTTTTAGTCACCTTTTAGCCTTCATGAATCCAAACATGAGGGCTAAAAGTGGAGGCTAAACTTAGATGCAAACCGGGCCTAAATCTTGATGTTTTTTTTCCTACAAATTTAATTAAAGTTTAAAAAGTCTAAGGCAACTCCAGAAATCTATTTATTTAGGATAGAGGGAGCATGTACTTATCAATTCGAGAGATGTGGCCACTATGGTCTTTTTTTGTGAAAAAGGATTGTAACGTGCGTACAAGGTCAGGTCATCGTCGAGTTGGTCGTGAAGCGACAATAGTTGTGAGGTGGGTGACTACTACGTTCCTTGTGTACGTCTTGGATGGTGAACTACACAAAGTTCTTACTGTTTAGAAGTGTCACTTTTAGTTGCTAGCCGTGTTAGCTTTACTACGTACTAAGTTTCGTTGCACAGACACGTTTGCTAGTACTACGTGGTAGTAGTACCAGCTGGTAGAGTAGTAATAATAATAAGTCTAGTACGGGTCAGCGAATTTTATAGGCCTTCAGACACTATAGGCAGTACAAAAATTAACCTAATTAAGCCCATGGGCTGAATTGAAGGCCGTGTGCATTTGTAACTTGTAATGGGCTGGGTTTTAGGTCCATGAGTTCGCTCTGGGCAGGTTTTATACCATATAAAAATCTTATAGCAAGAGTACATAGCCGTAAAATTTCTTATAAATGTACTATCTACTACCACATAAAAAGAGAGAGGCGGTTTTGTGCACTTGGTGTGCGCGTCCGGCCCCAGAGGCTACGGTCATGTGCGCGCTCTACTAGAAAAATACGGACGAGTGTACGCCGGTTTCGTCCATCCAAATCCAATCCAAACAAAGAAAACGTGTGTGAACTACTTGCTAGGCCAACCAACGTCCGAACAGCACCCACACAGGCACACAGCGCACGCGAGGTCGCACCACCTGCGTCCAATTTTGACGCGCGCTCCTGCTTCCTTGCCGCTGCAGCCTGGACTCCACCATGCACGCGCTCGCACCGTTGTCTGCGCACAAGAACTTCGACTTGGATACGCTCCTGCACGCGAACTCCGACTCGGATAGGCTCCCGCGCGTGCCTTGACAAAAATCCTAAAATCCGATGTACCGATCTGTGCGTTGCACCGAGTCACCATTTACTAAACCTCAGTATTTGTACGCAGACGCGGACACGGACATATGAGCTCTGAAAACTTTGTCTTTCATTCATCCAAAACAACAGTTGGTGCGCGCGCCTCCGTCCAAAAATTCCGAGTGCAGCCACGAAACCGCGGGGCCCACCTTCCTCTGTTCCCGAGTCTAATACGTGTAGTACACGTACGTGATGACCGGTACACGTACGTGATAACCGATGACGTGTCCTTTTAGATTCAGTGTCCGGATCAAAGACCGACGGGACAATGCTGCTCCGTACTCAACGCTAGGCGCGTATCCGCAGCCCTCGCCTGCTCGGCCTCTGCACTCTGTACGTGTACGCGTGGCTCGATCTGGACACGTACGCCTGCTCCGCTTCCGGTACGAAATCACGCGTCTGCGTTCAAATACTGAGGTTTAGTCAAATAAAAAAAATGTGCAGTGCCCTTCCTCCATACATTGCACGGGCATATACTAGTAACAAAATAAGAAACACACCTGAATTGTTTTTACCCGAGGGAAAACAGACATCTGAATTCATGAATCCATCGTTCACTGAAATTGGTCTGCATGGGCCAGCTGAACCACAGTCAGCTACCGCACGCTAGCACAATTTGGAGTGTCGTTTTGATGGGTCGAAAATGCCTAAAATGGTGCGCTAGAAAGGAAAAGAGAGCGAGAGATGCCAACAGTTCAAAGCAACACGGGCTCGGTGTATACCCGTACACTGTTCGCTCAGCGAAGCGAACGGGACCGTGCGCCGGCCGCCGCTGTTAAAACGTACCACCACCAAACGGAGAGAGGCCGAGCGCCATTACGCAATGAAGCACTCGCATTGCCTCCGTTTGCTTTTGTTGGTCTCCATCCTTGTGGCCTCGTCGGCCGTCACCGTGTCGTCTAACAAAGAGACGACATGGGAGAAGGCCGGGAAGGCGGCGAGGGCGCCGGTGCAGCTGGCCGACGAGGCCTTCCTCGCCCGCCTCTGCGACCGCGAGCAGCAGCGCGGGCGGCCACCGCGGATCCTCCGCCCTTGGTGCACGCAGCTTCACGCCAGGCGCCAAGCCGCCCACCAGTACCACCACCTGCCGACGCTGCCGCCCAGCCGCGACGACGAGCAGATAGACCCGCGCTACGAGGTGTCCAAGCGGCTCGTGCCGAGCGGGCCTAACAGGCTGCACAACTGATGATCGCGCGACGACGACGCGCGCCCGACCGTCAGGCGTCAGGTTTTCCTTGCAAGCTTTGCTTTAGTCAGTTCGTTCGAGTTCGAGCCTAGCTTGCTTGCTGCAGGGAGTCGCACGCATGCGGGCAAGGCTTGGTGGTCGTGGATGCATCTTGCATTGCATGGGGTCATACGCCATGTCCTGCAGTGTGCATTGTCCTCTGGTTCGCTCAGAGAATTGGAGAAGATAACCGCGAGACGAGACGACCAGAGAATCAGAGACGCTTGGCAGGGGCTGACAGAGGAGGATGAACACATTTAGACATATTGCTTGCATCTTCAATTCATTATAACTTATAAGTAGATGTCGCATTCAGGCTCCTTTTGTAGTGCATCATGTACCTTCCATATTTCTAGTTTGATTGGTTCTTTGTTTGAGCTTGCATTGCCGTTAAGGTTAAGTACTTTTCGCTTCGTTGAAAAGCCATGCTAAAAAGTATTATTCGTTGATTTACTGTGAGAGAAAAACAATATACCATAGCTGATAAGTTCAAGCGAACAGGCCCAGGATAAGTTTTTGGCCCTATTTGCTTCGCTGAAAAGTCACGCTGAAAAATACTGTTCGTTGATTTGTTATGAGAGAAAAACATTGTAGCATGACTGATAAGCCAGGCTGATAAATTATCTCTGAGCGTTGGATCCGCTCATTGGACATGTGAGTTTCTGTGTTTGTTTAACTGTTGCTGAAAAGGCGAGGTAATGTTCTCCGATAGCTCGGACAGTGGGGCACTGCTAAGCTAATGTGGTCCAGCTCTTCCTGTGATGAAAAAGTGGAGCAGGCGAAATAACTTCCCACAGACATTTTGCCTTCGTACTAACTGCATTTATTTAATTTAACTCCACCGTAGAGATTGCGTTCGTCCCCTTCGGCTCAGTGGCGCGTATGCAGTTTGTAAATGGTAGCCGGCTGAATTTCAAAGGCAGAAGATTTGGTCCAAAATTGCGATAAAGTGCTTACGCAGAGTTCTATCACAGATGGAAGAGCTGCTTCTATGCAAATTATCTGCTAAGAAAGAGTATTAATCCGAGATAAATAAATATATAGTATTTTCGATCGTGAGGTGATTTCATCTGCATCCCTTTTTCTGTGAGTTTGTCAGTCTATTTAACTCGTTCAGCATTCGCCGAACCATGACCCATGAGATCAGCTGGACAGGTCCTGGTCGACAGTTCGACACTTCCATAAGTTTGGTCATAATGACGGTACTGGCTGAACCGAATGGTGATGACATTTTATTCAGGTGTACTAGGTTCAGCACTTTCCAGCTCAACTCAGTCAGGAAAACCTGCTGCCCAATAAAGCCCATGTTTAGTTCCAATCCAAAATATCAAAAAGTGCTACAGTAGTCATCACATCGAATGTTTGTGGCCCGTACATGGAGCATTAAATGTAGACGAAAAAAAATAATTGCACAGTTTGGTGGGAAATTGCGAGACGAACGTTTTGAGCCTAATTAGTCCATGTTTGAACACTAATTGTTAAATAAAAACGAAAATGCTACAGTAGCCCAAAATTCCAACTTCCTGGCGAAAATGAACTGTCTTCAGAAACCACTTCAGTACTTCACTGCAGCTGCAGGGGGTGCAAAACTGAAAGCATCCCGATCTCCGTACTCCGTTTTCGGAACGAAAATACAAGCCATGGTATGCCTACTATCTAAGGTAGAGATACTAGGCCAGGTTCAAGTGCGTGCCAAGAACATTTTAAAACACTGTATAGAGGGTAAACGACTTATAATTTGAAAGTTTGCATATATCAATCTCAAAGGATTTTGAGCACTAAATTCAGAAGTCACTTACGCTTGTTTTTCAAAATAAAAAGAAAGAAAATGTAGGAAAGACCAGTCCAGCCCCATAAGAAGAAAAAGTCTATTTTACCTCATCGTTGTGCTCCGAATTTTCTTCTCAAACTCTAAAACTAGACATCTTAACACCGCCTCAAACTTTGAAAAAAAAATGCAAATGACCTGGATTGAAGTGGTTTTGAAGGCGGTTTCATCCTTGTCTTAGTTAATAACAATCCGGCAAATACTTAATAATATTTTTAAACCACAAAAAAAATCTCTAGGCTTCTAAAAATTTATGAGAAAAAAAATCTTAGAGATAGATTGGGATATGAAAAAAAAACCAAATAATATTTGGAGCTCGTAAATATATCTATAAGATTAAAAATAGATGTAGCTACAGAGAAATGGGAAAAGGTATAAAAAAATCTGGTAACTACCAAAATACTTTGATCAATGTCTAAATGTGTTATAAAAACTTTCCATATAAAAAAAACGAGATGCTAAATACATTCATGCTTGTTGTGTATTATGCTTTTGTTTTAGAAAGTTTTGAAATACATTTAGACAATAATTATAATGTTTTGATAAATTTTCTAGTTTTTTCTGACATTTTTCTATTTTCTTAGAGATAAATCTATTTTTTTAAATAGATATTTTCACAAGCTCTCAAATACTATATTTAGAAGTTTCATATCCCAGCCTATCTCTAGGAATTTTATTGAAACTTTTATAAGCTTAGAGATATTTTTCGTTATTCAAAACCTTATCACATATTTATAAAAAAAAGTTCTAAAAAAAGGACGAAATCACCTTCAATACTACTTCAAACTAGGACAAGGAGGTAATTTAAAGGTCTTGAGAGGTAGAGGGTAAAGATGTTTGATTTCATATAGTTTGAGAAAAAAAATCAGTTTTTTTGGATAGAGAAACAAATCAAATGATAATTTGAGAGGTAAAATTGATTTTTGCCTCACAGAGTAGGCTTGCAGCCGCGGTCGCTGTTCTAGCTGCAGTTTTTTGAGAAACACCACCCTCTTTATTGATTGAGTTGGTCATACGAAATACAAACGCCCTCGGGTGGGTCAAAAAGCCAGACATGTTACAAAAAGAGCTAGATTATCAGCATCGACATTTGAATTCCTACTCTCATGAGCAAAATCAACATAAATAAATCACAAACCCTAGCCCTAATCTCTTTCACAACTTAGCCATACGGACCCATTTCTTCTTCTCCGAGACTCCTAATAGCATTAGCACTGTCTGAAGCTAACCGGAAGGACCGCAGCTAACACCCCAATTACATCGCAAAAAAAAAACTAACACCCCAATTATCACTTTTTTAATAAATTTGACTGGGAATGCCCCGATTGTCACCTATTCGGCCTGGTCCATCAGAGGCCGTGGCCCAACTCATGAAACTAAACGAAACGGCCCTTCAGCTCCGGTTCTTGCGGTGCGGGCCTTCCCTGAGAGCTGGGTCCCGCCCCATATGCTTCCTCTCCAAGTCCAGAGGGAGAGTGGTACGGCGGGGTCGCGGAGCTTGGCGGCTGCAACTCGCCTGCCTGATGGGGCGGCTTCGCGCGTGCTGCCGTCTCCGCCGCTTCCTCGGGCCGCCGCCGCCGCCACAAGCGCCGCCACCGGGCCAACCTCTGGCTCGCGGGTCCAACGCTGGCGCGGCTCACTTACCGCCTTTCTCGAGGCTTTTCTCATCAGCTTCGGCGGCCGCGGCCATCGCGCCCCACGACGCACGCGACTCGGGCCTCGGCGGCTCGGCGTACTGGGCTTGGATTCGCGCGGCGACCGAGTCGGCCCCGGCGCCCTCGCCGCCACAGGAGGAGGAGGACGAGGGCCCGGCACGCTACATCCCCGTCAAGGCCTACTTCCTCTCCACCAGGTAAGCACGCAGCGCCGCTCCCGCGCTTGCTCGATAGGTGTTTGATGATTTATCAGCGAGGAAACATTGGGTGCTACCGTGCTATTCTGAAGAGATGCCGATGCCCAATTGGCGCTGCGAACTAAAATGACGTGTTTTCAATTTTTCCTCCTCGCCGTGGCAGCATTGATCTGAAGAGCATGCAAGCGGAGCACGGAAATGATATCGTACCTCCGTCGACCCGTTCGCTTAATTACATTGCACTTCGGTACTCCGAGTTCCCACCTGAGATTATGGTTAGTGATTACAGTTTAGCATCACTTTGTTGGAAGTCCCGACATTCAAAATTAACAAATCTCAGGCACGTTTGGACCAGTCAGCATTGATCTATGCTTTCCTCCTGGTTTTGGTTGATATTTATGCAGAACATTGGAGTGAAGGACAATAGATTTTGCTATCGCTATGTGGTTGTTTTTCACTATGGTTCTGCTGTGCTTTTCAACATTGCGGATCATGAAGCCGAGTACTATCTTGATATAATTAGGAAGCATGCTTCAGGATGGCTTCCAGAGATGAGAAAAGATGGTATGACCACTGCTAAACTGTGTCTGTTTACTGCTTTTTACTTGCCTCCATTTTTGTGTTCCTTGATAATATTTGCATTAACAGTCAACAGTACAATTGCCTTCTGTTATATTCAAAGATGCTATTTGTTAACTGTGTAGAACTCAACTTAAAGAGAATCATCGCACGCCTAGGCCGTGTATTGTGTGCATTTTTGTTTAGCAGAAATAAGTTGCCACTGTTTTTTGTCCACTGTGACTGAGCTTTGGCATATGCCCCTTGGAATTGCGCTGTTTGACTCATCGTAAAGATGCAGGTTTAGAGTAAAACCTACATCGACTGATGCCATCTGATTTGCATGAACAGATTATGCAGTGGTTGAGAAACCATCCTTGACAACATGGATGAAAGGAGGTCTTGACTATATAGTTCTTAAAAGTTTAGACTCAGACGGGATTCGCATAATTTCAAGTGTTCTTGGTCAAAGTATCGCCCTTGATCATTATATTCGGCAGGTACTGATATTGTGCGAAGTTGATGAACTTATGTGTTGTGGCAGTATCATTAAAGCTTTGTCTAGAAGTTCTAAACTTCAAAAATTCCAATTTTGATAGGTCGATGATATGGTTGAGGAATTCACTGAAATTAATCGTGTCATGGAAAAAACTGGCAACTTCACCATGCAAAGAAAAAAACTCTTTCAACTTGTGGGCAAGGCTAATTCTAATCTTGCAGATGTTATCATCAGACTTGGTCTTTTTGACAGGTATGTCTACTACACTTAAGTACTATACTTTCTATTTAGGATGGTTCCATTTCTCGAACAGCATATGTTAAGTTAAATAATATGGATCAAAGAATGTGCCAATCCCATGTGGAGGATTGTGAAGGTGTGTCATTCAAGTTGCTAGACATTGCACATCTATAAGCCACTGTTATCCATACATTTGATATTCCCTTTTGGAAAAGAAGGGTTCACATGGGGTTTATGCTGTTTGTTTGGAATTTCTTCCAGTGCTTTGAACAAATGTTGATGGTTTTGATCGTTGTACTAAGAATTTGGACATTACTATCTCACTGTACTCACTATTTTTAAAAGTATTGTGCTTGCTATTCTTGGAGATTACCATATTCTTGTTGGCTTTGTTGCATGCACCCCATGTTTCTGCCTTGACTCACTTGTTGCTTTTATAGTGCAATTTCGCTTCTGGATCCCTGCTTATATTTTTTTTCTTTTTTTTTGCTGCTGAATACATCCACCTTCTGTCATTTGACCGTGATTCTTGTATAGGTCGGAAATTGCTTGGAAAAATGCAAATTATGCACAAATTCTAGAGTATCTTCGGGAGGAATATGAACTCAATCAGCGTTTTGGAAGCCTTGACTTCAAACTGAAATTTGTGGAGGTAGTGCCTTGTGTATTCATTCTCCTAGATAGTGCAAAAGTTGGCTTCTTTATCTTTTTTGAGTTTTCATTTGTGCTTACAATTTATTATTGTAACAGCACAACATTCATTTTCTTCAAGAGGTCCTCCAAAATAGACGGTCGGATCTGCTGGAGTGGGGTGTCATAATCCTGCTAATTATTGAGATTGCCATCTCATTATATGAAATTGTCAAGGACTCCATGATCTCTTAGAGCTCTCTTATTCAACAGATCAACACCACACTTATCCATCCTCGACTCAAAACCCATCATCCCCTGTTTAACAAAAAAAAAGGAAAAGAAAGGCCCCAGCTCCATCTTTCCTGATGCTCCATCTCCACCCTTTTGATTTCTAACCATATATGAAGGCAAGTTGGGAATGCTCCTAAGGCGTTCTGTCTTCTGACCATTGCATCTTTGAGTTTCTTTATCCTTTAATTCCAACTCACTCCTAACGAAAAGAAGTTTGTCCAATTTTCCTATGCCCAATGAGATCCCGGGCTGCCAGGGTTTTCAAATTTGAGCAGAGTACTAGTTTTCCTTTCAATCTTCATGCCAGGTGTTCCTGGTACATGTTCTTGGTGCCACTTTTTAATATCGTCATGGGACTGTTAGGTCCAATTTTTGGCAAGGCTGAAGCCAGTTAGCTGGCTACTGGACCTGATGTAAAGACCATGAAAGCTTTTATCAAATGGCTTTATAATTTGTACAAATATTTAGCGCGGGGAGGTTCCCTTTGAGTTATAAGCATACTAAATTGCACGTTTTATTTTGCGTGGTAACTAAACGTACCGAAGAGTGACTATGTCAAGGTTGGTTCACTATGATGTTAAACGCTCTGTACACCCATCGCGCCACAGTTTTGTATTTAAGTCTTGTTTCACAGTATTAACTTATAAACGTAGCTTGTTTCAAAAAAAAAACTTATAAGCGTAGCTGCCTCAGATTCATTTTGTTTATTTTCCTTAATATAAATATTATTACATGTGTTGGGTTGATGCCGAAACGTCAGAAGATGTGTGGTTAGTTACTGGTAAGTATGTGTGGCTACTGCAATGCAGGAACAGGTCATGGAAACGTTTGTAGTATAACCAGCGCGACAGTTCGTCACGGCTCATTTTCTCGATTATTTCCTTCCACACGGCTACACTATGCTGTTAGAAATGGGCAGTAATAGCAAACTGGCAATCCAGTGTGCGCTCCTGGACGTTTAGACCCGAAACGGTAACGGCCTGACCACCGCCCAGCCCAGCAAGGCAGCGAGAGCCGCACACCAAACCCCGGCCGCCGCACCAGCACTGGCGCTTGACGCGTGGGGCGCCGGCGACGACGCGGGCGGCGCCTGGACGAGCACGGAGACCTTCATGCCATTCCAGCAGTAGCCGCGGCTGCAGATGAAGTAGAACCGGCCCGTCTGGTTGAGCTGGAAGACGAAGTTGTGGCCGCGGCTGTAGCTGAGGATGGGGCTGCTGGCGTCGCACGCCGCGTACGCCGTCTGGTTCACCTGCACCACGTCGTACTTGCCCTTCTCGTACTTGAATTCTGCAAGCAAACGCCTTCAATTCTTTTTACCAAAAGCTAGATCTCGATCACACGGGCGGCTTGATGGTTAACGCTTGAGTGTGCAGAGGTAGAAAGGGGAGAATGGTACCGAGCCAATCGCCGACGTGGAACTGCTGCTGGTCCGCCCAGCCTGTATAGTTGACGTTGGGTTCCCAGCGATGTTTCCTGCCGCCGACGACGAAGCTTTCCGCGAGGGACGGCGCCGGTGTCGCCGCGAAGAGGAGGAGCACCACGAGGAGGAGGCGCGTCGCGGTAGCCATTTCTTGGATGTGTCGAAATGAAGACAGGAAGCGGCGGCGGCGGGGTGGTTTTCTTGAACTTTTGGGAACTGTATTTATGAATAGAATCGGGGTGTGTGTGTTCTCTTCGTTCTCAAAACATTGAATTGATTTTGTTGTCCTGGATATTCTCATATTAAATGCATTGCATTTTCGGCGCTTGTGAAACCACTCTCTACCCGGTGGCGGCCGTCGGCCAGGTTGGTAACCGAGTGGTTATCTAGCAGTAGCAGCAGTACTCAGCCGAAATGCGTGATGTTACTAGGGCCGCAGGACGACGGATCAAACTGGCATATGCAGCCCGAACACACCTGGGGCGTTTGCTCTGCGTTTTTTTTTTTTTTTTTTTTTTGAGGAATGCTCTGCGTTCATGTAATCGTGGTAAATGGATTTCGCGTGACCTGGGCTGGACCTGCCGGCCTGGGTCCGCATATGCCGTATGCGAGATCAAACTTCTTTCTTTCTTTCTTTCTTTTGTTACGACGCGAGCAAACTTCTGATTTGCTTGGAAGCGACTCCTCGGGCTGAAATTTGATCGAGTCAACTCCTCGCGGATCGCCAGTGAGTCGGCACGAATCGGTTTCCAGTGTGCTTCTAGGCAACCTTTAACAGTCCATGCAATTTTAATACCCTTTAACTAGGACAACTCAGATAGCCCGTATAAATTCAGCTTAACATTTTGCTTATACTTAGAAAAAAGAAAAGAAAAGGAGATGAAAGAACCATACTATACTAGGTTGAGCTAGATTACGAGGTCCGCTCGTTGGGCCCACCAACAGTCCAACACGCCAATATGTTGTGCTCCTGCAGTCCTACCACCTGGTCACTTGCACCAACCTTCGTCAATAGATACGATCATTGCATATAATCAATAATACTAGGATGAAATTAGCCCAGTTATTAAGAGAGATAGGATATGCAATGCGTACAAACAAAAACACCAATAGGTATACCAAACCTCATATTGTTTCGTCATGGCCACCGTTGGCCAATTAATAAGATGGGAAGTCCTATGTCTTCAAAGGCAACGAGCCATATGGGAGTTTAGCATATGTTGCTAACCCATTTAGGGAAATTTATGAAAAGAGGAGTAGATATGAATGGAGGCTAAGCATGTCTTAATCGGAACCAGCTTGCCCCCATGTGACACCGAAGCACATGAGAAACCACCTGTATTTGCTCAGACTCTAGATTCATGGGATCACCTCACTTTTCTTGACCGAAATCCTCTCAGAGTTGTATTTCAAGTTCCTAAGTTTGTCTACGTACATGGGACTCTAATAAAGCTACAGTGTCATGAGGTACTTGTGTTTGTTAATGGAGTTTGTGTGGTCGTTGCTAGCATGGTCATGGTTAAATTTTGGCTTGGCTCACTGGATCAAGAACTAAACGTTTTTGATACCATGGCAGCTTTTCGTCCGCTACCACCTGGCACGAGCCTTGCTTGTGTTGTCTCGATGGCTGCTACTAGCCTCTACCGCCTGATTGCTAAATTCGGGAACGGTCACAAGATTATCTCATGTGGTTCCACATGTTGCTTCATGCTCACAAAAGTCTTGGGTGTGTTTGATTGCCTGTGAAATTTTTGCATTTTAATCTTTTTTATTTTTTTAAAAAATAACCCCCAGGAGAAATATTTTTTTGGAAATAGACCAAACTCTCGGCGTGTTAGAACACCACGCCGTTGTATGTGGCTCAGCGTGGTATCAGTTGACGCCGTGGAGCCGCCATGTCACCGACGACTGCGGTTGTAGAATTTACTGCGGCAGTTGGGCCCACAGAGCTTGGTATGGGCTTAGTTAACGCCGAGGCCCAGACCTCAGCGTGGCACGACTCAGCGCCGAGTCTTGGGCAGTTAAGCCGCGCAACCCACTTCTTCCTCCTCTCCCTTCTCTATTCTTTCCCCCGCCGCCTGTTCCCTCTCTCTCCCCTCCGCCCCCCACGAACCCTAGGCGTGGGCTTAGTTAACGCCGATGCCCAGACCTCGGCGAGGCCCGACTGAGCGCCGAGGCTTGGGCACTTAAGTCGCACGGCGCCCTTCCTCCTCCTCTCCCTTCTCCATTCTTTCCGCCCGCCGCCTGTTCGCTCTCTCTCCTCTCCGCCCCCACGAACCCTAACTCTATAGTGGCACACTAGGGCGGCCGGATCTGGCGTGAGGATGAATCCCTGAGGTAATGCCCCTTGCCCTCCCCTAATTTGTCAGGTTAGAATTACGTGCATTGGTTGTATGCATGTAGAATGTTGGGTATTGTGGTATTGTATGGTTGTTCAAGTATATGTGAAATTTATGGTTTAGTTTGAGTTGTGGTATGATATTTTTGATTGATTTTTGTCTACTTATGATTCATTTCAGTGCTAATTTGTCATTTGGCACTAGGGTTTCCTTGATAGCAGTGGGTTAGGAGGTTATAAGAAAAAGACAGACCGGCTCACGGTCTACCGGTCATCACCGCCACCGCGCGTGGGGAAAGGAGCCGCACCGTTCGACGGCGCACGGCAAAAGTAAAGGAAAGAACAGATCCGTGTTCGGATCAGAGAAGAATAAGAAAAGTAAACAAGATCCATTCGGATCGTAGAAAAGGAAGGGCCATCGGCACTTGAACTCTAACCCTAACTGGGTTAAAGAATGGATGAAAAGAAAGAAAAGGTTTCGGCCTTGAGATGAACAAAGCCGAACCCTAAATCCAAAAGAGAAAAAGAAATCAAAGAATAGAAAGGAGACCCTAACCCTAGATCAGAGAGGGTTTTCAGAGATTGAAAAACAAAGAAAATGTCCGATCCAGATCGGATCGGGACGGAACTCGAACCCTAAATGGAGAAAGAGGACGGTCATGAGGCTACCTACCTGGAGCCTGGCCGTCCTGTCACTGCCGTCGACCAAATCCATGGCTGACGAGACAGAGACAGAGCCGCTGGGCTGGGTAGCCTGGCACGCGCGAACAACAGGGCACCATCGCGTGACTACTCGACGGCGGCGTGCTCCGCAACTAGGCAAGCACGCACGCCGGTGAGGAGCTCCACGGCGGCGCCATCTCGTCTTCCTCCTTCGGTCACCGAGAGTAGGAAGAGGAGAAAGAGAGAGGCCAGGGGAGCCGCGGGCTCGTACTCCGGTAGATCAGTCCAAATCGGAGAAAGAAAAGGAAAGAGATTCGGATGAACTCCGAAAAGGAAAAGAAATCAAAAGAGAAAAGAAACCCTAACCCTAACTATCCCCAATCGGTCGAATCGAAGAACAGGAAAAGAGAATCAAAACCGCAGGGGAAAGAAGGGGAAGGGGGTGGCTTACCTCGCCGCCGTGCAGCGTTGCTGTCACGCCGGCGCGCGGGAGAAGAAAGGACGAACCGGGGCAGCTGCTCGCTGGGCTCGGAAAAGGGGGCGCCACGGCCAGGCCGCTCGACGGCGGCGTGCTCACCCGTTGGGGAGCACGCGCGCCGGCGAGGGGGCCGGCGACGGCGCCAAGGCTCGCTCCACCGCCTAGCTCGCCATGGTCGCTGCTCTCGCTCTCGCTCGGTTGTGCTCGGCTGCGAAGAGAGAGAGAGGACCGGAGCAAATGACTCTAGGGTTTTGCCCGGGGCGCGCGGCGTCGGCTCTTTTATTCGAGCGAAACGGCCGGGCGACCGTCGGATGCGATCCGACGGCGGTGCTTGATCGGACCGACCGCGGCCCAGGCGGGCGAGCGCACGGGCGCGGCTTTGCCGGCCCAGGCCCAGGTTGCGGCCTGGGTGCGGCAGCACGCGTGGAGAATAGATGGGCTGGGCCGTTTTGCCGGCTGGACCGAAGGAATAGTAAAGAAATGAATCAGTTTTCATTTTTTCTTTTCAGTAAAATTTTATTTCCTGAAAATTAGAAAAATGCAAATTGGATCAAAAGAAAAAA
Source organism: Miscanthus floridulus (assembly GCF_019320115.1). Lineage (NCBI taxonomy): Eukaryota > Viridiplantae > Streptophyta > Magnoliopsida > Poales > Poaceae > Miscanthus > Miscanthus floridulus. The sequence continues at coordinate 111,349,725 of NC_089584.1, forward strand.
TAGAAAAATGTATTTTACCCGTGGGTAAAATTCAAGAAATTGAGTAAAAATCTTTCCGCTGCTAAAGAAGTTGTTTATACTCCAGTTATTTTGAATCAATGTGATATTTAACTGGAGAAAAAGAAAAGATTTTCCAGAAAATGTTTATTCCCTGGAAATTGATTAATGGATTAAAGAAAATAGAAAAAGAAATTTTCCCTGTGGGTAAAATTAAAGGAAAAGAGAGCTTTCCCACGGCTAAAGGAAAAGTATATTCTCCAGTTATATTGAACCAACATGCTATTTACTTAGAGAAAAAGAAAAGGTTTTCCGCTGCTAAAGAAACTGTTGATTCTCCAATTAAATACCACATTGGTTCAAAATAATTACGATGTTGTTATTTTCTGACCAACGTTGTTAATAACAATATCGTAATGATAATGATTTATGCATTAATTCTACTTCTGCCCAACGGTGATGTAGAATTAGTGTATAAGAAAAGTTGATAATTTTAATGATTTATGCATTGATTCTACTTCTGCCCAACGGTGATGTAGAATTAATGTGTAAGAACAATTGTGAAGGTTAATGATTTATACATTAATTCTATTTCTGCCCAACGGTGATGTAGAATTAGTGTATAAGAATAGTTGTATGTTTTGATTTTGACCAACGTTGGAATTAAAGCATGCAAATGGTGTTATTTCTATGTTAAGAAAAGTTTTAACCTGGTTTTTCATCTTGTTTGAGGTGGACTGGGTAGTCACCTCACCGTGTTCCACTGAGTTTGTGGCACCGGTGAGGGAGACAAAAGTGAATGATGCCATTTGGGCAACTAAAGAGAGGGATTTTGAATCCCAAAAGATATCCTATAACTCCTTGGGCATAGGAAATGAATCACTACCAACAAGAAAAAGTTTGGCTGTGATAAAGAACATGATTGAACCTGCAATTGTAGGCTAAATCCTAGAGTGTGACACGGTCACCGAGTACCTCGATAGAATAAAGAGTCAGTTCATTGGCTCTTCAAAGACATATGCTACTCAGCTGAAGTGGTGGCATAAGAGAGCTCACGATGCGTTGTCGAAATTATGGCACTATCGTTCAGGCCATATTTCGAGGGGGAGAATAGAAAGACAAGTTAAGAATAATGTTCTTCCTCCATTAGAGCTCTCAGATTAAGAACAATGCAGAGAACGCATAAAAGAAAAGTATGTAAAGAAAGATGCTAAATGAAGCGCAGGAATTTTATAGATTATTCACACAGACATCTGTGGTCAGTTTCCTGTAAAGAGTGTGGATGGTTATGATCCATTCACAGATGATTACTCCCATCATGACTATATTTATCCAATCAAAGAAAGAAAAGATGTATTGGATAAATTTAAGATATTAAATATTAAAGACAGTCAGGTCTGACCGTGGAGGAGTACTACGGTCAGCATACCCTAAAAGAATGGTATAGTAGCCCAGTATTCAATACCGGGCGAACCTCAGCAGAATAAAGAAGCTAAAAGAATCGATCGTACCCTGATGGATATGGTGGGCAGTATAATAATTTACTCCACCTTATAGTTGAGCCTGTGGATGGAGGCGTTAAAACCTCTATTCATATTCTCAATAGAGTATTAAGAAAGTCGGTGCTCAAAACACTGTATGAGTTGTGGACAGAAAGAATACCCTCACTTAACCACTTGCGTGTGTGGGGGGGAGCCCTGCTGAGGCTAAAGTGTTTAACCCAAACATTGGGAAGTTATATCCCAAAACAGTAAGTTGTCATTTATTTGGCTACACAGAAAAGTCAAAAGGTTTTCGTTTCTACTGTCTGGAGAGACATACAAAGTTTGTGGAAACGAGACATGCTGTCTTCCTAGAGGACGAATTAATGAGGGGGAGCATGGTAGCTCGAGAAATTGACCTTGAAGTGAAGCGGGTGCAAGCGCCCACTCCAATGATTCATGAGCCAATTTTCTCACTACCTGCTGTAGCTGCACCGACAGTGCTAGATACTGTGGTGCCAGCACCAGTTGTTATCCCACCTGTGGCAACAATGAATGAAAATGAGGAACCTGTTCTTCAGGATTCAATAGAACCAATTGCCACACATGAGGGGGAGCAACAACAGCCTCAAACAGAAGATGTGCCAAATGTGGAGGCCCCTAGAAGGTCTCAAAGAGTTAGAAAATCAGCTATTCCTGCTGATTATGAAGTGTACAACACTGAGGAATTTCAAATGGAGGATGATCCCACCTCATTTGAAGAAGCCATGAGAAGTGATCATTCATCAAAGTGGCTTGAAGCCATGGAAGATGAAATGAAAACAATGAATGTCAACAAAGTTTGGGTTTTGGAAATAATTCCTAAAGGAGTCAAAACAGTAGGCTATAAATGGGTCTACAAGACAAAACATGACTCTCAAGGGAATATAGAGACATATAAAGTGTGACTTGTGGCAAAAGGCTTTATGCAAAGAGAAGGGATTGATTACAATGAGACCTTTTATCCAGTCTCATGTAAAGTTTCCTTCAGAATCATAATGGCATTAGTGGCACATTACGATTAAGAATTACATCATATGGATGTAAAGACGGCATTTCTCAACAGCGACTTAGAGAAAAATGTTTATATGGCACAACTGAAAGGTTTTGTCATAGAAGGAAAAGAACGAATGTGATGCCGCCTAAAGAAATCCATTTATAGATTAAAGTAAGCTTCAAGACGGTGATACTTGAAGTTTGATCAGATAATAAGGCATTTTGGGTTTGAAGAGAATGTAGAGGACAATTGTGTTAATACAAAGTTTAAGAATAGGAAGTTTATCTTCCTTATCCTGTATGTAGATGATATCTTACTTGCTAGTAGTGATGTCAGTCTACTACTGGAGACAAAGAAATTTGATATGAAAGATCTTGGTAAAGCTTCGTTCCTTCTAGGGATCGAGATTCACCAAGATAGAAGAAAAAGGGTATAAGGACTGTCACAAAAGGCATACATGGAAAAGATCTTAAAGAAATTCAGTATGCACAAATGTAGTCCCTCACCTGCTTTTATAGTCAAGGGCGATAGACATGGGGATTTTAAATGCCCCAAGAACCAATATGAGCTCAATCGATAAAGTGAAAGTGGTTCCATATGCTTCAGCTGTCGGAAGCTTGCAACATGCTCAAGTATGAACACGCTCTGACTTGACATTTGTTACCGGGTTTTACTTGGCAGATTCCAGAGGAACTCTGGAATAGAACACTGAAATTAGTAAAGAAAGTCTTGCATTATTTGCAAGGAACGAAAGGCCTCATGATGACATATGGAAGATCTGATTCACTCCACATGGTGGGATATTCAGATTCTGATTATGTGAGAGTGAATGCATATCCAGACGTGGATTTTCTATCATCTCGCAAAGGGGAGCGATTTCATGGAAAAGCTCAAAACAAACTGTCACTACATCGTCCACAATGTATGACGGTTTGTAGCGTGCTATGAGGCAACGGGCAGGTGAACTAACTAATGAAGTTCATACCCGGTTTTAAAGGTGGTTGACGACATCTATAGACCACTTAAAGTAATACTGCGATGATAATCTGGCAGTACAGTATGCTCACAACATAAGTCAAGTGGTGCTGCCAAACACATTGACATAAAGTATTATGTTGTGAAAGATTAAGTCCGGGATCAAGTCATAAGTCTTGAGCATATAAGAAAAGAAAGGATGTTCGCGGATCCGCTTATAAAAGGCTTACCACCCAACATGTTCAGAGGACATGGTGTTCAGAGAACATGTAGCTAGCTTGGGTTTAAGGGAAAGCCTAAAATATTCCTGGACAAAAGAAGGCCCAAAGATAAGTATCTATTTCAGAACAGAGTAGTGAGTTGTAGCTGTTAAGTCTATCGGCAATGGACCGTGACGATGAGACATGCTCTATGAGCTAATCTGTAATGGAATGAACAAAAGCAAATGATATGAAAGTGAAAGACGGAATGAGATCAAGGGGGAGAATGTTAGTTGATCTCCACCAATAGGCCCAACGGCCTATTGGGCCCTATCTCTACTCCCTGATCGGGGGAGCCCAATCCTAATAAGGTTGGAGGGCCCCTGTCGCACAGCACATATAAAAGCAAGGTGGGGGTGAGGGCTCGGACTACGAGGTTGACCGGAGCCGCCACACCCACCTACAGAGAAACCCTAATCCGATCCTAAAGCGTGCTGCCAGCGACGGGATGTGCTCGCCACCACCACTGCCGTCGTCTGCAGGGTCACCGCCGGCGCCACTGGACTTCTCTCCACCGCGCTGGACTACTCCTACTACACCGCGGCACCGGCGTCTACGTTGCTGTGCCGCAAGGAGAAATGTAAAGGAGCTTACCCAATCCTACGGTTACAGAGGTACACACACTTCGATCCTAACAGTAGAAAGGGGAGAATGGTACCGAGCCAATCGCCGACGTGGAACTGCTGCTGGTCCGCCCAGCCTGTATAGTTGACGTTGGGTTCCCAGCGATGTTTCCTGCCGCCGACGACGAAGCTTTCCGCGAGGGACGGCGCCGGTGTCGCCGCGAAGAGGAGGAGCACCACGAGGAGGAGGCGCGTCGCGGTAGCCATTTCTTGGATGTGTCGAAATGAAGACAGGAAGCGGCGGCGGCGGGGTGGTTTTCTTGAACTTTTGGGAACTGTATTTATGAATAGAATCGGGGTGTGTGTGTTCTCTTCGTTCTCAAAACATTGAATTGATTTTGTTGTCCTGGATATTCTCATATTAAATGCATTGCATTTTCGGCGCTTGTGAAACCACTCTCTACCCGGTGGCGGCCGTCGGCCAGGTTGGTAACCGAGTGGTTATCTAGCAGTAGCAGCAGTACTCAGCCGAAATGCGTGATGTTACTAGGGCCGCAGGACGACGGATCAAACTGGCATATGCAGCCCGAACACACCTGGGGCGTTTGCTCTGCGTTTTTTTTTTTTTTTTTTTTTTGAGGAATGCTCTGCGTTCATGTAATCGTGGTAAATGGATTTCGCGTGACCTGGGCTGGACCTGCCGGCCTGGGTCCGCATATGCCGTATGCGAGATCAAACTTCTTTCTTTCTTTCTTTCTTTTGTTACGACGCGAGCAAACTTCTGATTTGCTTGGAAGCGACTCCTCGGGCTGAAATTTGATCGAGTCAACTCCTCGCGGATCGCCAGTGAGTCGGCACGAATCGGTTTCCAGTGTGCTTCTAGGCAACCTTTAACAGTCCATGCAATTTTAATACCCTTTAACTAGGACAACTCAGATAGCCCGTATAAATTCAGCTTAACATTTTGCTTATACTTAGAAAAAAGAAAAGAAAAGGAGATGAAAGAACCATACTATACTAGGTTGAGCTAGATTACGAGGTCCGCTCGTTGGGCCCACCAACAGTCCAACACGCCAATATGTTGTGCTCCTGCAGTCCTACCACCTGGTCACTTGCACCAACCTTCGTCAATAGATACGATCATTGCATATAATCAATAATACTAGGATGAAATTAGCCCAGTTATTAAGAGAGATAGGATATGCAATGCGTACAAACAAAAACACCAATAGGTATACCAAACCTCATATTGTTTCGTCATGGCCACCGTTGGCCAATTAATAAGATGGGAAGTCCTATGTCTTCAAAGGCAACGAGCCATATGGGAGTTTAGCATATGTTGCTAACCCATTTAGGGAAATTTATGAAAAGAGGAGTAGATATGAATGGAGGCTAAGCATGTCTTAATCGGAACCAGCTTGCCCCCATGTGACACCGAAGCACATGAGAAACCACCTGTATTTGCTCAGACTCTAGATTCATGGGATCACCTCACTTTTCTTGACCGAAATCCTCTCAGAGTTGTATTTCAAGTTCCTAAGTTTGTCTACGTACATGGGACTCTAATAAAGCTACAGTGTCATGAGGTACTTGTGTTTGTTAATGGAGTTTGTGTGGTCGTTGCTAGCATGGTCATGGTTAAATTTTGGCTTGGCTCACTGGATCAAGAACTAAACGTTTTTGATACCATGGCAGCTTTTCGTCCGCTACCACCTGGCACGAGCCTTGCTTGTGTTGTCTCGATGGCTGCTACTAGCCTCTACCGCCTGATTGCTAAATTCGGGAACGGTCACAAGATTATCTCATGTGGTTCCACATGTTGCTTCATGCTCACAAAAGTCTTGGGTGTGTTTGATTGCCTGTGAAATTTTTGCATTTTAATCTTTTTTATTTTTTTAAAAAATAACCCCCAGGAGAAATATTTTTTTGGAAATAGACCAAACTCTCGGCGTGTTAGAACACCACGCCGTTGTATGTGGCTCAGCGTGGTATCAGTTGACGCCGTGGAGCCGCCATGTCACCGACGACTGCGGTTGTAGAATTTACTGCGGCAGTTGGGCCCACAGAGCTTGGTATGGGCTTAGTTAACGCCGAGGCCCAGACCTCAGCGTGGCACGACTCAGCGCCGAGTCTTGGGCAGTTAAGCCGCGCAACCCACTTCTTCCTCCTCTCCCTTCTCTATTCTTTCCCCCGCCGCCTGTTCCCTCTCTCTCCCCTCCGCCCCCCACGAACCCTAGGCGTGGGCTTAGTTAACGCCGATGCCCAGACCTCGGCGAGGCCCGACTGAGCGCCGAGGCTTGGGCACTTAAGTCGCACGGCGCCCTTCCTCCTCCTCTCCCTTCTCCATTCTTTCCGCCCGCCGCCTGTTCGCTCTCTCTCCTCTCCGCCCCCACGAACCCTAACTCTATAGTGGCACACTAGGGCGGCCGGATCTGGCGTGAGGATGAATCCCTGAGGTAATGCCCCTTGCCCTCCCCTAATTTGTCAGGTTAGAATTACGTGCATTGGTTGTATGCATGTAGAATGTTGGGTATTGTGGTATTGTATGGTTGTTCAAGTATATGTGAAATTTATGGTTTAGTTTGAGTTGTGGTATGATATTTTTGATTGATTTTTGTCTACTTATGATTCATTTCAGTGCTAATTTGTCATTTGGCACTAGGGTTTCCTTGATAGCAGTGGGTTAGGAGGTTATAAGAAAAAGACAGATCTGCTCTTGTTTTAAAATATGTGACCATGACAGGTAGAAGTATGGGTTATGTGTAGGAAATATTAAAGCCTAGCATATAGGATGATCCCTGCAAATTATGTAACATCTCTATATGTTTGGATGTTACGACCTTATACTGAACCAATTGTATCAAATGACACCAATGAATCTTAGAGCACAACCTACTAGTCTTGGTAACACAGTGCTATACCTATCAAATTATTGTTAGCAGTGTGTTGATTATAATGCATCGGCAACTCTAGTTAGAAATGTTATTGATTCACTAGGTCCATATCATTAGTTGATAATTTCATCTAGTTTGAATTATTAGACGATGATATGTGACAATATTTGTTGTGTGATGGTTGTAGATGGATAAATTAGTGAGGTTGCATCATGGAGGACATGTTGTTAGGACAAGAGATGATAGTGTGAAATTTGAGGACATGTTTGAGGATGTGTTGATTTTTTTCTGAGTCACCCTCTTTGACCCACTTAGTGGACCGAGTGAAAGTAAGGCTAGGTTGGTCCGAAGGAGACGTGCATGTTCAGTTTGAAGGGGTCATAAATGTTGGGTCGTCTCAGGGTCCACGCATCAAGAGGTTGCTCAAAATTACAAGCGAGTCCGAATGGAATGATTACAAAGCAGTTGTGTTGGCCTTCAAAGTGCGATCTTTGGATTTGGTGATAATTAAGGAGTATGGCATAGGAATTGAGAACATTGAAGCATGCCCATCGCTCAACGCTCACATAGAGAATGGTCCGTCATTAGAAGAAGAAATAGTTCTTACACAACCAAAGTACGGCGGTGTTGACGGGTTAGGATCGTCCGAGGGAGATGAAGGTTGTTGTGATGGCGTCGGAGATGATCATGAGAACTCGGTAGCCGATGGTGATGAGAATCATGATAGTGATGATGATGATGATGATGAGTCTTATGGAGTTGGTAAGGGAGAAGAAGGTTTGGACGACGCTAGCGGAGATGACTTAATTGATGATGATCTTAGTGATGAAGCTAATCTTAGTGGTGAAGATGAGTTTGGCGATGCCAGGGCTAGGAACCAGTTTGATATGGAGGTAGCTAGAGATGATGAAACCTTTGTATAGGAATTAGCTGAAGACTCTGACGATGATCGCCCTGTTCGTTGTCTCAATGATAGGGAAATAGAGATATTGAGGAGGGTGTTGCCTATGAGGGATCCACTAGTTTATGATTTCGAGGACCTTAGCCATGGGCATAGGGCAGTAACTGATGGAGGTCCAAGTGATACAATAGTACCTGATGTTAGTGGTTGCAACATCATAAGGAATGGCATTTTGTTTGCTACCATGGATCACTTGAAATCATGGTTGCAAGAGTACTCCAATGTTCACAACCGTCCATATAGGGTCATCACTTCATGCAAGGACTCTAGGTACACTGTTGCTTGTGAAGAACAAAATTGTGGGTGGAGAGTATACACTAGGAAAATGAAGGTAGGCACATGGAAGATTACTTCAGTTAAGCAACCATATGTTTGCACCACGGCTGAGGCAGAAGAAAACCATTTGCAGCTCAATTCTAGGTTCATCGCAAGGCAATTATGCACCGTAGTGAAGCATTTGCCAACCATTATGGTGTCTACGTTGGTTGAGATCATCTTCCTATGTTACAATTACTACGTCAAGTATGAAAAAGCATGGAGGGCAAAGCAGCGTGCACTTGAACTTATCTTTGGAGATTGGTAACAAGCGTATGAGCGTCTTCCTATAATGTTGAATGCAATGAAAGCTATAAATCCTAGGATGCACTTTGAGTATTTGCCTAAGGAGGGTGAAACAAAGAACAAGAGGCAAGTTTTTGTTAGGTCATTCTAGGCTTTTGGCCAGAGCATCGAAGCATTCAAGCATTGCAGGCCCATCGTCTCAATTGATGGCATGTTTCTTATAGGAAAATTTGAAGGCACAATGCCTATATGTATTGGAATTGATTTAGAAGACCAACTTGTCCCATTGTCCTTTGGTATTGTTTAGAAGGAGGACACGGATAGCTGGTGTTGGTTCCTCAAACTAGTAAGACAAGTGGTTATTGGGTCGAGGCATGTTGTTTATGTAATATCAGACAGACATGCTGACATTCTAAATGTTGTAGAAGAAGACATGCCCGGTTATGGCCAAATACATCACCGGTGGTGCACTAGACACCTTGTAGAATCTTATAAGGCATGATGGCACAAAGGACAACTTCAAGTTATTTGAGGAGGTTTGTAGGGAGCTTGAGGTTAAGTTATTCAATGAAAGCTAGACGCCCTTGAAGTTAGCCACAAATGCTAGTGGAAGATAGTTCCTCGCTAACTTGATGATGTCCAAGGAGAAGTGGACCCTTGCATACGACATCGGAGGTTGGAGATGGGGCTTCATGACTAGTAACATGGCAGAGATGTTCAATAGTCTTCTCAGAGGGTGTCAGGGTCTTCCCATGACTGCTATTGACTCGTTCATGTTCTACAAGTTGAATGCTTGGTTTGTTGCGAGGAAAAAACATGCGAGATCTCTTTGGATAGCAAACAAACCATGGCCACTGTTAGTATCTCAACAACTCTCTTGGTCAAAGAAGAAGTCTAAAACACAAAATGGGGCATGTTTTGATCCTTTGAACAACGCATATGAGATTCTAGAGAGCGGTGGAACTAACATCAGTGGTGAAGACCGTGGTGCTGCAAAGCATAAAGCAGTAATCAATGAGAACAAATGTTCCTATGGGAAACCAACCATATACCATAGGTCTTGCTCCCACATGATTACAGCTTGTCGGATTAGACGTGTTGATGCTAAGGTCCCTCCCCATTTGGCAACTGAGTTCTCATTGAGAAACCTTATGAGCACTTGGAATCCTCAGTTTGAGCCATTACTAGACAAAGACCAATGGCCGTTGTATGATGGCCCAAAGTATGTGGCTGATCTTGGCTTGCTTTGGAAGAGTAGAGAACCTAGGAGGCAGAAGCGGTTCAAGATGGACATGGACTGAGCCGCCAAAGGAAGACCAACCACGAGTAAGGTCGGGACACATTTTGTAGAGGATACTCAACGTAGTCATTGCTCAAAGTGCCATAAGTCGGGCCACAATATAAGGAAATGTCCTGAATTAATTAGAGAACAGGTATCCAATGCATTTGTTTGCTTAGTAGTTATTAGATTATCCTTACTTGTTTTCTTATTAATGTTTTGTTATCTTTTGCTGCACTTGTTTTTCTCACAGGTATCTATTGATGTACTTGTTTTACTTAGTGGTTACTAATGCATTGTTTTCTAGTTGCTAAAGTGTTGTTATTTTACTTTTGTTACTTGTTCTCTTACCATTGTTTCATAATTTTTGTCATCAACACTAATGCGTTGTGACTTGTTAACATGCAGGATGGACCAGTTCCCCCTACTTGATCCAAGGTACGATGAGAAGCACCGGGCTTGAATGATAGAGCAAGGAGAGGTAAACTTCAATTGACTCCATTTCTATGAATTCAACAAATGTAATACTTACTGTTAATTCTATATGTTGTGTAGGAGCTGAACGCCTTAAGGCCAATGACACATGAGTTTGCTACGACCATGGTCTATGATGAGCGATACACGTCCCTCCTAAAGCATGCAAAGCTTGCTACCATTGCTCATGTCTATCATCGTGGGGTGCCACCTTTCAACCCAGTGGTGCTAACAACAATGATTGATAGGTGGCGACTAGAGACACACAACTTCCACCTCTCTGCGGAGAGACAACAATCACTTTGGAGGATGCAGCCATGATCCTTGGACTAAAAATCCAAGGATTCCCAATGATAGGAGACACGGAGTCCGCCGGATGGAAGGACTATGTGGCTTAGTTCTTAGGACATCTGCTACCAGAGCTTTAGCCTGGCAAGAAGCGGCGCAGCAATGGTGTGCCACTGAAGTGGCTTCGTGAGCAGTTTCATCAGTGCCCACCCAGAGTAGACGAGGCAACCATGAACTACCACTATAGGGCTTGGGTGCTTCACATCTTTGGTACCGTTCTATTCCCTGATGGCACCAGTGACACGGCGTCGTGGATGTACATCCCGTGCCTTCTTAACTAGGATGGTGCCGGGAATAGGAGCTAGGGCTCGATGGTACTTTCGCTTCTATACCGTTAGTTGTGTGAGGCTTGCCGGTGGCCTTTAGCTGTGCATGCTACAATGTTAGGGTGCACCACCCTTTTTTAGGTAAATCAAACTTGTGCAAGTTTCTAGGTTTGGAATATTGTTTGTTTAACACATTTCTGTAACTTTTCAGATTTGGATGTGGGAGAGACTTCCAGTTGGGAGACCGCATAAGATTGAACACCCTTAGGCTTGGTTCCTAGTAGGAGACCCAGTCGTTGCCCCTACTGTGGCACCTCTATGAGCGAGCCTATGGTACTTACCACATCTCCCGCCACGTGTACATCAGCTACACGAACGTGCTCGACATCCTATTGCCACAACATGTAAGTTTGCCAACACGTTAACTCCCATTTAGATGTGTGTACATAGTGCTCACCACATTGTATGCAGGTTGAATGGCAGCCATATACTCAAGAAAGAATTATGGGGATGAATTTGAGCACACTATGCAAGGAAGACGAGGAGTTGTGGACGATGAGGTGCCTGCTCATTTGTTTCTACGCAGTGGAGTACCATCTTGCTCACCGTGTCGCACGACAGTTCGGTAGGCTATAGCCTTGTCCTCCGAAGGACTTCTCCACCAGCTGGCAGCTCCACAAGTATGTAATGCCCACTATGTCATGTGTCATTGCAATGTACCATTTTCTTTGAATTGCTACCAATATTGTAGGTTGAATCGACAACGCCAAGAGAAGATCATGAACTGGCAGAGCAAACTCTAGCGTTTCATCGATGAGTGGCATTTGTTTGAGTAGAACAACATGCAAATCCATGCTGTCCATCGAGATATGGCATTCCATGAGTACCTTGTTTCGCTAGGGGAAAGGACAAGGTTACATTTGAAGCCGGCCTAGACGGAGCAAGATATTGCTGAGATTGCAAGCTCGGATGAAGGTGACAACCCCTATGACCAAGCTACCTAAGTAGGACAATAGGTTGAAGTCGCCCCTCTCATAACCAGAGCGGTGAGTGAGAACCAAAGCTTGTTTTTTAGTTTCGGTGGGCAACATACTAATGAATTGCTTGATTAGGGCAAGGAAATCATGAGGACAATAGTAGAGCAAGGAGTGGCGTTGATGATCCCCAAGGGTGATCCTGATGAGGCAAGCCTGCTACGACAAGCCCTTTAGGTGGTCCTCAAACTTTTGTTGTCATCATACATGGATTTTCAATAATTGGTTAACTTGCATCGTGTTGACAACCGCAGCGTGCCATGTATAGCCTACACAAAATAGCAGCACGCATCGGATGTCGATATGGCCAAGAGGTTGTAGTACCACCATAGCTTGTTGCTACTCCATCAAGTTCACATGGTGTAGGACCATTGGCTACACATGGTGGTATATGTACGTCCAGGGCTGCCCAAGAAGATGACAAAGGAGGACACCAAGGAGGTGACCAAGGAGAAGATGACGACGATGATGATGACAATGACGACGTTGACTATGATGAGCTAGGCATGTCATGACTTGATGATGCACCTCAGGGAACTCAAGGATCCTCTAGTTCTAGACATCCACACAGGATGAGTCGACCAACGGATAGGTTCACTCTAGGGATGTATGCACTAGGTAGAGGCAAGCATAGGACTTGATGTCCACATTAAGGTAAAGTACTCCCTTTTCAAAATCATGAAAGTTCCTTTGGATGTTTTGTGGTTCTCATGCAAAACATACTAAATGGTCGCCATGTTTTCGACAGGCGCACACCATCTTATCGAGGTACATGATAATTGTTGAAGGGCTCAATAGAAGTGGGCTACTTGTTTGGGCCATGACATCTATGTTAGACCTATTATGTTTGTTGGCAATTTGTGTGGACCATCTGTTGTATGTCTGAACTGTTATGTATGGAACTTCCCAGTGGAGCTTGTCTTACCTATGTTAAAATGTTGTATATTGAGCATGTGTTATAAAGATGCTATGGTCAAATGCTGAACTGTTTATAAAATATGTGCTAAGACTTGTCAGGATGACAACTGCTTCGGAAACATGTTATTTTGTACTGAATCCAAGGTCGGTGTGAGGTATATTAATGGCTAGCACATTATCTAGGTGTCAAATATATTAACGCCGAGCTATGGTTTCAAAGACCTCACAGCACCTACTTGGTTGGCATGAAACCCAGGAACATTGAGCTAAGTTGTCATGGCATGCTACAACTTAATGCTGAGGTGGAGGCCTAGAGTCAATTCCTTACTGAGTAAGGTGTGCTCACGATGCCGAAATAGCCGACCTTGGCGCTAAGTCAAACGATGCCGAGGCCTATACCGAAGCGCCACCCGACTCAACGTCGAGCCTAGGCCTAGAAACCTCGGTGGGGGCTGAAGTAACCCCGAGGCCCATGTATATCAGCATGGCCTGACTCAACACCTAGGCACGCAAAGCTCGCTGTGCTAGGCCTAAACCTCGGCATGCATCGACTCAACGCCTAGGCCCAAATCTCAGCGTGGCCCGACTCAATGTCGTGGTCTGGCAACTATTGCCACTCTGCTGGACCCAAATGTCAGCGTGGCCCGACTCAACACCAAGGCCCAACCTAAAAGAGGCATCCGATTGCTTCCAAGCCCCCCTCCCTATGGCAGTACCGCCCAAAATAGCATGCTTCCAGAGGCGCTCGTCTTCCACCAGACACTAAGCACCTCAAAAGCTAGCTACATCGAACGGTTCCGTCAAGCACACCACAAGGGAGAACTCAAACTATCCATGTTTTTCTTCTAGGATCTAATAATGAGAACGAGTTTACAATACTTAGTCTATTTTATACAACAAGAGTTCTTAGAAATACATTATTACAATACCAAGTTCAGAGTGTGGAATTTAAACAGCGGAATCGAAATAAACATCTAACGATAAGATACAAGGATCCATCTGTGCCCACCAAAAGAATCCTCCACACAACAGCCATTCCTCAAGCTGCACCTGCAACAGGGATAAATAAACCCTGAGTACACAATGTACTCGCAAGACCTACCCGACTAGTGGGAATAAGTTCTCGACTCCAAAGGATATGATAAGCTTTATAGTTTGTTGGGTTTGCTTTTTGCAAAAAGCCTTACTAGTAGTGAATCCTTATGTATGTTTCTTATTAGCAGTCATGATTAGTTCATTATCTAACCATTCTATGTAAGCACTTGTTCTACTTTCAAGCAAGAGTTGAGCAATCAGATCTATTTCATCATCTTTCATCTTCTAGTTCTTACTGCAGTGCTAGATTGTAGACAAGTCATACCATATTACACGGCAATTCACGAACCAATGTATCCTAGCTGAGTACCCCAAAACACATGCCCCGCTTGTACCCTAGGCACAAGCAAGACCAACCCACCACTCTCCTATCAAGGGGTCTAGGTCCCTATCCAAACTTGGACTCTAAGCTCCCACTCCTGAGTCCCAGACTCAATGTGGTGCTTAGACCTCCACCATCCCCGCCTCCAATTAGTCGGTTCAAAAAGAGCCAGAACCCATGATAAGAGAGCAATGAGCCTTCCCGCTCCCATAAGCAAGTATGTGCTCAGGATAATAAGTCTGTGACCTGACTAGAATCCAATGCAACGGCCGGTCCTTAACCAACACAGACAGGGAAAATAGTATAACCAAGCTATGCCCCGATGGCCGCAGAACACAACCTATTACACCCACCAATACCCGTACCATATCCCTACCCGGTCTCCATTTCCTTTCACCATTTTATCATGAGAGTAATAATAATAATCACCTATTGTGAGTAACGGTAGGTTACTCACGCTACCAAAAAACCTAAGCATAGCAGCTACTCGCACCTATACTAGTAGGACTCATAGGACAGATATATTTATGCAGGTGGTTTCCATAAAATGCCTGTAATATAAATGCACATCATAAATATATATATTTAGTGATTATTCAAAATAAGTGTTATGCGTTAGGGCTTGCCTTGGGCAGGCTCTAGGACCTCCTCCTACACAAGGATTTCCTCCTCGTACTCCTCGATCACCTCCTCAAACTCATGATCTCCGATGGCCATGATCTTCGCCAATTCATTCTCTACATGCATGTGATGATGCAACACGTTAATATTAAGGCAACAATAATTCTTAAAATAAGAATACATTTACTAAGCCACTAAGCTAGCTCTAATGGTTAAGATACTAACCACTTATCTTTTCCACAAAAATAGGTATGGATTCATCTAATGGTTATTAACTTAGCAACTAAAATGTAATCTTACTCTTATTAGCGATTTAACTTATATTACCACAAGGAGCACCTAACTACGCTAGTACTTAGCCTATTATAAGGCTACAAAAATTATAGCGAGCACATAATAATACAATGAATCTACTGTTAAAATTTCATGGTCAAAGCTATTACCAATTTGCCACAAAAATTCCTACAAATACTAATCTAAATAATACTAAACACTCACAAATGATTTAATAAGCCTTAGCATCAACTCAGACCTACATCATATAATCATACCATCATATAGACAACATTTTTAGGAACCCAACAAAATTTATTTCATAATTTTTAGACACTTATGTGAATTGATATTAATTTTCAAAGTTCAGCTCAGAATGTAAAATATAAAACTATTTTTAATTCCTTAAGAAAAAGAAAAACAAATTCTCACTCTACGGCCCACCACCGTGTGGCCCACGTGGACGCGGCCCACTGCGAGATGGCCCACGACGGGGCAACCCACGTGTGTGCTGCCAACTTTGCAAAAATGCCCCCATGCTACAGACAAATCAACCCGGGGTTTGCAGCACTAGTCCCCAAGAGAGAGACTATGCAAAAAGGACCTCGCAACTATCCTCTTTTACCATGGCCAGGTCTTTGGCCACTCCTGCGCGCGTCAGCGTGGTGGGCATGGCAATGGACGGCCATGCTATCCAACTAAGGCACGCGCGGCCCCACGAGCGGGCCGACCTGCATCTATGGTCCTAGCGTCTACACTAGATGAAGGTATGGGAGCAGCGGAGCTTGCGGGAGCGGTGGCCACGGCGAGCGGCCATGTGCGATGGTGGCATGGCTGTACCAGCCATCCTAGACCACCGCATAGCTATTGGCTAGCGCATGAGCAACCCCAGCTTACCCTGATCACAACTGTGGTGATGGTTGAGGGAATGGTCAGCGGATAAGGGTTGGTCGCGAGCGACCGAAGGGGGTGCAGCGGCGCTCCGAGACGGCGCCGCCGCGTTAGCAGCTACGGTGATGCGGTAGAGGTGCAAGCGAGGCACGCATGGTGAAGTGGAGGTGGAGGCTGTGATAGAACCGCCCAATTTATACAAGATCAAGTATGGCTGTCCCCGCTTAACACGTTGACACGCGCATACTCTCACTTATATAAACCCGGCAGTCCGCCGAGTGTCACGCAGGACCTTGGTAAATCAACATCACAACCAAGATCGCGTGATTAAGCAAATACACATCACATACACAGAGTTGCAGCGGAAATAATATTACAATGAGTTCACAATTAAAAGTACAAGTTTGGGGTTTCAAAATCGATTGGTGAAAACAAGATAGATTTCAAATGATTACATTAATATAAGTTTCAAATACATTGCTCATATACGTGACATCCTCAGACAAAAGCATGTAGATGAGAAGTAAATATAGAGTCACCAAGCCCACCGGTGGTTAGCCACCATCGTCAGTAGGCCAAAACCTCACCTGCAACATAGTGGGATAAACCCTGAGTACTCGAATGTACTCAGCTAGACTTACCCATCATAACCAGAAATAAAATTGACTCCAAGGAGTATGCAAGGCTTTATAAGTAGAGGTAGCTTGACAACATTTTGCATAAAAAGCGGTTAACTCGATTATACAATTATAATTCTGTCATCAAGTTAATTATAACTATCCATCTCTAGATTAGCAACTATCCTGTGCCAAACATGTGGTATATCTTTTTAGAGCATACAATAGTAACCATAGCCGGTATTGTAATTCCATATTCATTCGAACCATCATGTTCCATAACACAGTTACTACGATGTTGGGACTAGCCAAGTTTCTCACTATCCGGGAGAGACAGTGTTTCGAATCGTTTTCAACTAGCTGGGAATTTATTCCTAACACAAACCCAGGTAGACCCGATCAACGGTCACCTTAGGTCACCTTTGGTACAACTTAGGTACACATTTCATGGGTCCATACCGCGCCGCACAATCTGGGACACCAGATACTAGGACGTTTAGGCCTAGCCTGCCCTTGGGCTCAGTCTGATCGCCCCCCGCAAGGAGCGCACAACAGAACGGGTCTCGGCCTGAGTTGAGCTACTTGGCTTCACGGTCGGAACGAGTTATCCGGCTAGCTAAGTGATAGGCATGCATTCAATCTTGTCAGAAGCGCCAACAATGGTACGATCCTTAATCGGCACAGATGGAATCACATGAGTCAACCTATGCATAGACTCCGCCTAGCCTTGATTTTCTTTTACCCCATGGTTCTGTTCCACGATAGCAAATATAGCCAACCATGCTCCGGTTTCCACCTATATCTCGCAAGTGATAGGAAATCACCCGACTTCTACCGGTCTAAGCATGGCTAAGCATATATTCGATTCTGGACCTATACAGGGTTAATGGTGTATATATCTGGACAAGGAATTTATATGCATCAAGTGGTTCTATTCAACTCTTATAACCTAATGCATCAATCATAAGAACTTAAGTAATCATTTGTAAAATACTGGGAGACTTAAAATGCTCCGGGGCTTGCCTGGGATCCGACACAAGTCAGTTTAGTTAGCTTGCACCGACTTTGTGACATCTCCGATCCTAGCACTTGCTTAGTCCTTCCATCTTCGGGATAGATCCACCAAACCCAATCTTCGAGTTCGGCACCACATCACATCCTTCACGTGGTTCATCTAGCGTACCTAAATGAGATGCAAGATGCATGTGTATGAATGTGATGAATGGTAACACAAGATGCCTCACATAAGCATTCAAGACCAACACAAGATTATGCAAAACATAGACACCAATAGCTATTTAACTAACATCACACAACTAACCATAGAGAGCAAGTACATCAAGCATGACACAAGTTTAACAAGGTCACAAGTATCATAACTTGACCATCAACAAGGGCATAAGCCACAACTAGCATATGTCTATTTCTGGACTGGAAACAACAGCTTCATGTTAGAATCATAACTAGAGTTATACAAATCCAATAGCCATGCAACAAGACATTATGGAAAGCTTATGAAATTTTCTACAATTCATCTTTAATCATCATAGCATGATTATCAAGTTAACTAAGTCATATATACCCATTTACAAAAACTGGTCCACAATTGACAGAGAGCAGCCATTTCTGAAACCCAAATTTAAACAGGCATAACTCACAAACCACAAGGCCAAATATCACCAAATTTTAACATCAGCTATATACATGAATTATCTACAACTTTGTTATTATCATCAAAAACTCATTCAAATCCTAACTAGATCAAACACTAGCATCTTTCAGATCTGCTCAGAATACAATCAAAACCTAACAGAAGACTTAAAAGTCATATAACTCCTACACTATCTGGCCTATGACCTTACAATTTGAACACAAGCAAGATTATGAAATTTGCTACAACTTTTGTATTCACTACAGCCATAGCAAACATCATTTACACCATGAAAATAATTGCACAAGCAAAACTACAAATGCAGCCCAACAGCAGTGGTACAGAAAACTGATAGAAACTTCAGAGAAGCATAACTGGAGTTCTAGACCTCCAACAAACATGAACCATAACTTTTTGAAAAGATTAGGAAGTTACCTACAACTTTCTTATTCTCATATTAAGATAATTCTACAGTTAGAAGGGTCAATTAATCCAATAATTATATCTCTGTCCAAAACATAGACAGAAACTGACATGCCACTTTAAACAGCTATAAATGGAGTTATACATGTCCAATAAATGTGGTTCTAGACTTTTTAGAAAGCTTAGAAAATTCTAAATAACTTTGTTGTAAACACCTAAAGCTAATTCTACTACTAAGAGGGCCCCACAAAAAGAACAAGGAAACCCTCTCTGGTTTTGGGCAGAAACAGCCACAGAGATTTAAGCAAGTATAACTCAAGATCTACTTAACCAAAAATCATGATATTTAGCTTTTTGAAAAGATTAATAAAATTACTACAACTAATGTATTTTCATCAAGTCATTATTCATAACTTAACTGAGCCAATTAATTCAAACATGCAGAACTGTTCAGAGTAAGAGCAAGGCAATATAGGGCATTTGTTATTTTTATAACTCTTAAAATATAAATCCTAAACCCTTGAAATTTTTATCAGACAACAAAAATCACCTGATGAGCACTACATAACAATTTGACATTTATTTGAGCAAAATAACTACAGTTATGAAAAAGACAAAACTTGACAAGTATCAAGAACCTAGCTGCATAGATCTATTTTTACAGCACAATATTTAAACTAAAACATGCCATATTATAGATCTAGTGCATAGAGAATTTCACAAGGATTCCAAAAAGTCCACGTTTGTTATTTTACGATTTTTCTACTAATTATTACGATTTTCCAAAGTTCAGCACAGAAATCTGCAAAAGAAAAGATTAAACCGAAAAAGGAAAATACTTTTGCATTAGGAACCCTGGAAATCTTAGAAACCAACAAAGCTCATATATGTAAATACATGTGTCTGGCTTTTATGCAAAGTGAACACATGAAAGAGCTTCTATTTACGATTCACCCCGTCTTCTTCAACCTCACGACGCTGGACGCCGTGAAGGGGCAGCGTCGTCGGGTCAGCCAGCAAGGGGGGCGTCGGGATTGGACCTGGGGGCGCTGGGATCCGGCTGTGGCCAGCCCTCGGCCACGCCTGACCTTGGATCAGCCAGCTGCAGCCAGCAGCAGCCTAGCCGCGGCAGCAGGTGGCACCGGCGGCGACGAACTACGGTGGCGGCGAACTACGACGGAGGAGGGGCTACCGGTTAGAGCTTGGGGACTAGAAAAACGAGGGAGTTATCCAGGCGAGGTTGGAGCAGCTGTAGGTCTTGGAACCGGAGGACGGCGTGGTTGCTACAGTGGATTTGTGGCAGCGGCAATGGCTTCTTGTGGTCGCTGTGTCTGGCTCAGCAAGGGAGAAAGAAAAAAATGCAGAGGAAGGGAGAGGGAGAATGGTGAGGGCAGGGGAAAACAGGGCTCATGTTCGGCTTTCATGCACCGGGGCGAGGTGGCGACGGGTGCAGACACGGGAGGCCACGTGGCGCGAGCGTTCTGTGCGGTGTCAACACTGTTCATAAATTTCAAATTTCCAATTGTACCTCAAACATACAACTGAAACTCCTACTTCATGCCTCCGTAACTCCTAAACCACGACGAGTTAGCAAAAACTCTATTAATAAAAGTTGTAGATCTACATACCAGCTCCAACTTTTATTTAAGGGTTTTGGTCTAAATCTTAATGGTTCGAGAGTAATATCAACCCAAAGTACAGCACTTGAAACTGTAACGCGCTCTCAGACTTAGAAAAATTTTCACTCTCAAAAACAGTAATACTTTTGCTACTTGTGGACTATTTTTGATCAGGCTATGCACTGAATTAGACTTTTACCCAAATATAAAAGTTGTTTATCTAGCTAAGTACTATAACTTTGCTTAAGGGTGCACTTCCATGCAAAGTTTCTAGAGTACAATTCAAACCAAGTCAAAGTAGCATCACGATAAAGCTTAAATCTGAGTTTTAGACCAATTGATGTATTTTCTTGACTTCTGCTCAACATGAACCCTTCATGACTTTTGTTGTAGAGTTCAATTAGAGTCATTTGGGCAAGGTTGAAAGGTTTGATTGATGATCGAGAATTCTATTCACCTTATAAAATAATTCAGGCAAGGACATAACTTGTCATTTCATGTGACTTCTTGATTTCAAACTTCATGAAACTTTTCCAGTGATCAATATAGATGGATGTTGATGTGAGACACATGAAACAAGTACATCCAACATTACTCAAGCATACTTTTTAGAAAGGGCAGCATGTAAGCAATGGTGCATGATCCAAGTTTAAGTGGTGGCTCATTTTCATATGTTTGACCTAACATCACCATCACCACCTAACATGCTGAAAGGGTCGAGATGACGACTAGAGGGGGGGTGAATAGTCGTTTCTAAAACTTAATCGCGTCGGCTAACCGATACAAATGCGGAATTAAAACTATCGGTCTGGCCAAGACTATACCCCACTATATATGTTCACTAGCACCTTGCAAAGATAACAATTATGCAACAAAGGTGCTGGGCTAGTTAGAGCTCTCCTAAACAATTTTAGGAGCAAGGTTACACAAACCTATGCCACTAGTACTTTAAGCAAAAAAAGGGAGCTCCTACACATGCTAGTAAGCAAAAGCACAAAGCTAACTAAGCTCACTAGCAATGCTCAATAACAAGGCAACCAATGCCTAATTAGAGAGCGCAAATACTTAGTTACATAAACTAAGCAATGTGACTAATAAGGTTACTAAAACCAAATTAGCCACGCAAGGGAGCTACTTCTATGCTACACAAGCAAGAAGGTAATTAGGAAGCTACACAAGCTATCTAATTATAAGAGCAACTACACAAGCTTAATATGTATAAAAGTAATTGCAAGCTTGTGTAATGGGGATGCAAACCAACGGAAAGAACAAGGTTGACACGATGATTTTTCTCCTGAGGTTCACGTGTTTGCCAACACGCTAGTCCCCGTTGTGTCGACCGCTCACTTGGTGGTTCGGCGGCTAATTAGCATCACCCACTAAGCCCGCACGTCGGACGCCGCAAGAACCTACCCCTTGAGTGAGGGTAGCTCAATGATACACTTTACTAGAGTTGCTCTTCGCGGCTCCCGCGGGGCGAGCACAATGCCCCTCACAAGCACTTCTTCAGAGCACCGCCCAAGCTTCTTGCGCGCTTCGACGGAGACCACCACCAAGCCATCTAGGAGGTGGCAACCTCCAAGAGTAACAAGCACCACCGGCTTGCAACTCGATCACCTAGTGCCACTCGATGCAACCTCATGATGCAATCGCACTAGAATCGCTCACTCACATAATCGAATAATCACTATCAAGTATATGTGTGATGGAGGGCTCCCAAGCACTCTCAAGCATGGACACAAAGTCCCCCAAGGTGCTCAGCACTAGCCATGGCCGAAGGCCACTTCTATTTATAGCCCCAAGGGCTAAACTAGCCGTTACCCCTTCACTGGGCAACGGTCGGGCTGACTGGATGCTCTGGTCGTGTTGACCGGACGCTGGACCTCAGCATCCGGTCACTCGTAGACGACCACGTGTCCTGGTTCCAACGGTCATTTGACTTGACCGGACATAGCAGCACTCAACTAATCGGACGCTGAACCCCCAGCGTCCGGTCGTTTCCAGTAAGCTCCCGAGCATGACCGGACGTGTCCGATCGAACAGCACCAGCGTCCAATCACTCTCCAGCTACTACTATACTCCATGTCAGCACGACCGGACGCAGGTAGTCAGTGTCCGGTGCTTTTGGATCCAGCGTCCGGTCACTTGACTGACGCTGGCATCTCCTCCATTTTCTTCACCCTTGCTCAAGAGTGCTAACCACAAGAATTTGCATCCGGCACAATAGAAAATAGACATTCCATTTTCCCGAAAGCGCCTTTGTAAATGTGCCAACACCACCGCCTTTGTAAATGTGCCAACACCACCAAGTGTACACCACCATGTGTATGTGTGTTAGCATTTTCACAATCATTTCCCAAAGGATGTTAGCCACTCAACTTGCCACGCCACTCGATCCTAGCGACAATGCAAAGTTAGATCACTCGAGTGGCACTAGATGACCGATATGCAAACAAGTTTGCCCCTCTTGATAGTATGGCCATCTATCCTAAACCCGGTCATAAACTTCTCTACACACCTATGACCGGTGAAATGAAATGCCCTAGGTTATACCTTTGCCTTGCGAATTCCATTGCATCTCCTTCAACGTCGATGCAACACATGCACCAACACGATCAACAATGATATGATCCACTTCATATCATCACATGATCATATTGGTTCATCGATCTTGACTTTACTTGCTCTTCACCGTTGCCATCGTCCATCGGCGCCAAGTCTTGCTCAAGCTTCACCGCCACGCGGTCCATCACTCCAAAGCCTTCGACTTGCCTTTCACGCTTGCAACCGGTCCATCAAGCCAAGTCTTGTCTTGATCTTCTCCACCTTGATCATATGACTCAATGTCATGTCTCATGTGCATTTAAGCTCCTTCATCATCACATGTGTGAGCTTTGCAACATCTCCAAGCCATTTTCACCTTTACGGCATATGTTGCTCACACACATGTACCTGTGGACTAATCACCTGTGTATCTCACATAAACACAATTAGTCCACCTAGGTTGTCACTCAATTACCAAAACCAAACAAGGACCTTTCACATGCCATGGTTGAGTTTAAACCCATTGCTTAACTGGTGACAAACACCAAGGGTGTTACAGAGGCAAAGCTCATGAGGTAGATGGATTGGCGTGGAGTGGCATGGTAGGTGACTGCCCTCATCCATGGCCAAGCCCAGCCTTAATGGCACGGCGGAGGGAAAACTCCAAAATTGGAGCTTGATAGGGCTCGGTTAGGACCGTACGTGGACTTAGCTCATAGCTAGGTTCCTTAATTGACATCTAGCACAAGTAATTGTATAGACATTGATCAGGCGCTGTAGGATCAGCTTCGACATGACGCAGCCTTGTCTGCCCGCCTTCAATGGCGATGATGGCTCGGCACCGGTGGTTTCCATTTAATGGAAGATGACAAGGGCGAGATGGTAACCGGTTGCACGTGTGGCGTAGAGCGAGGTCAGCAATGCATGGAAACTCAACGTCGCCATGGGGAGTGGCAGGTCGCTAGCGAGGACATGCACGTGTTTGAGTGTCGCAGCGGCGCTACTGGACAAAGCGGCACTAGGGTAGAACATGTGTGTTGCTGCGGTTATAGGCTCAACCATGTGCTGCTGCAGCACCACGAGCAGGACAACGATGAGGCAGTAGGACCCGAGGATGGCGGTGCGCACAACAGCGACGACATGATGGTAGCTATAGTAGCGCGACATGGCGGCAGGACGACCAGGCGCAGGTGAGCGATGGGTGTGGTGGCTCACGGTTGGCGGCTAGCGGCGTGCCCACCGTGGCTAGGCTACGGCAACAGCAACTGGCCAACATGCGCACGTGCATGCGCGCCTAGCGCACCGACGCTGCAGCATCAGGGTTGGATAGCCTGGTGACCATGCCCAACATGTGAAGACAACCTGAGTTCATGTTATGCACTGATTTTAAAGCATTCGAGACATCTAAACCGTAGATCCAATCCCCAAACCACTTTTGCTATACCTTAGAGGGTATATTAGGCTACTAAAATAAGCCATAATACTACCCTACTTCTTAACCTAATTTCTCTACAAAAATTGCTAAACATCACAATGCCTAACCTTCCAAAATTTCATGAAATTTTCTAAGTGTTAAATGGATTTCTATTTCTAGTTGCACTTTTAAGCTATTGAATATAGTACTTCACGACATTATCTCTCAACACCAAGTATTTCATTGTCATCTACAAATCTCACATTTCAAACTTTATTAAGGTGTCACATATATGTTTTATAGCGTTTTTGTTCAATAAAAATTAGTTAACATCCCTACTTGCTAACTTTATAAATCACGAATTAATTTTTCGTTTTACGTCTTTACGACTCATTTAAGTTACAATGCTTTACATATTCATCACACCACATGCAATATCACTAAGTATGATGCTCAAGACATGTTTTACCAAGTGATTCACTGTGTAACACTGAGGGTGTTACACTCCCTCATTCCTATCTCCATCGCGCTACGCCTAGGGTTTGGGGTCGCCGCCAGCCGCCCCGCTGCGTCGACTTCTACACATACCCAACATGGCTAGTCAACCCACTCCTCCATCAATGGTGCACCCCTAGCACACACCGCCACCATTAGGCATGCCTGCCCCCTCCGCTGCTAGCAGCATGCTGTTAGCCACGCCTGCCGCCCTCCCCTCCCGACACCCCCCTCCGTTGTGAACTACGCCCACCCCCTCCCCTTCTCAGACCCCACCGTGAGCCAAGCCTGCCCCCTCCCTTCTCTACACCCCCACCGTGAGCCACTCTTGCCCCCCTCTCCACTAGTAGCTCATCGTCACCCCCTTCGGCCTCCACGGATCTGCCTCATCACTGTGCGTCTTTGGCTTCCTTCTCGCCCGATTCGGTACGCTCTTTCAGATCTGAAATGTTCTCAAAGATTGAACTCGATCATTTTCCTTTTTTCTATTCTTCTGTCCAGACAACTCTAGGGACTGCCAGAAACTGCTATACTGACACCGTCATCAACAACTTCCTGCTCACCACTAGAAGCTACTAGGCACAAGTTGCATGCCAAACGTGCGAAGCGAACAAGCAAGGCAAGTTTACTGTGATGCATATTCCATCGTGTCATAGGTGTAGTACTAGCCTTTTCTATGTGTGCCGTGATATGTTTTTGAACACACAACCAAATTAGCCATTAAACATGCACACATATGCCACGCCAACATGCCAGCCAACGAGCAAAGTGGATCGACGCTGAAACTAAGCTTTTGCTAGACATGTGCCTTCAAGAAAAGGAAAAGCTCAACTTCACCAGCAAGGATGGTGTAAGTAGGCATGGCTAGAACAACATTTACACCCACTTCCCCCAATATGATCAGAGACAGGTCAACAACAAACTATGGACCCTCAGATCCAAATACGTAAAGTGGAAGAAGGAGTTATCAGCCACTGGGCTCAGTCGTGACACACAAACAGGGGGCACTATCGCTGAGCCTGGGTATTGGGAGACCTAGTACGTTACCCAGCCTGATAGTGATGACACTACCGAGTGTGCGGTAAGTTGACTATCTATTGACATATGTTGTCAACTATTTGCCCTAGTAGTGTCTACTGCCATCCTTTTGACAAAAAGTTTGCAATGTGTTCATTGTAGGAAACAAGTGCTGCTTGTGGAAAACGTGGCATACCACCTCCCTTCCTGAATGAACTTGAAGAACTATATGGCGACCCAAACCAGAACACGAGTGGTTTCATGTCCATTGGTGGTATAGGTGCTACAACGCCTCCTCACTTTGGACCCTCCAGTTACCACTCTGGTTCCAAAAGGGACAACAGGGACAATGTTATTAATAGCCCAGAGAAGAAGTCTTGCAACATGGGTGAGTACATGGCACGTTTATCAAAAAGCATTGCTACGAGGAGTACATATCATGATCGAGAACGTACCCGTGAATAGGCAGAGGTGGATGAAGCATTGCAAATCCTACGAGAAGACGGTGTGCTCGGTACTTCAGACCTGTTCTTCGAAGCGTTGGAGCTGTTCAAGAACTCTATGTCATGTAGGGAGTTCAAGAATTTTTAAAACATAGAAGAGCGTCTTGCTTGGCTTATGTGGCACCTGAACAGGAACAACAAGTAGCCATCGTGGATGTCCTTAACAAGCTACGTGTGAGGCATTTAGATGTTGAGTTGGCTTGAGACCACCGATGCCATTTGATTGTTGTCTTGTATCATTTTAGTTCATTTCTTGTCCGCTAGTTTTTTCAACTCGTGCGTGTTTGTATAATTTGCATCGATGTAATGTGGCCCGTGGCTAGAACCATGTGTTGTGTTTATTTTCCCAAACTCCAAATATCCTATGTGCTGGCATGTTTCTTAATTTGTCATATGTGTGTTTTCGTAAAACAAGTTTCTTAATATTCATGTGCAAAGTTAAGTACCGTCTTTTGCTGCGTAGGCTAACTATTCATTTTGTAGGTGTCCATGAGGTGTGCACAATAGAAGCCCGCTCACTAGCATGCTACGGTACTCATCAACTAGGAAAGAGGTTAGTAAGTACCAAAAAGTGGGTACAAGTTTCTTAATTGGTGTACTCGGTTGAGCTACATGCCTAAATGATGTGTTAAAACATGTTTCTTAAAAATTCTGAAGTGTGTTTTTGCAAAAACATGTTTCTTAATTTGTGTATTACTTTTCTTAGTGTACAACTCACTGTTGTGCATGATGTGTGTTATACAATGCAGGTTGTTTGGACCATGAAGAGAAGTGATGAAGAAAGTGAAACTTCTAGTGAGAACAGCTTCAACGAAGTGGTTACTGTAGCTATGGCTAGAGGATATGCAATAATGTCCACTATGATGGTGCCGCCACAAGTCAACCCTACCTACCATCACCCTGAAGCCACCAGACGATAATGGGTGGATAACCTTTTGTATGATCATAGTAGATGCTTTGAGTACTTTCGTATGCAGCCTAAAAATTTCAGACGCTTGCATTACATATTATCTAACGGCTATGGTCTAGCATCCACTAGGGAACTTGATTCTTTGGAAGCTTTAGGCATGTTTCTTTGGGGATGTGGGACAGGGCAATCGTAGCGGCAAATGAAAGAGAGATTCAAGAGGGGATTGGGCACCTATAGCAAGATATTTGCCCTAGTGCTTAACGCCATGGTGCCCTTTGCAAATGCAGTGCTTAGGCCTAAGGACTACACTTATGCTGTAGTGCTGCATAAGTTGACAAAGTATGCACCTTTTTTTATCGCTGCATAGGAGCCCTTGATGGAACTCACATACAAGTGATTGTTAAAGCAGCAGAACGTGAGGCCTACACTAATAGGCATGGTTACACCAGCCAAAATGTGGTTGCTACTTGTGACTTTGACATGAGGTTCACGTATGTTAGCAGTGGGACAAAGGGTTCTGCGCATGATATGCGGGTGTTAAAGATGGCTTGGGAGGATCCCAATTTCCCGCACCCACCATCAGGTTTGTTTAACTAAATTGGTTGTGTGTGACAAGTGTTTGTGACCTTGTCTGTTTGTGACCTTGTCTGTTTGTATGTTTCTGTGCAGGAAGATATTATTTGGTGGACTCTGGTTACACACTAAGCCTGGGATATCTATAGCCACATCCAAGAAACCAATGTGGTGATGCGGAGGAGGTGTTCAACCACCACCATTCAAAGCTACGCACTATTATAGAATAGACATTTGGGGCCACGAAAGCTAAGTGGAAATGTTGAAATGCGTACTTCACTATAAGGGCATAAAGCAATCATAGATAATTCTTGCTTTGTGTGTGTTGCACAACTATGTGCATGAACTGGAGGGAAAGAAGAAAGCAGTAACGTACGAGGAACCATAAGGACTAGGCCCTTTGACTCAAGTGGCACTTATGGCGTTAACTGACCCCATGGATATGGACCAAGTCTAGGACTAGATTACTTCTGGACTCGGACTACTTGGGAAGATGATGTATGTGAATCCATTAAAGTAGTGTTATAAAAATTATTCATTCATCAATCTTTTGTTGGCTACCTAGTTGGGACTGAATAGGCTGTTATAAACATGCAGGTGAGTGTGTACTAAAGGATACATGGACAAGGGAGTAGCCGATGGCAGGAAGAAGTGGGCACTAGTTGCTTTCTAGATTTTGAACAATTGGGCTTCTTCTTGGAAGTACCTATAAGTGGGTACAAGTTTTGTATTACTGTTCCACATATGCACCCAATTAGGCTTAGAGGACTTATGTCATTTGCACAAATTTGGTAATGACCACAAATTAACTGTTGTAATGGGCAACTATAAACAAGAATTGTGCATATGTAACACTTCTTGTAGTAGCTGATCATGTGGCTCCTAGGGGGCTATAAGTTTTGTAGTTGTGCCCACTACTTCCATTGGTAAGTTGTAAGCCAAGTACTTTAGTAGTATGTTAGACGGCATGGAGTGTTGTATGCAACTCTATGTGTCGTGTGTTATAAAGGACCTATAATGGAACATCCATTACATACTATGCTGTAAATTATAGTAACTTATGCATTCAAATAATGCTGATAGTGAGCAGAAACCTACCTAAACTTTTTATTTTGTTGACACTACCAGGCTCGGTGTGAGATACATCAACGCTTAGCCACATACCTCGATGTCAGGTATATTAACGCCGAGTTAAGAGCACATTGCTGGTCCTTACTAAGTAAATGGTGCCCGTGGGGCCACCATGCATGACCTCGGCGTCGTATCACAACATGCCGAACCCAAGAACTCGGTGTCACACGTAACCACACCGAGCCATAGACCTCGGTGTTACATTTTTTAACGCGAACATTTGCACTCGGGACGATACTTACTGGAATTGCAGAGCTCGCGATGCCAACGCGCCCTACCTCAGCGTGGCTGTTTACACCAAAATTGGAAGAAGAGTCGTAGGGACTTAAAAGCTCCCAAGATCATATCATCAAGGAATCAATCGCATATAGGTCGGTATCAGCTGATTCGAATGCAAAACTGAAATCGGCTTTCTTCATATAACGCCAATAGATAACGACAAAGGCTACGATCGGCGCCGGGACAAGACATGTTGGACTCTACAAAAAGGGAAAGATTAGAGTCCAAGTTATCTTAAATTAGGAATGTTTTCTCTAGGGTCAAAGATTGTGATGAGTCATGCTTTGATAGGAGTCATGCGTAGGTCCCTAGTATAAATATCAAAGCCCTGCTATTGTAAAAAACACACAATCAATCAAATACAAGTTACTTACTTTTTTTTAACTCTAGCCACCCCTTAGGAGTAGGAGTAGAGTAGATCTTGGCGAGTTCTTTAGCAAGTATGGCTGCATCGATCCAGTCGACCTCCACTGCTTATCTATAAGTACCATCATGGCTTATACTTCTGTTCATACGGCTACATCGATCCGGTCGACCTCCACTATGACTCTGGTATAAGCTAGTTATCGACTCTTGTCTAGTTCAAGTATGGCTGCATCGATCCGGTCAACCTCCACTGCTTGAACTAGATTAAGGTCAAGTTATCGGCTCTATCTAAGGGTGGCGTTCCTTCGGATAGATTCATTAAGTTACCGATATTGCTTATTGCTTCCATTGTTTATTTAATTACAGCAATATCACTTCGCCTAATTGGGATTGATCTATATCGGCCTTATATCCTTTTTAGCCCATCGTTTGTTAATCCGAATTTGATCTAATTTGCATCTTAAACGACGAGTTATGTTTTATCGGCCGTTTTATGTCAATCTTGATCACGCATAGTATGTGGTTAAGGCATGTTTGGTCTTGAGTAGATCTATTGGCTAGTGAAAACTATTCCATGGCCCATTATCATGGCCTGTGTGATTCATCCTCACACCCCACTGTTAGCACCGTAGAGTGGGGATCGTTATTCGGTAGATTTATTCCTGATAGGACATGATCTTAACTGTGTGTTATGCCTAAACTGGCTGTTTTAGACGATATCGAGCGCTTTCACGAACAGTTCACATCATGAGATCATTGAAGTAGGGATATGTTAAAAGATGTGTTAGCCCCATGATCTTATTATTGTATTATGGCCTGCATGATTCTGCCTCATGCCCCACTAATATTAGTAATAAGTTAGGGTCGTCGAGTCTATTGTTGTTTCTACGGCCTACATGATTCGGCCTCATGCCCCACTGGTCATAGCGATAGATGAGATCTAATATGTTCATTAGATTTATCTTTATTAAATGGTTGAATGATGATGAGCTATTTCTTTTATAAAAGGGGGTTTGGTTACTCGCAGTCATTGGCTTAGCATAGTTTAATCATTGTTGACATATTTTTGCCATTGACCAATATTTGTCCAAATAATGATATTCATTCTAAATAATAACTGATTCTTCTTACACAACCCCATGAGCTTTAACTGATTTATTCTTATGAATATGCTGTAATCAACTATTTAGTCGATCTCCTTTCATATCGGCTCTCAAAGCCGCACATTCGGGACTGTCTGGCAATACCAGCATGTTTCACCCTAAATTACTGATAAACTTTCCCTCCTTGTCAATTGTAGGGTCAAATTGACTGGCATGTCTTAGAAGGAGCACGCAGGATCGACCATCCCTACGCTGAAGCTAGGCAGATCTCTAGCTCCATCGATCGGATCCTTCTAGCTTGCTCGTGTGCCCTTGGCATGGAATAAAATTTCTGTGTCGACACACGTTTCTGGCACGCGCGGTGGGACACCACAATCATCATGGCGGTTCACAACAAGAATGACATTCTTATGATACATTATGAAGATCTACCTAATGGAGATAAAGATGTTATCGACAAAGCTATAGAAGAATTTCAAAGCAAATGTTTGTTGTCCTACACCAAAACACGTGACAACATAATTATTTAGAAAATTCCACTACCAAGAGTTCTCTTACACGGGCAGACAGATACAGTCGAAGCTGAAGATAGGTGTTTCTTTATGGAAGTTATAGACAAATCTGTTCATGATGCTATATCAAGCCATAATGAAGCTTTCTTAGACACATTCCACAATGCCATGAAAGAGGCGATTCATGGGTTTCCAGTTGGTCAAGTTGGGCCGACTTATTACAATATTCTAGATCCATCGACCCAAGGGACTAATCAAGTCGGTACTAGCCATTAAGAAGCAGCACTAGCTGGTAATGGTGATATCCAGGTAGTTCAGGGTTCATCTAAACAAGCTCTAGGTACTACTATGAATCAAATACAGTATAATCTTGGACCGTCAGTACAGCATGTGCAACAGCCAGTGGGGCAAGGTCAGAACTAGGGGATCAATTTTGGCATATCAGGCCACATACCATCGTCGGCTCAAAAAATGGCACCCTCAATTCAAAGGATCCGTAGAGATATAGATCCTTATGTCTATAATTAGAGACTTCAAGCAGCAAACTAGCAAAGGACCTAGTAGATAGAAATTCCACAAGGGTATCACTATGGCATAGATTATAACACCCTTCACATGATTCCGAATCTAGGGTACCAAGGCACATGGAATTTCAATCCACAGATGGGTCAGTAGGTGTAGAGAAATCCAAATTTAAATGCTGATGAGTTGCTGATGAAGGTGACCGAGATAATGAAGAATCAGTTCGGTCTAAAGCCAAAAGGGCTGACCTTCTCATACAAATGCCCATATCTAGAATGGTATGATCTGGTTGCTCTTTCCACAAATTACATGCTCCTAGAGTTCGCTAAGTACAAGCATATATGTCAGTCGATAACGCCCATAGCTAGTACAAGCACGATAGAACATGTCAGATGATATCTTACATAATTGGGCAAAGCATCAGTTGAGGATGCCTATCGAGTTTGTTTCTTCTCCTTGTCCCTGTTAGGGCCAACCTTCACTTGGTTTTAATCACTATTAGTCAATTCCATTGCTAATTGGGCTGACCTAGAGAAAAAGTTTCATACATCTTTTTACACTAGGACTGGGGAAAAGAAGATAACCAATTTGACAACTATAAGGCGGAAGACTAGTGAATCAAGCACTGAGTTTCTTTAGAGGTTCTGAGAGACTAGGAACTTGTGCTTCTCATTAAACTTGGCTGATGATCAACTAGCTGCTTTAGCTATTCAAGGAATGCTACCAATGTGGAAAGAAAAGCTGATGGGACAAGAATTTGACAACTTGGGTCAATTGGCTCAATGAGTGGCAACGCTCAATAGTCAATTCCAGAGTATGCGCAGAGATATCAGATTCTAGAAGAGTGCCACAGTGGCCGAAGCTTATAATCCATACTCAGTTGATGACGGCTATGAAGATGAAGAAGAAGAGGTTGCTATGGCTGAATGGAATTGGGGCAAAAAGATAGTAATGGTGCCAAATCCTTGGGGAAGAGGAGTCGAGGAGAGCTATGACTTTGATGTCACAAAATTAGACAAGTTCTTCAATTTCTTGCTTGAGAAGGGACAAATCAAGTTGCCCGATAATCATGTTATGTTGCCCCCAGATCAGTTGAAGAATAAGAAGTTCTGCAAGTTCCATAACACTACTTCTCATTCCACTAATGAATGCAGAATCTTTCAGCAGCATATATAGAGGGCTATTCAGCAAGGAAGGCTCAAATTTGATATGCCTCGGAAAATGAAAGTTGATGATAATCCTTTCCTAGGGGATCAAAACATGGTTGATGCTAGGCTACTCAAAGGAAAGACTAAGGTCCTAACATCAACCAAATCAAGAGAAGCTAGAACAGTAGATCCCAAGATACAAATATCGGCTGATGGGTACAGAGAGATTAGAAGACATCGCGCTAAGCAAAAGAGCCGATATGAGCAGGGGGAAATGTCAAAAAGATGGGGCGACAAAGCCATGAGTTACATCTTGGATCTTGTTGAATAAGTGGTAGCGGCAGAAGGAAAAGGATTATCAGCATTGGTTAAAGGATCAAGAATACCAGTGTCAACTAGAAAAAGAGAGGTATGAAAGGAAACAAGCTGAATCACATTGGAATTGTCCTTTCTTCAGACATTGCTGGAATGAAGGTTTGAAGTTGCCTACCAGACATGATTGTCCAGAATGCAGCAATCAATATTGGGAGTTTAGGCAATCTCAAACCAACCATCGGTCTATCCATGCTCAAGATGCATATCATCATAATAACATAGATTGGCGCATAAAAATAAAAGTGTTCATGATCAGCTTGGAAAACGAGTTGTTGACCAAGACTAGGCTGATTGTGAAGAGGAATGCAACGAAAGAGAATATGTTTGGTAGGAAGGCCAATGGTGTCCAGGAGGTTTGACAAGGAGCCAGAAGAGAAGGGTGCAACGCATAAGGAATAAAGAGTTGGAATAAGCTTAGGCATCCGGTAAACCTCAAGTATGGCGTACTAAGCAAACAAACGATAGAAAGCAACCATCGGCTATTATCCAAATGGCTTTTCTATTGCCATCAAAATTCAGAGCTCCGACAGATCAAGAAGTTTATTTGGATTTTGATGAATCAGAGTATGAGGAGATAGTTGCCAAGTTGATGGTTGTACAACAAGCAATATTTGATAGACCAGTCAAGCATCGACACTTAAAGGCTTTATATATGAAAGGTTTTGTTGATGGGAAGCCGATGAACAAGATGTTGGTAGATGGAGGTGCTTCTGTCAATCTTATGCCTTACACCACTTTTCATAAACTTGGCAAAGGACTAGAAGATTTGAGGGAGACTAACATGATGCTTAAGGATTTTGGAGGTAATGCATCTAAGACCCTAGGGGCAATAAACGTCAAACTAACAATCAGGACTAAGACTCTGCTCACCACATTCTTCATCATCGATGGAAAAGGATCGTATGGTCTACTCCTTGGTCGTGATTGGATTCATGCAAACTATTGTGTGCCATCAACCATGCATCAGTGTTTGATTCAATGGCATGGGGATGATGTCGAACTAGTTTGCGCTGATGAGTCTGTGAGCATCGCAATAGCCGATCCAGTCTTCTAGGAACTAGAAGACTTCGAATGCTTTTCTAGCAAGTTGTGGGAATGAGGCTTTATTAAGATCAGCAATGAAAGCCAACAACCGATGCAAGCGATCGGCTCTGAGAGTTTGTTTTAGTAAATAGTCACGGCTTCATGTCAGCCATTGGATTAAGGAAGAATAAGCACTGATCCTAGAAGATGGGCTTAGGCTGATGTATGTGAACGCTAAGTCGAATCATGAGTGATAGATCTATTAAAGGAGGTTCTATTTCGCTTAATGGGATGCTTGACCTAGGTTGATCAATCATTTAACCTTTGATATGAATAGTTCCGCGGTGAAATATTTAAAGGGATGTTATCCTAGCATTTGATCAACATTTGATAGCCGATTCATTCAGTCATCGGCTCTAATAGCCGGTACCAGAAAGGTATCGCCTCTAGTTCAAAAAATAATAAAAAAATCTTCAAAGACATAAAAGTGGATACGATATGTATCGCCTCTAGAGCAAGAAATGAAAACAAAGATAGTCATACACAAGGGCATTGCACTGAAAACACATTCATGAAAGAACATGAGTCTTTGCTCATCGGTTTACCCTAAGTACAAACTAATCGAAGACCTTGTTCACTACATCCTGAGCAGATGTAATGTCAACAACGGCCTCCGTGGCAACGACAAATTCTTCAAGCAGGTCCTCATGTCCCCCAAGACCGTCGCCCATCGAGAAGCCAGCTCCATGGAGTGGAGATCATACCTAATCTAGACTTGCGCCGCGGTTAGTGCCACCGACGCACCATGACGAACGCCATGGAGGGCGATCTCCTGAGCATGGGCTGGGATGTCTTGGAGGCAAGCATTGATGAGGGAACCCCGAGCATTGATGACATCTGCGGCCACGTTTGCCTCTAGTTGGAGAGATTCCGACTACATCATCAGGGCTGGTGATCACAGAAGACTATCAAGATAAAGATGGTGGAAATCAGAATGGAAGCATTCATGGAACTCGTCTTACCTGCCACCGCGGCATCAGACTCAGCCAACCACGCTTGAATGGCACTGGCCTCCTCCTCAGCCACATTAAGGGCCGCTTAGAAGACCCCTAGATGGATCTCAAGCTAGCTGTTTTTTTGAATCACCTTGGAATAGCGGTCCTCGGCCGCCCTCCATTCTCGGAAGAAGCGCCAAGCATCGTCACCGTTATACGAGTTGGAAGAATCTGATGACGAAGCCGGCGTGGAAGATGCAGCATTAGAAGGCTTGCTGGCCCTAGGGAGCGAACGAAGACTGTCATTCACGACAAACCTATAGGTGAGTCAGAAAAGATCATCATCATGAATAGAGGATATCAATCTCACCTCATGCATCGGAGGCATTGGTTCAATGGCATGTTCTCCTCTAGGACCTCCTCTGCCGCGTGCTTGTTGTGGTTCTCCTCGTTGGCCATGAAGTTGATTGAATCTATAAGAAGAGAGAAAGGCTGCTATAGAGTTCTGTGAGGGTGAAGAAAGGCAAAGAAATAGGAACAGTTGTAAGTGCAGATGTGTTCAAGGTTGGAGCCCTTGGCTGGTATTTGAAGCCATGGGACGAAAGGGTGGATGCCTCGGGTCATGTAAAAGGCAACCGCAATTAATAGGAGGTGAAGCATCACCTCGCTAATACCAAAGAGAATACGCCACCGGATGACTAAGGATAGAAGATCGAAGGGCTCTCTTAATAAAGGCCGTGTTTTCAGACCTAAATATGATTAAGACCAAGAGTGTGGAATTGACTATTTTCAAAATTGGCTCTTTAGTCGGAACAAAGGAAAACACAGTAAGACAATGGAAAGTGTAGTTGTTATTGATTCTATGCAAAGACATGTTGATATACGAATTACGAGTCTAGAACATCCTGGATCGATCTCAACACTTCTAGCCGAATAGCATCAGCTTCTACGATCTATTGTTTGTCTTCTTCGGCTGATCTAGGAATGCTCTTGAGGCTACTTTGAATGGCTCTACCTTCTCTGACTTTGGCCAATGGTTCCTGTTTCTTTTGTTGAATAGCATCAGGTATTTGAGCCAGGATGGACTTATGCCGATCAATAGCAACAAGACTCTAGAGAAGGCTAGGGATGGATTACCCTTGATGTGGTAGAACCTCCTAAATTATAGAACCCACATGCACTTGTCACTGTCCAACGACCTTTGACAACTAGGCATATGTTCCTGGTAACTTAAGAAGTCTGTCGGGTATCCTCGGGGAACCCCGAATCATCCACGATTTCCGAGCAGGATCACATTACAGAGTCATTGCAGTATTACAACATTTATTCAAATATCAATACCAGAGTAAAAACAGCGGAAGTCTTACGATAACTTAGTTTACAAACCAGTTGTTTCAAACCTTACAAACTAAGTTCGATAATTATTACAAACCGTAGTAGTAGTGGAGTGGCATTATAATATAATATAAAACACACAATGAAACTGCCCTGCCCAAGGGCCACACATTTACTTCTCATTGTCATCACAAGGAACAACTGTCATGCAACACGATCCAAACAGATCTGCTAATGAGGCTCAGCTGCAACAAGGGTCAACGAACCCTGAGTACAAAAGTACTCAACAAGACTTAACCGAAATAATAACGAATAAACTTAGGAATGCAGGCTCAGGGATTCAAGATATGGCTTTAGCAATAATCAAAGTTCTTTTGCGTAAAAGCTTTTTAACAAAAATCTTTATATCGAAAACTTCATAAAATCATATATAAAGCTAACACGATCTGTGTTGAGATCATGAAACTTCATATCCAACACTTTCTCAACCAGCCTCAAGTTCTAGTTATTAATCTACGATGATGAATAGTGAGTTGAGTCTCCATAACCGAGGAGCAACGACGATTCGAACCGATTAAGAACCCAGCTGGGAATTCCAAACCACACGACATATGCAGGTCCCTGACCTCCATATACCAACCTACCCTCGGATCCTCTAAAACAAGAATGGGTCCACGCCACCCGAGAATATAGTACTCCACCAATCCAGCCCATTGCCATGTGGGTACACGCTATTCCCGCCATCTCTCCACTCCTAATGCGCGAGTAGCCATTCTCATAATAGAATAGCCGAGTAAAGGCTTACCAGAGTATGTGGTTAGTACTACAAATTCTCACCTCATGCAATTAAACAACAGACGTGCCTTAATCGACACATGCGGAAAGAACCCGCTCACAAGACCTCCATGTCTTGTGGCTCACACACACTGAGTCTGCCCGGTCTAGATTTATTAATCCACATTCCCATATCACATGGTAGCATAAGTTAACCAAAATTCTATTTAAAGTTCGCAGGTGACAGGTAATCACCCGACTTTCATCGTTCTAAGCATAGCTAAGCAAAACTAGGCATATACGAATTTAAAACTGGTAATATGGTAAATATGGAACAACAAGGTTGGTAATGCATCAATTTGTTTTTCACTTGGCTCCTAATCACTTAATGCAGTAAAGAGAAGCAAAAGCGAAATCAATTTGTAAAATACAAGGTAGGGTTGTATGCATCCGGGGCTTGCCTTCGTTGACGGAAAAGTCCGGTTCCTGCGACATTTCACAAGTATTCGATCCGACCTCAACAGACGGATTAACCTCCTCCACAACTTGATTAACTACCACGTGTTCACCTTCGTTCACTACACGTAATAACAATGCCATGTTTAACATGATGCGGAACACGAAACATGATGCTCGACAATGGATGTAAAAATTAACAATTTGAATACAACTTTCCTTCGCGGTACAGTTGCAAGTCAAACAAACTAAATCTTTTTCGTATTACTTACATCAATTGCCAAGGATCATTATCAACAAATGACCCAAGGTCATCACTCAATCCAAAATTTCAAACAAAACCTAAATCATTAAAGGTTACTATTTGCTTTTATGAATTAATTATTTAATTCAAAATTATGAAATAAATCAACTTATTCTAATTGAGCTCAAAATTTTAGTAAATGTTCATTACATGATAAGTAAGTGGCAAAACAAATTTCATAATTTTTGGACAATTAAATAAGCCTAGAAAAATCATGGAAATTCATTTATTAATTAATTGAGCAATTTTCATCACATTCAAAAAGTACTGAAAAACATTATTTCATATTTTTCTTAAATACTATACATCACAGAGAAGTCACACAAAAATTTTCATAATTTTTGGAGCTCTAAATAAATATACACAAAAATAACAAAAATAGACACTATTCATTCAAATTTGAAAATAGAAAAATTCCATTTGAACGTTGAGTCACTGACAACCCGACCCCACCTATCATCCCTAACCTCGCGCGCTGACCACAGCAACGACGGCGCTAACCGGTGATATCTCGTCGACGGCAAGACCAACGGCGACGACCAAAGCACCAAAACACTCCCCTCGACTAGGCGCATCATTCTAGGGCACAAGCTGGACTAGCTACGGACTGGACCGAGCACTACGTCGGCCATGGCGGCCACGACGGCGCGGCTACGCTATGCTAGCGATGTGAGACTTGTAAAGCTTAAACAGATGGCCCAGGAAGCATCAGCAGCTCACCCCAAACGCGACTAAGTAGAGCACAAGGCCGGAGGAGCAACAGAGAGGTGGGTCGACGTTCCGAGCAAGCACGGCGGAGTAGATCGTCGTCGGTGGCGATGTTCCAAGAGCTGTGGTGGTCAAAATGAGAAATCAATGGGTCATGGAGTACCACAGCATCGTGGCAAAGCTGAAACAAACAAGACTCAGCAGGGGCAGAGGCTCACCGTAACACACTAGCCACGGCGAGGCACGCTCGACGGAGATGCTACCGGCCACGGGGAAGAAAGACGACGCACGGCGAAATTTGGTGAAGTCAGACGACTACGACCGGTTGGATGGGTGCGCAAGGAAGAGGCAAAGCTATTGAGCACTTTGCTGTGATGACACAGGCGCTGGTTCGACGGCGAGGGCACAACGGAGCTACGGCAATGGCGCCAGGAAAACAGAGGAAGGGAAACAGCGAAGAACGGCGACGGCTTAGGCCTTAAGGAGTGGCCAGAAGCGCAAGGAAGCCACGCAGGAGCCTTTCCCACGCCAGCGCGAAGCCGAGGACGTCCACGCGTGCGTCTGGAAGCGAACCGAAGGTCGCCGGCGGTGTAGCTACGGCGGTGAACACTGTTCATAGTATTTACAAGTTTGCCATTCGCCAAAATTCACAAATTACTCTCAAATTTTCATAACAACTCAAAAATCTCCAGAAACAAAAGTTGTTCAAAATCAAAAGTTCTACAACTTTTCTTTTATAACCAACCCCTAATTCGGTCTATATTTTGAAATGATCTTTTGAATTCAAATAGGGGACATTTAAGGAATTTCGCCTTTTCAAATAACTTCAAATTTTACTAAACAACTTGAAAAACTCCAAAAACAAACTTTGTATAACTTGTCAAGCTCTACACTTTTGCTTTTGGGCTCAACCCCAAAATATGCTTAGATTTTGAAATGGATTTTCAGGGTAGGGTTTAAATATTGAAAATCAGGGTTTTCGGAATTTCAAATCAATACGAAGGTTTCAAACTTGATTCAAACAATACCAAGCAATACTTATAACATAAATGTAAACTTGTTTTAGTGAATGCATAACAAAGTTTGCAATATGACCAATGCCTTGCAATGCATATGATGATATGTCTAATTTTTAGTATTTAAACACCCAAGGTGTTACACTTGAGGGCCAAGAGCAAAAGAGCCAAATGATTTGTCAGCCGAAGTCTACAAGAATCTTGTGATGGATGAGTTAGAAGACTTGAGTTGCCTTAGGCTACGTGCTCTTGAAAAACATTGAAGCCCATAAACTAAGGATTGCAAAATATTACACTTAAAAGGTCAAGAATGAGCAATTTTCTGAAAGATATTTGGCCTGTAGAGTAAAATTGCTGATCGGGTCAAAGGATAGCAAGTTCGGCAAATGGTCACCTAGTGGGGTAGGACCTTATCAGATCAAGTGTTGTGCGCCTGGTAATACTTATATTTTGGAAACACTTGACAAATGGGGAATATTTAAAGAAATATTACCCTAATGTTTGGATTAATACTTGACAGCCAATTTGCTTGGTTGTCGGCTCTAACAGCCGATACCAGAAGGGTATCGCCTCTAGTGCAAAAATAAACCCAAAGAGGTAAAAGCTGGTACAATGTGTATCACCCATAGGAGCAAAGCAAACACGGACAAAGTGATGCATATAGTATGAAGTACGAAATAAAAGAAAAATCACTCAAGACAGAGAAATTGTTTGCTAATATCACCTATTACAAACTACAGGCTGGAAAACACTTTGGCTACTATATCATCGGCCTAGGAGATAAAGGCTACGGAGTTAGTAGCACTAAAGAAATCCTCAATCAGGCATTCATAATCCCCAGGGTGCGCCGCAACTGGAAAACCATGGGGGAGGAACCGAAGTTTGTGGCCAGAATGGGCTTGCGCAGAAGCCAACGCCATGGCGGCACCATGGCGAACGCCATGTAGAGCGACCTCCCTGACATGGTTCTGGATGTCGTGCAGGCAAACCACTGGGATGGCGCCTCTAGCGTTGACAAATCCCACTACGTGCTCTACAACCAATCGGAGGCTCTCTAGTTGGGCAGACAAATCTAAAAAGATTCAAAGGGGAGATGATTAGAATCTTGAGGATGAAATTGAAAGGAAGCAAAGGTTATGATAGATATCTCACCCATGATTCTGGCCTCAGCCTTGGCCAACCTATCCTCCACTGAATCAGCCTCGGGAGGTGATCGACATCGAACCATGGCCAGAGCTGATTCTGCAAGGGAGAGACATTCAGCGAGACCCTGGTCATGCCGATCAATGGAGGCAAGAAGATCATCATTGTCAATTTGCCTCCTTTGATAACAAGGGAGCTGGCGATGAGCTGTTAACGAAGAGGACCCTAAATGCCAAACGGAGTCGGCCCTATCCCCTGAGGCAGTGGGGGCATTGCGAGTTGTACCCTCCTAACGATGAAGGCGCTGACGCGATGATGCAGGTCCGTTAAGGGCCTCCACAGCAAACCTCTTGCTGTTCTCCATGATCTCAAACCTATGGAAAAGCAGGTACTATACTAAGGACGTGGAAGGTTTGAGATGAAGTGAGTTGTTTTTCGATCCCCATCCGTAGCCCATATATATAGCCCGGGAAGGCGAGGAGATAGATTTCACTAGGGGTGTGAAATTGAAATCAGATATGAAAACGGATCGACGCTCTAGAAATTTAGGGGACACATAACGAGGAGATAATAGATTCGGACTTATTGCTTCTCTAAGTTACAGAATATCATGGGATGGATACAAAAGATTTACATTGACCAGCAATCAGCCCACCAAGGTTTCTTTGGATTGAAGGGAGTTTGAATCCCCATAGGGTCGAAAGTTATCATAAAACGAGTCACATTGACCCGTTAATAAAATTATGACAGAGAAAGGGAAAAGCCGTCTGCCCAATGGACGCCCAGCTGATTTCTCGGTGACTGGGAAACCGCTGGAAAGAAGCTTGTGGCTTTTTCGATGGTCATTTGATTGAGCAAACAAGGGGAAGGTGTCCACACATTTTAGCCCTTGCAAACACTAGAACAGCTCTGCGAGCATGGAGAGAAGACCCAAGCGATATCACAAGGATTCTTCTAACCGTAGTAGCTAATTCTCTTGCTCGGCAAGGTGCTAAGATGAGCAACACAATTGCCCTATGCACATGAATTCTTCTAACCGCTCAAGATCTTCATAGCAAAAATATAGACCATGGAGGGTACGGTGGAGTCAGAAGCACTCGAGGGGCATATGGAAGAGAAACATAGCTGGATTTTTGAATTACTCTCGCTAGGGTTAGATAGACATTTTATAGCCGGCCTGGAAGGATAAATCCAAGTGCCCATGAAGCAATGATGCTCTCATAAAAGTTTTAAGGCATGGGCTTGTGAGCTGACATAGATGGCGACAAACAGTAGACTCCAGATCAAGATTCTCTACCCATGACTATGGACCAATCGGGGATACAAACGTGATAATTTTGGAATAAAATTACTTTTATCCCAAAATTGGGGGGCATGTGTTTACACCAAAATTTGGAAGAAGAGTCGCAGGGACTTAAAAGCTCCCAAGATCATGTCATCAAGGAATCAATCGCGTGCAGGTCGGTATTAGCTGATTCGAATGCAAAACTAGAATCGACTTTCTTCAGATAGCTCCAGCAGATAACGACAAAGGCTACGATCGGCGCCGGGACAAGACATGTTGGACTCTACAAAAAGGGAAAGATGAGAGTCTAAGTTATCTTAAATTAGGAATGTTTTCTCTAGGGTCAAAGATTATGATGAGTCGTGCTTAGATAGGAGTCATGCGCAGGTCCCGGGTATAAATATCAAAGCCTGGCTTTTGTAAAAAACACCCAATCAATCAAATACAAGTTACTTACTTTTTTCGGCTCCAGCCACCCCTTAGGAGTAGGAGTAGAGTAGATCTCGGTGAGTTCTTCAGCAAGTATGGCTGCATCGATTCGGTCGACCTCCACTGCTTGTCTATAAGTACCGTCATGGCTTATACTTCTGTTCATACGGCTGCATCGATCTGGTCGACCTTCACTACGACTCTGGTATAAGCTAGTTATCAACTCTTGTCTCGTTCAAGTATGATTGCATCGATCCGGTCGACCTCCACAGCTCAAACTAGATTAAGGTCAAGTTATCGGCTCTATCTAAGGGTGGCGTTTCTTCGGATAGATTCATTAAGTTACCGATATTGCTTATTGCTTCCATTGTTTATTTAATTACAGCAATATCACTTCGCCCGATTGGGATTGATCTAAATCAGCCTTATATCCTTTTTAACCCATCGTTTGTTAATCCAAATTTGATCTAATCTGCATCTTAAATGATGAGTTATGTTTTATCGGCTGTTTTATGTCAATCTTGATCACGCATAGTGTGCGGTTAAGGCATGTTTGGTCTTGAGTAGATCTATTGGCTAACGAAAACTGTTCCATAGCCCGTTGTCATGGCCTATGTGATTCTGCCTCACACTCCACTGTTAGCACCATAGAGTGGGGATCGTTATTTGGTAGATTTATTCCTGATAGGACATGATCTTAACTATGTGCTATGCCTGAATCGACTGTTTTAGCCG
Organism: Miscanthus floridulus; assembly: GCF_019320115.1. Lineage (NCBI taxonomy): Eukaryota > Viridiplantae > Streptophyta > Magnoliopsida > Poales > Poaceae > Miscanthus > Miscanthus floridulus. The sequence continues at coordinate 111,393,379 of NC_089584.1, forward strand.
ATATCGAGCGCTTTCATGAATAGTTGATATCATGAGATCGTTAAAGTAGGGATAGGTTGAAAGATGTGTTAGCCCCATAATCTTATTATTGTATTATGGCCTGTATGATTCTGCCTCATGCTCCACTGATATTAGTAATAAGTTAGGGTCGTCGAGTCTATTGTTGTTTCTATGGCCTGCATAATTCTGCCTCATGTCCCACTAGTCATAGCGATAGATGAGATCTAATATGTTTATTAGATTTATCTTTATTAAATGGTTGAATGATGATGAGCTATTTCTTTTATAAAAGGGGGTTTGGTTACTCGCAGTCATTAGCTTAGCATAGTTTAATCATTGTTGACATCTTTTTGCCATTGACAGATATTTGTCCAAATAATGATATTCATTCTAAATGATAACCAATTCTTCTTACACAACCCCATGAGCTTTAACTGATTTATTCTTATGAATATGCTGAAATTGACTATTTAGTCGATCTCCTTTCATATCGGCTCTCAGAGCCGCACATTCGGGACTGTCTGGCAACACCGGCACGTTCTGCCCTAAATTGCTGATAAACTTTCCCTCCTTGTCAATTGCAGGGTCAAATTGACTAGCACGTCTCGGGAGAAGCACATAGGATCAACCATCCCTGTGCTGAAGCTAGGCAGATCTCCAGCTCCATCGAGTGGATCCTTCCGGCTTGCTCGTGTGCCCTCGGCATGGGACGAAATTTCCATGTCAATAGTGGCGTTACCGCACGCCGAACCCCAGTGTTCCCTAATGCAACGCTTATAGCCTACGAGCCAAACCCTACCAACGACTAGCCTCGGTGCGCAACGAGTAAGCGCTGACCAATTTATGCTCAGTGTGCATTGACTCAATGCCTAGCTGCGAACCCTAACAAACGAGGTGACTGGGCCCTACCCACAGCAATGACTAGCCTCGACGTGCGTCGACTCAACACCTAGCTATGAACCCTAATAAATGACTAGGCCCTACCCTCAACATGGAAGAGCTAAGCGCTGTCCTTTTTATGGTCGGCGTGTGCCGACTCAATGCCAAGCCACCGACCATTTTTTTCATCCAATTTGATATTGCTATTGAGAATGTAAGGCTTTGCTTACTTAGCAAAAATAGTAGGTACATGGTGTTCCACTGGGACAGGGATTTTTGGGATTGTTTAAGCAATTCTTGTAATCGTAGACCCCTTGCTAATTGATTCTGATTTGTTTCATGCAGACTAGAGGCTACAACTGTGTCTAGTCATTTCATCTATAATGCCTATTGTTCATACAATACATGGTACAACTGAAAAGCCTACACCATATGTGCTTTCATTTCATCTGAAAATGCCGGTATGAGTAGACCTAAAAAGCATGGTACAATGCATAGTTGATGTGACAACACACTGCACAAGCTACACTTCTTGCATTTAATAACTAAGAAAAGCAAACAATTCATACTCGTTTAAATATCTCAAAAGCCAAATGTGCTGAAAAGCCCTCCAAAGTTTGGTAAATGGATACAGTGTTCCATACATGGGATCAAATAAAACACAATACAACGCAATGAAAGGTCTAGTACATTAACAGCATGGAACTACCAAATCTAAAGCATGGAACTACCACACAGCGCAATCAGAAATCCTCAGTCAGAAACATACTGAGTAAGCAACTCGTCGTCTGAGTACCATTCCTCTACCACAACCTTGATGATGTGGCCAGGTTCACCTGTATTGCCCTTATCTGCCTGTCGATTGCAGTAAGTAGCCTATGTTTCATCTGCGGCCTGAGACAATAACGTGTTCTCCTCAGCCTCCTTCATGTGGCTAGGTTCACATGCATTGCCCTTATCTGCCTCACGCCTGTAGTAAGTGTCCTCCGCTTCATCTACGGCCTCTGTGGCCAGAGAGATGAATGCATCCTCCTCCGCCTGCAAGCCCTAATCTACTAGAGCAATGAGCTCACTTAGTCTGCCAGCGTCATCCTCATCCTCCTCCACCTATAAGCCCGCCTCCACTAGAGCGATGAGATCACTCAACCTGGTAGTGTTGTCCTCATCCTCGTCCCCATCATCGGCAATGACAATCAGAGATAGAACAGTGCGACCAGCTCACGTTCTGTGCTTATGTAACTTCTTCTCCTAAAACCTTGCATGGGCCACTTCTGCGGCATGGTCCACGCTGCATCCAATCCCTTCATGTATAAAATGCAACCAGTTAGCAATGTGATTATATTACATTTAAAAGCAGGTAACGAAAATAACAAGGCTTTCAAACACTCACTGGCACATAATGTAACAATATGGTCGTTCAAGACTAGCATATATACTCTTGTCTCCTCCCTTGCCTCCTTCCTTGCCCTCTCCTCCTCTAACGCCTTCCATCTCTCCAACCCCCATTTGTTAAGCCTAACACCGATCGGGTTACGAAAAGCGCGTTGTCTAGCAAACTCATGCATGTCCTTCTTCCGCTGTTTAACAAAAAGGTCAGCGTACTGCGGTCCATATCCCCTCTTTCGTGCAATTACTTGCCTCTCCTTCAATTCATCCAAGAACTTAGCTTGACCATCAAAAGATTCCCACTTGCATTTCCTAGTGCTTTGTTCAAATGAAAAATTAGATCATAAGTCTTTGCAAAAGATAAAAAATATGATTTCATGTTTTCCACAACAATAACCAACCTCATCATAGTCAACCATATGGCTGCACCAATGGCCTATTCCAAGCTTCAAAGGGACTAGGCTGTAGTTGGCTTTAACACCACATTCGTACATGACAGGAGGTGCTTTGAAAATTACCCTTTTTCTTCTTTTCCTTTGCCTTTGGCGGCTCCGACCATTGATTCTTAGGACCGTAGAGCCACTCCTTGAAACAACACTTCACAAATCCAAAGTGCTAAAAGCAAAAGATTAGTACATGCACATATAGAGATAAACATTTAAACAGATACACTTTCCACTTACTTTATGCTTGTTGGGACATACGAACTCCAACATATTCTCAGAGTTTATCATAGCTCGATCTCTGCATTCGCACAGAGGAGGTTCCTCGAGTCATCTAACTATGGCTAGGTGTTTCTCCTTAGCCATCATTGGTGGGGGGTTAGGCGGAGGTGGAATCCACCGCTCGAAGTGCTCATGTGGATGTCTCCCTCTCCACCAATCATCGAAAAGAAGGTACCTTGGGTCAAACTTGTCTAGACTATCGATCCACTGAAAGAAAAAGCACCTCTCATGGTCCTACAAAATAAGATTCCAACAAAATATTAGTAAACTACTAACAGAAATGAAGAAAAAAGTTAAGGAACCAATTACCACATTAAAACGACTGCATGTGTAGAAGCAACGTGCAGCTGTGTCTGGATGTCTTGATTGAAACACGTGGGCCGTGAAACCACAGTCACAGTTACGAACAAGGAGGTCAAGAGGGACAGGGGCATCTTTCCTAGACACGTCGAGATATAATTCTCTAGGGCAACCTCATTTTCGCCACAGCTGCTCCCGATACATGTCTTGCATTTAACAAAAATGTTGTAATTAAACACCAATCAAAGGATGGTGATTAAATTAAACAAAAAATAAATACTTGTAGAGGACCATGACGCCTAAGAGGAGGGGTGAATTAGGCAACTTAAAAATCTAACTCTAAATTATGGCCTCTTTTTGTAACCCTAGCAAAACCTATGTAAAAGATAAACTATCTAAATGTGCGCCTATGATTTTGCTAGTATGTTGCTATCTCTACCATAAAAGGAGTAATACAATCAATGTAAATGCGGGAGCTAAAGAGCAAGGTAGAGATATGCAAACTCCCGTCAATGACTCTGGTATTTTTACCGAGGTATCGAGAAGCACGCAAGCTTCCCCCCTAGTCCTCGTTGGAGCCCCTTGCAAGGAATCCCTCGCAAGGGCCAAGCTCCCGGTCAGGTAACTCCGTGGATAGCCTCGGGCCTTTTCCATGCGCAAGTGGGTCTTCGGCGTGCCTTCCGGCAAGCCCCTCCTAGATGCTCCCCGCCGTCTTCACTATCAAGCTTCTGGCTAAAATGCCGCGGGCCTTGTTCCCTCTGGTACACGGTGGCGGCCATATCACAACCGCGGTTGGTGTGATCTCACAAGACTACAAGCCCCTCCGATGTACAACAATGGTGCGCGCAAGCACCGAGTGGTAAGAGGTATGTAAACCTCACTAAACACTAGGCCTAAACCTAGAGCAAGCGCAAAAGCAGTGGTCTAATCAACCTAAGCACTTCGCAAAACACCTACGCTAATCATCTAATGAAACACAAATCACTATGCAAGTGAAGATCACTAAAATGGTGTATCAACACCCTTGATATGTTTCCTCAGCTCCACTCATCTCATTTGGCCGGTTAGGGGTTGTATTTATAAGCCCCACTGAGAAAGTAGCCGTTGGGGATGAAATCCCGCTTTTTTGCTACTGACCAGACGCTGATCACATCCTAACTGGATGGATTCGGTCGTTTCGATCGTTAGAGCTGCGATCAACTGATCGGACGCTCCTAGCGTCTAGTCACTTGCCACCGGACGTGTCCGGTCGCAAATTCACCGCTCTGGAACCTTTCTGTATTCGATCGGATGCTGTAGTTCTACGTCCGGTCGATTTGCCGCCAGTGTCTGGTTGCTGCTGCTAACGCCTGATGTTGCTGAGCCTCTTGATCGGAGCGTCCGGTCACTTTTCTCCAACATCTGGTCCATCATCCGGTCACCTCTGTAAGCTCGTTTCTTTGCGATCTTGCATACAGCTTGGTTCCTATCTTCGTGCTTGGACTTTGCTTGATATCTTGGGTCTTCTCTTGTGCTCCTAGGGTCTTGCTTATGGTGTTGATCATTGGATCATCACGTCACCTTCGTTCAAGTCACGTCTTGCACCCTACTGAACTATAAAACAATCACTTACAAATTTATTAGTCCAATTTGGTTGTGTTGGTCATCAAACACCAAAATCCAAAATAAATGAGCCTAGGATCCATTTTTCTTACAATACTAAATCAAACTAAAGGTGAGCCACTTGCATTACAAATAACCCTAATGCAACCAGTAAACAACTAACCCTAATCCACCAATGAACAACTAACTCAGCAAAGGAAACAAAGTTAGTATACCACAATAAACATACATTTGAGGCCTACAATGAATTAAGACATAGTTTTCGCAAATGACATCAACCAAGCAATCAAAGCCTACTATCCAAAAGAAAAACAACAAATGGAACTGAATCTAACCAGATAAAATGAAATAGGGGAAGGAGGAGCACCTTGGGGAAGCATCCAAAATGTGGATCTGGCCACCCTAGACCTTCATTTAGGGTTTAGGGTTCATGGGAAGAGAGGGAGAGACAAAAGAATGCACCAAAGAAAGGAGAGAATGGAGGAGGGAGGAAGAAGGGGGCCGCGGCACGGCCTTATGTCGCTAGACCTCGGTGTTGAGTCGCGTCGTGTCGAGGTATGAGGATAGGTGTTAACTAAGCCCACGCCGACCTCTTCGGGACCTAGTGCCACGGTAAATTTACGACCGCAGTCAGCGGTGACGTGGCAGTACCTCGGCGTTAACTGACAGTGCGCCGAGCCACCGTCCACGCGCGTCAGGTTCTAACACGTCGAGCGTTTGGTCTATTTTCAGAAAATGTTTTGCCAAGGGGTCATTTGTAAAAAATGTTTTAAAAAAGGACCGAAATACAAAAATTTCACGCTGACCGCAACACGCCACAACTCACCTACCGCGGCTTTGGCATGCTTTAGACTGTCTCCAACAAGGAACTCATATGGGCATCTAAACCCAAAATGGGTAACAAGAGATATAAAATCAGTCTCCAACAGAGTACCTATACGAGAGACCTATTTTGGGTTGTCTGAGAGGCACAACCCAAATATGGACATCATCTCTTTTGGAAACCCATTTGCAGAAAGAATTCTCTTTTGGGTCTTGTTGTTAGAGTGTATTGAACCTTTTGTTTGTAGTGCTATCAAAAAACGAATGAGTCTAGTATTTTGGATGTTATTGTTGAAGATAGTCTAGTGTCACGACCCATTACGCTGGACTCTGGTCTTATCAGGCCATGTAGACTCGGATGTCACTTTGAAATATAAAGTACATATAAAGTAGTCTCACAGATTGTCAGTGTGTCTTGCAGAAACTACGAACGCCTCATCTAACAAAATGCTAGAGAAACCATGTGGCGACACATTATGGCAAAAAAACACATGCTTTCTGAGGACCATCGCCATCCACCAGTGACGTGGATGTTGTGGGACCAACTAAAAAATTGATGCCACTGACGCTGAGAAATAACGGTCTTCATTTGTCGTAGGTAGTCTGTTCGGTTGGCTGGTTCATATTGTTGTTGATTTATGAAGAAGTATTGTTGGTTGATTTGTGTGAGAGAAAAATACTATTTCGACTGAAAATTTACGATGACTCTGCTACTATTAGGGATTTTTTTTTTAATTTTAACACTTTTTGTAAACTAATTTTAAATCTAACATGGTTATGTTTTTTTTAAACCGACACTTTTGGCCACGTCTATTGTCCTGGTGCGGCCAAATGCCTGTGCTGCGCCATGCATGGTGGCGCGGCAGCGGGCTGACATGGCGGCGACCGGAATCGCTGACCGGTGACATGGCAGCCGTGCCCTGATCCGTGGCGCGGCAGAGCCGAATAAAACCCCCGCCGCGTCCCGCGTTCGCTAGTGGTCGAGCAGCCGCCGCACCCGTGTCTAGCCGCGCCAGCCCACCGCCGAGCACGGCGGGCGCCGCGGCCTTGTCCGCCCTCGCCAGCCAGTCCACCCACGCCGCACCAGCTGTACCTCCTTCTTGAGGTGGAGTACGACGACCCTCTTCTTCCACCGGACGACGAGGTTTCCAAGAGGCATAAACCAATGAAAATGTTGTGGCAACTTGTCGTCCATTTATTTACTTCATGTTCGTTTCAACTTGCGCACGGTCGCGGCAGCACTTGTACACCACCGACAACTCAATTAAAGTTGGATGTTGCCTGTCCGCGTCACTCCCGCGCCATGGTCTATGGCGCGTCACTGACATGTCGTGGACTCTGGCGCGGCAGAACCTGGGCTATGGCGTGGCCGAACCAGTGGGCTAAGGCGCTGTATTCGAGATAATTTCACCCGATTACGTTCGTTTTAGAATTTTTGAACGCATGATACAAACAGATGTGATCACTTAAGATCGATCATAGATAATCCGAGTACATGATACATGAGTACAATACATCAATAGTTCAAATGGAATATAAGACAACACAATGGAATTTCTACTACATAGCTACATTGATCATTAATAAAACATGGAACTAATAGACGGCGCAATAAAAAATTCTCAGTCAGAAACATACTGAGTAAGCAACTCGTCGTCCGAGTACCAATCCTCAACCACAACCCTGTTGCTGTGGCTAGGCTCACCTGCATTGCCCTGATCTGCCTTTTCGCTTGTAGTAAGCGGTCTCCGTTTCATCTGCGGCCTTTGCAGCCTGAGTGAAGAACACATCGTCATCCTCCTCCGCCTGCAAGCCCGCCTCTGTTAGAGCGATGAGCTCGCTCAGTCTGCTAGTGTCGTTCTCAGCCTCCTCCGCCTGTAAGCCCGCCTCTGCTAGAGCGATGAGCTCGCTTAGTCTACCAGTGTTGTCTTCAACCTCATCTGCCTGCAAGCCCGCCTCTGCTAGAGCGATGAGCTCGCTAAGTCTGGCAGTGTCGTCCTCATCCTCGTCCCCCTCGTCAGACAACACAATCAGTGATTCAACGATGTAACCAGCTCGCTTTCTATGCTCATCTAACTTCTTTTCCTCATACCCTGCACGAGCCACCTCTGCAACATGGCCCTCGCTGCATCTAATCCCTTCATGTATAAAATGCAATAAGTTAGCAACGCGACTATATTATATTTAAAATCAGGCAACGAAAAAAGGCTTCAAGCACTCACTGACACATAATGAAACAACATGCTCGTTCAAGACCTGCATCTGTACTCTTGTCTCCTTCCTTGCCTCCTTTCTTGCCCTCTCCTCCTCTAATGTCATCCATCTCTCCAATCCCCATTTGACAAGCCCAACATCGATCGGGTTACAAATACCGCGCTGTCTAGCAAACTCACGCATCTTGTCTTTGTGATGTTTAACGAAAAGGTTGACGTAGTCAGGTCCATATCCCCTCTTTCGTGCAATTACTTGCTTCCCCTTCAGTTCATCCAAGAACTTAGCTTGACCATCATAATATTCCCACCTACATTTCCTAGTGCTCTATTCAAACGATAAATTATATCATATATGTCTTAGCAAAAGAAACAAAATACGATTTCATGGTTACCACAAAAATAACCAACCTCATCATAGTCAATCATATGGCCGCAATAATGACATATTCTAAGCTCCGTAGGGACTAGACCGTAGTTGGATTTAACACCACATTCGCACTTGACTGACGGTGCTTTGTAAATTAACCTTTCTTTCTTCTTTTGCTTTACTTTTGGAGGTTCTTCGGGCCATTTGTTCTTAGAATCATACAACCACTCCTTGAAACGACACTTCACCATTGAATACACCTAAATAACGTGACATTAGTACATAGCTCAACGTTTCAACACATACACTTTGCACTTACTTCATGCTTGTTTGGACACACAAACTCCAACATATTGTCAGGGTTTATCACGGCTCGGTCTTTGTAATGGCACAGAGGAGGTTCCTCGAGTCATCTAACTGCGGCTAAGTGCTTCTCCTTAGTCGTCATTGGAGAGGGGTTAGGGGGAGGTGGAACCCACCGCTCGAAGTGCTCTCGTGGATGTCGCCCTCTCCACCAAACGTTGAAAATGAGGTACATGGGGTCAAACTTGTCTGCACCGTTGATTCACTGAAAGAAAAAAACACCTCTCATGGGCCTACACAACAAAATTCCAACAAAATATTAGTAATCTAGTAATACAAATGAAAAAAACATACGGAAACAATTACTTACATTAAAATGACTACATGTGTAGAAGCAACGAGCCGCTGTGTCCAGATGTCTCGATTGAAACACGTCGACCGGACGACCATAGTCACAGTTAGGGACAGGTAGTTCAGGAGGGACGGGAGCATCTTTGCTAGACTCGTCGGGGTACAATTCTCTAGAACGACCCGTTTTCACCATAACTGCTCCCGAAACATGCCTTCCATGTAATAAAACGGTTCAAATTAAACATCAATCAAAACAACACAAATTAATGTAAAATATAATTATTTGCAATGCAACTAAAATAATATAACCGACAATTATAGCAACAAAAAAATACATGGTAAACATACTTCTAACTAAATAATTAACCTTAACATTAACAAAATCAAACTTCCTTCAAACTGTATACCATAGTTCCCAAATATAATTTTTCTCCTAACCTTAACTCACATTTATAATATCATATCTACCATTCAAACGAAAATAAAATGTGCGTCATTACCTTAAACGAGGATGAAGAGGGAGGGAGGCGGCCGGGGAATGGAATGGAAAGGAGGGAGGCGGCAATGGAGGGCCGGGCGGGGGGCGGGCTGCCGGCGTTCGTGGCGCGGCGGCCGGCGTGCTCGGCGGCGGGCTGGCGCGGGCGGACGCGGGCGTGGCGGCCAAGCGGCCTTGCTGCTCGGGCATCAGGACTGGCCGCGGGGGTTTTATTCGGCTCTGCCACGCCACGGATCTGGGCACGGCAGTGGCGCGGCAGAGCCCTACCACGTCACCGATCAACGATTCCGATCGTCGCCACGTCAGCCCGCTGCCGCGCCACCATGTATGGCGCGGCACAGACATTTGGCCACGTCAGGGCAATAGACACGGCTAAAAGTGTTAATTTAAAAAAATGATCATGTTAGATTTAAAATTAGTTTCCAAAAAGTGTTAAAATTAAAAAAAAAATTCTACTAGGGGGTTCAGGGACCATCTCTTCTCAGCTATCCTGTCGACTTCGGCTCCAACTCTTGGAGATCCGTCGACACAAGCCGCTCGTCGTCGTCCCCACTCCAGTCTGAAAAACCCGGGCCCTTGCTTAGCCGCGTGCCGGTCATGCTCAGCCAGGCCTGGGCGGCCACGTGAGCTCAGGCGACCGGCACCTACCCGGCGGCCGCGTGCTCACCCAGGCCGAACGCTCGCCAAGGTCGCCGCGCTCGACCAGAGTCCCAGACGTGGCCAGGGACACGCCGTTGAGCCTCCACGCCCGTGTTCGCCAAACGCTTCTCCCCCAACCGGTTCGGCGCCGAATTGGGCAGGTGCGATGTGCGGCTAGGAAAAGATAGCGGAGGGGGCAGGCCATCGTTGCTGTTAGCTTTCTTATAAGCTGTACTTTTTCAATTAATGAACAGTATTTTTCTATCACAATAAATCATCCAACAATACTTTCAGCCATGGCTTATCAGCCAAACGAACAGAACACATATCAGTGGTACAAGTGCAACTTAACAGAATTTGCAAAAAAAAAGTACAACTTAACAGATTTTAACAGGAATGGCAACCAAGAAAATGCAAACTTGGAATACTGGCAATCAAAGTAAGTTGAAAATTTAGATGGCACTTGAGAGGATCTGTATAAATTCCAACGACGATGAGAGAATTTACTCCGATTAAAAAGGGCACCCCGCCAAAGAAAGTGGCCCAGCATTCCATACAGGCTACAGCCATTGGCAGTACGCACGAGGTGCGAGTAAGCCACAACTCCACATGATATTCTGCATGTTTCTTGCCACAATTCCACACATGGTATATTTTCTATCCTGTCCCCAAAATGGGTACTTACCGATGTTCTGGCTTAATGCCAGGAGTTCGGATCTGGCAGTTTACAGCTATATAAACGCACTCAATCCAGCCTCCTAAGCAAGTACGCGATTTGAACCTCCTTGGTTAGCGGCATGATTCTGTAGCTGTACAGCTCGGCGACCAAGCTTGGCCTCATCTTGTACACCGGTGGGTTGCCGTTGTCCTCAGCACCGATGTTCACCTCTTGCCCGAAGATCTTGGCTTTGGCTTCCACCCTCTGTTCAATAGCACGCTCCACCGTTTCATATGTGAGAAGGTGCATGAGTTGTTCACGGTCCTGAATTTTGCAAAACGTGACAAGAAATAGACAGTTTTTTCAAATGAATCGAAATATCATTTTGTTTTGAAACTCTGAAATAAAACAAAGAAAAAGTTGAAATACTAGTACTAGAAATACTAGGGTTGAAACAAAAGCACAGACCTGGGCTATTATGGCTGGCATGTAAGCTTCAGGGGACTCCTGAAACTTGGCCTCTGCCACAAACATCCCATAGTGGATCCTTTTAGAGAGTGCCTGAAGTATGGAACAAGGAACACAGAATAAGGAAAGATTATAAAAATGCAAAATTGCACAAGTCACCAGCAAACATCAGCTCAGTACTACGAAAATGACATATCAAGAAATCACGGTGATAGGAAATTTTGCATGGATTGATGCAAAATTTGGCTTGGCTTTGTTTGCTAAAATATATTCTTTTAACTGAATGAAAACTGCAGCAGACAGAGCAAAGGAATTTTTATAACCTAGTTGACTGGAACAAAAGCAGATGTGCACCCAAAGAACTAAAGCTGAGTAGAGGATTTAACATGAATATCAGCTGTACCTGCAAGCAGGTCGTGTCACAAACAGCACTGGATCCAGCATTACCATCACTTCCTTCTTTCACCAATCTTGGAAGAAGTTCATCGAAATACATTTTCCAAATCTCTTTGTTGATATTTATAGAATCAGCAACGGCATGCAAAACCTATGCAAAGGACAAGAATGAAGTATGAATCCATCTAAAACTTACTAACATGGTCATAAGACCAGGACATCTCATTGGCATTATGAATCTTGCAACTGATGACAGTCCAAATGCAGCATAAACAGATGTTTCATGTTGCAGATGGATCAGGATGGCACTATGCCAGCACTTGTAGAATATGACAAGATTCATGCAGGTTAAACCATCCAATGATTAAATTGAAGCAAAGTGCTAAATCATCATCAGTGGATATCCTCTTGAAAAAAAATGCAAATAATGCTACTTTCACCTCTGATCTGATCCACCTACAGTTCAATAGGAGCTTTTGGATTTACTCAAAGTCAAAAGAGCATATGTTGTAATAAAAAACAAAAAATAACCCCATCGCTTAACGTAATACAATAAAGAGCTGTTGAGCTCATTCCATAATATATTGAAGAAAGTAGAGTACATATTAATAAACACGGAACTTTTTTGGTCACTTGTATCTAAGGTCTGTGGGCTGTGGCATTTGCAATAATGATAGTACATTCTACAAGTCACAGCACACTGTCACTACCTATATGTTGTTCACTAACTGAGCATTGCTCAATATATTAGCTAGCTGTACAAGCCTTTTAATTCAGATGCCAAACAACTGTATCCAGAAACACATTTATTTTATCTACCTCCATGAAGAAAATGGTACATTAGATTGCAAATGATGGTTTATATCTCTTACAGTGACAAAGAAACCAAAACAGTCATCAAGAGAAACATTTGACAACCAAGAACGTGCATTACCTTTGGGTACTGTATAGGTGGCAACCGGGGCTCAGGCAGATCCTCAGGAAAGAAAGGGTACTCATCTGGGCTATTGTATCTCCCAACCTATGTTAAAAACATTAGCATATGTTATTCTTTCACATGCCATGATCAATTGTTTTTGTAAAAAAAATGTCCAAATGGATTCACCTGTGCATGGAGCTTTTCAGTTTCTCTAACCATATATTCAACCAAAGATCCTTCAAAACCATCCATGTGGAAAGCTTTGCTATCATATGTATCAGCGTTGTAACAATACTGGGCTCTCTCCAAGAGGCCAAATATGATGCTGTCTTCTAGTCTAATCAAAACTTGTCTAATGCTATCCAATTCAAATATATCACTTCGATCAACCCTCTCTTCCCTAATAAAAGCGCACCATTAAGATAAAGAATGATCAGTTCCTTCAGTATAACTAATAGTGGATTTCGTAAAAAGAAAGAGTTAAGCATCACAAAGACAGTAAGCCTTTGTGCAAAAAGCAACAAGATTAATATATATATATATATATAGCCGTCCATGTCAGTTTCCTCCTTAAGAGCTAAGATTCCACTTACGTATCCGGAATAGTTTCATAAAAATCAAGGAGATTTCGTCACAAAGGAATTACAGCATCTGAGTCGTCAGAGGTGTGGAAATTTCCACGGTTTAGTTACAAACAATATACATAGTGACTAGAGGCTACAGCATACTTTGGGGATAAGTCATGACTTCCAAGGTCAAGTCTACCACCAAATAATTCAACCTCACATGGTATGGTATTAAGCAAAAGGAGTAGAATAATCAAACATCATGTCATTCGTTAACCCAATAATAAGCTCCGCGGGACAGTTCGACAGGAGGTCCCCAAATTCTAGAATTAGCACACCAGCCACAAATTGGATGCCATGAGCATCTCAAACAACATGGATGATCAGGTTCAGAAGGGCGAATCTCACAAAAGGAAACCACAACAACTACCCCAACTGGGAACCAACATCCAACTCCAAATAAGACCCGGAAAGTACCACACCACGACCAGGCCTACAAGCACAAGCACAAAATCATCCGGATCCAGCGCCACCCCCACATACCTTCCAGAAACCAAGCGCAACAACCGTTCATTGAATCAAACAATTTGTTATTAGTGAAGGAGGTTTCATACTTGGCCATGGGCGTCACGGAGTTGTTGGCCGCGCGCAGCCCCTTGGCCCTGGACGCTGCTGGTCCGAAGGCAACGCGGCTCGTACCCTGCGGCCCGCGGGCGAGACCTCCCCGGTGAGCAGCCGCGGGCGACGCCGCCGCGGCCTTGGTGCCCAGCTTGGAGGCCATCGCCACCTACCACCACCACCACGAGCACCTTAATTCGGGACGCTCGCAGGAAGTGGGGGAAAGAGCATGTTAGGCCACGAAATGCCGGGGGTTTTATTTGCAAAAGAAGGTGGACGTGGGGCGGAGGGAGGGAGTGGTAGGTGGGGAGGGGCCGATGACCGTGGCCCATGGGGACGCAACGTGACGAGAGACTCCAGTCTGCCAGTCGTGGCTAGACAGGCGACCAGGAGGATGGGGAAGAGGGACCGGAATCATGGATCCAGCCATCCAGGGGGCCAACCGGGCAACGGCGTGAAGAAGAAACGGCTCGAGGGTAGGTTGGCCTTTGTTGGGTGGTCAGACGCGCGGGCGTGCCGTCCTGGTTTTCGATGGAGGCGTGAAGCTGGATGCCTGGATGGCGTGGCCGAGGGTCCGATAGGGTGGCAGCGAGCGCTTCTGATTTGGTGGACCTTGGGCGGCGCTTGGCGCTGCCCCGTGCCGCCTGCCGGGCCGTGGTGGCTTGAGTGCGAGCATCCCCGCCTTCGGGTCAGGAGCGGTGGCATCGCCATTTTCACCTTTTTATTTACACGTGCGATAATTGACGAGGATGGACAGAGGCGGAGCCAAGATTCACCTACAGAGGGTTCCAACCTACAGAGCGATTGGATCTTACCGACCGCGTGATTCGTAAAATTAAGGTCATCGTTGAAACACATGTAGCCGAGTGACGCACAATGAAGACAAAATGCTAGCAGGTTCCAGCTCACAGAGTGTCGACAATCCTGTTTGGATTGGATCTTATCGACAACGTGGTTCGTAAAATTAAGGTAAACACGTGTAGCTGAGTCACGCACAGTGAAGACGAAATGCTAGCTCACAGTGTCACCAGTCCTGTTTGGATTGGATCTTACTGACCGCGTGGTTCGTAAAATTAAGGTCGTCGTTGAAACACGTGTAGCTGAGTTACGCACAGTGAAGACAAAATGTTGGCAAGTTATAGCTTACAGAGTGTCGATAATCCTGTTTAAATTGGATCTTACCGACTGTGTGATTCATAAAATTAAGGTCATCGTTGATACACGTGTAGCTGAGTCAGGTAAAATGAGGACAAAATATCGGCACAATAGATCCTTTGGTGTGATTGTTCGTTACTCTCGTGGCCAACATTTTGTACTGTACCACAATGAGATCTAGATGTCTGCTTAAAAACTATCCACTTTGATAAATCATCTTGAATCTCTTCGTCCTAGAAAAATGCTAAATGTCTAAACTGAAGATTAAAAAAAAAAGACATTACTCATAGATCAGCAGTTCACAATATATCTATTTTATTTAGACACTTAACATTAGAAAATCAAGAGATGTGTTTGAGAAAACACTATACAATTGATTGGCCCCCACCCTTGCCTCGGATGGTAACCACGCGCGTGGAAATCACCTAGGTGGTTTCTATATTAATAATTAATATATACATGCAGCTAACTATGGTATTATGGCACTCTCAACATAGAAACCAAATGGTTTGTATAGACATTAATTAATGTGCTAACTAAAAGAGATACTGATGTGACATTATAACTAGTGAAGAGAGAGAAGGAATGGGTTCTTATATAAGAAACTACGTCTACATGAAAGCCAATATAAGAAGACATATGATTGGTATGGTATAATCTACACCCTCCGTCCTCTAATATAAAGAGCCAAAGTTCAAATTTGTACCAAAATACAAGGTATTCTAGGTCCTTGACCCCTACTCTCCTCTGTCTTTTTTGATAGGAAATTTTGAGATTCCTTTTAAACTTAGCATCATCCAAAACAACCAGCATTAATTAAGAAAAATAACAGCTGAACTACTACCTCCATCCTAATTAGTGAGGACAAAGTGGTCTTTTGCCAAGCACCTTATTTTGTCTTAAAATCACTTAAATGAATCCCTATTATAGAACTAAAGGAGTAGAAGACATTTGATTGAATAAAAATTAATTTTGAAGAAACTATTCAGTGAAAAAATGTGATATCTATATGTAGTATCTACTTGACTTTGTAAGTATGAAAACTATTGAAAGGATCAAGATGCCCAAGAGGGGGGTGAATTGGGCTAATTCTAAATTTTCTTGCAATAATCAAATCCTACGAATAGCCCAATTAACCCCTTATGCCTAGAAAAGTGTTTCTATCAAATTAACGCACAAAAGACTTACAACCTATGTTCCAAACTTACTCTAGCATGGCAATTCTATGAATGTAAAGACAAGTATTGAATTGCTCAAAGTAAATACTTAAAGTAAATGCTCAAAGTAAATGGAGAGAGGAATGCAGCGATGTTTTGCCGAGGTATCGGAGAGTCGCCACTCCCCACTAGTCCTCGTTAGAGCACCCTCGCAAGGGTGTAGCTCCCCCTTGATCCGCGCAAGGATCAAGTGCTCTCTACGGGTTGATTCTTCGACACTCCGTCGCGGCGAATCACCCAAAGCCGCTCACAACTTGAGTTGGGTCACCCACAAGCTCCGGTGGGTGAGCACCAAGCTCCCAATCACCACCAAGCCGTCTAGGTGATGGCGATCACCAAGAGTAACAAGCACGAACTCTCACTTGACCACGCGAAGCCTAATGAGAAGATGGATGCACACTTTGCTACTCTTGATTCACTAATGAGGTTTTACTCTTGGATTCTCAAATCACAAACACCTCACTAGGACCTTGCTCTTCTTGGCACTCACAAACGTGTTTCTCAGCTGTTGGAATGAGCAAAAGTAACTCCACACACGAGTGGAGCTTCTATTTATAAGGCAGCCTGAAAAACGAACCGTTATGAGCTTCTGCGGGGTGACCGGACGCTCCGATCGTGTTGACCAGACGCTCCGGTCAGTTCAACCTGCGAACCAGTAGTAATGAGTTGACCGGACGCTAGTAAGGTCCGGTCAGCACTGACTGGATGCGTCCGGTCGCATAAAACCCTTATTGGAACCTTACTGGACTCGACCGGATGCTGGATACTCAGGGTCCGGTCAGTATTGACCGGACGCGTCCGGTCACACTTTCTCAAGTCTGGACACTTACTGGAGTCGACCGGACGCTGGCCCTCAGCGTCCGGTCACATTGACCTTCCAGCGTTCGGTCATACCAGACTTGTTCTCCTCGGTCAAATGAACTGACCGGACCCTGCAGCCAGCGTCCGGTCGCACCGGAGCCAGCATCCGGTCAGTATTTGACCCTCCATTCACTTCCAACTCTCGATCATTTGTGAATAAAGTTTGCTCCATGGGATCAAAGGGCTTCATAGGAGCTACCTAGAGCTAGTTTTAATAAGTGTGCACCACACCTAACTCACTAGACTCAACTAGGTCAAGCTACCCGTCCATACCCCCCTTAATAGTACGGCCAAAGGAAAAACAAAGTCCTAAACTACTCTAAGTGTCTCTCCAACTCCAATCGACACTTAGAACTAGTCATCCTTAACCTTGTCGTCCATCCTTTGAAAACCGAAACGATTTCCATTGTAGGGGCATGACAACTTTGATTGCCCGATTGATCTCCATTACCATGACCTAACTTAATTGCATCTGCAAAACACACGTTAGTCATAGTAATCTTGTATTGTCATTAATCATCGAAATCTAACTAGGGATCTAGATGCTTTCAATCTCCCTCTTTTTGGTGATTGATGACAATACCACCTCGAGTATGTGAAAGAGTGAGGTTTTTGACGGACTTGGTTCATATAAGCTTTTGTCGATAAGAACAAAATTGTTAGTCAAGCTTATATGACCCAAGCCAACACAATGTACTCAAAGGATGTGAGTTAAGCATGAGTACGATTAACAAAGCTCATTTGCATCGAAGTATAAACGCAGAAGCAAAGGCAAATGAGCATAACACAAGTGATATGACATTTAAATAATGCAAAGTAGAAGGCACACATGTCATATATCACAATCACATAGATAACACTATCACATAGATAGAATAATATGCGTGAAAGTAAACACACGAATGCAAAAGTAATAGTATATCACATAAATAAAACTCCAAATGTATATAATAAGCTAATACTATATAACTAGCTCCCCCTAAATGTCGCTCCCCCTGAGTCTACATACTCGAACCCTCTCCCCCTTTGGCGTCAAACACCAAAACCTAGGGGTCGGTCGGCGGGGCTGCAGCGGATGAGCCGGGCGCTGAAGAACGTGGGGCAAGCTGAAACTAGGCACCATCATCATCTGACCCTGAGCTCTAAACTAACTGACTCTCTATGGTAGGAAGTGTCACTGAAGTGGTCTGGGTCTGAGCTGGGGCTGGTGCTGCCTGTGAAGCTGCTAGTATGTCTATCGTAGGATCTAATGATGCGACAGACGAGGGGAGCCTCTGAGTAGTCACTGCGCCTAGAGCTGTTGTAGACGTACCGGCGGTATGCATATGAGGCGGAGTAGGCATGCCGGTCAGCTCGTTGAAAGATGCTCCAAGACTCCTGGAGACTGACGTGTCAGGCACGAATAGCGAGGAAGACTGCTCTGGTGTGAAGCCCGTCTGAAGTGGAGTGAACTACGGGGCTACCATGGGTGAGGCTAACCACTGGGATACCTATACAAGAGGTGAAGCAAACTGAGCTGGAGGCTATCCCTGACTCTAGAGCCCACTGGGTTGTACTACTAGAGTCATTGAAGTGGTGGCAGGCGGAGCAAGCTGGGGCGAAGACTATAGCTGTGGGGCCCCAAGAGCTGTCACTACGTGCTGCATGAAACCCATAAGCTGCTACTGCAAGAGTATCTACTGCTGATGCATCTGCTGCTGCTGCATGGCCTGCTGCTGCCTCTAAAACTCGTCCTGTCGAGCCTGAAACTAGGCAAAAGAAGCAGCTGTCTCCTGTGCCTGTCTATCCTGTGTCTGCTGCATCTGCTCAAGAATAGCAATGAGAGCGAGGTCTGTCTACGGAGCAGGTGGAGCAGAACTAGAGCTACCGACCTCTGCATCGTGTCTGCATGGAGGCATCTGAGGAATAGGCTGGTAGTCGTCGTCAGAGCTGTCACTATACTCGCTCACCTCCTGCTGTGCCTCTAGCTCCTCCTCCTCAGTGGCTGCAATCCCTCTAATAATCTCATCCTACTGAGCTACGGACTCTGGCACATCGGGACGACGGCTAGGCTGTCTGGGTGCCTGAGGAGTGCTGTGTCTGATCCTCTGTGACAAGTTGTAAGTTGGGAACTCTGTGGTGGTACCTGTATACTCATCCATCATACCTGGGGGCTTATCAAGCACTACTCTGTGGATGAGAAACGTGATCCAATGAGCATAGGGAAGCTGCCTATGACCCTTGAATCCCTCAGCTATTGTATCCTCCATCTCTGAAAGAAGGAGGTCCCAGATATCAAATACTGTCTACTGCATCAAGGCATTGAGAAGCTAAAGCTGTAAGCGAGTCAGGCCCTCCCTGTATCCCAACATGGGAAGCAGTGTCCTCCTGATAATGGCCTCTAGCACTCTCGCTGTAGGAGTCAAGTCACTAGGGTTCTTGCTCGACCCCTCACCAAAGGGCTCCTTAAAGCAATGTTGCACTAAATTTGTAGGGGGCACCAACCCTTCATGAGGACACCTGGGAGGCTCCTGCTGTCCATAACAAACCTCATGCATCTTGACAGGCTGATCCTGTAGCCTCAGTATCTCTCTAGCCCTGCCACTCATCACTCTATAGTCTTTGCCTCTGAAAGCAAAGTTAATAAATCTATGATGTGGATCGATGAAGAGTGAAGCATAAAACTGATGAACCCAAGATGGTACATATATTCCCGTCTATCCAATCAAATCTATCAACCCTGGCAAATATGATAAGTAAGGCCGAATGTGCTCTCTGGCTGCTGCCACAATAGACTCTATTTGACAGACTCTGAGATCTGAACACTGCCCCACTGTTGAGATAAGCATTATAGAAATCTTCCTGCAGTGGCGTGTAGAAACCCACAGCTGCTCTCTCATCCCTCCTTGGAGGAAACCAAACCTCAAACTCTACAAATCGCAGCTGCTGAACCTGTCTGGCCGTGGCGGCCCTCAAGTCGAGATGCACCATTGGAGGTGGACCCTATGGTCTAGGTGGTGGACGTGATCCCCTCCGCTGTGTCGATGGCCTCGGCGAGACTAGTACACGGGTCCATCCAGAGCGGCGAAGCTGGGGTGCCGGCTCTGTCCCCTCGGCCTCCTGGGTCTGCTATGCTTGCTCTCCCTCCTGAGTCTGCTGAACTGACTCCTGCTCTGCTGACTGACCCTCCTCAATGCAACCCGTCATCCTACAAACATGGCGGTCCCAGCTAGACTACCATGATGATGCTCAACCTCCTCAATCGTAGCTCTTACTGCTGGTGAAATCGGCTGATCTGCAATGACAACTCTGTTGCAGGCACCACCTCTCTCGGCACGCTCTGCGGCCTCTGCAACAGCTGCTGCTCTTGTTGTCTCTGTGTCGGGGTACTTGTGCTTCTTAGATGTCACCTATTTTGTTGACTTGCCCTTCGATCCTGCAGGCTGGCGAGGCAGGGGCCTCCGATCATCATCACTTGGGCCACCACCAACATTCTTGGTGTGAGCCATTTGAACTGACAAGATGATGAACTATCACTGACCAAGATTAACTGTCAAACTGCCGCTTTCGAGGCTTGGCCTCAATCCGTACTCACGAGCTTGGCCCCGAGTTATCTAACAACTGTCACACGAAACTCAGCGACACGACACGCTGCACGATAGAATAGATGGACATACAGATAAATACAATATATCTAATAGATGCGAAATCCTAATAGAGAAAGCAATGTAGATACGAACTTGAATTGAATGGCTTTCTACCTGACGAACGACGATCCGAGAAAAGATGAGATGTCACGCGGGGAACCTCGAAATCGGCTAGGGTTAGGTCAAAAGCCCTGAATGCAATGGGGAATCAGTGCACTGCAATTTGATCTAGGTCACAATTGAATAGATCAAGATTGAAAATGTCTTGCCTTACCAATCAAGGAGGTAGGGTAATGGTTGGATCAATGGCCTTGAGAGCCCCTCGGTCTTGACTCCGGCGTCGCAGACACGCAAGAGGCGGGTGGTGAGGCTCGGTAGAGGGTTCCTCAGCGGCGGCGTGGTGACCAGCGAGGCTGGCGCAAGGAGCAACGGCACGGGGGTTGTGGCGCCGTGGCAATCTTAGGCGTGGGAGATGCGAGCTCGGGATGGAGCTACGGTGGTGCGGCGAGGCTGGAGCATGGCACGGCGGGATGCGGTGGCGCTGGGGGCTATCTAGATTAGGTCAAGGAGAAAAGAGCCCGAAGGCGCGGTTAAATGAGGGTCCCGAATGCGATAGAGAAGGAAACGGAAAAGAGTCCTGAAATCGCGCGAGATCCACTGACTGGACGCTCTGGTGGTAGCGACCGGACGCTACCACCCAGCGTCTAGTCGATTCCAAAGAGGTCCAATTCCTTTGGAATCAGGACCGGATGTGTCCGGTGGTCCATGACCGGACGTAGGCAGGGTCCGGTCAGTACTGCCTTTTCTTCCTTCGATCGATCGGACGCTGAAGGTCCTCCTGACCGGACGCACAGACACAACGTCTGGTCACTCCTTCAGCAGCAGTTCACCTCCTGTGAACTGACCGGACGCTGGACAGCAGCGTTCGGTGCAGCGTTCAGTGCACTTTTTCCAGCAAATCTTCAAACTCCCATCGCGCTGCCTGTTCCCAATCAAGTCCCAACTTGAATAAGATCCAAATAAACACCAATTAGGACTGATGTGAGTGACCTCTCTCAAACCCTCATATTTTTTAAAATATTTTGCCTTAGGCTATAATTCTTTTTAAGAAAATAGGCAACAAGAGGGCAAATGGAACAAAACGACAAAACAATATTCATGCATATGCAATACTTGTAAGTAAATCTAGTTGCTTGTCAAGTTTGATCCAAGGTTAAGCTTCTTCACACGCTTTTCAACAGTTATCTTAACCATATTAGACAAGCCCTATATGCATTGCCACAATTTAAGCATGTTGTATATTACAATGAATGCAAGGGACAACACAAGCTCAATTTTTAGTGAAGTTACTAAAATCAAGTACATTGAGCTCATTCCGCAATATACAAAAAGTAGCCTCATCTAGCGGTTTAGTGAAGATATCCGCTAATTGATCTTTGGATCTTACACCTTCTAGTGATATATCATTTTTAGCCACATGATCTCTTAGAAAGTAATGGCGGATATCTATATGCTTGGTGCGAGAGTGTTGAACCGGATTATTTGCAAGTTTTACCGCACTTTCATTGTCGCACAAAAGAGGTACCTTTTCTAGAACTACACCATAGTCTAGCAATCATGTATAGTATTTGTGCACAACAAGCACCTGTGGCAATGTATTCTGCTTCAGCGGTGGACAAAGCCATACTATTTTGTTTCTTGGAGGACCAAGACACAAGTGATCTACCAAGCAAATGGCACCCTCTGGATGTGCTCTTTCTATCAACTTTGCATCCGGCGTAATCCAAATCGGAATAGCCAATTAATTCAAATAAAGCTCCTTTGGGATACCAAAGGCCAATGCTT
Organism: Miscanthus floridulus; assembly: GCF_019320115.1. NCBI lineage: Eukaryota > Viridiplantae > Streptophyta > Magnoliopsida > Poales > Poaceae > Miscanthus > Miscanthus floridulus. Next base: position 111,415,791 of record NC_089584.1, read on the forward strand.
GGTGTGTGCTTAAGATACCTAAGGATTCTTTTTACGGTAATTAAATGTGTTTCCTTAGGACTAGCTTGAAATCTAGCACACATACACACACTAAATATGATGTCGGGCCTAGATGCAGTTAAATATAACAAGCTACCAATCATATAATGGTAGAGAGTTTGATCAACCGGATTACCTCCCTCATCTAGGTCGAGATGTCCATTTGTAGGCATTGGTGTCTTAATTGGCTTACATTCATCCATCTTGAATCTCTTGAAAAGATCTTTAGTGTATTTCTCTTGACAGATGAAGATGCCTTCTTTCATTTGCTTGACTTGAAAACCAAGAAAGAATGTAAGCTCACCAATCATGGACATCCCGAACTCTTTTGACATCAATTCACCAAATTCTTTGCATGAGTCTTCATTTGATGATCCAAAGATGATATCATCAGCATACACTTGACAAATGAAGATATGTCCATCAAGCTTCTTGGTGAATAGTGTAGTGTCGACCTTCCCAATGGTGAAGCCCTTCTCAATAAGGAAGTCCCGAAGGCGCTCATACTAAGCTCTTGGGGCTTGCTTAAGCCCATATAGTGCCTTGGATAACCTATAAACATGATTAGGATATCTAGGGTCTTCAAACCCAGGAGGTTGATCAATATAGACTAGTTTATTAATAAAGCCATTTAAAAATGCACTTTTCACATCCATTTAATATAGTTTCATTTCATGATGTGATGCATATGCAAGTAGGATACGAATGGCTTCTAATCTTATAACCGGTGCAAAGGTCTCTCCAAAATCCAAGCCTTCAACTTGAGAGAACCCCTTTGCAACTAGTCTTGCCTTGTTCCTCACAACAACACCTTGATTATCTTGCTTATTGCGGAACACCCACTTTGTTCCAATGACTCTTGCACCTTTTGGTCGCTCTTCAAGAGTCCAAACTTCATTGCGAGTGAAGTTGTTCAACTCTTCATGCATGGCATTAATCCAATCTAGATCTTTAAGAGCTTCTTCTACCTTGGTAGGCTCATAGCAAGAGACAAAAGAGTGATGAACAATAAATGAAGTAAGTTTTTTAGATCGAGTCATTACACCCTTTGATGGACTCCCTATGATGAGATCTTGTGGATGATCTTGTAGGAGAGGTGTATTTTTTCTATTGACCACTTGAGGAGGAGGTTGTGGAGCATCAACATCTTGTGCTTGTACCACCATTTGCTCATGGGAGATATAAGTATCTTCATTTTCTACTCTCCCATCTTTTTCACCATCTTGTGGCACACTTGATGAAGAAGGTTGGTTAATGACTTGTACATCATCTTCATCATCTTTTGGCATGATGTCTCCTACCGAAATATTCTTCATAGCCTCCCTCAATGGTTCATCATATACATCATCAAGATTCTCATGTGCTCCTTAGGAGCCGTTAGATTCATCAAATTCCACATCATATGTTTCTTCAACCAAGCCGGTGGCATGATTAAATACTCTATATGCTTTGGACTTTGATGAGTAACTAACAAGAAAACCAATATCACAATGTCTTTGGAACTTCCCTAGGTGTTACCGCTTCTTGTAGATGTAGCATTTGCAACCAAACACCCTAAAGAAGAAGACGTCCAGCTTCTTCCCATTGAGCAACTCATAAGGTGTCTTGACAAGGAACTTTTGAAGAAATAGGCGGTTGGATGCATAACATGAGGTGTTGATTACTTCCGCCCATAGAGCTTCAGGGGTGTTGTACTCATCTAGCATTGTCCTTGCAAGAGTGATCAAAGTTCGATTCTTCCTCTCAACTACACCATTTTGTTGAGGAGTATAAGTTGCGAAGACTTCATGTCTGATTCCAACTTCATCACAATAAGATTCTATGTTTATGTTGTCAAACTCTTTGCCATTGTCACTTCTTATCTTCTTGAGCTTCACTTTAAATTCATTTTGAGCTCTCTCAACAAACTTCTTGAAGCAAGATGCAACTTTGGATTTGTCATGAAGAAAGAACACCCATGTATACCTTGAATAGTCATCCACAATCACAAGACAATAGAGATTTCCTCCCAAACTCTTGTATGTTGTTGGTCCAAATAAATCCATATGTAGGAGTTCTAGCACTCTTGTGGTTGACATGAAAGCTTTGGTTGGATGAGTGTTTGCAACTTGCTTACCGGCTTGACATGCACTACAAAGCTTGTCCTTTTCAAACTTCACATCCTTCAACCTTCTCACCAAATCATTCTTCATAAGCTTCTTGAGTGAGCTTATCCCAACATGAGCAAGTCTTCTATACTATAGCCACCCAAGTGTGGTTTTGGTGAATAGGCAAGTCTTCAAGTTTGCATCTTCAGAGGTGAAGTCAACTAGATATAAGTTGTTGTATCTAAATCCATTGAATATCACTTGATTGTCATCTACCTTGGATACAACAACCTCCTTCTCAGTGAATAAGCATTGAAAGCCAAGATCACACAATTGCCCAATGGATAGCAAGTTGAAGCTCAATAAAGCAACATAGAGCACATTGGAGATGGAATGATCATTTGATATTGCCACTTTGCCCAATCCTTTAACCTTGCCCTTTGAATTATCTCCAAATATTATTTTCTCTTGTCCATCTACCTCTTCATCTAGTGAGATGAACATACGAGGATCACCGGTCATATGTTGAGTGCAACCACTATCAATAACCCAATGACTTTCACCGATCTTGTAGTTCACCTACACACGAGATTCAAACTTTAGGAATCCAAACTTATTGAGGGCCCTTCACTTTATCAACAAGTGACTAGCCACCCAAATCTTCTTAGGCCTACTCTTGTTGGGGGGTCCTAATAATATGACTTTCATCTTTCCACTAGAATCTCTTCTAAGCATGTAGTGAGCATTGAAAGCAAAGGGTCTAGCATGCTTAGGCAAGGGTTGCGGTGGTGGAGTTTGACACTCATAAGCAAAGTGGCCTTCTTATCCACACTCAAAATATCTCTTTGGCTTTGGCTTTGATTGTTGATGTTGAGCTTGGGCCTTCATCTTCTCTACACTTGCCATATATCTAATGCCACTTCTATCCATCTTTATGACGGTATTCATGAGTAGCTCACTTTGGAGATGCTTGCCTCTAGCAAACTTGCTCAATCCCACCTTGAGATGCTCTTTTTCCATCTTGAGCTTCTTGTTCTCTTCCTTGAGAATATCATTGTTCTTTTCTTCCTTGAGTTTCTTATTTTCTTCTTTGAGCTTCTCATTCTCAAGGATCAACTCTTTGTCATGATCAAGAGTTTCTAGCACAATGGTGTTGTGACTTCTCATCTCTTCAAGATCTTTTATGAGCTTCTTATTATCACTCTTGAGCTTGACATACTCATCATAGTCATTGCACTCAACCACTTGCTTGCCTTTGCTACTAGATCCATGCTCAATGCTCTCACGGATTAAATCATCACATGAGGTAGCTATATCAATCTTAACAACATGGTTAGTAGCATCATGTGGCTCATTTGGTAAGAATTCTTATGCAATAACAAGGGTATCATAATTGATCTTTAGAGTTGTATATTCATCTTTTAGCTTGTTGTGACTAGTGATAAGCTCATTGTGCACCCACTCAAGTTTATCATGTTTATCTTTAAGCTCTTTCTTAGAAGATTTGAGCTCCTTGAGTTTGGATGATATAGAATCATTTGTTTCTTTGAGCTCATCATTAGACTTTTCTAATGTATCACACTTAGCTAAGAGTGAATCATTTTTAGCATCAAGTTTTTCATTTGTAGCTCTACTCTTTCTAATGATCTTAGTGTATTTTCTTAGTATTTTGACAAGATCATCATATGTAGGTGAGTCATCATCATCGCTATCGCTATCATCATCACTAGCATGTTCATCATCACTACTATCATCACTCTTAGTTACCTTGCGTTCACCCTTGGCCATAAGGCATAGGTGTGTAGAGGATGATGGCAATGATGGCGGTGAAGATGCAAGATCAATAGCAATGGCGGCCACCTTTTCATCGTCACTATCATCATCGGATGATCCACTTGATGAATCAATGTCCATGAGCCAATCACCGACAATGTAGGCCTTTCCACCTTTCTTCTTCTTGTAGAAGTCCCTCTTTTTGCCATCTCTCTTCTTGTATGGCTTGTTCTTTTTTTTCTCATCTTCATCTTCATTGCTTGAGTCATCTTTCTTTCTCTTGTTCTTGTTCTTGAACTTGTCTTTCTTGGGCTTTGTATATTGATGAGCTAGATGACCAAGTTCACCACAATTGTAGCAATCCATCTTGGAGATTGGCTTTTTTCTTGAGCTAGTGAAGAACTTCTTCTTCTTGCTATCAAACTTGATGCCACTCTTGTTTAGCCTTTTTAGCATCTTGGCGGTCTTCTTCACCATGAGAGCAAGGCTTTCTTCATCATCTTCATCACTTGAGCTCTCATACTCAAGTCTTGCTTTGCCCTTATCTTGGTTAGCTTTGAATGCTAAGTCCTTCTCTTTCTTCTTTGTAGAGGATGAGCCATCTTGTGGGGTAATGTGCATATACATCTCATGAGCATTGATCTTTCCCAAGATTTGTGTTGGTGTAGCGGTGGAAAGATCACCTTGGTGTAGCACGGTCACAATATGACCATATTTGTCAATGGAGAGGACACTCAAGATCTTTCTCACAACGTCGGATGACGACATTTGAGTAAGTTCAAGCCCATTGACTTTCTCTATAAGAACATTCAAACGTGAATACATCTCATTAGCACATTCTTTGGGAAGCATCTCAAATGAATTTAGCTTTTTAATCATAAGATGATAGCATTCCTCATGCTCACTCTTAGTTCCCTCATGGAGCGCACAAACGTCCGACCATAGTGCATGGGCGTCTTTGTGGTTCCTTACACGATTGAACACATCTTTGCAAAGGCCTCTAAAGATAGTGTTGCGAGCCTTTGTATTCCATTTTTTATAGTTCACTTCATCGCCTTGAAGTTGTGCGGCATTCTTAGGTGTTGGGAACCCTTGAGAGGCGGCTCTAAGTATTCCAACGTCTAGAGCTTCTAGGTAAGCCTCCATGCGAATTTTCCAATATGGAAAATCATCCCCCTCGAAGATAGGAGGAGGTCCATCCCCGTGAGACATCTTACTCTAAGCGGTTAAGCTTAAAAACGTGAGCACGAGGCTCTTATACCAATTGAAAGGATCAAGATACCCAAGAGGGGGGGTGAATTGGGCTAATTCTAAATTTTCTTGCAATAATCAAATCCTACGGATAGCCCAATTAACCCCTTGTGCCTAGAAAAGTGTTTCTATCAAATTAACGCACAAAAGACTTGCAACCTATGTTCCAAACTTACTCTAGCATGGTAATTCTATGAGTGTAAAGACAAGTATTGAATTGCTCAAAGTAAATACTTAAAGTAAATGCTCAAAGTAAATAGAGAGAGGAATGCGGCGATGTTTTGCCAAGGTATCGGAGAGTCGCCACTCCCCACTAGTCCTCGTTGGAGCACCTGCGCAAGGGTGTAGCTCCCCCTTGATCCGCGCAAGGATCAAGTGCTCTCTACGGGTTGATTCTTCGACACTCCGTCGTGGCGAATCACCCAAAGCCGCTCACAACTTGAGTTGGGTCACCCACAAGCTCCGGTGGGTGAGCACCAAACTCCCAATCACCACCAAGCCGTCTAGGTGATGGCGATCACCAAGAGTAACAAGCACGAACTCTCACTTGACCACGCGAAGCCTAATGAGAAGATGGATGCACACTTTGCTACTCTTGATTCACTAATGAAGTTTCACTCTTGGATTCTCAAATCACAAACACCTCACTAGGACCTTGCTCTTCTTGGCACTCACAAACATGTTTCTCAGCTGTTGGAATGAGCAAAAGTAACTCCACACATGAGTGGAGCTTCTATTTATAAGGCAGCCTGAAAAACGAACCGTTATGAGCTTCTGCGGGGTGACCAGACGCTCTGATCATGTTGACCGGACGCTCCGGTCAGTTCAACCCACGAACCAGTAGTAATGAGTTGACCGGACGCTGGCAGGGTCCGGTCAGCACTGACCGGACGCGTCCGGTCGTATAAAACCCTTACTGGACTCGACCAGACGCTGGATACTCAGGGTCCGGTCAGTATTGATCGGACGCGTCCGGTCATACTTTCTTAAGTCTGGACCCTTACTGGAGTCGACCGAACGCTGGCCCTCAGCGTCCGGTCACATTGACCTTCCAGCGTCCGGTCACACCAGACTTGTTCTCCTCGGTCAAATGAACTGACCAGACCCTGCGGCCAGCGTCCGATCGCACCGGAGCCAGCGTCAGGTCAGTATTTGACCCTCCATTCACTTCCAACTCTCGATCATTTGTGAATGAAGTTTGCTCCATGGGATCAAAGGGCTTCATAGGAGCTACCTAGAGCTAGTTTTAACAAGTGTGCACCACACCTAACTCACTAGACTCAACTAGGTCAAGCTACCCATCCATACCCCCCTTAATAGTACGGCCAAAGGAAAAACAAAGTCCTAAACTACTCTAAGTGTCTCTCCAACTCCAATCGACACTTAGAACTAGTCATCCTTAACCTTGTCGTCCATCCTTTGAAAACCGAAATGATTTCCATCGTAGGGGCATGACAACTTTGATTGCCCGATTGATCTCCATTACCATGACCTAACTTAATTGCATCTGCAAAACACACGTTAGTCATAGTAATCTTGTATTGTCATTAATCACCGAAACCTAACTAGGGGCCTAGATGCTTTCAACTATTTCATAGTCTTTGGGTTGAGACTATCCTTAGTTATATTAACGGGAAGAAATTAGTAAATAGCTAACTGTTAGCTAAGCGGTAGGCTCGAACAAGACAAACTGGCTTATTAGTTGAGGATCAAAATAAAATCTCAACTAATTTTTAGCAACAAATTGTAAGTTGTATGAATCTAAATAGGTCTGAATATAATTTTTAGCTAATTATTAGTTGAGTAGTAGATATAAGTAAGACATTAACTGGTTTAGTAGCTACTCCAGGTGGTGTGGGACCTAAATAGGTCCGAATATAATTGATTTACCATAACGTTTTATTGTCTCACTTTTGGCTCGACAGTTCAATTCCCATAACGATTAGGGAAAACCCATTATCTTAAACAAAGAATCATTTGGTTGCAAAGTCGCTCAAATATTAACTGATTGTGTGATTTCACTAGCTATATATGAACACAAGGGATTAATTCAGGGTTTGCTACTACTCTGCATAGGATGGAATATTCTACATGGTTTTTGCAAATAAAAAGGAGCCCCGGAACCCCTAAGGTTTGTCGGTTGAGCCCCGCAACCCCTCGACGTGCACCAGCCCTCCGCCACGAAAAGGTCCATCTTTGCCCTTCGACAAAGATGCTAGAATTATGAATGTAACCATAACCGAAAAATAAAAAAATAAACTTAGCACCACATATTTTGGTACTTGCCACAATTGATTTTAGTACCGCCCTCACCTATTTAGTACATTTAGGTATTTTTACATTGGTACTTCCTATTTTTTTATCGTCCGATCTCATCGAATGGATGTCTTATATTTTTTTTAACCATTGTAAAATTTATCATGACATGGTAACTCGTGAAGGAGCAGTACTAATTTTCAACAGTTCCAATGGTGTAACTTTTCTGACCACCGCTCGTGTAAAAAGAAGGGAATCCGCGCCGTTTCTGCGCTCCATCTTGGCAGTCACAAAGAAATGTAGTCTTCAGCTCTATTATGATTGTATCTTTTCCCCCAAAGAAAGGCTAGCACAAGCAGTCAACGGAAATTGTTATTTCCACATCATCCCATATTCCCATGATAGCAGAGTCCAAACTACTACGGCCTTGATTAGTTCCTCCTCTAAAATTTACTCTCTATCATAACGAATATTTAGACACATGCATAGAGTATTAAATATAGACTAAAAAATAACTAATTGCACACATTGCGACTAATTTACGAGACGAATTTTTTAAACATAATTAGTCCATGATTTGATAATGTTGTGCCACAGTAAATATATGCTAATGATGAATTAATTAAACTTAATAAACGTCTCGCAGGTTATTAAGGAATTCTATAATTTATTTTATTATTAATATCCGAACACTCCCATATGACACCACAATATGACATCCTAAACTTTACTCACTAGATTTAAACACCGCCTACATGTGAAGCCTTCGCATAAGTTATTCGAGATTCCACAGAAGTTGCCAGTATTACATATGCACAATTGTCCATCAGAGGGTACAGTACAGAACTAGATAGATCTCGGAGAACTACACACAGAACATCCATAGGGATATTTTTTTCTTTCTTCCTTTCTTTTATTTTTCGTTTACATTTATCGATGGTATAACGTAAAAGCAAGGCACATGTAGCATGGCTTAATCGATTGGTGACAGTAAAACTCTAAAAAAAAAATCTCCGATCTGCAAGGTTGGACGGCATATACAGAGGATAACTGCAGGTTACTGAGGATGCCTAGTTCGCCAACGGCTGTCTTGTCTTACATCTGCCATCTCAAGCTGTACCAGATAGTTCATCACTTCGCATCTCAGTTGGTGGCGGTGAATAAAAATGGTTCCAAAACACCTCTAGCAACATGAAGGCACTGCATAGACAGGGATTAAAGCTAAGTTTGCAGGTCAGTTTGATGATGCACAAATACCATTTTAAGTGATACCTTGCCCTTCAGGCTTCAGCTATTTGTGTTGCCATCGTTGTCACTTTCATCTCCAGAAGCTTCATAACGTGGCTGGTCATACTTCTCACGGAGCTGCTTGATAGGGATGAAATCCCCAGCTGTGTCCTCACCGTAAAAGAGAAATTCAATGTAGGGGTGATCAAACCTTCCCTACAGTACAAAAAGGGAACAATATTACTTAAGCTCAACAAGTACAACCCGAAGTGTTGAGCAACAATCATATGAGGAACATATACCCACTTTTTCTGATTCTTCAGCTGGAGAAAGATTCTCTTCTGCGACTGAAATTCAAAACTGAAATATCAAAACTGCACAAGTTTCTTTAAAGGTGCATGTATCTTCGATAATGAAAACTGTGGAATAGCCTCTATCCTGTTTCAATTTCCATGCACCCTTTGACTCATAAAAGTTCATTTTAGATATAGCTATGAAATTGTCGAATCATAACAAGAGATGCATTATTTTATCTGGCAATGCCAAATTTAAACCCTCAATTGCATATATTAGAACAACTATTCTTTTTTCTTGAATTAGCAGGAGGGGTGTGTATCAATGTATTAATAGATAGTGGAATGGTTCTCGTACACTGCCCCTTGGGGAGAAGTGAAAAAAGGAAAAATAAAATTAAAAAAAAAAGATCTCTAGATTAACATGTGCATCAAAGGAAGAGAGAACAATTGGCCAAACTGGGAACAAAAAATATCAACTAACAAAAAGAAAGAGGAAAGCATACCATATGCAACCAGCAGTTCTGGATCAACATAAACATCAACCAGGACCTGAAACATTAAACAATAAATTAAATAGCATGCCAAAGTCTCAAAAGACCAGAAACTGAAACTGATAATGAAGAATCAGCTCACAATGCATTGCTACATACTTGTATTGTATACCTAAGAAAATTGGTTCTAAGAGGATGTGCACCCAGAGAGAAACAGCTCATTTAACAAATGTCAATACTCAATACTGCTGATCATGGGCTGTCGGCTGGGCCTTATGGGCTGGACGGCAGGAGGGTAGGTTATTTCAATAATAAATGTCACAGAATAGAAACAATATCAAAGTCCTGATATAGGATAATTAGCAATTTCAGGACATGTCTGCGAGTGTACAATTATGAATTCATAAATTGTACAAGCATGTTAGTTATGATCAGGTGAACAAACAAGTTAGCCTTTGCCAGGATTGTCATATATAACATGTTATCATTCTGCTAGTCTAGTGCAGCTGCAGTTTAGTGTAAACTTGACAAAAATAGCTTACTATAATCTACAAGAAAAAATTACTGAGATCTGCTATAAACTGTGGATACTGATACAACTTTGGAAGCTGTACTTGCCTGATAAAAAGGTTGATTTGGACCTTTAGACAGCTTCTCCACATTTGCTGTCTCCATCCAGGACTTGGATTCACAGCACACCGGATCCATGCCACATATCACGCCTCTATATCCTTCAGCATGAGTGCATGATGGTGCAAAATTGAAGTCAGGATGAACTAGAGTATTCACCAAGTCAACTTTAAAACCAAATACTAAACTATGGATTTAATCTCAAAAGCAAATGAGGATGAATAAAGCTACAGATAAGCTTTATCAACAGATTGAAAATGAAGAAACACACTAGGCAGCCTAATTACATAGCTTATATAAAAATCTAGAAGTTATTACGTTAGTTCTGGTTCAGTCCAAGCTGATAGTGTAGAGTATTTTTAGTGAATCTGGTTCAATCCCAACTGAAACAATGAAAATAAGGACTTGAAGGTGCCTTTCAAAGATATTGAGAATGTTGAAAACAAATAGCACAAAGTGGACGCCTATTGTTACAAAAAGAGGACCAATTTAAAATGCTTTTGAGTGTCCATATTGTGAGCCAAAGGTTTTGAAGAAAATGCATATTCATTGAGATTATGCATAGCTACATAGGACAAGGTGAACTATATTTAGATTGTATAGAAATACTCACCATGTATATTGTGACGTACTTTCTGCCCTAATCGAAAAGCATATTTCACATTTTGATAAGCAAGAGCTTTAGCAGATACGGCAAGAGACTCGGCCTACATGACATTAGAAGTTCATATGTAAGTTACTGAACAAAATAGTCATAAGACTAGCCCCCCTCAGTTTTTTATACCTCAAGTTTGGCAATGTCATCACGGAGACCAGCTGCCAAAGCATAGTTTTCACTGTCAATAGCTTTCTGCAAATCTGCACTGTAATAAAAGGGGGGAAATTTAAGGTAGCTTCCAAATGGATCGATTTTGGTTGCCCAATAACTGGTTTTCCCTCATCAGATTTGCTACGGTATAGGTCAAATAACAAAGGGGAGCACCAGAACATATGAATTCTTCATGTGAACAATGTGTATGTGAGAACATGTACAAGTGCACTCAATCTTCTTATTATCATGGAACGCTTGAAATGGTAACATACCGCACACGTAAAAGATTTAGAGCTTTGTCTTGAGCTTCAGTCTTTGGAGATCCCCTTTTAGCTTCACGCTGCCTAATAATTTCTGTTTCAATCTACAAAAGGGTATCTTCTTTAGCAAGCTCTCATCATATGTATTCCCTTCCCATGAACTTGGAAGTGAAGTTTTTATGTTACCTCGGTTAGTTTTTCTCTCAATTGCTTTGCCACATCAAATTGTTCTATATTCAATGCATACTGGTAAAAACCAAACAACCAAGAGTGAGCCAGGAAAAATCAAATAATACTCACAGCAGTGTAGTGATGGCATGTTCAGTGTTCAGTAAATAGACCATACACTAGACAATAGATCAGTGAAATAATAGGTATATGAAAAACATTAGCAGCTGGAGCAGTAGCTTCTGTTTGTGATAGATTATAGAATGCAACGGTTTAAACAAATAAAATCTGATCACAGGGAGAAGACATCCCCCTGGTTTTGTCTTAAGAGAGGAGTGTTGAGTACCCAAGAATAAATAAGCAACTACTCACTTGTATACGGGTCTGTAGATCCATCTGGAAGTAGAAGATCAAGATATCTTCATTAGCAGACTCACTGCGCTCCAGCCTTGCATCATTGCTACGTCCATCTCCTCCAAACAACCATCTAGCATTAGTTCTTACAGCAGCATTCATTCTTCTTCCATTGGCCTTCATTTGTGGTTTATGCACACACCAATGCAAAGAGTACAATCCCTGGCTTACTGAATTAACCTCACAAGGTAGCCTCACATCGTTCCTTGCGACACAAGCCCCTCTGCAGTTTCCTCCATGGGGTGAGGCAACTGAACCGCATATCGAGATGCCCTGCATTATATGGGCTTGAAACATGGGGCAGTTCAATCACAATTTGCGCAGGTCGGTCCAAATCAATGGAGGTCGCCTGTGGCAAATGGCATCTCCAATTCTGGCAAAGCACGAACTGAATAATAATAATATTATGAGCACAGCAACTTTTGCCTCGTGCACGCAAAACTTTAACAAATTGCTTAATGCTCTGAAACTAGTAAGGTACTCTGTCAACTATTCAATGCTTGGGACTTTGGCCTCAGGAGACAGGACTGAGACACTGAGTGGTTCACGACACCCTACAATTTGTAACAAGAACGAAGCAAGGAACATCAATTTCTAGCTTGTCTATAGACTGAGGACAATCTATTATTCTGTTCACAGTTACAGGCAATCGCATGGGTCTTTAATCCGCGCACGCGCACGGGCCGCACTGACGCCTAACGCGAGCGCGCAAAGGGGGCAGGCGATGGGGTGAGCACGAGAAGCGTCAGGCATTGGGGAACAAGCACCGGGCCGAGCGGCGACCGCGCATGGCAGAGCAGCGTTGCAGCGGCGCTCCGCCGCGGTGAGCAGAGCTCTGTATGGAACCGAATTTGGGGAGAATCTTCAATCCTAGTGGTGTGGGGAGGGATAGCTCACCTACCGGAACCGGGCGACTGCTCCTGCGCGTCGGGAACGGAGAGGGCAGGAAGGTGACGGGGCCGAGTGCCCGAGTTACAGCCGCGCCATACTGCTTCTGCAGACTGCAGTTCTGCTAGCTACTGTTGGTGTGGATAGAGAAGAAGGGAGCCTGGTCGCCTCACCCCCTCTCCCCTCACCTGAACCAGTCGCTCTGGAAACTGAAAATACTCGAACCGTGCATACGGCCCAGATACTACCAGTACCAGCATACCGGGTCAGCCAGGGGCCCAGGAGGCCAGGACCACTCCTTCACGGCTTCACCAGTTTTGGATGAGCCCAAGATGCATCCCTCAAAATCTTACTAGCACCTAAGATGTTGCAGATACCATTTAGGACTTGAATGCACGTGTATTTACCTTAATCCACATACATGTGTTGAAGTGAAATCAGAAGTGACACTAGGTCTAGCTTGTCGATTGCCCAGGCACCAGGTAAAAAAATGTTTTACCACTAAACAGCTTTGTTGACGTTGAGGATGACCCCAAACCAACACACTAGCAGGGCCTTGACGCCCAAAGAGGTTGCACACAACCTGCAACGCAGCAAGAACGCGGCGTAATCGATCAAACCAATCTAAAGACCGATGAGACCGATGTAGAACTTGTTCTTGGCTGGAAAGCTCCCGAACTTCTCCCGGGAAGACCCGTCAGGGAGGAGCACGTGGAGGATCTCCTAGGACCAGTAAAGCCACCTAGGATGCCGCTAAATCTCGTCGGGAAACTCAACGAACAGCAAGAGAGGTTGAGAGAGGGGAATTAGGGCGTAAGGAATTGATAGATTGATTTGTATGACGATTGGAGAGATGAGAACTCAATCGGCCATGATCCTCTCATATATATAGAGGGGATGGTCTTATCCCAGTAGAAAACCTCTCCAAACCTTATTTTCCAAGTTTTCCACGAGTTTGGAACAGTTTGGATCGGAATCCAAGAGGCTAGATCCAAACAGGATTTTCTGTGAGGTATGTCGGAAGTCCCGACTTGTGTCGGAACTCCCGACAGTCGGAACTTCCGACTTTTATCGGAACTCCCGACGTAGGGATAACCCCAGATACCTGAGCAGATTTCTTCAGGCTTCCCGGAAGTCCCGACACCCGTCGAAACTTCCTACAGTCAGAAGTCCCGACTTGGGTCGGAACTCCCGACAACGAGACATCTTTCTGAGGGCATAACTTCTTCATCCGGACTTCGAATTAGACGTTCCATATATGTTTTTTTATCGTCTCGACGAGAGGAATGCAATGGTGAAGTCCATTTCACATTTTGACAACTTTACAAAATAAACATTTTTGGTTGTCAACATATGCCCCCTGTTTTCAAGTGAATGATGCATGAACCTGAAAACACTTATTCAAAACCAAACAGCGACGATACCCATCTCATCGGTTGCTTAGTAACTAAGGGCAATGTATACATCGGCCATTTTTTCTAAGGGCGATACATATATCGGCCATTGTTTGAAGAGCACTTAGGCTTCTTGCCAAACACTTGGAAAGTACCCTTTCAAGTACTTCCCGTTGAATGCTCTCGTGAGACGTTCACCTTGCAATGTCTCTAGCACATATGAATTTCCGAATATAACTTTGATCACTTTGTAAGGACCTTCCCAATTCGGTGACCACTTGCCAAATTGATTGCTCTTCGATCTAATTGGTAGTATGGTTTTCCACACCAATTCTCCCACCTGGAAGGATTTGCTCCTGACTTTCTTGTTGTATGCTTTGGCAACTCGAGCTTTATCTTTCTCTATTTCCTTGAGAGCTTTTAATCTCACATCAGTCACCTCATCGATATTATTCATCATCAAATCATGATACACAACAACTGATAAATCATTTTGTTTAGCAAGCCTGTATGCATCCAAATTCACTTCGACAGGCAACACGACCTCTTGGCCATATACTAACTCAAAAGGAGTAACCTTTGTAGCACCATGCCTTGAAATGCGATGTGCCCATAGAGCCTCAGACAAAACTTCATGCCATCTCCTTGGATTCTCCTCAATTTTTTTTGATGAGCTTGATCAAAGTCTTATTACTAGACTCAGCTTGGCCATTGGCTTGAGCATAGTATGGAGATGAATTGAGCAACTTGATCTTATATAATTCGGCAAATTCCCTCACCTCTTTAGACACAAACGATGTCCCTTGATCTATAGTTAATATTTGAGGGATGCCGAATCTATGAATAATATGCCTAGTAATGAACTCAATTACTTTCTTGTGTGTCATATTCTTCAAAGGAACTCCCTCGGTCCACTTAGTAAAGTAATCCATAGCAACTAACACAAATCGGTGTTCCTTCGAAGATGGGAGATATATTTGGCCAATGAAGTCTAACCCCCAACCACGAAAAGGCCATGATTTCATGATAGGACGAAGCACAGCAGCGGGCACAAGCTGAATATTTCCAAACTTCTGGCACTCTTCGTAACCTTTGTAGTAGCGAAAACAATCAGCCATCATAATAGGCCAATAGAAACCAGCTCTACGCAATAACCACTTCATCTTCAAGGCCTATTGATGCATACCATAGATGCCTTCATGGACTTCTCCCATAGCCACTCTTGTCTGATCTGATCCCAAGCACTTAAGCAGTAAATCTTCGGTGGTTCTTCGATAGAGCTCATCATTATACAATACATATTTGAAAGCGCTCCGCCAAACACTTTTATCTATTTTGGCACTTGGATCACGTAGATATCTCAATAAGGGAGTCCTCCAATCTTCTAAATCGGCCCCAACATCACTGGACATTATATCGGGCCGATTTGATAGCTTCTCGGGCGAATTGACTGGGTTGGTCAAAGGGGAGTCGGCTGAGCCAACAGGGCCAGTAGGCTTAGCCAATTTGGAGGTGTCGGCTTGGACGACTAGGGTAGTCGGCTTAGCCAACTTGGCCACAACAGAAGAGTAGTCAGCTGTGCCAACTTGGTCAGTCGGCTTAGCCGACTGGTAATCTTCATGCATCGGCTATTCTTGAATATGGAAATTATATCAACTGACATCATAGCCAGATGCTTGTTAAGCTAACATGTTGGCCTTTTGATTTTCATGCCTCGGAATATGCCGAATTTGAAATTCGGTAAAAGAATCAATAACATCAAGGCAAGCACCAAGACAAGCTCTTAGTGATCCTTCTAAATATTGAAATTCACCAGCAACTTGTTGTACTACCAACAAAGAATCACCATAAGCTTCAACATGTTTTACTTCCATAGACCACAACATGATCAACCCGAATAATAGAGCTTCATATTCGGTTTGATTGTTGGTACAAGAGAAATCTAATCGGCTTAACATTCCAATTTCAGCACCATTAGGAGAAATAAGATAATACCAACACCTTGGCCATCTTTACAAACCGATCCATCAAAGTATAATTTCCATGGAGTAAAAGTAAGGTAATTGACTTCATCATCTAAATCAATACCATGCTCAACAATAAAATCAACAAGAACTTGACCTCTTAATGTTTTCAATGGTTCAAAAGTCAAGTCATATTCTATTAGTGCGTATGCCCATTTGCCTATCCTTCCACGAAGAATTGGTCGATATAACATGTGCTTTATCACATCGGCCTGGCAAGCAACTACACATGTACTAGACAAAAGAGAATGTCTCATCTTAGCACAAGCATAGTACAGTGATAAGCATAATTTTTTTATATGGGCATACCTTGTCTCGGGATCAAAAAGACAACGACCAAGATAAGGAATCATATATTCTTTACCTTCATCTTCTTGAGTCAAAACAGCCCCGATTACCTTCTCTTCTGCAGCAATATATAACTTGAAAGGAACTCCTCTCTTAGGTGCACGAAGAACCGGTGGTGTTGACAAATATTCCTTTATCTTTTTGAATGCCTCTTGTTGTTTTGCCCCCCAAGTGAACTCAGATTCATCCTTCAGCTTCAATATAGGGGTGAAAGGAATAATTTTCCTAGACAAGTTAGCAATAAATCTCCTCAAGTAGTTCACTTTTTCCAAGAACTTTTGCAAGTCCTTCTTGCACGTAGGTGCCTGAACTTTCTTGATCTTCTCTATCCTCTTGGGATCAACCTCTATGCCCTTATCATGAATTATGAAGCCTAAAAACTTTCCAGCCGATACTCCAAAAGCACATTTGAGTGGGTTCATCTTCAATCCATAGCGGCGCATCCTCTCAAAAGCAAGACACAAATCGGCCAAATGAGATTTATGGGCAGTCAATTTGATCACAATATCATCAATGTACACCTCCATAATCACCCCCAATTAAATCATGGAAAATCAAATTCATAGCTCTTTGATAAGTAGCACCTGCATTCTTCAGTCCAAATGTCATCACAACCCACTCAAAAAGACCAACAAACCCAGGCCATGTGAAGGCCGTCTTAGACATATCTTCCTTGGCCATGAAAATCTTATTATAACTAGCATTACCATCAAGAAAGCTAATAACCCAGTGTCCTGAAGCATCATTGATAAGCATATCGGCTATAGGCATAGGATACTCATCTTTCGGAGTAGCTCTATTCAGATCTCTAAAATCAATACATACTCTGATATTCCTAGAATCCTTCTTCTCAACAGGCACAATATTAGAGACCCACTCTGCATACCTGCATGGCTGGATAAACCCTGCTTGCAACAGCCAATTAATATCTTCTTTAATCCTATCATAAATTGTAGAATTAAATCGACGGGGTTTTTGCTTGAAAGACATGAATCCTTTCTTAATAGGGAGCCGATGCTCAACAAGCTCTCGGCTCAATTCAGGCACCTCTGTATAATCCCATGCAAAACAATCAACATATTCCTTGAGAAGCGTGATTAACTCAACTTTGTAATCGGCTTCCAAATTTTAATTAATAAATGCCGACCGGGGCACAGAGCCATCCCCAATATCAATTTGTTCCAAAGGGTCGGCCGACGTAAAACCTTGGCCCAACTTATCAAGCTCATCAAAATCATCAATAGCCTCATAGGCATCGGTCTTATTAGTCTGATACTGTTCAACAAGGTGTTTTAACCATTCAACGTTAGCATCCATTATAATAATAATTACATGATGATATTGAGCTGATTATCAATCGGCTTCAAGGACATAGGAACAAAACCTTACCTGGTAACACTAATAAATTCAAAACTAGAAAGATCTCTACCAGATAAGCAAGCACTAGCATCATGCCCCCCGAGTGTAGGAGCATCGGCTGCAGCAACATTAGCCGATGAATCTGAATGCACGACCTCAATAGCATCTCCCACCCATTGGATGAGAAATTGGTGCAAGCTTGATGGCACGCAACGACTAGCATGGATCTAATCACGCCCAAGTATCAAGTTATAACTACCTTGCACGTCGGCGATGAATAACACCGTGGCCAAAGTCTTGCTTCCAATGGTGAGCTCCATGTTAGCAACTCCTCTGGCTAGAATAGGAGCACCTCCTTGAAAGGTCCTTGTGTGGTTTTAGTAATTGAGTGACAACCTAGGTGGACTAATTATGTTTATATGAGATACATATGTGATTAGTCTACAGATACATATGTGTGAGCAACATATGCCATGAAGGTGAAAATGGCTTGGAGATGTTGCAAAGCTCACACATGTGATGATGAAGGAGCTCATTGCACATGAGACATGACATTGAATCATGTGATCAAGGTGGAGAAGATCAAGACATGACTTGGCTTGATGGACCGGTTGCAAGCGTGAAGGGCAAGTTGGAGGCTTTGGAGCGATGGACAGCGTGGCGATGAAGCTTAAGCAAGACTTGGCGCCGATGGACGAATGCAACAGTGAAAAGCAAGTGAAGTCAAGATCAATGAACCAATATGATCACGTGATGATATGAAGTGGTTCATATCATTGTTGATCATGTTGGTGCATGTGTTGCATCGACATTGGAGGAGATGAAATGAAATGCGCAAGGCAAAGGTATAACCTAGGGCATTTCATTTCACTGGTCATAGGTGTATAGAGAAGTTGATGACCGGGTTTAGGATAGATGGCCGTACTACCAAGAGGGGCAAACTTATTTACAAATCGGTCATCTAGTGCCACTCGAGTGATCTAACTTTGCATCATCGCTAGGATCGAGTGGTGTGGCAAGTTGAGTGGCTAATCCTTTGGAAAATATTTATGAAAATGCTAACACACATACACATGGTGGTGTACACTTGGTGGTGTTGGCACATTTACAAAGGAGATAAATTGGAGTTGATGTGGATCAACTCGGTGAAGGAACGGAGGCAAGGGTTCGAACTCCACCAGCGCCCTATATAGAAAAGATAGGGTCTCACAGAGTGGACCGGATGCTGGTCACGTGGTGACCGGACGCTGGGGTCCTACGTCCGGTCAGTGGCTACAGAGAGCGTGTAGGCGTTGGTCTTCGATCGGACGCTGGGGCTAGAAGTGTCCGGACACTGACAGGGTGCGTCCGGTTAGGCTAACGTACGGTGACGTAGGTGACACAGAAAAGTTGGAGAAGGGTCAAACACTGATGCTGTGTCCGATCATGACCAACCGGATGTGTCCGGTCGTGACTGGAACCTTACTAGAAATGACCGGACATTGGGGGCCTGCGTCCGGTCACTTTGAGCAGCTGTGTCCTGTCATCACTTGACCATTGAGATTAGCTAAACAATGTTTGAAGCCGATGACACGTGGCAAGCATTGGGCAACCGAACGCTAAGGTCCTACGTCCGATCGATATGACCGACGCGTCCGGTCAACCCGAAAAACGCCTAGTGAAGGGGTAATGGCTATTTTAGCCCGTGGGGCTATAAATAGAAGGGGTCTCGGCCTTGGGCTGAGAGCTGAGCACACTAGAGCCTTGGTGGCTTGTGTAGTAGTGCTTGGGAGCCCTCCATCTCACATATGCTTGGTAGTGATCATCCAATTGTGTGAGAGCGATTCTAGTATGATTGCATCGTGAGGTTGCATCGAGTGGCACTAGGTGATCAAGTTATAAGCCAATGGTGCTTGTTACTCTTGGAGGTTGCCACCTCCTAGACGACTTGGTGGTGGTCTCCGTCGAAGCCCGCAAGAAGCTTGTGCGGTGCTCCGGAGAAGAGCTTTGTGAGAGGCATTGTGCTCGCCCTGCGGGAGCTACGAAGAGCAACTCTAGTAAAGCGTGTCATTGAGCTATCCTCACTTTTGGGGTAGGTTCTTGCGGTGCTCGATGTGCGGGCTTAGCGGGTGATGCCAATTAGCCACCAAACCACCAAGTGAGCGGTCGACACAACGGGGACCAGCGTGTTGGCAAGCACGTGAACCTCAGAAGAAAACCACCATGTCAACCTTGTTCTCCCCGTTGGTTTGCAATCCCCTTATACAAGCTTGTGATTACTTTTATATACATTGTGCTTGTGTAGTTGCTCTTGTGATTAGTTAGCTTGTGTAGCTCACTAGTTACCTTCTTACTTATGTAGCATAGAAGTAGCCCCCTTGCGTGGCTAATTTGGTTTGTGTAACCTTGTTAGTCACTTTGCTTAGTTTGTGTAGCTAAGTATTTACGCTCTCTATTTTGGCATTGGTTGTCTTGTTTTTTTTAGCATTGCTAGTGAGCTTAGGTGGCTTTGTGCTTTTGCTTACTAGCATGTGTAGGAGCTCCCTTGTTGCTCAGAGTACTAGTGGCATAGGTTTGTGTGATCTTACTTCTACAATTGGTTAGGTGAGCTCTAGCTAGCTCGGCACCTTTGTTGCTAAATAAGGATCCTTGCAAGGTGCTAGAGAACAAAGATAGAGGGGTGTAGTCTTGGCTAGACCAATAGTATTAATTCCGCACTTATTTTGGTTAGCCGACGCAATTAATTTTAGAAAGGACTATTCACCCCTCTCTAGTCCGCCATCTCGACCTTATAAGTGGTATCAGAGCTAGGTCTCTCATTTGTGGTCTTCACTGACCCGAGAGGATGACGTCTAGTGGGCTAGATGTTTGTGAGACACATTTTTTATGGCACAAACTTTGCACTTTGAAAAAATCACATGCTTGATCATTTTTGTGCAAAGGGACCTAAGTTTTGGTGGATTGTCACTAGTGGTCTCACTCATGTCTTGGACCATAGAAATCTCACCAAAGCTCAAAGAGTTCTCTATGAACTTGATGCACATGCTTGTTGTTATCTAACAAATGCTTTGAGCTTTGATTTAATAAAAAGGATAAACTATGTGGAAACCGCTCGTGAGATATGGGAGTCAATCAAGCACACCTACAGTGATTCCTCCATGTGGGATGATGGCAAATTCAAGGAGGATGAGCCCAAGAAGGAGGCACATGAGTGTGTTGAGCATAGCCACAATTCAGTAATTGTGGAAGATTGCTCCACCTCATGGTCAAGTGATGATGATGATCACACCACAAGATCACTTGACAAGGGTGATGATAATGCCACAAGTGTTGCAAATGATGATGCTATCCCATGCACACTTGATGGTGATGTTGGTTCATGCTCAAGCTATGATGATGATGCTACTACAAGCTCTCAAACTACACCACATTGTCTCATGTCACAAGGTGACACCAAGGTATCAAATGATAATGTGGTTGATTATGTTGATTCATATGATGAGCTTGTTAGTAGACTTGCTAGCATGACCATATCTTTAGAAAATGAGAAAGCTAAAACATTGAAATTGGAAAATAAAAACTCATTTCTAAAGAACTCTTGTGAAGAACATAAGAAATTACTTGATGCTTTTAAATCTTCACATGATGAGCTAAAATTGAATCATGAGACACTTCTTGCATCTCATGATAAATTATTAGAACAACATGCCTCTCTCATTAAATTGTTTATAAAGAACTTAAAAATAATAAGAGCTCATCAAATGGGTCAATTGATCAATCACATATTGTTGCTAACCCTTATGATGTAGGTAAGAAGAATGTATCCACCTCTTATGATGATTTATTAGATATGCCATGCTCTTCACATATAGATACTTGTTCTACTTCTATGTCTTGTGAGACTAACCTTTTAAAGGAGAACAATGAGCTAAATGAACAAGTGAAGAAATTAAGCAACAAGTTAGAGAGGTGCTACAACTCTCAAGTCACCTTTGAGCATATGTTGAATACTCAAAGAAACTTTGGTGATAAGAGTGGCGTCGGCTTCAAGACTAGCAAAGTCAATCATCAAGAAAGCCGCAATGACATAAGTGGCATTGGCTTCAACAAGAGCAAGATCAAGGGTAAAAGATGGGGCGAAAGAAGATATAAAAGAGAGATAAAGAAGCAAGAACAAGAGAAGCTCTCTCATTTCATATGCTTCAAGTGCCATGAAGTGGGACATCTTGCAAATGGTTGCCCCAATGAAGAAAAGCTCAAGTTGAAGAAAGAAGAAGAGAGGCTAAGGCATGTTAAGTGCTTCAAGTGCCACACTTGGGATCATCTTACCTTAATGTGCCCAACCAAACGATTGGTGAAGCAACTAGAAGAGTCTCAACCAAAGCCACAAATTGAGCAAGAGAAGATACCCTAAGAGCAAATCAAGATCAACCATGAAGATGGTGGTGATTTGATGATAAAGAAGAAGAAAACTAGAAGGGGTGGAAAAGCAAGAGAAAGAGCAATGTGTCCAAGGATAAATCAAGATGCAAAGCAAGTGAGCAAGAACGAAGAAGAGAAAATAAAGAAGATTGCTCACATGAGATGCTATAGTTGTGACACATTGGGCCACCTAGCTTCAGGTTGTCCAAACAAGCTTGAGAAGAAGGCTTAAGCAAACAAGGAGAAGCAAGGCAATGAGAAGCACAACATGAGCAAGGAAGAAAAGGCTCAAGCAAAGAGAAAGTGCTACTCATGCCAGGAAAGGAGACACATGGCATATTCATGTCCCCTAAGTAACATTTCTAAGCCTATTTCAATTAGTGATGATTCTATGCTTAGAAAGGATGGTAATGGTGCCTCTATGATTGCTATTGCAAAACATCTCATTATTCATACTAAGGCTATGTCTAAGTATGTTGCACCTAACTTGAGAGGACCCAAAATTGTTTGGGTACCATCAAAAAGTGGATGATTGTTTGTAGGTACCATTGGCATTGGAGACTTGATTTAATTGATTTCATATTGATCATCATATGTTGAGTCAAGATATGAAGCCTAGTGCACATCCAAACCCAATGCCAAGTGAAAATTGAGTGAAGTCCAAGTGCTATCAACATACACGTGTCATATTCAAGTTGGGGTGATTTATTGGAATATTTGATGGCTTGCAAAAATATTTGAGTCAAAACTTGCTAATTGGATGATTATGAGCTAACCAAGGTATATCTTTTGTTGATTATTTTATTTGGGTGCATATGAGTTGATTGAATTGGATAAATATGCAATATTGCTTGCTATAAGTTGATTGAATGGATAATTGCTTAGTAATTAAGTTTGGATTGATTTGTGTTCGATAAATTCATGAGATGACATTTAGTAAGTGGATTGCATGGATTTATATCTTGTGAAAGTATTCAAACAAGTTGGTTTCAAGTTTGATTCATACTTGATGAAGTATAGCTCAAGTGATTGAAATCTGTCCTATATTGAAAATCTGAGCTAGCTGTGATCTTAGCCATGTTTGAGTGATCAAAACTTATTGAATTGGCATGAAAATTGGTGTACATGCTCTAGACTTATGTTATGAGATGCTGTAGAAATTTCATGAGAATTGGATAAGAGATGCCTTGGTTTTGGAGTGAAATTTGTCAGCTATAGTGCAGCAGTTTTCAGCATATAGCACTGGTGGAATAATTGAAATCTGGTAGCAATCTATAAGTCAAATGAAGCTCAAATTTTTACAGCTGCTAGATAACTAAGTGAAGCACATATCCACCAAATTTCGTGGTATTTAGATTTGTACTTTGGGAGATATGCTTATTTCTTTAAAGAGTACAAAATCTGCCAAAAAAGTGACAAATGTTGGATTGATCTAGAGTCACTTTGATTGAAAGGTCCTCAAATAGAAAACATGTTTAAGAGTAATTGAGGTACCTAAGTTGGTTTTGATATGATCTAAAAGCATAACAAGATATGAGTACAAGGCTATTTGATTGTGAAGTGTACTTTGCACACTTTTGGTATAAGATGAAGATCAAGATCAAACTCAAGTTGAAGATGAAGTTTAAATTCTAGATATGATTAGAGATCATTTGGTAGAAAGAAAAGGGCTTAAACAAGTAGAAAGAAAAGGACTTAAAGAAGGAATCAAGGTTACTCATCAAGTTAAGTCCATCACTTGGATCAATCAATCAAGTTATTTCAAGCGAGTATCAAGAATGGTTCTTTGGAAAGAGATCACTTCTCCCTAGTGTAGGGGCTTGCCACCTATGTGTAAGTAAACCAAGTATGGTACTTGGAAGGCTAACATGAAAGTGGTAATCCGAGGGACATTTGAGATGCTTAGTTGAAGCAATCAAAAGGGTTGATTAAGAAAAAGCAAAAATCACCCAAAAGAAAGCTAGTCATGATATTTCAAGTGGTATTCCAAATAGTTCTCTCATGCAAGCAAAGATCAAAAGATGAAGCAAGCCAACCACAACAAGAAAATACACTTGATCATAAGTGATATTCATTTCATATGGGTGAAGAGTGGAATTCAAAATGGTGTCTATTAGTCTTCACCAAGCTTATAATTGGACTTCACATTGCTATTGGAGTAATGAATTGGAATCTATGTGACTATCCTCTACTCCAATATAGCAAAGGTATCATTGTAATGTGCATAATCATTTCATCCCTTACTAGTATGTGGTTAGTATATGTAGTACATGCTTCATAAGATCATGCATAACAAATGAAATGTTTAAATTCATAACCTACCACTATTGGTTGAATGATTACTTGATCTAGTGGTTAGTATATGAATTTATTCATGAGCTAGTGAACCCAATTACTTGACTTAATTTGGATTGCTAACAAGTGACAAGTACAATATTGGCAAGATAACTCTTGCAAAAGGTGTGAAGAAGCTTGTCATTGGTTCAAACTAGACTTGAAAGCTTAGGCAAATCAATTTAATTCAAGTCAACCATAGATGCTCATGATAGTGATAAGAGTACAAGCACAAGATAACAATGTAAATGGATATCTAGTTTGTTTGTTACAAGTGGTATCTAGACTCAAGTATTTCATCAAGAATCTATAAGTGATGTCTAGATCAACTCACAAGTGATATCCTATAAGTGGTACTCATGAAGATAGCAAATGTTCAAGAAATAATTCTTATTGATAAATCCAACAAGTGGTTCCATACTAAAAGATTCTTTCAAGTGGTATCACATCTACATATGGTATCAATCATGCAAGATGATGGTTCCACAAGTGATCTTCAACTTTAAGTGATCATCAAATGAAGAATGCATCCCTCACCTACAAAAGCTCAAGTGTATCAAATGGATGACCCATGCTATCACATAGGGGGAGGTGTATCATAAATTGATATCAACATCAAAGATCCTATGTGTGGTATCTCAAGAAGCCCTACACAAGATACAAGTGGTATAGGTTACAAGTGGTATCTTCAAGTGGTGTCATTCCACCAATCAAATGATGTCCATAAAAAATGCAAGATTCAAGCCTCAACCATCTATCCCAAATGCATACCTTTGCATTAATGAGAAGTACACCTTTTATGGAAATTGATGATAAAGGGGGAGAGATTGTACAAAGATATGAAAGCTTTGAAATTAAGATTGTACAAGGGGGAGAGATTGTACAAAGATATAAAAGCTTTGAGATTAAGATTGTACAAGGGGGAGAGATAAGATGTGAAAACTTTGGGAGAGATTGAGACAAAGAAGTAGAGGTTAGACATGGACATGGACAAAGAGGGAGCAACATTGAAGAAAAGAGATGGATCAAATTTCTTGGACAAGAGAAGCACACAAGTAGGGGGAGCAAGCTCATGAACTTTGATTGATTACATTTGATATGTGCATATTCATGTGCTTACTTGTATTGCATAAGTTCTTAAATTCAATATGCATGCTTGTATGATGTATGCTAGTTGTAAAATTTGATTGATGAAATAAAAACTAACATGCATAGGATGATAGCTAGACACTTGGTATGATTTTCAAGTAATGCTAGTACCATGGTTTTGATGTTGATCTCACAAGGTATCTAGTGATTTTATTTCCAAGTGATATCTAGCTAACCATGGTGCTAAGGATGAACTTAAAGGTGCAACTCCAATTGGTATCACGCTTCAAAGGTTTATTCTATACACCTTAGCATCATTTAGTAGTAATTACCCTCCCACAATTTTAATATATGCATATGTGCGAGCTTCAATCAAACACTCTAGCACATATATAGGGGGAGCTAATACTACCATCTCGGGTTTGTGGTACTTGTCCAAAATCATTTTCACATGGTAAAATTGCTTGGGCAAGCAACATGAATTCAAAAGCGCTTAATTTCCATATCTTTATAGAGTTGTCATCAATTACCAAAAGGGGGAGATTGAAAGGTCCTTGTGTGGTTTTGGTAATTGAGTGACAACCTAGGTGGACTAATTGTGTTTATGTGAGATACATAGGTGATTAGTCCATAGGTACATATGTGTGAGCAACATATGCCATGAAGGTGAAAATAGCTTGGAGATGTTGCAAAGCTCACACATGTGATGATGAAGGAGCTCATTGCACATGAGACATGACATTGAGTCATGTGATCAAGGTGGAGAAGACCAAGACATGACTTGGCTTTATGGACCGGCTGCGAGCGTGAAGGGCAAGTTGGAGGCTTTAGAGCGATGGACAGCGTGGCGATGAAGCTTAAGCAAGACTTGGCGTCGATGGACGAAGGCAACAATGAAAAGCAAGTGAAGTCAAGATTGATGAACCAATATAATCACGTGATGATATAAAGTGGTTCATATCATTGTTGATCATGTTGGTGCATGTGTTGCATCGACATTGGAGGAGATGAAATGAAATGCGCAAGGCAAAGGTATAACCTAGGGCATTTTATTTCACCGGTCATAGGTGTGTAGAGAAGTTGATGACCGGGTTTAGGATAGATGGCTGTACTATCAAGAGGGGCAAACTTGTTTGCATATCGGTCATCTAGTGCCACTCGAGTGATTTAACTTTACATCATCGCTAGGATTGAGTGGCGTGGCAAGTTGAGTGGCTAATCCTTTGGAAAATATTTGTGAAAATGCTAACACATATACACATGGTGGTGTTGGCACATTTACAAAGGAGATGAAGTTAGAGTTGATGTGGATCAACTTGACAAAGGAACGGAGGCAAGGGTTCGAACTCCACCGGCGGAGTGTTTGCTTGTTGAGTGCGGACAGTCCGACGTTGCCACCGGTGCCCTATATAGAAAAGACAGGGTCTCATAGAGTGGACCGGACGCTGGTCACGTGGTGATCGGACACTAGGGTCCTACGTCCAGTCAGTGGCTGTAGAGAGCGTGCAGGCGTTGGTCTTCGACTAGACACTGGAGCTAGAAGTGACCAGACACTGATAGGGTGCGTCCGGTCAGGCTGACTTACGGTGATGTAGGTGACACAGAAAAGTTGGAGAAGGACCGGACGCTGACACTGCGTCTGATCGTGACCAACCGGACACGTTCGGGTGCGACTGGAACCTTACTGGAAATGATCGGATGTTGGGGTCCTGTGTCCGGTCACTTTGAGTAGCTACGTCCGATCATCACTTGACTGTTGAGATCGAGTGAATAGTGTTTGAAGCTGATGACATGTGGCAGGCATCGGGCAACCGGACGCTGAGGTCCTGCGTCTGGTCGATATGACCGGCGCATCCGGTCAACCCAAAAAACGCCCAGTGAAGGGGTAATGGCTATTTTAGCCCGTGAGGCTATAAATAGAAGGGGTCTTGGCCTTGGGCCAAGAGCTGAGCACACTAGAGCCTTGGTGGCTTGTGTAGTAGTGCTTGGGAGCCCTCCATCTCATATATGCTTGATAGTGATCATCTGATTGTGTGAGAGAGCGATTCTAGTGTGATTGCATCATGTGGTTGCATCGAGTGGCACTAGGTGATTGAGTTACTAGCCGGTGGTGCTTGTTACTCTTAGAGGTTGCCACCTCCTAGATGGCTTGGTGGTGGTCTCCATCGAAGCCTGCAAGAAGCTTGTGCGGTGCTTCGGAGAAAAGCTTTGTGAGGGGCATTGTGCTCGCCCCGTGGGAGCCACGAAGAGCAACTCTAGTAAAGCGTGTCATTGAGCTACCCTCACTTTTGGGGGTAGGTTCTTGCGGCGCCCGACGTGCGGGCTTGGTGGGTGATGCCAATTAGCCGCCGAACCACCAAGTGAGCGGTCAACACAATGGGGACTAGCGTGTTGGCAAGCACGTGAACCTCGGGAGAAAACTACCGTGTCAACCTTGTTCTTCCCGTTGGTTTACAATCCTCTTACACAAGCTTGTGATTACTTTTATATACATTGTGCTTGTGTAGTTGCTCTTGTGATTAGTTAGCTTGTGTAGCTCACTAGTTATCTTCTTGCTTGTGTAGCATAGAAGTAGCTCCCTTGCGTGGCTAATTTGGTTTGTGTAATCTTGTTAGTCACTTTGCTTAGTTTGTGTAGCTAAGTATTTGCACTCTCTATTTTGGCATTGGTTGCCTTGTTTTTTTTAGCATTGCTAGTGAGCTTAGGTGGCTTTGTGCTTTTGCTTACTAGCATGTGTAGGAGCTCCCTTGTTGCTTAGAGTACTAGTGGCATAGGTTTGTGTGACATTACTTCTACAATTGGTTAGGTTAGCTCTAGCTAGCTTGGCACCTTTGTTGCTAAATAAGGATCCTTGTAAGGTGCTAGAGAATAAAGATAGAGGGGTGTAGTCTTGGCTAGACTGATAGTATTAATTCCGTACTTGTTTTGGTTAGCCGACACAATTAATTTTAGAAAGGACTATTCACCTCCCCTCTAGTCCGCCATCTCAACCTTACACTCCTTCGATACCGCTGATCATCATGTTGGTCTTGATCAACTCCTCATCAGTGCCACCGAGCTTCTTGTAAAGCAGATATGGCATCAAGTTCACTATCGCCCCACTATCCACTAACATGCTATGGGCCGGTGTGCCATTGATATGGCCCTTCACATGTAAAGGCTTGAGATGGTTGATGGAGTCATCTGGTTTCTAAAATATAGCGCTTTCCGTTGCAAAATTAAATTATGCCACCATGGAGTCATCTGCCACGATGTAGTAATCAGCAGATAAAACAACTACATTGACCTCCACTCTCTCTAGAGTAGGCTCATAGTCAACCATCTCCTTATCGGGAACCTCAGGAACCTCCATGCCAACTAGAGTAGCAACAGTAGTAGCAAAATCATCAGAGGACACCTCAGAGGCACCTGGGACAGCAGGAGTCAGCTCAACTGACTCAAAAGTCGACTTAGCTGAC
Source organism: Miscanthus floridulus (assembly GCF_019320115.1). NCBI lineage: Eukaryota > Viridiplantae > Streptophyta > Magnoliopsida > Poales > Poaceae > Miscanthus > Miscanthus floridulus. The sequence goes on from NC_089584.1 coordinate 111,444,789, forward strand.
TCTAGAGCTTCCAAAGCAGTAAGGGCAAGCAAAGTTGGCTCAACCGACTCATGAGTTGACTTAGTTGACTGGCTCAACACAGGAGTCCGCTTAGCCGACTCTAGAGTCACTTAGCTAACTGGCCAGCAGCAGTAGCGGCGTTTCAACCTTCCAGAGGGATTTCGACCTGTATGCGGTTGAGGATTTCATTCTCCATCTTGGCAAGCTTCTCCCTGTTCTGTTGCTTATGTTAGGCACGCTGCAATTTACGCCGTTGAGTTTTATTCAACCCACGAGGACACCATACGGGTTGCCGGTACTTGGAATCTCCTTCGACGTGTTTCTTCTCTTCAATTCCAAAAACATCTTTGGAAGCTTCATCTTGCTTAGATGCCGGAATTTCTTTGATTACAATCGGCTCAACATGATTAGTGACGGGAGCTTCCATGGAGCTGATTGTGATAACTGATTGAGGCCTAGCTCTTGGTGGGGGAACGGCGAGAATCTCAACCTTCTTAGGCACATAAACTTACTGCATTGGTGCCTTTCCTGACTCATGTGGAGTCAAAGTCCTGGAGGTAATCACACGATCTTAACTTGTACCGCTAGAGCTCGATTAACAATTGTTCAATCAGCTAAAGACGGAGGGTCTTGGAATTGAACCAGCAGGATCTTCCCACCTTTGTTGGCTATGCACGGGTGCTGCCGGAGGATACGGCACCCAAACTCTATAAGGACCCCATGGCGGTGTAACTGAAGGCGGAATCGGGGGACCCCCGCGAGAAACATGAGGAACAACTCTCTGAGACGGAGCTGTTGGTTGCACCACCACCAATTGCTTGATCTTGTCATCTTCCCGCTTAGGCGGAGTAGACTCTCTTTTTTTAAACGACCGATTCTGGGAATCGGCCTTTTGTTGCTTATACTTGGCCATGAGCCTGTCAAAGGTGCATTGCTTCTTCATGAATTCTCCCTGATTCTTCTTCTCATTTGTCTTCCAGGTGCCAATCTCCGGTCGTTGTGGAACAAATGTACGCAAAACACGAACACCGGAGGCGCCAGAGCTATTGGAACCAGGAGAGTTGGCTAAGCCGACTGGCGCAGTCGGCTCAGCTGACTTGGTTGAGGTGGTGGCAGAGTTAGCTAAGCTGATTCCTTGAGTTGGTTGAGCCAACTGACCCTGCTGTGTACTAGAGTCGGCTTGGACAGCTGGTGGAGTCGGCCTAGCCGGCCTCTGCTGTGCCACTATCGTTTCATACCACCGCTACCTTTTCAAATATTGCATTGATCCAGCGGTGATCTTGAACTTGTTCTTGCCTTCATCATCCTTCTCAAGCACCACTTTGCGCCCTGAATTCGTTTCGACATTCGGTGCTACACATGGTTCGTAGATAATCACGTTCTTGCTTTGGGCTTTATCGGCTTGCTCTGGACGAATCAAAACAGCGGGCGCCCCTGCTTCAACCATGTGCATGGGAAAAGGGGTCTTGTCAACTTGCATTTCAGTAAGACTCAATTGTCCCTCATTAAGGGCCGATTGGACCTGCCGACGAAAAACATTGCAATCATTAGTGGCATGAGAAAAAGAATTATGATATTTGCAATAAGCCCTTCTCTTTAACTCATCAACTGAAGGTAATGTATAATTGATTCTAATATAACCAAATTTCAATAATTCATCAAAGATTCGGTCACATTTAGAGAAATCAAAAGTAAATTTCATTTCCTCATTCTGATTTTTATGAATTGTCTTGAGAGAAGGACAAGTAACCAATTTATTCTCTACTGGCCATTTAATTTTAGCAGCTAGACATTCTTTATTATCATCATCAGAATCATCTAAACAATCACCAACAAAATGCACATTCTGATGATGAGATTTATAAGCATCACGAGATTCTTTAAAGTGCGATTCAATTGAAACGGCCTTTTGCATAAGTTGATTAACATTGTGAAACTCATAATGCTCAAGCTTTTCTCTAATACTAGAACATAAACCAGCAAAGTATAAATCAGTTAAATCTCTTTCAGAAATATTTAAATGGAAACATCGGTTCTTAATCTCTCTAAATCGTTTGAAAAAATCATGGACGGCCTCATCATGCCCTTGATGAACCGATGCAAGATGAGACAATCTTGTTTCATGAGCACCGCTATAAAAGTGATTATGAAATTTTTCTTCTAATTCAGCCCATGAACCAATAGAACAAGATGGTAATGAAGTAAACCATGCAAAAGCTGTGCCAGTAAGAGATAAAGGAAAATTACGAACTTTCATAAAATCATAAGCACTAGCTTCACCCAATTGTGCAAGAAACATGCTAATATGCTCCATGGTTGATTTACTATCATCACCACTAAATTTCTGAAAGTCAGGTACCCTCCACCCATCAGGTGCTCTCATGAAATCATAAGTAGAAGGGTACGACTTTTGATAAGTATTCCTACTAGATTTAAGTTGCACTCCTAAAGTACTCTCAAGAGATTTAGCCAATTCATCCTTAAACCGATTCAAAGCATCATCAAAATCGGTAGTAGGAGCATTAGGAGTAACATTAAATGTAGAAATTTAACTAGGTGACTTTGGTGGGTTTGGTAAAATATTATGCCCTGCTGAAGCTCTATTTATTGATGCTCCATAATCGGTTCGGAGAGCTTGACCTGAACTTTGTGCACCAACACCTGTATGTGTAGATGTGCTAGCACCAGGTTGACCGGCATTATCGGTTTCAGATGCCGAAGGGGCCGATTGAAATTGGCTAGCGGAAGTATGAGAGGTTTGATTTTCATAAAAATTCAAAGGCATACCGAATTGAGGTTGCTGCACGGCACCCGATTGATCACAATCGGTTGTCTTGCCCTCTAACTTATCCATACGTGCTTGAAGTAGATTAGAAAGATGCTGAAGGTTATTACTATGCAATTTTCTTTCATCTATCAATATCTTAGCAAAATTGGCATGAGTAGGATAAGCATCAGTATTTACCTCCTCATCATACTTAGCTTTTCCATTGCCCTTCTCCTCGGCGCCTGAAGATTCGGAAGCGGTGGCATCGCCGTAGGAGGGTTCACGGAACTGAGTGACCTTGTCGTGCCGATTCTTGGTGCAGCTCTCCAAGAAAGCCTTGACATCAGCATCGAGCTTGGCCTGAAGCTTCTGACGCAACTCATCTGGAAGCTCGTCCATGGATTGAGGAAAGATCATGTTAGCCTCATTGAAGGGGCTGGTCTTGTCACCCTTGTCGGTGGTAGCACCATCGTTGCCTCCTATGTTGCTAGTAGATTGATTCTTGATTCGCTTCGCTGTCCCCAGCGGAGTCACCAAAAAATATGTTAACGTTGAGGATGACCCCAAACCAACACACCAGCAGGGCCTTGGACACTCAAAGAGGTTGCACACAACCTGCAACGCATCAAGAACGCGGCGTAATCGATCAAACCAATCTAAAGACCGATGAGACTGATGTAGAGCTTGTTCTTGGTTGGAAAGCTCCCGAACTTCTCCCGGGAAGACCCGTCAGGGAGGAGCATGTGGAGGATCTCCTAGGACCAGCAAGGCCGCCTAGGATGCCGCTGAATCTCGCCGAGAAACTCAATGAACAACAAGAGGGGTTGAGAGAGGGAAATTAGGGCGTAAGGAGTTGATAGATTGGTTGTATGACGATTGGATAGATGAGAACTCAATCGGCCATGATCCTCTCATATATATAGAGGGGGGGTGATCTTATCCCAGTAGAAAACCTCTCCAAACCTTATTTTCTAAGTTTTCCATGAGTTTAGAACAGTTCGAATCGGAATCCAAAAGGCCAGATCCGAACAGGATTTTCTATCAGGTATGTCGGAAGTCCCGACTTGTGTCGGAACTCCCGACAGTCTGAACTTCTTACTTTTACCGGAACTCCCGATGTAGGGATAACCCCAAACACCCGAGCAGATTTTTTCAGGCTTTTCGGAAGTCCCAACACCCGTCATAAGTCCCGACTTGGGTCGGAACTCTCAACAACGAGGCATTTTTCTGAGGGCATAACTTCTTCATCCGGACTTCGAATTAGACGTTCCATATATGTTTTCTGACCGTCTCGACGAGAGGAACACAATGGTGAAGTCCATTTCACATTTTGACAACTTCACAAAATGAACATTTTTTGTTTTTAACCAGCTTCAAATTTACCATATATTTTAAGAGAGTTATATATGCCATTTGAGTTGTGCACCAGAGTCATTTTGTCACTGGCTTCACCCTTGAGTGAAATGGAATGGAATTTAGTTCAATCCACTTCAACACTCGTGGATTGAGATGAATACATGTACATTCAAACAAGGCCCGAGAAAATGAAACGATTATAACGTATAAAATGAGGTCACACATCTTGCGACCAATGCATCTATTCTTTTTGAAAAACAAAACAAAGTTACTGAACAGTATTTGTAACATCAGGCTGACGCTTATGAACCAAACTACGATCACAGTTGGGAATAGACCCGTGCTGAATCATCATCAAAAGCCCAAGGCTCATCATGGCTCATATAATATAACAGATAATTGCCAGTAACCAGTCCGAATGTTTTGCAACAAGAAATCTATTTGGAAGAGTGTATAATAGTTCCAAGCCAATCTTCTCTCACATCTCCCTTTAAGGCCCTCAGCGAGTGTTCTGTTCCAGCCTGCATCACATAATACATTGAATAATGCTTGGGTCATATCCATTCAGAAAAAATGCTAAAATTTGGCCATTTCCATGTTTCAAAATGGAAAAATGGAAGCAGAGCATTCTCACCTTGGTAATATACACATCGATTCCAAGCCTAGCTATCACTGCAGCCTCCAGTATTTTGGTCTCCATCCCACCGGTGGTGTCATGTGCTGCTACTGATATCTCCACTGCATCACATGAGAACAGATATCTTACTCTACAAAACACAAGGGACAAGGCTACAACAAGCAGTTTAGAAGAAATATAACCAGCCCATCATTGTCGCTAGTCCTCAGCCTAATAAACCATAGTGTGAGCCTACAGTTGGCTTCTGGAGTACTGCACCTTCACTAGGAGCATTTGGTGCCACGTTATTCAAAATATGGAAGAACATACTCAATGGTGACTAAAAACTAGGTTGGCAATGCTTATTCAGTTATCCTGGGTTGTCAGTGAGAAAGTTGTCAGTTGTCACTGGTAAACTACCTGAATCAGGTACTTGGAAGGAACATAACTCCTCAGTACAACTAAACATGTCTTAGGGCCTAGGATCATTTGACAATCGCAGCAATAAAAAGGAATATGACACAATACCTCCTTTAGTGTTGCCTTGCAGCAATGCAGGTTTTACAATCGACCAGCCTCCATTGTCATCCACCTCTGTTAACTAGCACAAGTCAGCTAGAATTTGTTGAATAAGCATATTTCCATGGTTTAGCTAGAACTTAAATGATGGCAATCACATTACCTTCGTTGTCCTGTTTCCTCCCATAATCACTAATACATATAAAACAGTAAAGGCTAGATATTTATGGGCAGATGAAAATCAACCAGGTGAATACTAACCTATTTCTCTCAGGAGTACCGCATTTGGGTCAGTTGGAGGGCGATCATATACTCCATGGACATCTGTCTACATCTCAATTTTCAGAGAACCATACAGAAGTCAATGCTTCATAGAAAGAAATGAATGGAACATTTGAAGTATATGAATGGGAGCAAAGGATAACACAACAAACTATCAGTACCACAAGGAAGACAGTACAAGCAATTAAACAATACAGTGTACAAACCATCTTCCATCGATAACAGAGAACTTTTAAAGCTGTAAAGGAGGGAAGGTAACAGTACCAGAAATACAACATATTTCGGACTTAGAAGCTGTGCAAGATGTCGTATAATGACATCCCCACTCAATATGGTACAGTCCTGGTCATTTAATGATAAGATCAATTTTAGTTTGAATAAAATGAATTAACTTCATAGTCCATAAAATCTAAATAAGAATGTAGACATGCTTTGATTTGAAAACTCACCAGTAATTCATCAAGAACTGCATCACCATGCAAAACCTGCAAGAAACAAGGGTGTTATGCTATAAGCAAAAGTTTATATTAATTTCCAATCATGTTTAGGTTCCAGCTGCAGATCTGAGAAAACACATGGAACTATCTAATGCGTGCTTATAATTAATACTAAATAATTCATATAAGACTTGTTGTATCGTTCAATGTGCAGTACAGAAAAGGACTATCAAGAGTACCAGACTGCCAGTACAATCTAGATTAAGTGATGCATAAAAATACTGCATGCATAAGCAATAATTAATAATATGATACATATTCCAGTAGCACCATATGCTGTCAAATATGGGGGTGACTAACTATATCACTCATGCTAACAACTTCAGGTGTGCGTACCCAGTGCCAAAAGCTCCCACAGAAGAAGGGTTCTAGGGAAGAGAATATTTATACATCCTTACCCTTGCTTAATTTTGCAAGGATCTCCAGGCAGCAAGTGGAGAGACTCTACCACTGCACCAGGCCCTCTTTTTGATAAATATGAAATTCTGAAGGAATAGCAGTTCAAAATCTTTGGTACAACAACTTACTGGGACAAAGCCTGCATGGAGTGACTGAATTATTTGAGAAGCATTTGCGGATGCAAGCTGCACATGCATATTAACAGGATCAGGTATGGATGTAAAACAGCTGGCTAATTCCAAAACAGAGAATGATATGCAAGAAAGCAATAGTTTCAAGTTTGCTCACTTTTCTTTGCCTGGTAGACCACCCACAAGCAAATGGTGACATCCCAACAGATGGTATTCCTTCTGCAAAAGAATATGCATTTCCATAAGTCTTGTGACGACCACTGGTTCTAACTGACAATCTAGTAAAAACAATTCAAGGTGTATTTAGGGCCAAGCAAATACGCCAGTTGATTTGTTGGAAGTTCATTAAGATTTGCAGATACAGGCAAAAATGGTTCATGACAAATGATGATACATTCTTGCATTGGCCCATGAGTCAAATAAGAACTTAATTATATGTTCAAACAAAACACAAGGAAACATAGCATAACATACTGCAGACAAGGGGGAAACATAATCATGAATTCTGAGTGCCTAAGCAGCATCGATATGAGAAATAACAAAATACTGAGCATAGTAAGAAGTAGCCATGACTAATACATGGCATAATACTACATGGAAATAAAGACATGGACAGGTAACCTAAAAAACTGCATACCTCTTGCCAGGGCTCTAACAATTTCCTGGTTGAGAGATGTCACCTAAATTACAAAAAAAAAAATCCATTAGAATATGCTTCCAGAATATTTATCAGAGAAGCACAAACATTTTGACAAGATAGTGGACAAGAATATTAGACATCAAAATTCAAGTTATCCTCGTCAAATAGAATTCCAGAATTGGCCTCACTGAAATTCTTGTAGCGACAAAGCCAGCCTTGACCAGTGTCGAATGTAACCCTCCTTTATGAACTCCGGATCTACTTGCTTGAAAGTGGCCAAAAGACCCTGAAGCAGAATATCACAAACTCAGTATCCTAAGATCTAAAACTATATTTATCCACTATTGTTTTAGGCTCTACCTTAATAAAATGTACCAGTCTAATAATAGTTTGTAAGTAATAAATAAATTGATTAATTTCTCCAGTTTCTTAGAAATATCTCTCAGGAAGACCCTAGAGCCCATAAAATCGAAGTTGAAACTACTGTTGAGACGTTGAGTTGTGTTTAACTGAGCTGGGCAGTCCAATGTGCACGGTTGCTCTTCCACTGAGAGGCATTTCTGCCATGTTACTTGCTAAATAATGCACGAATTACAGTGGCATTACAAGCTTCCAAGTTCTATCTAAAAGAATATGAACAGTCATGTGCTGTCTACCCCACACCAAATCAACCAGTTCAGCTTGTAACTTTATAACAGGGGTAAGACAGACAGCCAGAGTCAATTCAGTAAGACTGTAAGAGTCAATTCCGAGTCCGAACAATACCGGCGCCGTGCACGACGATGAAGTTAGTGTCGAGCCCCAGCCCAGCCATCCCCGCGATCCACTCCGCGTCCACGGCCGGGTCGGCCGGATCTCCAGGCTTCCTGCTCCAGTCCATCCCCAGAACCTTCTCCGTGGCGCCATCGCCGTCAGATTCGGACATGGCATGCCGCAGCTGCGCACATGCCGACCGTAGGTTCTCCTCGTTGATGCTCTCCAGATCGCCCTTGTTCGTAATCGCCGCTCCACCTGCGCCACCTCACCGTAGCTTCTCAAATCGACCATTGCCAGAGAAGAGTACACTGTACACAGAGCTACAAAGGCACGGACGACAAGGAGCCAAGCAGTCGTTGCGGAGGGCGCGAGAGAGCACCTAGCTTGACAATACAGCGCACCGGGAGTGGCGCCGTGGGTCTCGGTTGCTCCTGCGCCACCTCCTCCGCCATGGAATCTTCACTCCTGCGGTCCGCAACGACCGCGCAGGGGCCTCGGGGAAGGGAGAGCCAGAGGGACGGGAAAGCTGAGCGGGCGCTTGTCTAGCGCGGTGGCCCGGTGGGGCATCCAGTTTGTACTTGCCCAGATGGTTATCCTACTAAATCTAGGCCGTCCAAATTGGCAGTTTCAGTTCCTTCACTTCTTGTCTGCATCCCTTCCCCTAACTCCGCCGCCACCGCCGTCCGCGCTCGCCGTTGCCTACGCGGCTGTGCTGCCGTCGCCCCGAACCTATCGCCCACTGCGTTGTTCCGGCGGAGGTATACAATGAGGCTGTTGCAAGTGGAGGAGCTATTCCGGAAGGTTCTGGAGGTCGGGTCGAAGGATAAGGCGGCTCGGCTGCTCGGGCTCGACGTTGGCAGCAAGTACGTCGGGGTGGCCGTCTCCGACGAGAAGAACAGGATCGCTTTGCCTCTGAGGTAAGCACCTCCAACAATTGCTGCCGTGCTATGTTTAAAGGTTTGATTTTGTTTCTATGTTAACTTGTGTAGGGCACATATTCAGTGAAATCACTGTGGTAATCCAACATAAGCTTATATTTGCCATCTCAAGATGCAGATGCAGGTTGAAATATGAATGTGTGTGCAAGAATATTATATTCCATGGTGCATTCTTTCAGTCTACAATTTTTCGACCTGCTTAAATTGCACTGTGGTACCGATTCAGATGTTAACTTACTCAAGATAGTATTCAATGATTGGAGCGAGGTGTTTTATTTGTATTTTGCATTTTGAAGGGACAGAAATGGTGTGAATTGTTGAGTAGTAGATGTGGTGCTAGCCTATTATGATCTTTTGGATATTGTGTGCATCTCTGAAACATCCTATGGAATGCATTTGGTCTAATCAACCACTTTATTTGCATCAATTTTTTAGAACTGCATAAATAATAAAAAATTTAAAACTATAGATTATCATATTTGTTGGGTAAAAGAAAGACTCAAAATACCAAAAATAGTATATGGCATTTCGTTTCTTTTACACATATATTTGATTTGATTCAAGGACCACATGTCTACTCATCTCTATGTGTAGATTAGAAATAGAGATGCAATTACTCAGAAGAGACTTCTAGTCGTTTAGTAGTACAAGATAAGCACATGGTTACCAAACCATCTGTGTATTAATTCATTATTTTTCATGTATAACACACCCAACCGTCATCAGTTTGCCCTTTGCCCCATCAGGCTGGGCCAAGCAGGTCAGACTATATTCTGATGGGTTGTGTTAGTCTAAACCTTTTTTTTTTGCCCTGTACTTGCCTGGAGTTTTGCAATAATTGCCTCTGTTGTTGTCGCAAAGTCAAATCTGAGAAGATTTGAATTACGAGTTCAACTAGATAATGTGTTGTTTTGTGGATATTGGCTATATTCCTATATCTAGTTTCATTATAGCCAAATCTATAACTTGATACAAAAAGACTCATGTATCATTATTTGTTGTTATAAGCTCCGTTATTGAATGAATCTTGCAGTGTTTTGTGTCGGACAAAGACAAACATCAACTTGATGGCAGATGATTTCAAAACATTGGTATGTTGAAAATATCTGTTCACTTTCTGTTATCATATATATTGTGGATATATCAAAAATTGGTCCTTAGCAAAAGAAGTACTCAATATGTCATACAGCATCATCCTATAATGAGTGATTGTGCATCACACCATCATTCTCTTTTACTGAATTCGTTTTGATTTATCATTTATTCCCCCCCCCCTCCTCCCCCACTCCCCCCCCCCCCCCCCCCCCCCCCCCCCCCCCCCCCCGACACACACACACAAAAAAATTTTTTTAGGTTCGGCAGTTGGCATTGCCATTTATTTGCAATAATGCAAAGTTCTATGCGTAGATCAGCATTTTAACTGATTTGTCGTAGTTTTTCAGTTGTTACTTCTTGAACTTGTTTTCCTTATACACTTACAAGATTAGTTTCAGTTTAATTGGAATGAAAGATGTAATCACTAATGCCTTCTTTGTTTACTTGGATAGGTTTCGAAGTATTCCATAGCTGGTTTCATTGTGGGCTATCCATTCAACCTCCACGGTCGACCTAGTCCTGATGTAAAGTGCCCATGCTCATGTATAATTCCTCTTTGTTCTACTTAATGTTTTTTAATGTTCTCTTTTGTCTGTAAATCAGGCAGTCCAAGTAAGGCTTCTTGCTGGAGAGCTTTGTAAAACAGGGAAACTTGATGATCTGTCCTACACATATTGGGATGAAAATTTCACCTCAAAGGTGAACTCTCTTTTCTTCTCTGTACCTTCTTGCTGATACATGAGAAACAGAATTAATAGGTGCACAGGCACTTTTCTTCTGAATGTGGATGTTACATTACATTGTGGTATTGCATTAAAAAATATAACATTGTTGTATCATGCTAGGCATATTATCAGATTCATTATAGTGCTGCTCCTTCCTTTAATATACACGTTTTACTCTCCTTCCATCTCTCTTTGAGGAACTTCTTTAGTGGAGTGCTTTGATTGATCATTTGATCTTCCTCTTGTGCTTTTCTGCAGTGTGTAGAAGCCCTCTTGCATCCTCTGAATCTAAAAAATCGGGATGAGGCCAAAACAATGACAGATAAATTTGCTGCAGTTTGCATACTCCAGGTACATACTCCTAATACCAGGGTGACTTTACATTGCTATTACAGATTTCATGTTTCAACTCAATTCATTACAAATGATACATAGTTCATTCAGTTAAAGTCATCTCAAGCTGCTTTGGTGACACTGAAGATGATCCATTCCTGAACAGGGTTATCTTGACAACATGAACAGAAAACTGAGATCCACAGATAAGTCTGAAGCATAAGGTGGCACCTAGACTCCATTTTAAACTAAACCAAGGAGCAAAGGGAACATCATCTGGTAGGTCAGATTTGTATTTTCAGGGGGGCTTGCTTTTGCCATCGGCCCTGTTCGTTTCGCTGAAATTTGGCTTATGCTTATGCTTATGCTGATTTGTTGTGAGAGAAAAACACTGTTCGTTCGCTGAAAAACACTTTGTTATATACATGGCTTTAATGTCTCTTTTGCTGGCTCAAATATTCTTCAGCATTGCACTCTTTCTGCAAACTAGGGTCCTGACAACACTTATGTTTCCATGCCTTGTGAAAAGAATGTGCAGGTATGCCCATACGCAGTTCATCAGGATGTGAATGGGACTCATAGCCGATGCTTATCTTGCCATGTCATGAGTTTTGTAGTCACAGAGCTGACTGCCGAGAGACCAAGTTCCCAATCCATTAACTTCAGCAAGCAGATTTTGTTGTTGGGGCCTTTAGCTGAGCTGGGCTGAGTCGTCATTGATGATGCTAAAATGCTGAGGACATACTGTCTCTGATGCTGGAGTATTAAGAACATCCTATTTTTTAACCCGTCATCCGGCCTCTATCAGCTGATGAAATTCCCGATGGTGACCCTCGATAATGCAGTCTGACTGTTCTCGTCGCCACTGAATCGCTTTGTCTTATTCTCTAGCCCCGTTCTGTACTATAAATCTATAATCCCCATACGCAAACACTCACGCATGCTTGTGCGTTTCCCCCATTATTTAGCTCAGTTTGAGTCCAGAGGAATCAGGTAAGCTGTCGAAATCGGATCGATTCGATCTCAGGATAATCATGCATTTATGCTGCACCCGGGGTCCGTCGTTTTTTTTTTCTCTCTCCACAAGGGCGAGCTCACTTCTGTGCTGGCGTATGCGTGTCCTGATATGCTCATCGTGATGTTAACACCTGAGGTGGCTGGTTGCAGCGCTCCCATCACACACCACCAGTTTGGAAACTATTGCTCCGTGTAGGACTCATCTCTCTTGGTCTTGGCATGCACCGTAACGGATGAGCATTGCTGTTCTGGCGCCTTTCTCGCCGAGGGATGTCGTGAGGAAATAACGGATGAACATTGCCCTTCTGGTACCTGTTTCCACTAGTCCACTAGAGGTGGTAGCGTGAGGAAATTACGTGGTGATCGTTCTGTCGGCTGCACGGATCGGCAACTTTAGGCTCACGGAAGTTTCAAAACAACAAAAAAAAAAAAAAAAAAACTTAGGCTCACGGACACGGAGGGAATCCTCAATCCTGTGGAGATAGGTAACTTCAGTTGCCAGACTTTCCGTTTGAGAGGAAGAGGAGGGAGAATTTGTGATGGCAAACACAGCAACCAGCGCAGATTTCAGAACAGAACAGAGGCGCAAGCAAAATTGGCCCGGGCACTTGTCACGTCAAGATCCGTCGTGTGCCGCACCTTGCATGTACGCGGTAGGTGAGACAGATTTCAGAACAGAACAGAGGCGCAAGCAAAATTGGCCCGGGCACTTGTCACGTCAAGGTATGTGAGACGAAGCGTCGGTGCGAAAAGTGATCACAAGTAAATATTTATTGTGATCGAATATAGCGTAGCACTCAATGATATAGGGTTTATATTGGTTCAGACAACGTGTTTTACGTACAGTTTGAGTCGGTCGGTGACTTTATTCCTGAGCCTAGATGCTCGAAGTTTGTTGTAAGGTTACAAACGAGTATGAATAAGATGAGGAGTGTTAGAGGTCCGATCGGACTCTGGACTGAGGGGCCAAGAGTGACGGGAGCTCTTATATACGCTAAGTATTGAAACGTATGCTCTGTGTAGCTTTAGAGTTCTAAAGCCGTGAAGCTATTCGAGTGCTCAGAACGTCTAAAACTAGTAGAGAGAAAGTCGAAATGATCTGTCTCCTATTGGAAGAGAGCGCAGCCCCTTTTATAGATGAAAGGGATGGCCTTACAAGTTCAAGACAGAGATAGAGAGATAGTGTGCCCTAGTTTTGTTGCCCACGCCGTCGGATACAAGACAGTTTATCGGCGCCCACAATACTGTTGATGCCCAGATGCATGTGGCATGCTCCATCGTGTTCGTCTGGTATGGCAAATATCGGCGCCTACTATACTATAGGACAAATATCGACGCCTACAATACTGTTTGTGTTCTGACATGTCTGGAAGGTTACAAAGTACCCTTTTGGCATGGCCTGACAGAACTATCCTACAGGTGTGCAGGGTACGGTCCTCGTTATTACGGTTGACTTAAGCGCCTTACCTTATCTGCTCCGCCTGATTTCTTATGTCCTCACCAAATGGGCGTCCCCGACCGGTCATTCCCAGTTGGCTCCGACTGTGCCGGTCGGAGAAAAGCCGTAAGCAGAGGTTCGGTGTATTCCCGGTCGGAGAAGCGGGTCGGAGTCAAAAGCGAGCGTCGTCCCCTCCTTGGCCAGGCCTTTCGGTCGGAGGAGTGGGTCAGAGTAGAAAGCGAGCGTCGTCCCCTCCTTGGCCAGGTCTTCTGGTCGGAGAAGCAGGCAGGAGTCTGAAGTGAGTGTCGTCCCCTCCTTGGCCAGGCCTTCCGGTCGGAGAAACGGGTCGGAGTCGGAAGCGAGCGTCGCCCCCTCCTTGGCCAGGCCTTCTGGTCGGAGACTGAATCGCTCTTTCGGCTTGTCGTTAGGTATTTGGGCCGGCCTAGGAGTTACGCGTCATTCGTAATGCTGTCTGCTGGGCCGAGTTTTTGCTGGGAAGTGGGCTCATTAGGGACCCCGGGTTTATGAACCCGACAGGAGCCCCCAAGCCCCCAGGCGATTCGGGTAGAATCGTCTAGGGTTTTTTTGACTTGCCAGCGGGTGCGCGCGAGCGTACCTGGTGGGTGTAGCCCTCGAGCCTGCGTCCGACTGGTGAGTCGGTTGAAGGCTGAGTATCTCGGTACTCTTTCCTAGGGCCGCAGACTCCTATGTTTCTACCGTTCGGGGTGTTCGGTCGTGTTTGTCCCGCCCGTAACCTGCGCGGTCGGTTGATTTCTCGAGTCGACGTCGAGCGACCTGTGCTCCTGAGCCTCGTTGGGTTCGGTAGGGGTTGGTCTAGTTCTGTGCATTACCCCTTCCACGGTTTCCACAACTGGAGGGGCTGAGCTAACGTCGCTTGCCTTGATGGCTCGAGTGACATGTTCGGTGAGCTCACTAATGGGCGCGTTTGAGCAGAATCTGGGTCCGTCGTTCGTAACGGGGTCGGCATAGCCCTCATGTGGCATTCCACTGCTCCTTAACCCACCTCCCGACAGATGCCCAGGTCGTTCTGAAGACCGACTCAGGTGGCCCGCTGGCCTCCTCTCGATGGAGATTCTATGGGCATGGCTCGAGGTTAGGATCAAATAGGAAAGTTGAGATGACCCTGTCTGCTTCTGAGCATATCGGGCGTGGGCCGCTGGGGCTCATCTGTGTTTTCTCCCATGTCTTTGTTTGACGTGCGGTGGCCTCGAGCCCTCCGTAGGCCGGCCTTCAAACTCCGGTCGGTCGTTGCTCATGTTGAATGAGGCAACTACCGCTTCGTGATGCAACACGAAGCGTTGTGATGCATTAATTGCATATGTGATGTTTTGGATGTATGAGATGAATGAATGATTGTATGAATGAATATGTGAATGCGTGTATGAGAAAGGATGAATGAATGAATGATCATGCATCAGAAAATAAAGTAAGAACGTGTTTACACCAAAATTTGGGAGAAGAGCGTGGGAACTCGTAGGCTTCCAAGATTGTGCCAATCAAGGAGTCGATCATGTAAAGATTGATATCTACCGGTTCAGATGCGACACTAGGATCGATTCTCTTTAAATGACGTCAACAGATAGCGATGATGAGATATGATTGGTATTGAGAAGATACATATCAGACTCTACAAAAGGGGAAAGATTAGAGTCCAAGTTATCTTAAAATAGAAATATTTTCTTCGTACCAAAGATTGTACTGAGTCGTACTCAAGTAGGATTCGTTTTTAGGCTCCAGGTATAAATATCAAACCCCGGCTATTGTAAAAGGACACACAATCAATCAAATACAAGTTATTTACTTTTTTTGGCTCCGACCACCCCTTATGAGTAGGAGTAGAGTAGATCCCGATGAGTTCTTCAGCAAGTACGGCTGCATCGATCCGGTCGACCTCCACTGCTTATCTGTAAGTACCGTCATGGCTTATACCTCTGTTCGTATGGCTGTATCGATCCGGTCGACCTCCATTGCGACTCTGGTATAAGTTAGTTATCAACTCTTGTCTAGTTCAAGTACGGCTGCATCGATCTGGTTGACCTCCACTGCTCAAACTAGATTAAGGTCAAGTTATCGGATCTATCTAAGGGGTCGACCTCCATTGCTCGAACTAGATTAAGATCAAGTTATCGGATCTATCTAAGGGTGGCGTTCCTCCGGATAGATTTATTAAGTTACCGATATTGCTTATTGTTTTTATCATTTATTTAATTACAGCAATATCACTTCGCCCGATTAGGATTGATCTAGATCGGCCTTATATCTTTTTTAACCCATTGTTTATTAATCTAAACTGATCTAATTTGCACTTTAAACAATGAGTTATGTCTTATCGGTAGTTTTACATCAATCTTGATCATGCATAGCGTACGGTTAAGGCATTTTGATCTTGAGTAGATCTATTAGCTAGCGAAAACTATTTCATGGCCCGTTATCATGGCCTGTGTGATTATGCCTCACATCCCACTATTAGCACCATGGAATAGGGATCGTTATTTAGTAGATATGTTCCTGAGAGGGCATGACCTTAACTGTGCGCTATGCCTGAATCGGTTGTTTTAGCTGATATCGAGCAGTTTCACGAACAGTTTGCATCACAAGATCATTGAAGTAGCGATAGGTTGAAAGATGTGTTAGCCACATGATCTTATTATTATATTACGGCCTGCATAATTCTGCCTCATGCCCCACTGATATTAGTAATAAATTAGGGTCGTTGAGTCTATTGTTGTTTCTACAGCCTGTATGATTCTGCCTCATGTCCCACTGGTTATAGCGATAGATGAGATCTAATATGTTCATTAGATTTATCTCTATTAAATAGTTAAATGACGATGAACTATTTCTTTTATAAAGGGTTCGGTTACTTGCAGTCATTGGCTCAGTATAAGCTAATTATTGTTAATATCTTATTGTCATTGACCAATATTTGTCTAAATAATGATATTAATTCTGAATGATAACCGATTCTTCTTATACAACCCCATGAGCATTAATTGATTTATTCTTATGAATATACTGGAATCGACTATTTAGTCCATCTTCTTTTATATCGGCTCTCAGAGCCGTACATTCAGGACTGTCTGACAACACCAGCATGTTTCGCCCTAAATTATTGATAAACTTTCTCTCCTTGTCAATTGCAGGGTTAAATTGACTGGCATGTCTCGGAAGGAGTGCACAGGATCGACTACCCCTATGCTGAAGCTAGGTGGATCTTCAACTCCATCAAGCGGACCCTTCCGGCTTGGTTATGTATCCTCGGCACGGGACAAAATTCCATGTCGACATATGTTTCTGGCACGCTCAGTGGGACCCCACAATCGTCATGGTGGTTCACAACAACAACGATATCCTTATGGTACATTATGAAAATCTACCTGATGGAGATAAAGATGCCATCGACAAAGCTACAGAAGAATTTCAAAGCAAATATTTGTTGTCCTACACCAAAACACATGACAACATAATTGTTCAAAAATTTCCACTACCAAGAGTTCTACTACAGGGGCAGATAGATACATCTGAAGCTAAAGACAAGTGTTTCTTTATGGAAGTTGTAGACAAATTTGTTCATGATGCCATATTAAGCCATTATAAAGCTTTCTTAGATACATTCTACAACGCCATGAAAGAAACGATTTATAGGATTCTAGTTGGTCAAGTTGGGCCAGCTTATTACAACATTCTAGATCTGTCGACCCAAAAGATTAATCAAGTCGGTCCCAGCCATCGAGAAGCAGCACCAGCTGGTAATGGTGATGTCCAGGTAGTTCAGGGTTCATCTGAATAAGCTCAAGGTACTACTACGAGTTAGATACAGTATAATCCTGGACCGTCAGTACAACATGTGCAATAGCCGGCAGGGCAAGGTCAGAACTAGGTGATCAATTTTGGCACATCAGGCCACATACCATCGTCGGCTCAAAAAATAGCACCCTCAATTCAAAGGATCCTTAGAGATATAGATCTTTATGTCTATAATCAGATACTTCAAGCAGCAAGCCAGCAAAGGACCCAGCAGGGTTATCACTATGGCATAGATTATAACACCCTTCATATGATTCCAAATCTAGGGTATCAAGACACACGGGATTTTAATCCACAAATGGGTCAGCAGGTATAGAGAAATCCAAATTCGAATTCTGATGAGTTGCTGTTGAAGGTGGCCGAGATGATGATGAATCAGTTTGGTCTGAAGCCAAAAGGGTTGACCTTCTCGTACAAATGCCCATATCTAAAATTGTATGATTTGGTCGCTCTTCCTGCAAATTACAGGCTCCCAGAGTTCGCTAAGTTCACTGGCCAAGATAGTACAAGCACGATAGAACATGTCAGTCGGTATCTTACACAATTAGGCAAAGCATCAGTTGAAGATGCCCATCGAGTTTGTTTCTTCTCTTTGTCCCTATCAGGGCCAGCCTTCACTTGGTTTTCATCATTGCCAGTCAATTCCATTGCCAATTGGACTGGCCTGGAGAAGAAGTTTCATACATATTTTTATACTAGGACTGGAGAAAAGAAGATTACCGATCTAACAACTATAAGACAGAAAACTAATGAATCGGGCACTGAGTGTCTTTAGAGGTTTCGAGAGACTAGGAACTTGTGCTTCTCATTAAACTTGGCTGATGATCAACTAGTTGCTTTAGCTATTCAAGGAATGCTGCCAATGTGGAAAGAAAAGCTGCTAGGACAAGAATTTGACAACTTGGGTCAATTGGCTCAACAAGTTACAGCGCTCAATAACCAATTCCAGAGTATGCGTAGAGATACCTGATTCCAGAAGAGTACCATAGTGGCCGAAGCTTATAATCCATACTCAGTTCATGACGGCTATGAAGATGAAGAAGAAGAGGTTGCTGCGACTGAATGGAATTGGGGCAAAAAGACAGTGATGGTGCCATATCTTTGGGGAAGAGGAATCGAGGAGAGCTATGACTTCGACGTCACAAAATTAGACAAGCTCTTTGATTTCTTGCTTGAAAAGGGGCAGATCAAGTTGCTCGATGGTCATGTTATGTTGCCCCTAGATCAGTTGAAGAATAAGAAGTGTTGCAAGTTACATAACGCCACTTCTCATTCCACTAATGAGTGTAGAATCTTTCGACAGCTTATACAGAGGGCTATTCAGCAAGGAAGACTCAAATTTGATATACCTCAAAAAATGAAGGTTGATGATAATCCTTTCCCTGGAGATCAAAACATGGTTGATGCCAAGCTGATCAAAGGAAAAGCTAAGGTCCTAACATCGACCAAATCTAGAGAAGCTGGAACAGTCGATCCCAAGATGCAAATATCGGCCGACGAATATAGGAAAATTAAGAGACGTCGTGCTAAACAAAAGAGCCGATATGAGTAGGGAGAAATATCAAAAGATGGGGCGACAAAGCCATGAGTTACGTCTTGGATCCTATTGAATATGTGGCAGCAATGGAAAGAAAAGAATTATCAGCATTGGTTAAAGGATCAAGAATACCAGCGTCAACTGGAAGAAGGGATGTATTAAAGGAAACAAGCCGAATCACATTGGAATTGTCCTTTCTTCAGACATTGCTGGAATAAAGGTTTGAAGTTACCTACGAGACATGACTGTCTAGAATGCAGCAATCAATATTGGGAGTTTAGGTAATCTCAATCCAGCCGCCGGTCTATCCATACTCAAGATGTATATCATTATAATAACATGGATCGATGCTTAAAAAATAAAAGTGTTCATGATCGGCTTGGAAAATGAGTGGTTGATCAAGACTGGGCTGATTATGAAGAAGAGGGCAACGAAAGAGAATATGTTTGGCAGGAAGGCCAATGGTGTCCAGGAGGTTTGACAAGAAGCCAAAGGAGAAGGGTGCAACATCTAAGGAATAAAGAGTTAGAACAGGCTCAGGCACCCAGTAAACCTCAAGTATGGCGTACTAAGCAAACAACCGATAGAAAGCAACCATCGGCTAATATCGAAATGGCTTTTCTATTGCCATCAGAGTTTAGAGCTCCAATAGATCAAGAAGTTTATTCGGATTTCGATGAATCAGAGTATGAGGAAATAGTTGCTAAGTTAATGGTTGTACAACAAGTAATATTTGATAAACCAGTCAAGCATCGACACTTAAAGGCTTTATATATGAAATGTTTTGTTGATGGGAAGCCGATGAACAAGATGTTAGTGGACGGAGGTGCTTCTGTCAATCTCATGCCTTACACCACTTTTCATAAACTTAGCAAGGGACTAGAAGATCTGATGGAGACTGACATGATGCTTAAGGATTTTGGAGGTAATGCATCTAAGATCCGGGGGGCAATAAACGTCGAACTAACAATCAGGAGTGAGACTCTGCTCACCACATTCTTCGTCATTGATGGAAAAGGGTTGTATAGTTTGCTCCTTGGTCATAATTGGATTCATGCGAACTATTGTGTACCATCGACCATGCATCAGTGTTTGATTCAGTGGCATGAGATTATGTCGAGGTGGTTTGCGCTGATGAATCTATGAGCATCGCAACAGCCGATCTAGTCTTTTGGGAACTAGGAGACTTCGAGTGCTTTTCTGGCAAGTTATGGGAAGGAGGCTTCATTAAAATTATCAATGAAAGCCAACAACCGATGCAAGCGATCGGCTTTGAGAGTTTGTTTTAGTGAATTGTCACGGATCCTATCGGCCATTGGATTAAGGAAAAATAAGCATTAGTTCTGAGTATGGGTTTTAGGCCGATGTATGAATGCTAAATGGAATCCTAAGTGCAGATCAGAATCGATGGATTTCTTAAACGAAGTTTTATTGCATTTAATGAAATGCTTGCTCTAGGTTGATCAATCATTTAACCATTGATATGAAAAGTTCCATGGTAGAATATTTAAAGGAATATTATCCTAACATTTGATCAACACTTGATAGCCGTTTCATTTGGTCGGCGGCTCTAATAGCCGGTACCAGAAAGGTATCACCTCTAGTTCAAAAAATGAAGGAACTTAAAAGACATGAAAGCCGATACGATATGTATCGCCTCCAGAGCAAAGAATAAAAATAAAAATAGTCATACACAAGGGCATTGCACTGAGACACATTCATGAAAAGAATAAGAGTCTTTGTTCATCGGATTACCCTAGATACAATCTAATCGAAGACCTTGTTCACCACATCCTGAGCGGATGTGATGTCTACTATGGCCTCCACTGCCATAATAAATTCTTCGAGCAGGTCCACATGTTCCTTAGGGCCATCGCCCATTGGGAAACCAATCTCCATGGCATGGAGCTCGTACCTAGTTTGGACTTTGTGGGGGTATGGCCCCTGATATCCACAAGACAAGACATGGGCCGCACCATCAGAGGTGGCCCAGCCCACAAGATCAAGGCATGTATGGCACTACTCAGTGTGCACCGCAAGATATTATATAGTACCAAATAGGCTACTTTCCTTATAACCCTACCCCTCTAGAGTATATAAGGAGAGGTAGGGGTCCCCTAGCGGACAGGCTACATCAAGATACATATATCTGCAGTCACGCAATATCATACGATAGCCAATACAAACCAACAGACCACAGGAGTAGGGTATTACGTCATACTAATGGCCTAAACCTATCTAACTCGTCTGTCTCTGTTGCCTTCTTGTTCTTGATCTCACGCACCTCTGTCGATCAACCTACCTTTGTGGGATACCCCTCGGAGGACTGCCGACGATATTCTATCGACAATTGGCATGCCAGGTAGGGGATTGCGTACTATTTCCTTATCAAACAAGATGGCTTTTTTCATAGGCTCTTTGTCCCTCCCATTGCCCGGCTAGATCTTCATGGTCGGATCGATCTCATGGATCATCAACGCTGATGGAGTCTGAGAGCTCCTTGAACTGGTGTAGATCAATTCTGCGTCGATCACCCCCACATCTGTGACTGCAGATCCGATCTTAGAACCGCCTCTGAGGTCGCCTTCATCAACAACTCACCGCTCGCTTCCTCATTACCAAAGGAGGCAAATCAACAACGACGATCTGATCGTATCCATCGATTGGGTCGGTCTGAAGCTCATTGGTTGCCTCTCTATCGCCAAATCGGCTCTAGACACTCTGGTTTAGTGCCGACCACCCTCCGATCTAGATCTATCGAAGGCTGCTTGGGAAACTCCAGGGGTTACGGCCCTACCCTTCAGGTTCACCAACGCCGCCGCCGCTTACCAACATGCCCTGAGGGGCAGATTCGCTGACCAGGTTGAAGACGTCCATCCTCTCACCGACCAGATAGTGCCATACGCCACCGACTAGACATTTTATCTAAAGCTAAGTTACGCTTTAATATTTTTCTAAATATTCTCCAGTCTTCGTTAATCGCCATAATGTTTCTCCGAGCTGTTTTCTCCATGTTTGGTCTCCAAATGATTTTCTAAACCCCCGAACAGTCCTGTTAATGCTCGGAAGCCTCCAGAGATGGCCCTGTCTTCGGCTCCTCCCTACACGTGCATGAGCATCTGCCCTCTGCGTTATGGGTGGTCGGCAGCGGCTCCTTAGCGACACTTGTTCCTCCTACACATGCACAGGCTCTGCACTCCATGTTTTGGTTAACAAACTAGCTAGGGCTAGAGACTCAGCTACACACTAACTATTTGGGCGGTTTATATTAAATACATCTTCACACCAACTAATCGCCGAGCTACTTACGCTATTTCATCGCCATTGCTGATTTTTCTTTGGAGTTCATATATTTGTACATCATGTACTACCCGTTCTACATATTTGTATTGTAGGATCATTGGACCACCTGGTGCTCAGGCTTCTCCACCGATCAATTGGTCAAACCGCTAGGTCCATAGACTTCGTCGCCGACCAATTGATCGGACTATTTGTCGGTCGCTTCTACTCAATGTTCACTTTGCCGCTGACCAGTTGACCAGACTATTCGTCGCTCGTGCTTCATCGCCAGCTACGTCGGTTACTCCTCGGCCCTTGAATTCTTTGTGCTCGAGGACTAAGTGGGCACACTTCACCCCACTTCACCTTGCGGACATCGCTAGCTACGCCGAGGACTCCTCGGAGCTTAGACATCGCCAGTGACACTGGGGACTCCTCGGTGCTTAGACATCGCTAGCTACGCTGGGGACTCCTCGGTGCTCAGATATCGCCAACTACACCGGGGACTCCTCGATGCTCGGACATCGCTAGCTACACAGTGACTCCTTGGTGCTCGGACATCACCACCTACGTCGAGGACTCCTCGGTGCTTTGACATCGCCACCTACGCTAAGGATTCATCGATGCTCAGACATTGCCGCCTACGCCGGGGACTCCTCGGTGCTCTGACTTCACCAGCTATGCTGGGGACTCCTCGATGTGTGGATATCAACGGCTATGCTAGGGACTCCTCGCTGCTCGGATATTGCCAGCTATGTCGGGAACTCCTCGCTGCTCGAATGTCGCCAGCTACGTTGGGGACTCCTCGATGCTCGGACATCGCCAGCAACGTTGGGACTCCTCGCTCCTCGGTGCTAGGACATCGCCAGTGACACTAGGGACTCCTCGCTCCTCGGTGCTCGATCATCACGAGTGACGCTGAGGACTCCTTGCTCCTTGGTGCTCAGTCATGGCCAGCGACGCCGAGGACTCCTCACTCCTCGGTGCTCGGACATCGCTAGCTACGCCGAGGACTCCTCGGTGTGTGGACATTACCGGCTACGTCGGGGACTTCTCGCTGCTCGGACGTCGCCAGCTACACTGAGGACTCCTCGGTGCTCAGATGTCGCCAGCTATGTCGGGGACTCCTTGGTGCTCGAACATCGCCGCCTATGCTAGGGACTCCTTGGTGCTCTAACATCGCCGTCTATGTTGGGGACTCCTCGGTGCTCGGTCATCGCCAGCTACGCTGGAGACTCCTCAGTGCTCGGATTTTGCTATGTCTCATTAGTGTGCTATCAAGCTGCTCCATGCTGTTCGGATCAGGGTACTGATCTTGGGCAGCACGTCTGGGGTCTTGATACACGCATGTCAGACGATGTCGACAAGCTTTCAGACTTCTTTTTCTTTGACCTTGCTACAAGATTCATTCTTCATCTTCTAGTAGGCTCGGGGACTAAGTGGGCACACTTCACCTTGCGGTGAATGTGTGCTTTTCTCATCTCGTGGCTACGCCCAGGGATTGGCTGCCTGCTCGGCCGATCTTCTACTTTCTGACCCTGGTACCATGTGACTACGTCACCTACTGTCAGGCTTAGGGACTAGCTGTGTGGGTTAAGCCTGGGCATTCGGGTTACCCGATTTTTTTGGGTCAGGTAATTCGGGTAATTCAAAATTCGGGTAATAAAAATTGCTACCCGATATTACCCAAAAAAAACACTACCCGCAAATTCGGGTACCCGATAATTTGGGTTCGGGTTCGGGTATTACCTGATATACCCAAATTTACAGAAAACAACAAACTACACTAAATTTCAATAGCGATCTATACATAATTTCAGCAGCAATTTGTATAGAATTTCAATAGCAATTTGTAGAGAATAATATATTACAGTCACTCATTCAAATAGAGAGAATTATATTCTAATAAAGTGATAAGTTAAATGGTTCAGCTAACAACACATGATGAATACAAAGACAAAACAAATCTTTGGGTAGTTCGGGTAGTTTGGGTACCGGGGGATATTACCTGAATTACCCAAACTAATTTCGGGTAATCAAAATCGCTATCTGAATTTGGGATTGGGTACCTCGGGTTCGGGTAATTCAGGTCCGGGTTCAGGTAATTCGGGTACGGGTAATGGGTATCGGGTATTTTGCCTAGGCTTAGTGTGGGTATGGCCCTCGGTATCCACAAGACAAGACATGGGCCACACCATCAGAGGTGGCCTAGCCCACAAGATCAAGGCGTGCACGACGCTGCTCGGCGTGCATCGTAAGATATTGTATAGTACCAAATATGCTACTTTCCTTGTAACCCTACCCCTCTAGAGTATATAAGGAGAGGTAGGGGCCCCCTAGCGGACATGCTACATCAAGATACAAACATCTGCAGTCACGCAATATCATACGATAGCCAATACAAACCAACAGACCATAGGAGTAGGATATTAGTCATACTGATGGCCTAAACCTGCCTAACTCGTGTATCTCTGTTGCCTTCTTGTTCTTGATCTCACACACCTCTGCTGATCAATCTACCTTCGTGGGATACCCCTTAGAGGACTACCGATGATATTCTATCAACAGACTTGCACCACGGTCAGTGCCACTGGCACATCATGACGAACACCGTGGAGGGCAATCTCCTAAATGCGGGCTGGGATGTCTTGGAGACATGTGTCGATGGGGGAACCCTAAGCATTGACGGTGTCCGCGACCACGTTCGTCGCCAATTCGAGAGATTCCAACTACACCGTTAGGGATGGCAAGCATAGGAACAAAAACACTATCAAGATAAAGACAATGGAAATCAAAATGAGGCATTCCTAGAATTCATCTTACCCACCACCATGGCGTTAGACTTGGCTAGCCGTGCTCGGACGACGCTGGCCTCCCCCTCGGCCGCATGAAGAGTAGCTTGAGAAACTCCGAGGTGGATCTTGAGCTAGCCATTCTCCTGAGTCACCTCGGAATAGCGGCTTTGAGCCGCCCTCCACTCCTGAAGGAAGCGCCAAGCATCGTTACCGTTGTACGAATCAGAGGAATTCGATGATGAAGCTAGCACAGAAGACACAATATCAGAGGGCTCGCCGGCCCTAGGAAGAGGACGAAGGCTGTCGTTCACAACAAACCTAGAAACAAAATAGAAGAGTTCATCACTATGAGCAGAAGATTACAGATCGTCGCTATGAGCAGAAGTCATCAATCTCACCTCATGCATCGGAAGCGCTAGCTCACCAGTATATTCTCCTCTAGGATCTTCTCTGCCATGCGCTTGCCACGGTTATCCTCGCTGGCCATGAAATTGATTGGATCTATAGGAGGGGAAGAAAACCGCTATAGGGTTTTGGAAGGTGGAGAAGTGCAAAGGAATAGTCACGTGTGGAGATGTGTTCAAGGCCAAAGCCCTCAGCTAGTATTTGAAGACATAGAGCGAAGAGGCGGACACCTTGGGATGCACAAAAGGCAACCACAACTAATAGAAGGCGAAGCGCCACTTCACTAATGCCAATGGGAATACAACGTTGGGCAACTAAAGGCAGAACATCAAAGGGTTCTCTTAATAAAAGTTGTATTTTCAAACTCAGTTGGATTAAGATTGGGAGGATGGAATCGGTTGCTTTCAAATCGGCTCCTAAGTCGAAACAAAAATACAAAGAGGTAATGAAAATATTGTTATCACTGATTCCATACAAGATACATGTCAACATATAGATTACAAGTCTAGAACATCCTGGATGGTTTTTAGTACTTCTAGCCGGGAAGTATCTGCCTCTGCAATTTGTTGCTTATCTTCCCCAGTTGTTCCAGGGATATTCTCAAGGCTACTTTGGATGGCTCTGCCCTCTCTAACTTTGGCCAACAATTCATGTTTCTTCTGTTTGATGACATTGGATATTTGGGCTAGGGTGGACTTGCAATGACCAATGGCGGCCTTCACATTTTTAGCTCATTCTCAAGCTCTACACGCTTAATTTCCAGTTGAGACAACTCTGGATCAGGCCTGAGAGAGGAGTTCTTCAAGTTATCAATCAGCTGTGTCAACTCTTTAGCCTCTTGCCTGTTGGAATTCCCCTTAGCTAGCAAGGTTTCATGATTGGAAAAATTCCTCTGAGTCTTCTTCACCTTCGGGGCCTTATCTTCAAAAATAGACAAAGATGACAAGACTCTGGAGAGAATTGGGGATGGATTACCCTTAATGGTTAGGAAGACTCTCTACGTTAAGTCAGTATCTTAGACTAAATTGGTTATATTCTTCTCAAACATTGGCAGTATATCTCTTAGTTGATTTCTAGTCTCTTCTGACAAAGCTTCCTTGGAAGGAGTGGCTGACGAGCTGACCTCATCCTCATCGATATATTCCCCAAGGTTGAAAGAATAGCTCAGAGCTGGAAGGTTGGGTGCCTACATGTGCGAGGAAATCTTGATTAAGAGGGTCGGATTAGTTTATAATAAAATGAACAAGTAAAATGAGATATAGTACCATTTCTATGGTAGCTTCTATCTAAAGGGGAGGAACAGCTGACGATACACCAGTAATATCTGGTTGAATCGGCTTGGAAATCTTGACATCGGCATCTGCAAGCATCAGAAGATTTTCACTTCATGATTGCTGTGGAGAGATAAATTGAGCAAATAACTCCCTTACCATCAGTTGTTTGCCAAACTGGGGAATCAATAGTCTGAGTGTCGACGGCAACAAGACCACCTTTGATGTTGACAGGATCATTGAGTGGACTATCAGGCTCCCTATCTTGCATAGGTGTCTCCTCAAGAAGTATCTGGCACAGTAAGAAGTCAAATAAAGGGTAAAAGACTGGAGGAAGGGAGTTAAAGAAAATACCACAATAAGCATCAAGGATAAAACCCACATTTTCTACTGTTGAAGATGTATCGGTTATTTCAACCGAAATCGTCTCTTTTTGTGGATCAGCTGATGGAGGTTCTGTTGATGCTGAGTTGAATGCCTAGGATAGTAGTTCTATACCCAGGGTAGGTTGGGACACAATGCTCAATAACTATGAAGGAATGAAATCAGCAATAGGATATCATTTTGAGAAGAAGATGAATTGTTTACCTGAGCAGCTGATGGCCTCGTTCTACGGAGTCTCTTTCTAGTAGTGGTTTTCTAGGTTGTCCCTTGAACTACCTTGCGCTTTGAAGATTAATACGTCATGATAGTAGAGGAAGCATGGGTTTTCATCAATCTCTTCAGTGAAGGCACAACCGATCCCATTCTTGAAACCGGACACAGTGACTGGTAATCTATAGAACGCCCCTTCCTATCCAAGCTCGGGGGATCAAATTCAACATCCTAAAAATGTCGATTAGGATGGCTGATAGAGGAATTCATCAAGCATTTTTTCTTGAAAAGAAATGGCAAATTACCTCTCCGTTAGAAGCAAATTCTCCATCTAGGGCTATACACAAAGGGTGGACTGATCCATTGAAAAGATGGGAGCGCCATTCTTGCTACCAGGAGTCGAAGAGAGTAGAAGAGAGGTTGACTCTAATCCAATCATGCAAATAGAGGGAAGGAAGATCTGATCTTAGTTGAAAGACTCTCCCGGCTTCCAGTACTTCACTGATATCTTCCTATGGCTTCAGTGTGTTCTTGAAGAATAGCTGAGGAGGCAATTGGCCAAAACCAAACTAACAAGCTACAAAGGATGGGTTGTAAAATTCATACGTTGGGAGGTTGCCTGGAATGAAAGAGCCTCTATCCATTTTGCCACGGCCATGATGAAACTCGGCTGGAAGAACACAGGGCTTGATGAAAGAATTGAAGATTGAAGTCGCCCCATCGTTCGAACAGCCTAACTCAAATCAAAACTTGAATGGGAAAGCTAGCTCATCATTCTCATCATCATATGGTAGCCAAGTCAGGATGTCTATGCCAAACCCTCTGTAGAACTTTTTGAAGAGATGGCCAATGTCGAAATCAATTGTTATGGCTGATGCGCCTCACCATAGCTCATGCACTGTCGAGTTCTTCCTTCTTCACCTCTATATTCCTCATCAAAGTTGGAAGAAGGGAAACTCAAACTTTTGAGATCAGGCCTCACAAACTTATGCATATATAGGTTAAGCCACAGTTGTATTAACCACTGAGGGCCACTAATAGTATGCACTAGTTCATTATTCAGTAATTAGGTGGCCATCTGGTACATTAGATGATAAGCAGCTCCTAGCAGATACTTTCCAAGAGGGATATCCTTGCCTAATGCTAGGTGCTCTGCCATGAGTTTGTGATTGTAGGTTGGACCACAAGATGACCCACAAAAAATGAATCTTTCTAGCCACATGTTCAGAAAGGCCATGTATTCCCTTTCGCTGACAGCTGATCCATCTTTGACGTGGTTCAGAATGTAACTGGCCCATCCCGTGCAGTCTACTATTTTGGCTAATTTCTTGGAGCCAGCACTCAAGTACTCATAAGGCTATATTGATCCAGTAATTCTAAGGCCAGTCAATATGTAAACATTGGCCAGAGTGATGGTCATTGGACCATGACCGAATACAAAGGCATTCAGGGCATTGTTCTGGAAATAAGATGCAGAAATTAAGAGTGAATCATTCCTCTCCATCCCAGATGAAAGCATCTAGGGCCCTAGTTGGATTTCAGTGATTAATGACAACACATCATTACTGTGACTAACATGTGTTTTGTAGAGGCAATTAAGTTAGGTCACGGTAATGGAGATCGATTGGGCTATCATGGTGGTCATGCCCCTACAATGGAAATTGTTTTGGTTTTTAAAGGATAGACTAGTTCTAAGTGTCGTTTGGTGTCGAGGAGACACTTAGAGTAGTTTAGGACTTTATTTTTCCTTTGGCCGTACTATTAAGGGGGTATGGATGGGTAGCTTGACCTAGGTGAGTCTAGTGAGTTAGGTGTGGTGCACACTTGCTAAATCTAGCACTAGGTAGCTCCTAAAAAGGCCCTTAGATCCATTGGAGCAAACTTCATTCACGTATGATCAAGAGTTGGAAGTGAATGGAAGGTCAAATGCTGACCGGACGCTGGTTTCGGAGTGACCGGACGCTGGCGCAGAGTGCGGTCAGTTCATTTGATCAAGGTGATTTCATCTAGTACGACCGGATGCTGAGAGGTGAGTGACCGAACACTGAGTCCTAGCGTCCGGTCAACTCCAGTAAGGTTCCAGAGAGGGAAAATCATGACCAGACGCGTTCGGTCACAACTTAAACACTGGAGTTTGGGGTGACCCCGCAGAGGCACATAACGGTTCGTTTTTTAGCTGTGTGTATAAATACTTCCAACATTTATGTGTGGGGGTACTTTTGCTCATTTCAACAGCTGAAAAACACCCTTGAGATT
Organism: Miscanthus floridulus; assembly: GCF_019320115.1. Taxonomy (NCBI): domain Eukaryota; kingdom Viridiplantae; phylum Streptophyta; class Magnoliopsida; order Poales; family Poaceae; genus Miscanthus; species Miscanthus floridulus. The sequence goes on from NC_089584.1 coordinate 111,474,263, forward strand.
GCCAAGAAGAGCAAGGTCCTAGTGAGGTAATTGAGATTTGAGAATCCCAAAGAGAGCCCTCATTAGTGAAAGCAAGAGTACCAAAGTTTGCATCCACCCTTCTCATTAGGCTTGTCGTGGTCAAGTGAGAGTTCATGCTTGTTACTCTTGGTGATCGCCATCACCTAGATGGCTTGGTGGCGATTGGGAGTTTGGTGATCATCCGGCGGAGCTTGTGGATGACCCAACTTGAGTTGTGAGCGAATGTGGGTGATTCACCATGATAGAGTGTCAAAGAATCAACCTGTAGAGAGCACTTGATCCTTGCGCCGATCAAGGGGGAGCTACACCCTTATGTGGGTGCTCCAATGAGGACTAGTGGGGAGTGGCGACTCTTCGATACCTCAGCAAAACATCGCCGTATTCCTCCTTCTCTCTTTACTTTGAGCATTTACTTTGAGCAATTCAATTCTTGTCATTTACATTCATAGAATTGCCATGCTAGAGTAGGATTGGAACATAGTTTGCTAAACTTTTGTGTGGTAGATTAATAGAAACACTTTCTAGGCACAAGGGGTTAATTGGGCTAACCGTAGGGTTTAATTATTACAAAGAATTTTAGAATTAGCCTAATTCACCCTCCCTCTTAGGCATCTTGATCCTTTCACTAGACAACAAGAGGGTCAGCCATTGATTCAGATCATAAAGCTCCCAATCTCCACCCTTTTTCTTAGACACCCTAGGGAACCAATTTCTCCATCCCTTAGGCATCTTTGACCAATTTTTGAAGAGAGTTTTAGTATTCCAAGAGGACAAATCACTGTAGATTGTTTGAAAGGGATTTGGTTGATTTCTTGGTAGATGAAATCAGATGGATCAGAATCGCCCATAGGCCCAAGAAAATAGATATTGGGGGCAACAGCTGATGGAATCAAGATTTCATTCCTCATTTCCTAAGAAATCGGACAAAATAAGTTTGAGAAGAAAAGAAATACAAGGTAGCGGTCGATAATTGGAGAATGGAAACTTGGAGACATACCTCAGGGACGTGGTTGATGGTCGCCATCCCGGTCGAAAATTGGTTTGAATCTGGCAAGGATCGCTTGGATGACGGCTTGATAGAACAGATGGTTTGCTAGGGTTTGAGGCCTTGACGATGACGTCATCGACTGTTAAAGTTGGCTTGAGAAAGGAGGAGAAAGCGAATAGGCCGAGTGGGTTGCAAAAGATATTGTTGGGATGCTATATGAAACTTAGGTCGGAAAGTCAAGAGTCGTGCATATATCTCAGGATAGAACAGTTGCGGCGTGATAAAACAATGAACTGGAATTTTGGGATAAAATCATTTTATCCCAAAATTGGGGGCATGTGTTTACATCAAAATTTGGGAGAAGAGCGCGGGAACTTGCATGCTTCCAAGATTGTGCCAATCAAGGAGTCGATTACGTAAAGATTGATATCTGCCAGTTCGGATGCGACATTGGGATCGATTCTCTTTAAATGATGTCAGCAGATAGCAATGATGAGATATGATTGGCATTGAGAAGATACATTTTGGACTCTACAAAAGGGGAAAGATTAGAGTCTATGTTATCTTAAAATAGGAATGTTTTCTTCGTACCAAAGACTGTACTGAGCCATACTCGAGTAGGATTTATTTTTAGGCTCTGGGTATAAATATCAAACCTCAGCTATTGTAAAAGGACACACAATCAATCAAATATAAGTTATTTACTTTTTTTGCTCTGGCCACCCCTTAGGAGTAGGAGTAGAGTAGATCTCGATGAGTTCTTCAGCAAGTATGGCTATATCGATCCGGTCGACCTCCACTGTTTGTCTGTAAGTACCGTCATGGCTTATACCTCTATTCATATGGCTGCATCGATCCGATCGACCTCCACTGCGACTCTGGTATAAGTTAGTTATCAACTCTTGTCTAGTTCAAGTACGACTGCATCGATTCGGTCGACCACCACTACTCAAACTAGATTAAGGTCAAGTTATCGGCTCTATCTAAGGGTAGCATTCCTTCGGATAGATTCATTAAGTTACCGATATTGCTTATTGTTTGCATTGTTTATTTAATTACAGCAATATCACTTCGCCTACTTGGGATTGATCTAGATCGGCCTTATATCTTTTTAACCCATCGTTTGTTAATCTAAACTAATCTAATCTACACTTTAAACGATGAATTATGTCTTATCGGCTGTTTTACATCAATCTTTATCATGCATAGTATGCGGTTAAGGTATGTTTGATCTTGAGTAGATCTATTGGCTAGCGAAAACTATTCCATGGCCCGTTATCACAGCCTATGTGATTCTGCCGCACACCCCACTATTAGCATCGTGGAGTGGAGATCGTTCTTTGGTAGATCTATTCCTGTAAGGGCATGACCTTAACTATGCACTATGCCTGAATCGGCTGTTTTAGCCGATATCGAGCGCTTTCACGAGTAGTTCGCATCATGAGATCGTTAAAGTAGCGATAGGTTGAAAGATGTGTTAGCTCCATGATCTTATTATTGTATTACGGCCTGCATGATTCTGCCTCATGCCCTACTGATATTAGTAATAAGTTAGGGTCGTCGAGTCTATTGTTGTATCTACGGCCTACATGATTCTGCCTCATGCCCCACTGGTTATAGCGATATATGAGATCTAATATGTTCATTAGATTTATCTCTATTAAATGGTTGAATGATGATGAACTGTTTCTTTTATAAAGGGGTTTAGTTATTTGCAGTCATTGGCTCAGTATAAGCTAATTATTGTTAATATCTTATTACCATTGACCAATATTTATCTAAATAATGATATTCATTTTGAATGATAACCGATTCTTCATATACAACCCCATGAGTTTTAATTGATTTATTCTTATGAATATGCTAGAATCGACTATTTAGTCGATCTTCTTTCATATCGACTCTCAGGGTCGCACTTTCGGGACTGTCTAGCAACATCGGCATGTTCCGCCCAAAATTACTGATAAACTTTCTCTCCTTATCAATTGTAGGGTCAAATTGACTGGCACATCTTGGGAGGAGTGCGTACGATCGACCACCCCTGCGCTAAAGCTAGGCGGATCTCTAGCTCCATCGAGCGGACCCTTTCGGCTTGCTCGTGTGTCCTCGGCACGGGACGAAATTCTATGTCGACAGAACATTTGGTAAAGCTACCTTGATGACTCAAGTGATGGGTTTAAGGAGCTCTTATCGGATATGTCCGAATGGGATCCATGTCCGTCATTCATGACGGAGTCGACATAGCCCTAATGGGGCATCCCACTACCCCTTACCTATTTCTCGGTAGTCGCCCGAGCTGTCCGATCGACTTAGGTAGCCTGTTGGTCTCTCCTCGATGGAGATCCTATCGGTGGGCCTTTCTAAACCCTATCTAGGAAGGCGGAGGGTCGTTTGCATGCGATTGTGCCTTGTTTCCTGTGCCTAGGTTGTGGTAGTGGTGGGCCCAACCTAGGCCACGTCCCACTTTAACCGGGTGACATTTCATTGGGTAGGGTGCATCCCATCAGTCAGGACGCATCCCATCACATTTAAATAGGGGAAGGGCGAGGGTTTTTGTCCCATTCCTTCGCCTTTCTCCATCTGCCACCTCTCCTCCTCCTTCCTTCTTACCAAGCGCGTTCATGCGCCGCGACATTTTCTAAGAGAGAGAGAGAGGATAAAGCAAGGGAGAGGAGACCTCACAGATTTGTTTATGAATCTAGAGCGTGATGTCGAACTGGAGGACATCCAATGTAGATGAGGTGGTACTGGCCGCCTTCATCGAGAAGGGACTGCTTCCGCCGAAGGAGGTGGCACACTAGAGGGCTCTTGCGCTAGGGGAAGCCGTTCCACGACCTCAGGCCAATGAGGTTGTCTCCTTCCTCGCCTTCCACGAGCGTGGCCTAGGATATCCCACGCATTGGTTCTTGCGTAGGCTCCTCAACGAGTGGGGCCTAGAGCTACAGCACCTCAATCTGACTGGGGTGCCACACGTTGCCAGTTTCATCACCGTCTGTGAGGCCTTCCTTGGGATGGAGCCGCACGTGGATCTATTCTAGCGGATCTTCACCGGGCAAGCCCTGTCGGAGGGGAAGCCACCTAGGACCACACCGGTTAGGGGCTTCATCTTGTAGAAGAAGCCGAGGCCGTCGGGCTCCTATCCCGCTAGAAGGTCCTAATGGCTAGAGAGGGGTGAATAGCCTATTAAAAAAATCTACAACAACACTTAACAAACCGGTTAGACAATTATGATGCGAAACAAGTGTTGCGCTAGCCTACTAAAATAGCAAGCCACCTACCACAATTCTAGTTAATATAGTTTCTATCCACACAATAGCTATGACACTACACTAAGTTAGTGTGCTCTCAAAAGCTAACTAAAGAGCCACACTAACCAAACTAACAAGCTCTCATAACTAGCTACACTAAAGAGCTTGACAACTAGTTTACGGTAATGTAAAGAGAGTGAGCAAGATGTTTATACTGCCATGTCGAGGAAGGAGCCAAACATTCACAAGAATGAATATCAATGAAGACCAATCACCTCGGAATCAAATGATGAACACAATGATTTTTTACCGAGGTTCACTTGCTTGCCGGCAAGCTACTCCTTGTTGTGGTGATTCACTCACTTGGAGGTTCACATGCTAATTGGCATCACATGCCAAACCCTCAATAGGGTGCCACACAACCAACACAAGATGAGGATCACACAAGCCATGAGCAATTCACTAGAGTACCTTTTGGCTCTCCGCCGAGGAAAGGTCAAGAACCCCTCATAATCACCATGATCGGAGCCAAAGACAATCACCACCCTCCGTTCGATGATCCTCGCTACTCCAAGCCATCTAGGTGGTAGCACCACCAAGAGTAATAAGCAAATCCCATAGTGAAACACGAACACCAAGTGCCTCTAGTTGCAAAGACTCAAGCAATGCACTTGGATTCTCTCCCAATCTCACAAAGATGATGAATCAATGATGAAGATGAGTGGGAGGGCTTTGGCTAAGCTCACAAGGTTGCTATATCAATACAAATGTCCAAGAGGGTGAGCTTGAGCTAGCCATGGGGCTTAAATAGAAGCCCCACAAAATAGAGCCGTTGTACCCCTTCACTGGGCACAACACGGGGTGATCGGACACTCCGGTCATATTGATCGGATGCTAGACCTTAGTGTCCAGTCACACGATGCGTGCTATGTGTCCCCTCTCTTCAAATGTTGATCGCTCAATCTCAATGGTCAAGTGACGACCAAACACAGTAGCTCAAAGTGATCGGACGCTGAACCCCAGCATCCGGTTGTTTCTAGTAAGCATCCAAAGACGACTTTTCATGACTGAATGTGTCTGGTCATGCTCGATCGGATACACCTAGCGTCCGGTCACTCGATGACTCCTCTGTCCACTACCATGTTAGTAGGACTGGACACACCCTATCAGCGTCTGATCAGAGACCGACGCTGCGCTCCCTCTGCTGCCACTGACCAGACGTGCCGATCCAACCGAGACAAGTGTCCGGTCACTTACAGTGACCTTCATCTTTTTTGTCTAGGGCGCTGGTGGCACCATTGGACTGTCCACACTCTATGGGCGGATACTCCACCGATGAAGTTCCTAACCCTTGCTCAAATGTGCCAACCACCAAGTGTATCATCTTGTGCACATGTGTTAGCATATTTTCACAAACATTTTCAAGGGTGTTAGCACTCCACTAGATCCTAAATGCATATGCAATGAGTTAGAGCATCTAGTGGCACTTTGATAACCGCATTCTGATACGAGTTTCACCCCTCTTAATAATATGACTATCGAACCTAAATGTGATCACACTCTCTAAGTGTCTTGATCACCAAAACAAAATAGCTCCTACTATTTATACCTTTGCCTTGAGCCTTTTGTTTTTTTCTCTTCTTTTCAAGTCCAAGCACTTGATCATCACCATGGCATCACCATCAACATGTCATGATCTTCATTTGCTTCACCACTTGGAATGAGCTACCTATCTCATGATCACTTGATAAACTAGGTTAGCACTTAGGGTTTCATCAATTCATCAAAATCAGACTAGAGCTTTCAATCTCCCCCTTTTTGGTAATTGATGACAACTCTTTCACAAAGATATGAATTGAAATTCAATTGAATCCATGCTACTTGCCCAAGCATATTTATCATGTGCAAAAGGATATGGACAAGTTTCATGAACCCCAAATGGTAGCAATTGCTCCCCCTATATGTGCTAAGAGTTTGGATTGAAGCTTGCACATAAGCTTAGATAGGAAATATAGGAGACATTGTCTACCAAATGATGCTAAGATATAAAAGATGGACCTTTGAAGCGTGATACCAATTGGAGTGCACCATTATACCATCCTTAGCACCATGGTTAGCTTGATACCACTTGGAAACACTTGAAAATGAAATCACTAGATAAACTTATGGATGCTAGATTTTCATTTCATCCTTCAAACCTATAACTAGCATACACCACACTATCATGAATATTGAAATTTAAAACTTGTGCCATGCAAGCAAACATATGAAATGCACATTCAAATGCATCATACAAGTTCATGAGCTTGCTCCCCCTACTTGTGTGCTCAAAATTTTAATTGATCCCTTTCCTTTGTCATATCTCTTGCCATATTTCTCCCCCTATGTCAAGTTCTCCCCCTATCACTTATATCTTTATTTCTTTCCCCCGTTGTTGTCTTTTCACTATCTTAGTACATTAATATCTTTGTTTTTCTCCCCATGTACTAATATTAGTAATATCTTTGTTTTTCTCCCCCTTTTTCATCAATGACCACAAAGGTTCAAAAAGTAGATAGGTTGAGATTATCAATGTCAATCAATGGGGGTGAGGATCATTTTCCTAAATTTGGTTCAATCTAGAATACTTGCCAAAGACACTTAACTCGGTTTGATCCAAGGACAAGCTTCTTCATACCTCCAAATAAGGGTTATCTTGTACCATGTTGAGTTAAACACTTAGAGCTCATTTTCTAGATCAAACACTAGGTTTACAAGCCCACAAACATGTCATATGCTACCACTAGATCAAAATAAGCATAGAAGCTATGGGTGTTCCACACCTTCTTCCGCTGTCGAGTCATGCCGCTGACAGAGAGGAGGCAGCCAATGTGGAACTACTCTGACCCAACAGATCTCGACCACGCGTCGCCGGAGGAGTTGGCGAAGGACGAGGTCTGGAGCTAACTCGATCGGGGTACAACTGAGGGATAAGGAGTCCCTCAAAGGGAATCCTGGATCCCTCCATACCACGAAGCTATCCACTCTGGTACGCTCCACTCTCCTCATTCTATGACCTTTTTTCTCTTGCTCTCCTTTGTTTTGACTTCGAGTTGTTTGTTTTATAGGGACACGTCGGTTACAAATCTTGGCCGCATCTTCCAAGGGGACTAGAGGGCACGGCTCGACAAGCTACCCTGAAGGAAGCAGCGGTCACCAAGAAGAAGAGAGCTGAGAAGGCTAAGAGGTGGCATGAGAAGGAGAAGGAGATCGCTCGACGGGTATGGGCCAGTGAAAACCAGAGCTACGTGGAGGCAGAGCTCGAGTCAGAGGAGGCCATAGAGATAGGTGGCGACGCGAGCACCTTCGAGGATGACAGAGACTGGGGCATCATTGCAACCTCGTTGGAGCATCATGAGCCCGTGGCCACATTTGTTAGTGGTGGGCGGGATGTGGAGAGGCACGGTGATGTTCCCATGTCAAGGAAGCATGCTGCAAGCTCGGACGCCGCTGTTGAGCGAGAGGCGAAGCGGGCATGGTCACCACGCCCTTTAGAGGTGTCGTTGGCCCTGCACCTTCCTGCTCCAAGCATGGCAGGGCATGCTAGCCGGTCAAAGGAGTGTGCCCATACCCCCGCATCTTTGAGGTTAGCACATGCGCGCGAGCCACAATGGGGAGATGCCCCGTCAGTTGCTTCGGTGGGTGTGCTGCAAGCCGGAGGTCACGACCATTCTTGGGCTGATCGGGAACCAGCCGGGTCGACTCCTCCCTCAGTCGATACGAGGGGACGTGGGTCACGACCTGTGAGTGGTCCTCGTCCAGCAGGCTTGTTGCTAGTGGGTTGGGGCTTTAGGGCCCTGCCCCTTTCGTCTAGGTATGTACCTATGTTACTTTTGATCTCACAGTTGAGTTTTTTTAGTATGACTGACCTATACTTATTTGACAGTGGCCAGGGACTAATGGGACTAGGCATTGCCCCACCTCCCATGCGAGAGGAGTGGAGGCCCAGTCTGCAATGAGTCATGATGAGTGGCAGGGAAAGCAGACTGGTGGTGGTGCGACCTTCCCTTCTGGGGGTTACGCCCTCCTGGGTGGTCATGAGTACGGCGGTAGTGGCGGTGGTAGTGATGGCGGCAATCCCCATGGTGATGGTGGAGGTTGGGTTGGAGGTGACCCTTGCGATCTCTCCCTCGACAGCCATGGCGGAAGAGAGGAGGGAGACCAGGCTCCCTGCCTCGCCTAGTGGAGGAACACACGGCTCGCCCTCCTAGTCAGAGCTGGAGGGGTCAGGAGGAGACCTAGCTAGGCTAGAGGCAGAACATCCACCAGTGGGCCACGGAGTTGAGATAGTGGAGGTCCCCTGCTCTAGTGAGGCAGGTGCTAGGGTGGAGCCGCTGGCCATCCCACCATCATAGGAGCTAGCGGTGGTCTGGTCACCGCATGATGTTGTGGTGGCTGGATCTTCCAGTGGGTTGGGGGCAATCCACGAGCTGGTGTGGCCCTGCCCTGGTGACCCAAGGAAGGCTTGGTTTGTCCTTCGTGATGAGGAGGAGGTGGCGCTCTAGCACTTCCTGGAGGAGAGAGGACTATCGATGGAGTCCGATCTCACCCAAACCCAGGCAAAGCTCAAGGAGGCCTTGGAGTAGGTTAAGCTCCTCCATCAGGCAGTCTCAGTCGACCTACCACGAGTCATTGAGGTAAGCCTTTTGTGTTTTTAGTGTTTGTCCTCAACTCCTTGGTCTTCCACTGGTTGTCTCAGTGTGCTTGCTTCTCGCTTTACAGGAGTTAGAGGCGACGTCGATTCGCAAGTCCCATTTCCTTCAGGAGGAACACGATCAGATGGAGTGGGAAGCCATGATGTCACGGTGGGTCAATGTGCTTGAGCGCCAGCTAGAATCCACCTGCCATGAATCCCAATTCTAGGCGGCTGAGGCGACGGGAGCGTGGGCGGCAGAACTGCTCGTGGCAGAATGAGCGACTGCTGCCGAGCGAGGACTCAACACAATGAAGGTCCATCTGGTGGAGACCGAGGTAGTGCTCTAGAAGTCCTTTGAGGCTCTAGAGACAGAGCGGAAGGCCCGGTCGAAGGCTGATCGAGAAGTGCTTGCGCTCCGGGGGCAGGTGCTTGGGGTGGAGGAGTCGAACGCCTGACTGCTCGAGAAGGTCCCCATGCAAGAGGAAGGGCTCTCCGTACTCAAATGCACCCACCTTAGTATGTATATATTTCACCTTTGTTTGATGTCTTGGTTTTTCCTTTCCCTTGCTTCTGAACTTGTCGTGTTTTTTTTCCAGAACTGGGCGGAAAAATCGGTTCTCTAGAGCGGGAGCTGGAGATAGCCAAGGCGGTGATCGGTCAGAGCTTGGAGGTGCTAGCTAGGTCCCTTGAAGAGCGATATGCTCTCAAGGGGAAGCTCGACCAGATCTGCAACATCGCCCATGTGGTCATTTCCAAGGTGTTTGGGTTGGCGCCGAGCACCAGCACACCCACCGTCCAGCTAGCATTGGTCCCGAACGAGGTTCGAGCGCTCATCTCAACGGGATGTTCTATGGGACATCGGGGGTGCTGACCTCAGTGGCAATGCACCACCCGGACCTGGACTTCGCCACCATCTACAGAGGGTACACCAATGACTGGAGCGCGGATGCCATCCATGCACTCGGGGAGGGCTTGGTGCCATACACACAGATGTTGGCTGAGCAAGTCTCTATGCAGTGGGTGATAGAGGCTCGTTGTTTGAGTGTGGCTGAAGGCATGCGCCAGGAAGACATCATCCAACCTGTGGACGGAGTGCAGATTGGGTCAAAAGTGAGCATCGTCCCGCCTCCGACCAAGCCAAACGTCATCCCATCAGAGAGCGAGCAACCCTTATCTTTGTTGGCCGAGCCGTCAGCCAATGCTGCCGGGCGGACACAATAGAATTTAGAGTAGAAGTAGTTAGTATATGTAAAAGTTAAGTTCGTGGGGAAGCCCCTGTGTGAATAGTTTGTTTACATTTGTGAATACTTCAATTCTGTTCTGTGATGGAATCACTCATAAGGGGAAGCTTGTCCCATCCGTTCCTTGTTTTTACGCTAGCATAGCTTTGTTTTTTATCCTTTCTTTTTCACACCTACCTGTTCGACCCGTAGGCTGCAACCTTAAGAACCCGAGCATGGCCCACGAGGCTCAGCTGCTCGTAATCGTAGGTCATGGCGGGGTGTGATCAGTTGGGAGTTTAAAACAAAGTTATGTAGGGTAATTAAAGGAACGGACTACCCTTTCGTTTGAGTAAAAAGTATTTACTATATGATAGTAAAAAAGAGAGGTGGTATCACACCCTCGTGGAACCCCCAAGTGACCCAAGCTGAGAGTGCTCTTGCTAGGGTGCTTGTAGGAGCAAGCATTGAATGAAAGAAAGCGGTAAGACCGAGTTTTAGGGGAAAATGACATAACTGTTTGATATTCCATGTATTGGTGAGAACGTTGCCGTTATCGTCCTTCAGTCGGTAGGCGCCCGGTCAGATCACCTCGATCACCGTATAGGATCCTTCCCATGGTGGAGAGAGTTTATGTTTCTCCTTGGTTGATTGGGTTCTTCGGTTCGCCGGTGTGTCATAGAAAGCGCTTGAGAAGTTTGCAGTCCTTGTAGAGATGCTTGATGGGGTAGGCGTGGTTGGTGCATGGACTCTCCATGAGCTTGTTGAAGTGGTTGGGCTAGCCCTGCTTGTCCATGCGATCGGCCGCAGCAACCAAAGCGAAGTTGGCTGGTCAGCGCCGATCCTTCTTGTTCTTTTTACCCCTTTGTGTGGAGGGTCCCTCGTCTTGGTCCTCGCACTTGGCCTTGCCCTTGTCCCAGCCTCCACTAAAGACCGCTCTGACTGCCTCCTCTCTGGAGGCGTAGTTCATGGCGACGTCGAGGAGGTCACGGGTGGTATGGGGTTTCAGACAGCCGAGCTTGTGGATCAAGGACTCACAGGTTGTCCTGGAGAGGAACGCACTGATGACGTCTGCATCAACGACGTTAGGAAGGGAGTTGCATCGTTTTGAGAACCTATGGATATAAACCCATAGGGACTCATTGGGCTCCTACTAACACCTCTTGAGGTCCCAGGAATTCCTAGGGCAGACATACGTCCTCTGAAAATTCCCGATGAAGATCCTCATGAGATCCGCCTAGTCACGGATGCTATCAGGTGGGAGGAATTCATCGAACATGCTCCCCCACGCAGATGGGGAGGTATTGAATGATGAAGTGGTCATCATCCACTCCTCTAGCTCGGTAGGCGAGCCAGAAGTCTTCGAGCCATATACCGAGATTCATTTCCCCGGTGTATTTTGACGATGTTGGTAGGTGGTCGGAAGCGTTGTGGGAATGGTGCTTTCTAGATGCGATGGCCAAAGGGCCATGGTCCTGGGCCATTCAGGCTAGGACTCCGACCGTCTAGTCAGCGACCATGCCTAGGGTGTGTTTTCCCGCTCCCCTCGATGGTCCGGCCAGGGCTGTGCTGCCTGCTCTCACCGCCCCTTAATGGACGTCATCATCACATCGAGCTTGATGCCGATTGTTGATGATGCTGTGAGTGTCTTGGTTTGGCCTGAGACATTCGCGCATAGGTGGTCGATGTGGAGCGGGCGCCAGGTCAGGCCATGGTGTAGCTACGGCCTCCTGTTCCACGCCCAACGACTGTAGTGGTGAGCGGTTGGAGCGATTTGACTAGTGCGCCCCCATTCCCCGGTAGGGAGATAGGCCACGAGTCAGCGTTGCGACACGAATCTCTCCACCTGTTGAACGGCGGTGGTTTACACAAGCGCTCGGAGGTTCTAGTGGATCGTCTGCTCCTAGGGGTCGTCAGGCTCGGGAAGGCCACGCAGAAGCATCATGGCAGCAGCGATATTCTGGTCAGCCCTAGCGAACTATGGGGGATTGTTTTCTCTATCCATGATGTTGCGATGGACCTAGCGGGCGCAACCCTGGGCATCGCTTGGCAGGTTACACGAGCGTGGCACAGCGTGCTGCGCTGAGCGCTCTAGCGTAGGTGGCGGCTGGCTTTGCCACCTTTGTCATAGTTCCTCGCCGTGCTCCTACGCACATGCGAGGGCCACCACATGAGGATTCGGAGGGGTGTGTGTCTGTAGAGACTCCGCTACCATCAGCGACTGTCTCGGAGCGTCCGTCATAGCACACTCCCAGAATAGAGGATGGCTAGGTGTCATGACATCGCCGATGCTAGAGCCATCGCTCTCAACCTCATCATCCATGAGGTCGTGGAAAGAGGTGGGAGCGTAGCCCACCATCCCCACGAATTCGGATGTGAGAGGGGGCAGCGTCAGCATCTTTCGGAGCCCCCGTGCGTATGCGTCCACGGGGGTCGTGAGACCGTAGGAGAACTGGCCGCACGGTAGTTGCGATGAGGACAACAGGGTCCCTACGGAGAACCAGCGGAAGATATTTAATAGCGAGTAAAGAACAATATGTACGTTACTCACAGTGGGGTTTGAGCCCAGCGTGGGCTCAGAGCGAAGCGCAGGTGTCTCGTCGTTGAGGTCGTCGAGTGGCCTAGAGCCGACGGAGGGCGCTCCTCCTCCGACGGGCACCGGGACAAGTGCCTCCTCGTGAAGGCGAAGCACGCCGAGCTGGCCGGCGATGAAGTCTAGACCTCTGAAGAGGAAGGTCTAGGATGGCTCAAAGACGGGAGGAACCCACATCCCAATAGGTGGGAGTGTGGGAAACTCAAGCGAGCCAAAGCGAGTCGTATCGCTTGAGCCTGCCATGTCGAAGATGGCGAAAAGACGGGCCATCCAATAACCAAAAGCATGAAAGTACGGCGTCCTCCCCATGGACGACGCCAACCGTCGGTGTAAAAAGTGACCAATAAGTAAATATTTATTGTTTTGTCGTATGTTGTGATCGGATGTGGCCTAGCACTGAATGACACAGGGTTTATACCGATTCAGGCAACGTGCCCTACGTCCAGTTTGAGTCAATCGGTGACTTTATTCCTGAGCTCGGTGCTCCAAGTTTGTTGTGGGGTTACAAACGAGTGAGAATAAGATGGGGGTGTTAGAGATCCGGTCAGACTCTGGACTGATAGGCCGAGAGTGACAGGAGCTCCTATGTGCGCTAAGTATTGGAACTTATGCTCTGTGTAGCTTTAGAGTTCTAGAGCCGTGAAGCTGTTCGAGTGCTCAGAACGTCTAAAGCTAGCAGAGAGGGAGTCGGAATGATTCGTCTCCTATTGGGAGAGAGCGCATCCCCTTTTATAGATGAAGGGGACCACCTTACAAGTTCAAGAGAGAGAGAGAGTGTGCCCTAGTCTTGTTTCCCATGCCGTCGGGTACAAGACAGTTTGTCGGCGCTCATAATACTGTTGACGCCCAGATACATATGGCAGGCTCCATCATGTTCTTCTGGTATGGCAAATGTCGGCGCCTACCATAGTGTAGGACAAATGTCGGCGCCTACAACACTGTTTGTGTTCTGACATGTCTAGAAGGCTACAAAGTACCCTTCTGGCATGGTCTAACAGTACTGTCCTGCAGGTGTGCAGGGTACGGTCCTCGGTATTGAGGTTGACTTGAGCGTCTTACCTTATTTCCTCTGCCTGATTTTTTGGGTCCTCACCGAGCGGGCATCCCCGGTCGGTTGTTCCTAGTTGGCTCCGACCGTACCCGTCGGAGAAGAGCCGTAAGCAGAGATTCGGTGTATTCTCGGTCGGAGAAGCGGGTCGGAGTCGGAAGCAAGCGTCGTCCCCTCCTTGGCCAGGCCTTCCGGTCGGAGGAGCGAGTCGGAGTCGGAAGCGAGCGTCGTCCCTTCCTTGGCCAGGCCTTCTGATCGAAGAAGAGGGTCAGAGTCGGAAGTGAGTGTCGTCTAAAGATGGCAATAGGACCCCGATACCCGACGGGTATTTGATCCATTAGGGGACGGGGATGTGATCATATCTTTACCCGCGGGCATCTAAATGGGCAAGAATCCATCCCCGACGGGTATAGCGGGTACGGGAACGTTTCCTGTTTACCCGTCCCCATTACCATTGAGGAACCCGACTATTTGAGTTGTCATGCGAGTATTAGGCCCAAAGAAGCTCAATATAGGTATTTTGACCCAAATCTGAACAATCATATATATAGTTTGTGTGTTCTAGGAACCCTAGTTCAATTTTTTCTCATCATCTCCGCCAGCAGCACAAGCACGCCTGCCTCACGAGCGCCCGTGCCCCTCGCTTCCTCAGTTCGGTCTCTCTGCCATCTTTGCTCGTCCTCCTCGCAACCTCGCTCCTTCTCCTCGGCATCTCCGAGACTCCAACACTTATACCCGGGTGAAGAAGAAACGTCTCCGATTGCAAAGCTGCGACCCCAAGTGTCCATGTTTATCGGGTATGCAGTACCCGTCGAGTATCTGTTACCCGACCGATGCCCGATGGGTACGGGAATGGGCAAGAATCTATACCCGAGACAGTTAACGGAGACGGGGACGGGATGAATTCTCCGTAGCGGGGAAGAGAATGTTCCGGCGATACCCGACGGATACATCCCCGTTGCCATCCTTAGTGTCGTCCCCTCCTTGGCCAGACCTTTCGGTCGGAGAAGCGGGTCGAAGTCAGAAGCGAGCGTCGCCCTCTCTTTGGTCAGGCCTTCCGGTCGGAGACTGGATCGCTCTTCCGGCCAATCGTTAGGTATTTGAGCTGGCCCAGGAGTTACGCGTCGTTCGTAATGTCGTCTGTTGAGTTGAGCTTTTACTGAGAAGCGAATCCATTAGGAACCCCGGATTTATAAACCCGATACAAAGCCTATGCAAGTCTCGGTTGTGAGAGTCCAGAAACAGTGGTGAGCACAGCACGCAACTCTCGGTTGTGAGTCTAGAAGCAGCGGTGAGCACAGCACGGCATCGCCGGGAGATAAGATAACAACTGGTTTGCGCCTCCGTGCAAAGTCAGCACAGATGACAGACAGCTCGCCGTGGGCTTTGAGCGAAAGAGATTTGGCGACCAAGAAACGACAGGTCAGGAGCACATGAGGTCAGCCGTTGATCGTGCAAGTACTGCGTGCTTTTCGTTTAGGGAGCGGAGCCGTGACGTTCCATGAGTAGATTGGGCCATTGGGGGGTAGCTTGAAGCTGAAGAAGCCGGCCGACGCAGCAGACTGCAGACGGCTTCTGGGCAGTGGCAGGTGCCGAGCCTGGCAGCCAGTGTTTCTTTGGACCAAATGCGACAGCTGCTTCGCCTTTCTCTGTGAATTGCATGGTTTTCCTTTTGGCAATTTCGTGAACAGATAGGCCGCCAACTCTTAGACACATCCTTTCGTGCTGATTGTGTTTGCAGAGATTTGCTTGCTCATGCTGCCTTGCAGGAAATATCTTTGTGCTTCAGGCACAAATGGAAGCAGAATTTTGTCAATTTGAGATGTCAAAGCCCGTTCCCCAACATGGTGGCAAGACAGAGTACAATCAGGATTCAACAAGAATGAACGGAAGGCTCGAATCCAACACAAAGGTGTCTGGTGTCTCCTAAGTCAGAGCAGCAGCAGAGCCTTTCCATTGTGGCAGCTACCAGGCCCTGATGGCTGATGGTACCAGTGCTGTGTTCTTCGAGAACCGTGGCGCAGCCTGCCTTAAGATAAGCCACGTTGGAGGCGGCTTGAAGATGAAGAAGCCGGCCGCCGGTTCACGACAGTAGAGATTCGATCGGCAAAGCGTGAGGTGTAGACAACAGGCAGGCGCGCAGCGCAGCCGGCGGTTTTGGACCAAATGGAAGCGCTGCTTGGCCTTCGCCCATTAGTTTCTTGGTTACTTCTTTTATTTATTATTATCATGGACAATTTCGTTCAGATAAGCTGCTTTGCCTGATCCGTCTCAAGTCTTAGGCAAATCTTTAGCGCTGATTTTGTTTCAGGACTGCGGACTTTGACCCGGTGGACACAGCACGGTCGATTTGTCCGCAGATAATGTCCCTTGTTCAGGATGCAAATTGGAGCAGAATTTGAGTCAATTTGGGATGGTCAAGGCACGGTTCCCTGCCCAGTTGGCAATACGCGAAAACAGAGTTCTGCAAACAGGAACGATGGACACGAATTCAAAGTTGTCTCCGAGGCAGAGCACTAGTAGAGCAGCGAGACCATAATCTACATCTACAGCGAAGCCAGAACTTGCAGCTGAACCCTGCTTCTGGCATCTCAAGACTCTCAGAGCATCTGACCTCGTGAAGTCCAGTCATTAAAAAAGCTTGTGAATATCAGAAGAAGATATGCAAGTACGTCATATGTGATAGGTAGTAGTACCTCTAGATCAGAGGATAAATAGCTCTTAGATGGAAAACTGTTTCTATACCTCAATCTAGTACAGTTGGGTCTATGGCATCGTAGCAATGTGGACGCCGGTGTCGTGGCAGTACAGAGGCGACGGTGAGATCGGTGGCGGCTTCCCATCGCTGGCAGCACCTTCTCTCTGGATCGGTTCGCGTTAGGGAATGGTTGGTACGGCGCCAGATAGGTCAAGGGAACCTCGTACCGTGTGCCCCGGCCCCACCTCCCTTTTATGGTGCTGTGAAATGGGGGCCCACCAACCATGGAGCGGTTGGGCGTCCCCGATCAAGACGCGGATCCAAGGGCCCAATTGGCTGATCAAACTAACATTCCCCCTCTTGATCTTATCTTATTCCTTAAACTTAACTTACTTTATCTTATTCCTATTCCATCACAGATCAGTGTATAGAGCGTGCCTCATCGTCACGATCTGTTGCCATTAGATTAAACAGCTACAACGCACCTCTCTGTTTTGAAATAGATACTCAACTAGGCCTTTAGTATCTAGAAATCATAGGCTTTCCCATAAACCCATGTCGACTGTGTGTTCTCTGAACGCACTAGGTGGTTAGCCTTTGGTAAGCGGATCCGCAAGTACTTACTCGGTACTTATGTTCTCAATGCTTTCAAAATGATTCTGAATTTTCTCTTTTACAATATATAACTCAGTGTCAATGTGTTTGATAGCACACTTGGCATGTTGTCTTAGAAGTTAACTTACTTTAAATGGTTATTGCTGTTGTCTACCATTGTTAAATCTGGATACAAATTCCCTTAATCTCTTTTGCCTATTCCTTAAGCCTCATGTCAAGCTATACTATTGTATGCATCACTGATAACATCATAACTGTTTCTTTGGAGCTTTTCCACAATGATACTCCAATAGCGAGTGTTAACAACTACTGTGGATTTCGCTACATATCTCGCCATGACTTAATATTTATACCCTCAACTATTTGAGAGTGTTTGTTCTTTCTTACTCAGCATGAGGCCTATGAGACTTTGTAAAATTGTAAGACATTATCAACTCAAGTCTAGTGATCTATATCTGAACTAGACTTCTGTCAAAATATCCCGGATACATAAACTACGTCAGGGTAAGTTCTTACTTATACTTGTGCACACATCAAGCTTCCAACAGCTGAAGCATACGAAACCCTATTCATTTGATCGATCTCATATCGGTTCCTGTAACACTTAAAGTTCTCAAATCTATACCCTTGACTATAGGAGCAGGCGTAGGTTTACTCGTATGCATACTTTATTTCTTTAGAATCTGTTCTAAGTATGCCTTTGTGATAGTCCTAATACCCCATTTTCTTCTGTCTTGGTGAATTTCGATTCCTAGAACCAATGACACTTCACCAAGATCATTCACATTAAAACTTGAGGATAAAACTCCTTCTCCAATGACAGATTAACATCACTACTAATGAATAGAATGGCATCTATTCATAGGATGTGGAAAGTGGATTTTCCATTCTTGAGCTTTGTATAAACGCTATTGTCCTTCTCATTTTCTTTAAAAACCCAAACTTTCTTATTGTTTCATCAACTTCAAATATTATTGTCTAGAGACTAACTTTTAACCCAAAATTGGATTTCTACGGGCGGCATCCCATATGTTCTTTTCTTCCACGACAAAACCTTTTGGGTTATGCCATGTAAACATTTTTATATAAATCCCCAATGAGGAATGTCGTCTTTACATCCATCTGATGTATTTCTAAATCGTAATATGCCATGAACACCATTATGATTCTAAAGAATCCTTGCATGAGACTAGAGAGAAAATTCTCATCGTAATCTTTTCATTCTCTTTGCGTAAAGCATATTGCTACAAGTCGTGTTTTATATCTTTCTACATTTCCTTTGGAGTCATATTTTTCTCATAGACCCATTAACAGCCGACTGTTTTGGCTCTATTAGGAATTACTTCTAAGTCCCATACATCTTTGGTATTTATCGAATTTATTTCAACTTTATATCTTTCTATATTTTCTTAGGAGTCATATTTTATCTTGTAGACCCCATTAACAGCCTACTGATTTTGGCTCCATTAGGAATTACTTCTAAGTCCGAAAAAATCATTAGTATTCATCTAATTCATTTCAACTTCCATAGCTTCTTGCTATTTAAACGAGTAAACGCTTCTCATGGATTCTTTAAATGAGGTGGAATCATCCTCCATTTGAATTTATTTACTAACATAGACGTCATAGTCATTGGAAAAATTGGTTTACTAATTCTTCGAGACCTTCTGGGCCTCATCTACTGACACTTTCATATGGGGCTGTTGTTGCTCTTCATTACCAAGTGGCAATTGATTATACAGGCTCCTATATTATAAGATTCTTGTTTACATTATTCATTTTCTTCGGAAAGCCAACGACAGGTGCTGTATAAGTCATACAATATCAATAGGTATCGAGAGATTCGTTGTTTTTGAATCACTGAAGTGGGCATGCAGTTCCGCTTCTCTTCAAGTCTTAGATCTCTACATACCTCTACATACCATGCTCCCCCAGTCCTTCCTATCTTTTCTAAAAATAGTGTATCTTCAAATGTCTTATTTTGGGTTTAATCTTTTAAAACCTCATATGGCGCTTTAAGTATCACTTTAATATCGGTTTAATATTTTAAAACCTCATATGGCGCTTTAAGCACCACTTTAACATCTTTGAGGCTGACTACGCTATCTTCCTGTCGGAACTTTAAAAAATCCAGGAATTTAGCTATTTCTCTGCTTAGAGGTATCATTGTTGTGATCGTTGTACTCCTCCAACAGCTTTATCTTAATTAATCTTTATCTCATTCTTTAATGAATAGTATCTTTTCTAATTGATCTTGTTACTCTCCCCCTCGAAATATGACATGAGCTTTACTGTCATAATTTCGATAATTATTCAGAAAGCCTGTGAACGAGGAGACACTTATAACTTACTTTATTCACATGATTATGTCATATAAACAAAGTTATTTCTTGATCCGTTTAGGAATACATTTTCCTTATTTCACTTAAACAACTCAACGAGGTCTTTCATTAGCAGTGCTTTTGCAAGTCACACTTGCATCTTTTCTTATCTTTTGGTTAGTATTGACCATGCCGATGTATTTCTATTGTGCCAAGGTTAATACTAGGACATCATAAGAGCTACCCAAACTTCTCTCGCTATGCGGAATACAAAACATGTGAATCATCACAAAACTTCTCCCACTATACAGAATTGACTAGCATAAGTACTATGCCAAAACTTCTCCCAATACGGGATAGATCTATACTAAACATAGTCATGACGACTAAAATATTCACTTATACTTCATTTTCCAATTAAATCTTTCCGTTGATTCTAATTTAATCAGAAAATTAGTAAACTAACAAAAATTATCCTGAACTGGCTTGACTCAAACCTTTTTATTCACATACCCCAGCATTACAGCCCGTTGGCATGCAACCGAGTGATCTCATCAGTTAAAATAAAACATACAATATGCTTCAGCATCAGTTCTACATCACTATTGGACAGAAAATAGAATTAATGCATAAAAAACTCATAAATCAACCTGAAATAGATACAACTACTCTTTAAAATTAAATTCTCCCGACTTGATAATGAAATACATTCTTTTAGTTCAGAAACATTTCTTGATCTTTATCTACTCTCTGAAAAATTAACCATGTTGGTGGAAATTTATTAGAGATTTAAACCTTAAACTTGAACTCATTATAATATTGTCATCATCAACGTTGGTCAGAAAAAGACAATACCATAATCTGACTTAAACAAATAACGAACTACTCCTCTAATTTAAATTTTCTAGTTGGTTCCAATTTAATTAGAGGATAAAATTAATCATAATTTACTAAAAGTAACTACTCTTCAAATTAAATTCTTCCGTTGGTTCGAATTTAATTAGAAGGTAATCAGCATTAAACTTTGCAGTGGAAACTTAAACATAATTTGTGAATTTTACCCATAGAAAATATTCTTTTGCTAATTTTCTTGAGCCATTAACCATTTTCCAGGAGATAAACATTTACTGAAAAAAGAAAAACAAAAAATGGATTCAAAACTAAACACTGTACTTCAGCCTGGCCGACAAAACGGCCTGGCCCAACTACCTCCGCGCGCCCGCGGCGCCTCCCAAGCCGCAACCTAGGCTTGGGCCGGCAAAGTCACCCGCTGCGCACTCCCGGCTGGGCTCAATCTGGCCCAGTTGATCTGCGCTGTTGATGTAGATCAGATGGCCAGGCGCGCGTCTCGGTGGATAAAAACGGCGACGCGGCGCCGGCTCCCAAAACCCTAGCTCACTTCTCTTCTCCCCCTTTCTCTCTCTCAGCCCCACGAGCGATAGAGCGTAGCCGAGCTCAAGGCGGACATGACGCAGGGGATGGCGGCTCCGCCATGGCACCCCTCACTAGCGCACGCATGCGGCCGGAGCCACGCGCAGCACCGTCGAGCGGCACCACGGTGGTTGAAAGGTCCTTGTTTGGTTTTGGTAATTGAGTGACAACTTAGGTGAACTAATTGTGTTTATGTGAGATACACAGGTGATTAGTCCATATGTATATGTGTGTGAGCAACATATGCCATGAAGGTGAAAATGGCTTGGAGATGTTGTAAAGCTCACACATGTGATGATGAAGGAGCTTAAATGCATATGAGACATGACATTAAGTCATGTGATCAAGGTGGAGAAGATCAAGACAAGACTTGGCTTGATGGACTGGTTGCAAGCGTGAAGGGCAAGTCAAAAGCTTTGGAGTGATGGACCGCGTGGCGGTGAAGCTTGAGCAAGACTTGGCGCCGATGGACAATGGCAACGGTGAAGAGCAAGTGAAGTCAAGATCGATGAACCAATATGATCACGTGATGATATGAAGTGGATCATATCATTGTTGATCGTGTTGGTGCATGTGTTGCATCGACATTGAAGGAGATGGAATGGAATGCGCAAGGCAAAGGTATAACCTAGGGCATTTCATTTCACCGGTCATAGGTGTGTAGAGAAGTTTATGACCGGGTTTAGGATAGATGGCCGTACTATCAAGAGAGGCAAACTTGTTTGCATATCGGTCATCTAGTGCCACTCGAGTGATCTAACTTTGCATTGTCGCTAGGATCGAGTGGCATGGCAAGTTGAGTGGCTAACATCCTTTGGGAAATGATTGTGAAAATGCTAACACACATACACATGGTGGTGTACACTTGGTGGTGTTGGCACATTTACAAAGGAGGTGGTGTTTGTAGGGGTGAGATGGGTTTTGGGAAAATGGAATGCCTACTTTCTATTGCGCCGGATGCAAATTCTTGTGGTTAGCACACTTGAGCAAGGGTGAAGAGAATGGAGGAGATGCCAGCGTCGGTCAAGTGACCGGACGCTGGATCCAAAAGCACCGGACGCTGCCTGCCTGTGTCCGGTCGCGCTGACGTGGAGTGTAGTAGTAGCTGGAGAGTGACCGGACGCTGGGGCTGCGTCCGATCGCGTTCGACTGGACACATCCGGTCATGCTCGGGAACTTACTGGAAATGACCAGACACTGAGGGTCCAGCGTCCGGTCAGTTGAAGCTGCTGCGTCCGGTCAAGTCAAGTGACCGTTGGAACCGGGACACGTGGTCATCTGCGAGCGACCGGACGCTGAGGTCCAGCGTCCGGTCAACACGACCGGAGCATCCGATCGGCCCAACCGTTGCCCAGTGAAGGGGTAACGGCTAGTTTAGCCCTTGGGGCTATAAATAGAAGTGGCATTCGGCCATGGCTGGTGTGGAGCACCTCAAGGGACTTAGTGTCCATGGTTGTGAGTGCTTGGGAGCCCTCCATCACACATATACTTGATAGTGATCATTCGATTGTGTGAGTGAGCGATTCTAGTGCGATTGCATCGTGAGGTTGCATCGAGTGGTACTAGGTGATTGAGTTGCAAGCCGGTGGTGCTTGTTACTCTTGGAGGTTGCCACCTCCTAGACGGCTTGGTGGTGGTCTCCGTCGAAGCCCACAAGAAGCTTGTGCGGTGCTCTAGAGAAGTGCTTGTGAGGGGCATTGTGCTCGCCCCGCGGGAGCCGCGAAGAGCAACTCTAGTAAAAGCGTGTCATTGAGCTACCCTCACTCAAGGGGTAGGTTCTTGCGGTGTCCGACGTGCGGGCTTAGCGGGTGATGCTAATTAGCCGCCGAACCACCAAGTGAGCGGTCGACACAACGGGGACTAGCGTGTTGGCAAACACGTGAACCTCAGGAGAAAAATCATCGTGTCAACCTTGTTCTTCCCGTTGGTTTGCATCCCCATTACACAAGCTTGCTATTACTTTTATACATATTAAGCTTGTGTAGTTGCTCTTGTAATTAGATAGCTTGTGTAGCTTGCTAATTACCTTCTTGCTTGTATAGCATAGAAGTAGCTTCCTTACGTGGCTAATTTGGTTTGTGTAACCTTGTTAGTCACATTGCTTAGTTTGTGTAGCTAAGTATTTGCGCTCTCTAATTTGGCATTGGTTGCCTTGTTATTGAGCATTGTTATTGAGCTTAGTTAGCTTTGTGCTTTTGCTTACTAGTAAGTATAGGAGCTCCATTGTTGCTTAAAGTACTAGTGGCATAGGTTTATGTGACCTTGCTTCTAGAATTGGTTAGGAGAGCTCTATCTAGCCCGGCACCTTTGTTGCATAATTGTTATCTTTGTAAGGTGCTAGTGAACATATATAGTGGGGTATAGTCTTGGCTAGACTGATAGTTTTAATTCCGCATTTGTATCGGTTAGCCGATGCGATTAAGTTTTAGAAAAGACTATTCACCCCCCCTCTAGTCGCCATCTCGACCCTTCAGTGGTGCCCTTTGGCCCGAGCCCGAGGCGGAGATCGTGCGGCGGCGCTTCTCCCGCCCCGGCGGCTGGGGTTGACTTCCCGCGCGGCGTCCATGCGACGACTGGCGATGGAGACGGAGCCGGCGGACCCCAGGTAGGAGCTCCTTCCCCTTGTTCGTTCACTCTCTTCCCCTTCCTCGTCGCGAGTTAGGGTTAGGGTTTCGTTAGGTAAGCCGTCTTCCTAGCTGTTCCCCTTCTAGGGTTAGGGTTAGAAACCCTCTCTTTCGATCCGAATTGGATCTTCTCATCTCCTTCTAAATTGCTACTGTCCCTATCTAAATCTACACATATTGATAGGTAGTAGTACCTCTAGAACGTAGATCAGGGGATAAATAGCTCTTAGATGGGGAACTATTCCTATAACTCGCTCTAGTACAGTTGGGTCCATGGCGCCGCAGCAACATGGACGCCAGTGTCGTGGCAGTACAGAGGCGATGGTGAGGTCGGTGGCGGCTTCCTGTCGCTGACAGCACCTTCTCTCTGGATCGGTTCGCTTTAGGGAATGGTCGGTAGGGCGCCAGGTAGCTCAGGGGAACCTCGTACCATGTGCCCCGGCCTCCACCTCCCTTTTATAATGCTGTGCGACGGGGGCCTACCAACTATGGAGTGGTTGGACACCCCCGATGAGGACGTGGATCCAAGGACCTAATTAACCATTGGGCCAATTAGTGGAGATCAAACTAACAATATGTGGTTTTCTTGTGGCCACTTGACGAGTGATTAGCACACGGTGGATAACTAACTAGCAGTGCCGGCCCTAAGGGTAGGCCATGAAGTGCGACGGCTGAGGGCCTAAGCAGAGGAGGGGCCCAAGCCCAGGTATACAAACCCTCAGGTCCTATAGTCCATTAGATATTAGCAAACTAATAAAAAGAGAGACATAGAACTGGCTAGGCGGTCCAAAAAGACAACATTGACATTTCTTTCCTAGTTTCCTTTCCCTACGTCCCTCAGGTAGAGAGGAGGCGAGGAGTCACGCTGCATACAACACACTCTGATCGTGAGATCGGGACGTGCGCCTTACACGCGCGGAGCTGGCGAGCCACGCCGCCGCGAAGAGCTAGAATACCAGAGATACGGACACAGAGCACGAGGAATGCGACCAGGCAGGGCTCTACGACGACGACATCTTGATTCTTTGCTTCTTATGAATTGCGATCACCGATTAGTTGTTTAGGCCTAATGTATTTTTTTCCTTTTTATTTTTAATTCAAATTAATTATCTGTATAGTATTCCAGACTTCTAATACTTTGTACCCATATAGTCATATTTTTCTTCTAATTTACAAGTTAGAATTTTATAATGTTACCTAAAAAACATTTGTCATGGGTGAGAAAAGAAAACGAATATATTATTTTTTAATCTATATTATTCCTCGATAATTATCATGCATCTACAAATATATTCCCTAATCTATATTGTTCCCCGATAATTATCAGACATGTTAAATTAAAAATATGTTATTGAATTTGCTTTCGTTTTGCAAGTAAAATTAGCGCCTATATATTATAAGATTTTATACACGGTCCGTTACGACGAGATCGTCGGAGGGCCCTTAAAATCCTAGGACCGGCACTGCTAACTAGCAGTACCTGTCAGGATCCAGCGTGCAAGCTTAGGTTTCTCTACTGGAGCATGTCCCTCGTGTGATAGTGAGTCGATGACACCGACCGATCCAGCAGTGTGGTCGATCACTCGCTCGCTCGGCGGACCACATGTCGCCCGCCAGGAGTGCAACGAGTCCTAGGAACAGTCCATGGACTCATGTTAATGGTGCTGCTTGGTTGTGGGTTCCCTTTTTTTGTGAAAAAATAAATAGCGAACGGAGGTCACAAGTCATAGGGCTAGCTGATTCGACCAATCGTCTCGTCAGACACGCAGAGCACAAAGCGAACTAGGGCTACAAGCGGAGTGACCGGTACAGGACGAGATCGTCGTTTGCGTGCCATCCCGCTGGTGTCCCTCGGTCGGATGGACACGGAGCCGTGCTGTCCCCTCCCGCTCCAGGGCTCCATCACACGCCTAGTTCGGTTTCTGGTGTCCCGGTGCAGCTCACACGGAAGTTTCGCCTCGGAAAGGCGAAACGAAAAGCTCACTCGGAGCTCGAAAGTCTCAGGATTTGACGGCGCAGTGGTGGATCAATGCGGTCAATCGGCCGGGCACGAGGATCACGTACGGTCGGTCGCCACTGTTACACCTAACACGACCCATGTTCGCGTTGGACTCGCGGTCGGTCCCTCGCATGTGTGTCGAGGTCTCACCGGGCCGGCCGGACGCTTGGCGTGGTTGGCGTGCAGTGGCGACGGAGCTAGAGAGATGCCCCGGCCAGGAAGCGGCTGGTCGACCGCGTCGGCGTCGCCCGTGCCAGGCGTCGCTCTCCAGGGGTGCCGGCCTGCCGGGCAGCTGCCTGGTGGAGACGGCGACCCACGCCATCCATGCATCCACGCGCGGTCGTCGATCGGGGCCGGGGAGTCCTTCGGTCTCCGGCCACGTGGAGAGAGTGGGTGAATGACTGACTGAACGGTGAATGCATGGGTGACTACGGATCGGATCGGTCGGTCGTTCGGTGCGCTAGAGCTAGCTAGCGTAGCCGTGTAGGCGCGGCATCGTCGCGTGGCTACGTTCGGCGGAGCGCGCGTTGGAATCTGGGCGCGCCGAACCGGGACTCGTCCGGCCGGCTGGATGCTGCCTGGTGCCTGCATGGCATGGGATGGATGGACCGATCGATGGGGCGGTGTTGGATGCGCTCGGTCGGCCTTTTTTTTTCGTGGGCGTGTTGGATTCGATCGGTCCGCATGCAGCCCCCAACATGGCCTACACAGCAGCAAGTAGCTATGCTCGTCTATGGGTCGCGGACGCGGCGGAGACACGCGAACTTCATCTACTCGAGGCTATACATCATACGCTCGATCTCGCGCTGGAGAAGAATCAGGAGGTGTATGTGTGTTTTTAGGGCTCGAGAGAGAATCAGGTGTGTCGCCCGACATAATCCAGCATCTCTCTTTGTTAACGCATCCTCGACACATGTATGGGGCGTGTGTGTGCGGCCGGGTTCATGAACGTTGTAGCTGAGATGATGCTTGCAAGTATGCACGTTGGTACTACGGTGTACTAGCTAAGCTAGTGCCGCGAATCAAATGGAGCTAGTGCTGCTCCGGCTAATTTACTGAAGTCAAGCAAGCAGCAGCTAGCGCCACCCTCTTTCTCATTCTGTCTGCACAATGCAAGCCTAGCTCCTAGAACAGCCCAACAACATTAGTTCCAAAAGAGACGATTATATATGCGTTTTGATCTTTCCTTATTGTCTACAAGTAAAACATATGCTCATCTTTCCTTGTCTATGCAAATAAAACATATACATAAGCAGAGTCGCCTGACAACATTACCATCACATGTCGCTGTTTCGTGAAACACTCCAATAATCAATTCCACCAGACAATATATAACAGGCTGTCCCAGCTATATGTTTAGATAGGGTGAAAAACTAGCCACCATTCGACCGCATCTAATCAACCTGGTTGAGTACAGCTTCCTAGAAGCAATGCCAGCTGATCAGTCGTAGAGAACGAAAGCGATGAAGCTTTGCTTCTTTCTACCAAAACCAACGTACCCCCTCTCAACCGCGAGTCTACGACGACGACTTCCCGGGCCGGCTTTGAGCTCACCGAGAGCACTCACACCCTTATAAAGAGAGAGAGAGAGAGAGAGAGAGAGAGAGAGAGAGAGAGAGAGAGAAAGCACCCAAACACATGATTTATTTGCAGCGCCCGTCTCGCTCAACTGCCCTGAAAATCAACTAACTGATGTCACTGAAAATGCTCGTTTAGGGGCAGCGGGGTAGGAGTCGTAGGACGACACAGCACGTACGTAGTAGTACCACTGGTACGCCAAGCAGACTCGATCCGCCCCAGGAGCAAAGATAAATGAAAGTAAGATCGTCGTCGACAACCCTCCCACGAAGCCAAGCTACGTGCATGAGCGTCTCGGATAACCTAATCAATGCTAGCCATCTACACTCCTAACACTAAGCACGCCGCCGTTAAATCAACAGGTGTCCAGCTAATCGATTGGACTGACCCGTGAATGAAAAATAAAATACCACACGTAGTATATTTGTATATGCAGATGCTGAGATACACAAATATGTAATAATCCATCTTTTTGTTGACATGGTAGAGCACAGACACATACTCTGCCGCTAGCTGCTGGTTAGCTTCTTTGGTGGATCGAGCGGCGCGTGCAGACATCAGCTGATTGAAAGCCACCAGAAAGGCAGCGACGAGGAAACTAACTGACATTCATTCATGAATCATGATCCATCCATCCATCGTTCCGTCCCTTTCGTTCCCGCATTTGCTCCTTGCTTGCCGACCGAGAACTCGTCCCGCAAACAAACCGCAGTTGCTTTCGTGACGGGACACACGGCACCAATCAATCAGGACATAACAAAGGGGGCTTTCGCTTAGGTTAGCTTTGGCTACTCCAACTCGATCACTCTCCAACCCCCAGTCGCCCACGAACGCCTCTGCTCGCTCGCTCAACTGCAATTATATATGTACTCCTCCAACCACGTCACTGCAGCTAACGACGACCCCCAGTTTGTGCGTGCCTTTTAAACTGATCTGATGATGGTCGCGTTCCCCCTCCTGCGTCGTCGTTGACGAAATGACACGTCCTGATGAAGCATATATACATAAACTGGGCATACAGCAGATTGAGCAAGCATTAAGGACGAGATGGTGCATAGTTAATTAATCATTTGGTTTATAGGAGGTTGGGGGATTCCCCCTAGTAGATAGCTAACGAGAGGCAAGGCGGCCAGTGCACGCATATTCTGGGCGCAAATTGCAGCGGACCGGCTCGTCGTTTGGCCATCGCAGTATTGTACTGTACATGCATATGCATGTCCGTATAGTTGGCCATTTGGCCCGGGCACTACGGGCCGGCCCAACCACGGCACTAAATAGCACGGCCCAGGAACGGCCTGGCCCAACGGCCTTCATGCCGGTGCCTGGCACGGCCAGGCCTTAGTGCCGTGCCTGGGCCGCTATTTTGGCCCGTAGTGCCGGCCCGGGCACGGCACGTTATATGGGCCGGCCCGGCAGTGGCACGGCTCGTCACTGTTGGATCTCCGGCCTCGCTTCCATCGGACCGTTGGATCCGGCCGTTGGAAGTATAAAACCGCCTGTCCCGCCCAGCCGGCCACGTCTCGCTCCGTCGCCCTAATTCATTTGCTCTCACTCTCTCGCCTCGCTCTCGGCTCTCCCCCGCAGCACCATCTCGCCCGCTCCTCTCTCGCCTCGCTCTCCTCTCTCGGCGAGTCGGCGTAGCCGCGTTGCCACGTCGGCGACTCGCTCTCCTCTCTCGCCTTCGACTTCCTCTCTTCTTCTCGCTCTCCGATGGCCTCTGGAGCCACCGCTGGCCGGCACTGGCACAATCCCTAACCCTAACCCCAGCTCAATTCCTAACCCTAACCCTTGATCTCGCTTTGTCCTCGCCGGATCCGTTGTCGACCTCGCCGGATCCGTCGGTTTCGTCGCCGGATTCGTCGGTTTCCTCACCGGATTCGTCAGTTTCCTCGCTGGATCCATCCCTCATCGTCGACCTCGCTGGATCCGTGCCTCGTCGACCTCGTCGACGACTCTGGTGCTCCGGCTTTGAAGGTAAGTCGCCGCCGACCTAACCCTTGCTCAATCCCTAACCCTAACCCTCGATCTCTACTAACCCTTGCTCTGTTTTGTTTGAAGCCGTTGAGGGACCGGGGCGCCGACGAGTGGTGATGGCTGGATCCGACGACGAGACGCTTGATCTCTACTAACCCTTGCTCTCTATAACCCTTGCTCTGTTTTGTTATCTCTTCCCGTGTTTGTTTGATCTATGCGTTTCAGTGATCAAGTTAATATCAATTCTCTGTGAACATGTAACTTTGAGTCTTTGATAAGTTCTCTGATATTCTGATATTCTGATATTCTGATGATGAAGTTAAGATTGAGATAATGAAGTTATTGTGATATTATGATATTCTGATACTTTAAGAACATGTAACTTAAGATTGAGATGATGAAGTTATTGTCCCTAATATTCTGATCAGTTTGAGGTGTTGGGTACTTATAGTGCCGGTGCTGGCACGGGCACTGCTGGGCCGCCATGCCCAGTGGCACGGCACGGCTAAAACCTGATAGTGGCACTGTTCGCTTCGCTGAAAAAACAAGTCAAAACACTGTTCCAGCTGATTTGTTGTGAGAGAAAAACACTGTCCCGACTGAAAAAAGAAACTAAAAAGTATAGATTATAAGAGAAGCGAACATAGCCAGTGCCGTGCCTGGACAGGTACCTTGGCACGGCGGCACTAACAGGTACGACACGGCTAATCTACATGCCATGTAGTACCGTGCCTGGCCGAGCCCGTGCTAGTGCCGTGGCCGGCGGCCCGTTTGGCCAACTGTACATGTCCGGCAAACACAGCATCTTTGTCTCAGATCTCTCGCGAGTAAAATAATACTCTGTTTGCCGGCGACCAAGCTAGCTAGCCGTGCAGTGGGTCGTAAATTTTTGGTGTCACGTAAGCGTCATGCTCATGCATGATGCGTAAATAAATTAATTAATAAACAAGCTAATTTTATCAACTTGTGTTCGTGGATCGCGGTGCACACAGGAACTGACGGATCTCTCGGTCCATGTACTGATCTGCAACTAATTAACGTATGTCCAGGTGCTGGATACTTCCGGCCGATGTAGCTAGGGACAGCAGGTGCGAGGTGCGTGTAGAATATGCTCTAGATGTTGACTCGGCATGCATGGACGATCCAACAGACATCAGGTGCAGTGGGATTGAGAATTTGCACTTGGTTCAGGTCGTAGGAGGACGACGATATGGTCGTTGGACTTGATCACGGTGCGCATGATGTACGTGGAAGGATTTTTTTTTTTTTGAAAGGACGGTAAAAGCTTTGACGCGGATTTTATTACACAATGTAAAAAGAAAAAAGAGCAATTACAACTCCCTAATTACACCCAACAGCAAAAAGTACAAAAAAAACTGCTAGAAAGAAACAAGTAAAAAGAGTGAGACTAGAAAACACTCCGAAAACCAGAACCCTGACCCAACTGGAGAAAAAAAACTAAACTGACAGAGGTCTACTACTAGTTTGCCGTATTTTGAATTGAAGCCGTCGCAAAAAAAAAAAAACTGACTTATATCATCTTTGCACAAACTTGTAACTTGTCTTGGGCTCGAACTTTTTTTTTTGAAAAATTCGTCTATTCCTCTCTTTCCAGATGTTCCACCAAAAATCAGCCAACCATTTCATTGTACATTATACGCCTCATATAGTCTTCCGTATACTTTGCTTCCTTCCTTATCAAGGAATCATAGCTCGTTCTATGAGCGCCTTGCACGACTACGAAGAATTTTCACTGAAGTTATGCTGAGAAAACGTTCACCGGTCCAATTATTGCGCTTCGTCTTTCAAAATTTTGAGTCAGACCAAGAGGGAGAGGTCACAGGCTGCCTACGCCCTACGTACGTACCTGCAAAAAGGAGTACGCTATCTCGGCCGCATCCATACCCTTGCATTGTGTACGTAGCTGTGTTCCTTGCGAAAGCAAGTATTCATGCATCAACGGATACGCCCATGATCGATTGGCTACAGCATGTAAAGATGCCATGCGGTTTTGGGACGCTCTCTCGCCTACTAGTGCTGCAGTGTGCACGCAGCGCGTGTGACGTCGCCGCTGCGCCCTTGAGCAGAGTGCGCCGCACGGCTCCGGCCGGCATCATCAGCGCGCTCACCTGGCCACAGCCGGCCGGGCGCGCAAGTCAAAAGCTACCGCCGACCGATCAGCGTAATCGCGGGCGCATGAACGGCGGCGGGCAGCTCGGAGCAGCACTCTGCCGCCGCTCGCGCACGGCACGGCTCGCCCGGCGCCCCGCGCGTACGCTGCCGCTACTACGAACGCGCCGCGCGTGTCCGCGTAGGGGTTACGCACGCGCTACGGCGGCGGCGGGCGAGAACCTGCCGGCCGATTCCACTCCGGCCGTCTGTTTTTATGCGGTTGCTGTTGCCGCGCCAGGGAGGGCCGAGGAGGTCAGGTGCATGCACGGTTCCAGTTTTCCGAGCCGAGGCCCGTATACGTCCCTGTCTTGATTGCGTATATACCTAACTATTTGTGGTGCACAAGTTTACGGATGGGTCGAGCTGAGTCGTCATCATCAGGTTGCTTGAGCACTCGAGACTCGAGAGCCTCTCAAAAGTTGAATCTAACCGTCGTCTCGTGTCATCAGGCTATTTACCTTTCCTTTTACATAATTCTTTTGATAGTGCTTACTGTCAGTGTTAACGATCGATGAATGAAGTTATAAAGTGATTCATGGGCTTGAATCGTCGTTTATTTACACACATAAAAACCGGACCAAGTCGTGTAGCCAGATTT
This sequence comes from Miscanthus floridulus, assembly GCF_019320115.1. Lineage (NCBI taxonomy): Eukaryota > Viridiplantae > Streptophyta > Magnoliopsida > Poales > Poaceae > Miscanthus > Miscanthus floridulus. The sequence goes on from NC_089584.1 coordinate 111,506,066, forward strand.
ACTATAATTTATTCACTGCTTAGACTGGTCCTTGGCACGGTGAACACATGAGACCGAGGAACCACAGAGTCTAGAATCTATTCCACGAGGCACCACCTGTTCCTTTTACGGCCAATTGGGCCATTGGATCAACGCCATGATCAGAGGCGTTCAACCACTCTATAGTTGGTGGGTCCCGTTGCACGGCACCATAAAAGGAAAGTTAGGGCCGGGGCACGAGGCACGATGTAACACTCTCGGTGTTATACTGTAAATCTTTAATTAAAATATGTCATGGGCATCATGGTTACGTGTTAATGCATGTGATATAGTATGTAGATCAATTTCTGTAACTCGAAACGATCGACGAAAACGTGAAACGAAAGTTATATTTCATAGTCAAGTTATTTCACCTAGGGTTTTAAATCAATTTTTATTAAGCGAAAACATTATAGAATGTATATACGGAATTTTAGTAGAGTTAGAAGTATGAGCTTTGTAGATGGCAATGAAATACCTACGGTCGAATGATGAATTCACTAGCTAGTATATCTAATAGCTTGGAAATCGAATTTGACGCGAACCCGATAAAGACTTAGTCGATTTCGTAAGTTTGAAAAGGGTTTGACAAGGCCAAGTTTGGCAATTTTTGTAGGAGAATTGGATTAATAAGTGGTATGGTTTCATGGCTGGTTTTGATAGCCTAACATGCTCTCTCGAGTACATAATATGTGTTTTAGCAATTGAAGCATCGAATTGGGTTTTTGGAACGCTTTACAAAGCGTGCATGGCACGTTTTGGGCCGAGTTCCTCGCGTTGACGCGGTCACCATGCTCCTATGCCATCGTTGCCGCGCCGGCCACGTGCGCGCGTGTCTGGCCGCTCCCGGCTGGTCCCGGTGGCCGGCTGCCCGAGCGCGCAGCTGTTCCTCCCCACTACTGGGTTGTGTGCTACCGCTGACGTCGCTGCTGGCGCTCTTGTGGCCACCCGCGTCCCTCCGTGTCGGCTCTGCTCCGCCTGGCACCGTCACGCAGGCTCCGCATCGCCGCTGCGGCGCCAGGCCGTGTTGCACGAGCAGAGCACGTACACGCCTGTGCCGTGCACCGCCGCGCTCGGCGTGCATGATGTCTGGCTAGTCCGCTGTCAACTGGCCGCCTGCCTCGCTGGGCCATCGCTGCGCCGCAGCGTTGCGTCGTGTCCGCCTGTGCCGCTGAGCCACCGCCATCCCGTCACTGTTGTGCCGCGCTATCACCGCCGCGTCCGCTTGCGCTCTGCGTCACTGTCATCTCGATTTAGTGCACGTGGCCGTGCCGAGGCCACCGCTTGTCGTTCGCCATTAATGGCGCCATGGTCGTGCTGCTACGCTGCCATCGCCCGCACGCGGGCATGCCCCCTCTCTTGGCTGCGCTGGCTCACAATGATTGCTCGGGTGCGGTCGCCACGTCCCGCCAAGGCTCGAGCAAGCAGCCAGACCCAATTCATTTCTTTTCACCTCCCTCCTCTGCTGCCGGTCCGGCCAGGCCGCGCCACCAATTCGGCATGGATAGGTCATGTCCATTCAATTCAGCGCGCTTCCGACTCCGTCTTCATGTCTACTGGCCGACCGACCCCGCACCATGTCACATCGTGCCTTGGCAAGCTTCAATTTGGAGCCGGCGTCCGCCGTCGCGCCATTAAAGGCTTAGACGTCGTTGACGTGGGCACTACCTGTCTGGTCCTCCCGAGCCCAATTGGTTGCACCCCAGCCTCACCTCATAGTCCTTCACCCCATGCGCACCCCATTCTCACGGCTACCACCTGCCCAGCGCCGCTGACGTGGTAGTGCCACCGCCGTCCGTCGCGGACCTTGCCGTGCGCGCGTGGCTGGACTCACCCGGTCCGTCCCCGGTCAAGCCACCAAGTCAGGAAGGTTCTCGGTGAGTTGTTGATGCCTATTCTTTGGTTAGTTCATGTCGTTTGTGCCTTGGCTCACGGGAACATGGCCGCCGCCGTTGTAGGAGGTCCGCCGCCATGGAGGGAGCTCTGGACCGCGTCTCCGTTTGTCGCTTCGTCGCCCACTGCTTCACGTTTGCGTCTAGGTGATTATCGGCTCACTATCGGGGGTGGGGAGGGGCTAGGATGGTCTGCGTCACCGCCCTATGCCAGCGCCGCCGCGCCGGTGCCCGAGGACCTGGCCGTGGTAAAGATAGGATGTTCCGAGGGTTAGTTTGCTTAAACGCTGACTGTAGGAACAGTGCTGTGGACTGCGGATTGATTCGGTAGTACTATGGGGACGTTTTAGCAAATGTACCGGCATGCGCGGGCCTCCCTATCGTGGGCCGCCGATGCGCAGTTGGACCACGTCGTGGATCGCGCGTGCGCGCGCGCTGCGCGTGCGTGGGCTGCATCGCGGGCTCGTGGGCCGCGCGGATGGATTTTGGTTTTCCTTTTTCTAGGGATTAGTAAATGTTTATTCAATTTAGTTTTGAGCTGATCTTTAAAAAATTATACTAAATTCTGTAGGTGTCCAAAAATAGTGAAATAAAATTTATTTGGTTCACAAAAATATTATCTATCTGTTGGTGTGGTTAGTTTATAGTTATCTGTGATAGAGATAGATTCATTAATTCATTGAGGAACGCTTAGTATTATTTAGCTTAATATTTGTAGGAATTTTTATGGTAAATTGGTGATAAATTTAGCCATGAATTTTTAGAGTAGGTTCATTAAATTATTATGTGCTCACTGTAATTTTTGTAGCCCTAGAGTAGATTGATAAATAGAGTAGCTAGTACTCCTTATTTTATCATATATATAGTAAATCGATATTAAGAGTAAGAATGCCTTTAGATGCTAAGCTAATACATGAAATGTTCATACATGTTTAATAAAAATGATAGGCAACTTAGCGTCTTAGTCGGTAGAGCTAGCTTAGTAGTTTGATAGATGTATTTTTATTTTAAGAGTTGCTGTTGTCGTATTAGTAAGTGTCGCATCATCATTTCATGCATGTAGCTAACGAGTTGGTAGAGTTCATGCCTACAGACGATCAGGAGTACGAGGAGATCATTGAGGAGTACGAGGAGGAGATTCTTGTATAGGAGGGAGCCCCGGAGCCATCAGTTGCTGACTTTGTTGACACCCCGCCTGCCCAAGGCAAGCCCCGGTGCATAACCCCTATTTTTGAATGATCACTGAATATATATATATATATATATATGATGTGCATTTACGTTATAGGTATTTTATGGAAACTACATGCATAGATATACTTACCTATGAGTCCTACTAGTATAGGTCGAGTAGCTGCTATGCTCAGGATTTCAGTAGCGTGAGTAACCTATCGTTACTCGTAATAGGTGGTTACTATGATCACTCATGATAAAATGGTTGAAAGGAAAAATAGAGACCGGGTAGGGATATGTTATGGGTATTGGTGGGTGTAAGAGGTTGTGTGCTGCGGCCAACAGGGCATAGCTTGGTTAAACTTTTTTCTGTCTATGTCGGTTAAGGACCGGCCGTTGCATTGGATTCTAGGCAAGTCACAGACTTATTATTCTGAGCACATACTTGGGTATGGGCGCATGGAAGCCTTGTTGCTATCTTGTCATGGGTTCCGGGTCTTTCTGAACCGACTGATTGGAGGCGGGGATGGTAGAGGTCTAAGCACCACACTAAGTCCGGGACTTAGGCACGGTGGCTTGGAGTCCAAGTTTGGATGGGGACCTGGACCCCATGATAGGAGAGTGATGGGTTGGTCCTGCTTGTGCTTGGGGTACAAGCGGGGCATGTGTTTTGGGGTACCCAGCTAGGCACATTGATTCGCGAATCGCCGGCATTTTGATACGGCTTGTCTATAGTCTAGCACAGTAGTAAGAACTAAAAGATGAAAGGTGATGAAATGGAACTGTTTGCTCAACTCTTGCTTGAAAGTAGAACATGTGCTTACATAGAATGGCTAGATAATGAATTAATCAAGACTGCTAATAATAACATAAATAAGGATTCACTATTAGTATTGCTTTCCGCAAAAAGGAAACCCAGCAAACTATAAAGCTTATCATATTCCTTAGAGTCAGGAAATTATTCCTACTAGTCGGATAAGTCTTGCGAGTCTATTGTGTACTCAGGGTTTATTTACCCCTGTTGTAGGTACTGCTTGAAGAGTAACCATTGTGTGGAGGATTCTTCTTATGGGCACAGACGGATCCTTGTATATTATTGATAGATGTTTCTTTTCATTCCGCTGTTAAATTTCCACACTCTAAATTTGGTACTGTAATAATATATTTCTAAGAACTCTGGATGTATGAAATGGACTAAGCAATGTAAACTCATTCTCATTATTAGATCCTGCAGGAAAATGTGAATGATTTAGGCTCTCCCTTGGGGTGTGCTCGATGGAATCCGCCTGATGTAGCTCGCTCTCAGGGTGCTTAGTGTTTAGTGGTAGATGAGTGCCTCCGTAAGTGCGTTATTTAGAGTGATTCTGCCACACACGAGGTTGACCTAAGCAGCCGCAACCCTCTGATAGAGAAACCCTAACCCGATCTAAATAGAGCTTGCTGCCAGTGATGGGAAGTCACCACCAACTTCACCGTTGCCTCAGCATCGCCACTACTATGTCAGACTTCACCGCCCGCACTACGTACCCACTGCCATGGCGGCCACTTCTTCCTCTATCCCTTTGCCAAGCCTGAAGGTATGGTCCCTCTACTCTCTCTGCCTCCTTGTCTCAAGTTCATAGTTAATCAATTTGAATCAATCAGTAAGTAATTCACCCTTAGTACTACAGCTAGATGAATTCTAAGAGTCTAACATTGGTACCAGAGCCAAGTTTTCTAATGTGTAGATCTAGATAGGGAGAGTAGCAATTTAGAAGGAGATGAGAAAGATCCAATTTGGATCAGAGCAGTGGGTTCCTAACCCTAACCCTAGAAGGGGAAGAACAACAGAACAAAGAGGGATCGATTCAGCCTGATTCGGATCAACCCAGACATGAACCCTAACCCCAACTCATGAAAAGCAGGCGGGGAAGATGAACAGTGGGTTCGGCCAAACCCTAACCGGCCAAATCCGAACCCTAACCCTAGACTTGACCCACTCCGCGAAGAGAGAAGAAGGGGTTTTGGGAGATTAACTCACCGGATTAGCTCCGAGAAGCCACCATAGGAATCCCCATGAATACGTAACCCTAACCCTAACCGACAAGAGGATAGCGTGAAGAGAGGGACCTACCTAGACCTCGCCATTGTTACTACCGCCATCACGCAGGATGCTCACCGAGATCTCACTGGGCTGACGCGCGGTCTCCAATGTGTGGGCTCGAGATCCAAGGCGCAACCGCAAGGCCACTCGACGGCGGCACACTCCGCCTAGGGCGAGTGTGCGCGTTGATGAGGGGCCTCGTAGTCGTGCCGCCTTCTTCCTTCTCTCTGGCCGCCATGCGCTGCCGTCACGCCATCGTTTCTGTGGCGCTGAAGTGAGAGAATGGGAGGGAGGAAAATGAGACTAGGGTTATAGGAGGAGCCAGCGCCAAGCGGTTTTGCTCGCGCGATATTAACGCGGAGCCGTCGGATCTAGATCAACGGCGCAGATCCACCAGGATAGATTTTGGCCCAAGCGGGCACGCGTGGAGGACAACTTTGCTGGCCTAGGCCCAGGTTACGGCCTAGAAAGGCACCGCAGGTGCGCGAAGAAAGCAGGCCAGGCTATTTTGCCAACGGACCGAACAAACAGTATATCTTTGAGTCCATTTTTCTTTTCCTTTTTCCAGTAAATCATTATTTCCAGGAAAATGATTAATGGCTCAAAGAAAATTAGTAAAGAGAATTTCCCTATGGGTAAAATTCACCAATTATGTTTAAGTTTCCACTGCAAAGTTTAAAGTTTATTATCTTCTAATTAAATTTGAACCAACGGGAGAATTTAATTTGAAGTGCAGTTATATTTAGTAAATCATGATTATGCTTATTCTCTAATTAAATTGGAACCAACAGAAAAATTTAATTAGAGGAGTAGTCTATTTTTTGTTTAAGTAAAATTATGGTATTATCATTTTCTGACCAACGTTGATGATGACAATATTATAATGAATTTAAGTTTGAAGTTTAAATCTATGATAAATTTTACACCAACCAACATGGTCAGTTTTCAAAGAGTAGTTAAGGACCAAGAAATGCTCCTGAACTAAAAGAATGTATTTCATTTAGTTTTTGCTGCAATGAAGTTGATTATCTTCTAATTAAATTCGAACCAACGGGAGAATTTAATTTTGAAGAGTAGTTATATGTATTTTATGTTGATTTATGAGTTATATGCATTAATTCTATTTTCTGCCCAATTGTGATATAGAATTGATGCAGAAGCACCTTGTATGTTTTAATTCGATGATATCCCTTGGTTGCGTGCCAACGGGCTGCAATACTGGGGTATGTCAATAAAAAGGCTTGAGTTAGCCAGTTTAGGATATTTTTTGTTAGTTTACTAATTGTCAGTGTTTCGAATAAACACTAACTAGTAAATTTATATTTGTTGCGCGTTAGGCTCGGATGGTGTACTAAAGGACACAAGGTTTATACTGGTTCGAGCAGAATGTCCCTATGTCCAGTTTGCTTCTGCTCGTGTTATTAGTACTAAAAATATTCGTAGTAGGGGGTACAAACGGTCAAGAGAGGAACAAGTCATAAGTCTCTGATGGAAAGGTCGAAGGGATGCCAAGAGCTCGGTTGCTGCTTGGCTATGTGTTGTGTGTCGATCCATCCCCTTAGTGGGGTGCCCTGTCCTCCCTTTTATAAACCATGGGGGAGCAGGGATTATAGATGGGAGAAAGAGGAAAAAACCAGAGGTAGAGAAGGTCCTTCGAAGGTGCCGGGTCTTCCTTTTCCCTTGAGCCTGCCCTGCTGTCATGGCAGACTGTGCTAGGGATAGCACATTTGCTGATCCTGATAGGGTCATGCCCTGGCTTCGGTTAGCTAGTGGTCGTGTCCCATCCTACTTTAGCGGACGACACGGCGCGTTAGGGTACCGAGCCGTGACCCTACGGGGAGCAGACGGTGAAGTGACCATATGTTCATTACTGTTGATGATGTGAGTTCCCTCCTGGACTATAGTGGTTGTCGTATGCTTGTGTTAGGATCTGCGCCTGAGGGCTGATGGCGGCACCCACAACACTGTAGGACAAGAGTCGGCGCCTACAATACTATTCGGGCTCTATCATACCTGGGAGGGCTTAAAGCGCCCGTCCCATCATACCTTGATGGTACTTTCCCGTAGGCACGTAGGGCATGGTCTTCGGTACTGCGGTTGACCTGAGTGTCCTATCTTACCCTATGCTCATCATTATGAAGGGGCAGGGTGTAGATGTTGGGCAAGGTAGAGCCTGCCCCAGGATGTCGGGCGAGGCAGAACAAGTCCTCAGCTGTCGGGCGAGGTGGAGCTAGCCCTCAGATGTCGGGCGAGGCAAAGCCAGCCCTCAGACATTAGGCGAGGCGGAGCCAGCCCTCAGCCATCGGGCGAGGTGGAACCAGCCCTCAGACGTCGGGCGAGGTGGAGCCAGTCCTTGGTCATCGGGCGAGGTGGAGTCTGCCCCTAGCCGCGAGGCAAGACGGAGTCTACCCCTAGACGTCGGGCGAGGTGGAGTCTAGCGCTCGAGGGTCGAGCGAGGTGGAGCCAACCCTTCAGGGCCGAGCGACGCGTAGGGCAAGAAGTGTAGTTGCGTTCTTGCCTATTCGGAAGCATCAGTGCTTGATGGTTATTAGTTCCACCTCTTTGGGTACCGCAGTAATCGGTCCCCGATAGTAGCCCCTGAGCCCTCGGGTGATTTGGATAGAATCGCCCGGGGGGTGATTTGACTTGCCAGAGGGTGCACACGAGCGCACCCGATGGGTGTCGTCCCCGAGCCCCTGGGTGATTTGGATAGAATTGCTTGGGGGTATTTTGATTTGCCAGAGGGTGCATGCGAGCGCACCCATAGGGTGTAGCCCCCAAGCCCCCAAGTGATTCAGATAGAATCGCCCGAGGGGTAATTCGAACCTTTCATAGGTGTGGCTATGAAATTTGGTGTTTCGACAACTAGATAGCTTAAAGGGAACCCTGGTATCCCATTCACAGGGATTCATCTAGGGTCAGCCCTGTTTGAGACTCGATCGTGGATTGAGACTCCCTTCAGGCTCGTGCGCCTGAGTTTTGGTCGCTCATGGGCCCATCCCTCATTGGGACGGCTGTCGAAACTATTGGGCCATCCCTCGAACCCTAGGCCTGCGTGGGCCAGATAAATGCTTCTTGACCCTATTCCCTCTATGGGAAAAGAGTCCTAGTCTGCTCGAGAAGGCAAAACGTCCGATGCGGCTTTTGTGGGAAAGGATAGGGATTGCGGCCGCATATCCGGCGATGTGATGTGGTGGTGTATCATGCTAGGCATAGAGATCTAGGTGGATGGTTGCCCTTCTTGCATCCGTCGCCCTATAAAACCAAGGGGTTCGCCCCTAGGGTTTCATACTTTGCCTTCTCACCTTTGCATCTACAACTGCCACTACCAATCGCCTGAGTCCTCCCATACCCTCATCGTTGCTGCCATCAAGCTCGCATCCACCACCCTCCTAATTGTTCAATGGAGCCATGGTGCAGATCCAACATCACCCTTCAGCGCCTAGAGGGCCTCATTTGTCATGGCCTCCTTTGCCCGTTGACCGTCGCCGAGGAGTGGTGGCTGCCCGGCAATGAGGATGAGCCATTGCCACCCGAAGGCTACGTGGTGTCCTTCGCTTGCTTTCACGAGCGGGGATTCACCACCCCCACCCACAAGTTTTTTTGGGGCTTGCCGTACTACTACAAGGTGGAGCTGCAACATCTTACCCTGAACGGAGTCCAACATATTGCAGCATTCGTTGCCCTGTGTGATGGATTCCTGGGAATTAGTCCCCACTTCGATCTGTGGTGGTATTTCTTTGCCGTCAACCTCTTGAAGAAGTGGGAGAAGAGGCAAGAGCTAAGCATGCCGGTAGAATGTGCCAGCATTCATCTCCACAACAACCGGGTAAACGAATAACCATCGATGCGTTTATTGACCTTCAACAAGGGTTGACATTCGCACTGGTTTTATGTCAAGGACGACGTAGCTACCCCCTTGCCAGCGTTCTCTAGGCGCATTATCGAAGAGGTCCTGGAGCCATGGAAGTGGGGTGTACCGGATAAAGATAAAAAGAAAATCCAGGACCATCTCGCCGGCATCCGAATTCTGAAGGAGTAGGGCATGAAGGGGTCAGGGATCATCGGTGCCTACCATACACGGAGGGTGGTGCCACTGATTAGCCGCATGCTTCCCCTATACCTGATGGTGCCTAGAGCATCACTTGATGGGACGACGCTTGCCAATGAAGCGCTCCCCCCTTCGAAGTGGCGCAGCGTATCAAGGAGGCGATGGATCCTTCAAAGGACAACATCGGCATCATCCTTGATTTCATGTATCTGGTGCCGAGGCACCCTCTAATGTGACCGGAACTAGGGTACATTGACTTTGTAAGTTCTCCTTCCCTATACCTCTTTTTTAATTCAACTTCTGGCCCACTGATGCTGACATTGGGATAGCGGGACCAGCCGAAGAGGCTCATCTTTATGGATAGCTCGACTCTGCTGCCAAAGGACCCACTCGTGGCGGTGGTGAATCATATCACGGCCGAGTGGGAGAAGAAGATGAAGGAGTTCAATAGGAAGAAGAAGCAGCAGCAACAACAAGCACGGGAGAGAGGAGAGGAGACAGACAGTGACGATGACGATGATGATGAGGAATATGATGAGATAGTCATCGACATTGAGTGGGGCAACCTTGGAAGTGAGGACGCGCTGATAGGCACCCACTTGTTAATGTAGGGACCCTTCCCGTTCCACGCTAGGGAAGGTGAGGCCACGAGGCCAGAGGAGGAGGTGGGCTGGACCATGGGCTCATCCTTGGCACCATCAGAGGTGGGCAGATCTACCGCCGCCCCCGAGGTGCTAGCGGGAGCAGGCGGATCCACTGCCATGCTCATGGTGCCGAGAGAGGGGTGTGGCTTTGCCGCCATGCCCCCCGACATGAGGGAGGTGAGCCCCCTAGCCTAAGAGTAGGGGACAGGCTCGAAACAGTCCCACCCCAATGAGGGGGAGCAGGGAACTGGGGGTTCATCCCTTAAATGTCTCCACTGCCCGACAGCACCAACGTAAGTTGTCGATTTCCCTATTTTTCTATGTTTTCTATGTTTTTGAAAGTGACTCATGCCTTTTGTTCCTTCTACAGCATCAGGAGACTAGTTAGACAGGGCACTTCTGTAGCACTAGTGCCCAAGGAGACTGTCACCCTTTAGGAAAGGTGGGGGCCGCCGCCAGACATCGCTCTCACTTCGGGCGAGAGTAGAGCCGGCGTCATAGCCTCGTTGGCCGGTCTGGCACCACCCGCGGTGGTGCTCGTGCCCTCGGTAGGTCAAGCTATTGGCAAGGTTGAGGAGGCACCCTCGGAGGTCGCCGCTCAACTGGCGATGGAAGTGATGCCGCCACCGATGTCGGGCCAGATGGAGCTATCGGCCGCACCCGTTGCGTCGACCACGGTGGGCGCGGCGTAGCCGAACGAGGTCCTGCCGATAGAGGTGGAGGTGATGGTGGCTCTGATGGCTAGGTTGTAGCTAGAAGCCATGGTGGCGATGCCCTAGGTAGCGGCGAGTGCCGTGCCACCGATGGCCCCAAAGATGACATCGGCCGTGGGTGGGATCGAGGAGGTCAGGGCCGAGGGACCCTTGGACGCCACGACGTTCACTGAGGAGATCGATAGGGAGTTGTCCCTAGCCCTACCATCAGAGGGCCGCCACCCGCCCACACAGGATGAGCCCCTATTCTAGTGGGTGAGTCCATGGGACCCATCATCAGAACTCTTCACCCTCGACGATGTCACCGAGGGCATGGAGTGAGGGAAGCTCCACGAGGGGTTCACGATCATGCTAGAAGCTCTAAACTAGGCCAACGGCGTCCTTCGAGACGTCATTGTTCCCATTGGCTAGGTATTTACTTGGTCTTGCCTCCTAATTTCTTCTTTCTTCCTCTATTTTTGTTTTCTGACCACCATCTTCTTTTGGTCGCTTATTGCTCGTAGCTAGGAGAAATTCTAGTTCCTTTGTAAAAATAAGGAGGATTGGGACTGCCTCATCGATGAGGCATGGCTACATAGGGACATGACCACCTAGATCCAACAGAGGGTGGCTGAGTTGACTCCCCTTGCCACGGAGGCGGACGATCTTCGACGGTGTGAGGCCAAGGCCCGCGAGGATGCGGAGCTCGCCGAGAAGTCTTTCGATGAGCTATCAGAGAGGGCATGGTGGGATCAGGAGGAGGCCGCTAGGGTCCAAAAGGAGTGGGACAAGCTGCTCTAGTGGGATGCCGAGACCCGCCAGTGGATCATCGACCTCCTGGTCGAGGCCGAGTAGGAGCAGGATCTTAGGCTGGCAGCCGAGGAGCGGTCCATGGCCCTAGAGCAGAGGGCAAAACTAGATGCCGAGAAGGTCGCTCAGCTACACACAGAGTAGGACAAGCTATGCTATACTATGGAGAGGCTCCACTTGGAGCATGGCATGGCCTACGTGGAGTGCGACCGGGCCGTCCGAGAGCGTGACAAGGCACAATAGAGGATCCGCTCCCTCCAGGATGAGCTGGAGACTACGAAAGCTCAGAAGCTAGAGGCCAAGGGTGACACTGCCGAACTAGCCACATGTCTCGCCTTGGTGAGGAGTCTTCTTCAGATGGAGAGCGATGAGCTCAATCTCCTGAAGGTTGCCCTTGGCATAGTCTATGATGACCTATGAGTGGTGCAGGCAGAGGGGACTAGCTCACTCATGGCCCATGCCATAGGTATCATGACATGGGTGCACCAGCTCGAGAAGGAAGCTCTTCGCACAGGGATCACCCAGACCTTCGTCGTCACCCACTCGCATTACGATGACAACATTGATTTCAAGGTGATGAGCCTTGGCTTCATGCCTAGTTATGAGAACTCCGAGCTGGATGTCATAGAAGCGACGGTGACTCCTTTTATGGAAACCCTAGCGAGCAGAATTGAAGATCTGGTTCTCCCCGATAGGGGGTAGTTAGTTGAATGAGTCTGATAAACATTTATCTATAATCTATGGACAAGTGTCGGCACTTTTGTGTTTGAAAACCGATTCGTAATTTTGTTTTAAACAAATTTGTAATTTCATTTCGTCTGATTGAACTTGCTTTCTTCCCTTTTTGCATTCAAAAAATGGTGCTTATGCAATCTTACCCTTCCGTTCATTAAGACCATAGGGCCCGAGGTGTATAAGGGGGAAATTTCAATTTATGCTGGTGAGCAAAGTTACCATAGCCATCGGGGCATGGGGTTTTTGTAGTCTTACCATGCATGCTCGGTTATTTGTTCCCACAAACCTTGCCACTAACCTTAACATGAGGAAGAGGTCTGACGCAGTGACTATTTTGAAAAAAGGAGGTATTTATACCTTTACCAGCCCCCCGAGTGAGATTCGACCCCTTGCGGTCACTGGGGACAGATGTTACTAGAGAACGAAGCGAGGGTAGCGAACTTACTTCTTGTTCTCGCACATACCCCTTACTTAGGATTTTATCTATCATTCTACTACCGTGTGTTCGGTCTCATTGCAAGTCTAGCCTTCCCCAAGCCCCCGTGCGTGGCAGGGATTCGGTCAAGGGTCGGCTTGTTTTGTGACTGTCGCCCCGTCCATGGCTTTTGCAACTGGGGGGTTGAGGCGACGTCACTTGCCTCGATGGATCGAGTGACACACTTGATGGGCTTGCTAACAGGGATGTTTGAATGGAATCCAGTCCCATCGCTTGTGACCGGGTCGGCAAAGCCCTCGGGTGGTATTCTGTTGCTCCTTAACCTGCCTTCCAATAGATTCCCCCTCAATGGGGATTCTATGGGATCGGCTAGAGGCTTGGATTGAACTAGAAGGTTGAGATGACCCTAACCACCTCTATGCAGGTTGGGCGAAGGTCGCTAAGGCTCATCTGTGTGTTTCTCCCCTGGCTCTTGTTCGACCGAGGTGGCCTCAGGCCCTTCGTGGGCCAGCCTTCGAACCTCGGTCTCCCGATCTAGGATCGAGCGTCTTGAGCCCCTGAGCCCCTTGGGGTCTAATAGGGGTCGGCCATGTTTCACGCATCACCCCATCCTTGGTTTCCATAACTAGAGGGGCTAAGTTGATGATACTTGCCTCGATGGCTCGAGTGTCGTGCTCAATGAGCTCGCTAATGGGTATGTTCATGTGGAATTTAGGTCTGTCATTTGCTGACAGGGTCGGTAGAGCCCTCATGTGACATTCCACTACTTCTTAACCCACCTCCCGATAGATACCTGAGCCGTTCGATAGGCTCAGGTGGCCGTTGGCCTCTCCTCAATGGAGATTATGTGGGTTTGGCTTGAGGTTAGAATCAAACGAGAAAGGTCGAGATGTCCTTGTCCGCTTCTGAGCGGGGTTGGCCAAGGCCGCTGGGGCTCATCTCGGTTTTTCTCGCTTGGCTCTGTTTGATGTGAGGCGGCCTCGAGCCCTTTGTGGGCTAGCCTTCAAACCTCGGTCAATTGCTGCTTATATCGAATGAGGTGACTACCGCTTCATGATGCGACACAAAATGTTGAGATGCAGCAATTGCATATGCAGCGTTTGGATGTATGGGATTAATGTACGATTTAATTGAAATGAAAGCGAGGGTTAGTGATGTTACCTTGATGGCATGAGCGATGAGAAGCTCTTACTAGACATGTCCGTGCGGGGTTTAGGTCTGATGTTTGCAACGGGGCCGGCATAACCTGCACGAGCATCACAATTTTTTGTTTCTGTCTCTCGGCGGCGATCCGAGCCGTTCGATTGACTTATGTGGCCTGACAGCTTCTCCTTGAAGTAGATTCCATAGGCAGACCCCTCTGAACCCTTCTTGAGAAGGCGGATGCTAAAGCTTAGGGGCGAGGAACTATGAATTCGATTATGCTGGAGAATAAAAACACCGTAGCCGCTGGGGCATGGGGTCTAGTGGTTCGTCTAGTTTTACTCAAAGTGTTATACCGGCAAACCATGCCTCTGGTTTTTTTAACATAAGGAGGGGTCGGGCGAAGAGGATGTCTAAACGAGTAGACACTCTCGGCAGCCCCTGAGCGATGTATGTGCCCCTACCGTTGCTGGGGTCGGAGGCTTGGTAGTAGAATTGACATGCAAAGCAAGTAAACAAATGTGCTTATCTTTCGGTGGCCGTTCGTTCAGCGCCCACCTGGGCCATCCGATCGACCCAAGAGGCCTGTTGGGCTCCCCTTGATAGAGGTTCCATGGTTGGGTCATTCCAGGTCCTGTCTAGGGAAGCGGAGAGTCACCTGTATGCGGGTGCGCCTTGTTCCTCACACCTGGCATGCGATAGTGGTGGGCCATGCCTAGGCCACGTCTCGTTTGACCAGGCATCATTGCGTTGAGCAGAGCACATCCCGTCGGTCCAGGCGCGTCCCCTTGAATTCACATCATCATCGAATTCCTACCTGCATTGAATAAGGGAAGGGAGAGGGTTTTTTGTCCTAGCCTTTTGCCTTTCTCCAACTGATGCGTCTCCTCCTTAAATAGGGGGAGGGAGAGGAGTTCTCGACCCATTCCTTGACCTATTCTAGAGCTGCCACCTCCCCTCCTTCTTCCTTTTCACCGAGCATGTTTGCATGTCGTGATGGTTCCTAAGTGAGAGAGGGTAATGCGAGGGAGAGGAGAACTCACAGATCCATTCGTGAATCTAGAGTGCGATGTCGAGCTGGAGGTCATCCAACATAGATGAGATGGTGCTGAGCGCCTTTGCCGAGAAGGGGCCACTTTCGTCGAAGGAGGAGGCGCACTAGAGGGTGCTGAGCATCATCGACTTTGTCGTCGTCCACAAGGCCTTCATCAGAATGGAGCCATACGGGGACCTCTTTTAGTGAATCTTCTCCGAGCGAGCCTTGTTGGTGGGAAGCCGCCCAGGACTACGTCGATGGGGGGTTTCACCCTTGCAGCCATTCAGATCGGCTAGTTCATGAAGCTTGATGAGATGTTAGACATCCATCAGCCATGGTGGCCTTTCTTCGGTGGGGAGCGCCCCCCGTCTAGGTGCCATTGTCAAGGTTGTGGCTGATCATGATGGCGTAGTCCCTAGATGCCCTGGCGATGGTGCCACGGTCACTGATGTGGTGCTCGACGTTGCAGATGACGACACCCTCAGGGATCCTACGGAGCAGTAGGACGTTGCCGATGGAGAGTGTGGCGCGCCGACCGTAGTAGTACTTAGAGTAGATCTAGTCAAAAAGTGTAATCATTTAAGTTTTGGGGGGAGCCCCCATGGAAACAATCTTTTATATTTATGAATACATCAGTCCCTTTTTGTGATGAAATTACTTTGTAAGCGATGAATTTGTGCAAAAAATGAACAAGTTCTTAAATTTTGTTACGGCAAATAGCTTTTCAGCTCTTCTCCCTCTATTTGTAAAAGAGGTTCAGTGCCTTCCGACCCTTCCCGTAGTTAAGGTCACAAAAAACTCAGAGTACGAGTGAGCCAATTCTGATCATGCTGGTGAGCAAGGAGACCGTAGCTGCTGGGGCGTGGGTTTCCTGTAGTTCTACCAGTTATACTCAGATTTTGTTCTCAAAATCCTAGCCCTTAGGACTTACCAGGAGAAAAGAGGGAAAACACATAGAATGTTTACAAGATAACACAGAGAGTGTTCGCAAGATAAACAAACTTATATCAGCCCCCGAGTGAGGTCCGACCCCTCGCACTTGTAGGGGTCGGATGTCACGAAAGATCGGGGATTTTGATGACAAAACTGGTAAGAGAAAGTATGTGTTTATTTAGGGGTAAAAATGATGTAGCTGCTCAATGTTCCAGGCATTGGTGAAGACCTCACTGTCGATGGTTTTCAACTTGTAGGCGCCTGGCCGGAGTACTTCCACGATGACATACGGTCCCTCCAAGGGTGGGGAGAGCTTGTGGCGGTCCTTATTGCTCTGCACGAGGCGAAGAACCAGGTCCCTAATGCTAAAGGCTTGGTCCCGCACCCGTCGGTTGTGGTATCATCGCAGCGCCTGCTGGTACTTGGCCGAACGGAGGAGGGCTATGTCGCGAGCTTTGTCTAGCTAGTCCATGGCATCTTTGTGGGATGCCTTGGCTCTTTGTTCATCATATGCTCTAATTCTGGGCACTCCATAGTCGAGGTCGGTTGGACGGCCTTAGTACCGTAGACCATGAAGAAAGGTGTGTAGCCGGTGGCTCGGCTGGGAGTTGTCCTTAGGCTCTAGAGCACCGTGGGGAGCTTGGCGACCCAGCATGAGCCAAATTTATTCAATCGGTTAAAGATCCTAGGCTTGAGGCCCTATAGGAGCATGCCATTTGCGTGCTTGACCTGCCCATTCGTTTGGCGGTGCGCGACGGCGGCCTAATCGACCCGGATGTGGTGTTCATCGCAGAATCGAAGAAATTTCTTATCGGTGAACTATGTGCTATTGTCCATTATGATGGAGTTTGGTACTCCAAAGCAATGGCTGATGTTGAGGAAGAACAGCACAGCTTGCTTAGATTTAGTCACAGAGATCAGCCGAGCTTCTATCCACTTTGTAAACTTGTCTATAGTGACAAGCAAGTGGGTGTAGCCCTCGAGCGCCTTCTTGGGACGTCCAACCAGATCGAGCCCCCAGACCATGAAGGGCCATGTGATGGGCATCTTCTAGAGTGCCTAGGCCAGGAGGTGAGTTTGCTGAGCGTAGTATTGACACCCTTTGTAGGTGTGCACGATCTACTCGGCGTCGGCTACAGTAGTGGGCCAGTAGAAGCTCTATCAGAATGCGTTCCCAACCAAGGTTCTAGGTGCGGCATGGTGACCATAGACCCCACCATGGATATCGCTTAGCAAAAGCTTCCCCTGCTCGATGGGGATACAGGGCTATAGGATCCTGGCGTGGCTTCATTTGTAGAGTTCGCCTTCTACAAGAACGAAGGACTTGGCGCGACATGCGAGCCATCGAGCTTCCATCTTGTCCATCGGTAGCATGTCATAGAGGAGGTAGTTGAGGTAGAGTGTTCTCCAATCGACCAGAGGGTCGGGCTCTATCGATGGATCCTCTTCAAGCTCCATGACCTCGGGGCCAGACAGAGTTGTCGGTTGGTTAGCCCCTGAGGCTGGATCGAACGGACCATCGTCAGCCTGTTCTGACCCTTCGTAGCGCACTGAGGGCTTGTGTTGGTCACTGGCGAAGACACCCATTAGCACCAGCTCTTGGCCAGACACCACTTTCGCAGGCGCGTCGGCTGCCTTGTTGAGGCGCCTTGGATGTGATTGAGTTCGAGGCCGTTGAATTTGTCCTCCAGCCGTCGAACTTCTTGGCAGTACGCAGCCATCTTAGCATCGTGATAGCTTGACTCCTTCATGACTTGGTTGACAACCAGCTAGGAGTCACCTCGGATGTTGAGGCATCGGATCCCCAACTTGATGGCAATGCATAGGCCGTTGATGAGCGCTTCATATTTAGCCACAATATTGGATGAGGGGAAATGGAGATGAACCATGTACCTCGTGTGAACCCCGAGGGGTGATATGAAGACCTGCCCCACGCCTGCGCCCTTCTTCATTAGTGATCCATAGAAGTACATCATCTAGTACTCTTTATCGACGACCGCCGGTGGTGTTTGGACCTTGGTCCATTCCACGATGAAGTCAGCCAACACCTGGGACTTGATGGCCGTTCAGGAGGCATACGTGATGCCTTGATCCATCAACTCAAGCGCCCACTTTGTGGTTCTTCCCATGGCGTCCTGGCTCTGGATGACCTCACCGAGGGGGAACGACGTCACAACCATCATGGTGTGTGATTCAAAGTAGTGGCGTAGCTTCCTGTTGGTGATGAGGACGATGTACAGGAGCTTCTAGATTTGGGAGTAGTGGGTTTTAGAGTCGGATAGTACCTCGCTGATGAAGTACACAAGGCACTGCACCTTGAGGGCATGCCCCTCTTCCTCCCGCTCCACTACCAGGGCGGCGCTGACCACTTGCGTGGTGGCCGCTATGTATAGTAGAAGGGATTCTCCATCGGTCGGAGGAACCAAGATCAGGGCCCTTGTTAGAAGCAGTTTGACTGTGTCAAGTGCCTCCTGGGCCTCGGATGTCCACTCGAAGTGGTCGGCTTTCTTCAAGAGTCGATAAAGGGGGAGACCTCGTTCGCTGAGGTGCGAGATGAATTGGCTGACTACAGCGAGGCACCCTATGATTCGCTAAACCCCCTTTATGTTCTGAATCGGGCCCATCCTTGTGATGGCAGAGATTTTCTCTGGGTTGGCTTTGATGCCATGCTTGGAGATGATGAAGCCGAGCAGCATACCCCTTGGGGCCCTAAAACACATTTCTCAGGATTGAGTTTGATGTCATTCGCTTGGAGTTTTGTAAAGGTTTGCTCAAGATCAGCAACGAGGTGGCCAACCCATTTGGACTTAATCACGATGTCATCAACGTAGGCCTCAACGGTCCACCCGATGAGGTCCCCAAAGCATTTGAGCATACAATGCTAGTATGTAGCCCCAACGTTCTTTAGACTGAACGGCATTGAGATATAGTAGAACGATCTGAAGGGGGTGATAAAAGATGTCACAAGCTGGTTGGACTCTTTCATCACGATTTGATGGTAGCCGGAGTACGCATCAAGGAAGCAGAGGGTTTTGCACCCTGAGGTAGAGTTGACTATTTGGTCTATGCACGACAAAGGAAATGGATCTTTTGGGCATGCGTTATTGAGACCCATATAGTCAACACACATCCTCTATTTCCCACTTTTCTTTCATACAAGAACGAGATTAGCTAACCACTCTGGGTGGTATACTTCCTTGATGAATCCGGCAGCTGATAGTTTTGCTATCTCTTCATCGATGGCCCTACGTTTCTCCTTGTCGAAGCGACACATGCATTGCTTCACCATCTTGGAGCCTAGGTGGATTTTTAGGGTATGCTCGGTGACCTCTCTCGGAATGCCTAGCATATCCGAGGGTTTCCACGTAAAGATGTCTTTGTTGCCATGGAGGAAGTCGACAAGCACGCTTTCCTATTTAGAGAAAAGCATGGTACCAATGCGTACCATTTTGCCCTCAAAGCTGCTAGGATCTATGAGGACCTCCTAAGAGCCCTCTACCAACTCAAATGACTTGGTCAACTTCTTTGCGTTGGGCGCTTCTTCGGTGACCTCCTCCTTAAGGGTGGTGAGCTCCCTAGAGGCTACGATTGCTGTGGCATGACCGCAGCACTCGACCTCACACTCATAGGCGTGTTGGAAGGAGGTGCCGATGGTGATGACATCATGGTGGCCCGGCATCTTCAGCTTGAGGTATGTATAGTTGGGACAACCATGAACTTCACGTAGCATGGACGTCCTAGGATGGTGTGGAAGGTTCTAGGAAACCCGACCACCTTGAAGGTGAGGGTTTTGGTCCTATAATTGAACTGATCCCTAAAGGTAATGGGCAGATCGATCTGCCCAAGTGGCATGGCCTGCTTCCTAGGCATGATGTCGTGGAAAGGCACTCGGGTTGGGCGGAGGCATGTCCGGTCAACGCCCATCTCGTCGAGCGTCTTGACGTACATGATGTTGAGGTGGCTGCCCCTATCCATTAGTACTTTGGTGAGTCGCTTTGGGCCAACGATCAGGTCGACCACGAGCGGATATCTCCCCAGGTGTGGGATGCTATCTAGATGGTCGGTTTGATCAAAGGTTATGGCAAACTTTGACCACCAGAGTAAGGCAGGCGTGGCCGGTTTGGTCGTATAGACCTCGCGGCGCGCGACCTTCTGGCAGTGTTCGAAGTCATAGGCCACAAATCCTCTAAAGATCATAAGGCAATCATCTGGCATTGGAAAGCCACTGTCCATCTCCTCGGCGTCATCTGTAGTGGGGGCAGGGTCCTTTCCCTGCTCCCCTTTGTTGGAGCCTCTGGACAGGAATCACCGCATGAGGCTGCAATCCTTGAGTAGATGCTTTACCGGGAAGGCGTTGTTGGGGCACGACCCCTCGAGTAATTTTTTGAAGTGGTTCAGAGTGCCCTCCATGGGCTTCTGACCACCCTTGCGGTCAGCAGTGGCCACAAGCAAGTTCTTGCACCGTTGCTTCTTGTTCTTCCTTTTAGCAGAACGATTGGAGGTGCCTTCGCCGGCACCCTCGTCCCACCTTGCCTTACCCTCGAGATGATCGAAGATCATTCCGACCACCTCTTCTCCTGAGGCATGGCTGGTGGCGATGTCTAGGAGTTCCTTGGTGGTTCACGGGCCCTTGCGTCCTAGCTTATGAACCAAAGACTCACAGGTAGTCCTAGATAGGAAGGCTCCTATAACGTTGGCATCGGTGACGTTAGGGAGCTCGTTGCACTGTCAGGAGAAGCACTAGATGTACCCTCAGAGGGTCTCACCGGCTTTCTAATAGCAGTTCTTGAGGTCCCATGGGTTCTCAGGGCACTTGTATGTGCCCTAGAAGTTCCCCACAAAGATCTCCTTCAGATCTGCCCAACTCTAGATTATGTTGGATGGTAGGTGTTCAAACCACGCTTGTGCTGAATCGGCCAAGAACAGTGAAAGGTTGTGGATAATGAAGTCATCATTATCCACACCACTGGCTTGATAGGCAAGCTGATAGTCTTTGAGCCAAAGTCTGGGGTTTGTCTCTCTAGAGTACTTATGGATATTGGTAGGTGGTTGGTACCTTGGCGGGAAAGTAGCATTGAGGATGTGCCGGACGAAGGCCTGAGGGCCTGGTAGGCTGGGGCTTGGACTCTCATCCTCGCCGCTATTGTAGCATCCGCCACAACAAGGATGATAGCCATGGTGGGCTCCTTATCTCAGTTCACCATAGATGCATCTACGGGCGTCGAGGGTGCTGCGTTCATCACGGTTACGATCGAGATGCTGATGTACTAGGACCATAGCGCGTTGCCTACTGCATTGTGGTGCCTGATGGACTAATGCGTCCCTAGCAGGGTGCACCGAGGGTGTGCACTAGCTGGTGTCGATCTCGCGTCGCTGAGACAATGAGCTTTCCGCCTGCTACGTCGCCACACGCTCGAGTAGCGTGCGAATCTCACAGTGGGCCTAACGATCCTCGGGCGTTGCGGCCTCTGGAAGGCCATGGAGCAAGGCTATCATGGCGGCGATGTTCTGGCTTGCCCAAGTGAAGTGAGGAAAGGCTTCATCATTGGCGATGATCCTTCGGTTCACATCATGAGCCCTGGTGCGTGCGCGCCCACCGTCTCCGCGGCGCTCGATCTCCCGATCGAGCTCCGTGCATTCCTACACCAGCTGGATTCTGGCTTCCTCAATCTCTTGCTTCTGGGCTTTCAGCTATTCCACCCCCATGCGAGGTGGGGCCACTGTCACCCCTTCGGTTTCATTACCGAGGTTGCCCACCGGGGTAGCCTCCTCCATAGGGATGCTTTCGACATGTCCCTCGGGGGTACCCGCCATGAAACATTTCTAGGAGGGGCGATGGCTCCCCTGCTAGAGTTAGAGCCAGAGTCTGACCCTAGCTCCTCAGTGAGGAGGCCATGGAGGGATTCCATGACACTTTCGATCATCGCCACAAACTCATTGTTCGTAGGGAACGGGATCGCGCGCTGTGCCACAAGGTGGCTAACGGTTGTCGTGGTGTTGCAGAGTCTGAACGAAAGCACCATTAGGGTGCTCCGCACGGAGTGTTGTGGAGATAGGGTGAGGTAGCATGGGTCCTCCCTGGACTACTGGGGTCCAAGGGAGACGCCAGGCTGGTGCTCAAGCCTCCCGTAGTTGAAGCTAATGGAGGGGAGAGATTGGATGGCGGCGTGAGCCAACGCCAACTCTCTTCCCACCGTGATGATAAAGTCTAGGTCACTGAAATGCACGTGTGCACCTAGGACCCAGTTGATTGCATGGCTAGCCATCCGAGGCCTGATATGGAACGCACAAAGGTCCCCTACCTGGCGCACATAAACACCAACTAGTAAATTTATATTTGTTACGCGTTAGGCCCGGATGGTGTACTAAATGACATAAGGTTTATACTGGTTCGGGCAGAATGTCCCTACGTCCAATTTGCTGTTGCTTGTGTTATTAGTACTAAAAAAGGTTCGTAGTAGGGGGTACAAACGGTCGAGAGAGGGACATGTCCCAAGTCTCTGATGGAAAGGTCGAAGTGATGCTAAGAGCTCGATTGCTGCTTGGTTGTGTGTTGTGTGTCGATCTGTCCCCTTAGTGGGGTGCCCTATCCTCCCTTTTATAGACCAAGGGGGAGCAGAGATTATAGATGGGAGAAAGAGAAAAAACCAGAGGTAGAGAAGGTCCTTCGAAGGTGCCAGGTCTTCCTTTTCCCTTGAGCCTGCCTTGCTGTCATGGCAGACCATACCAGGGATAACACGTTCACTGATCCTGATAGGGCCATGCACTGGCTTTGGTTAGCTAGTGGTCGCGTCCCATCCTACTCCGGCGGACGACACGACGCGTCAGGGTACCAAGCCGTGACCCTATGGGGAGCAAATGGGGAAGTGATCATACATTCATTACTGTTGATGATGTGAGTTCCCTCCTAGACTGTATTGGTTGTCGTATGCTTATGTTTGGATCCACGCTCGAGGGCTGATGGCGGCGCCCACAACACTATAGGACAAAAGTCAGCGCCTACAATACTATTTGGGCTCTATCATGCCTGGAAGGGCTTAAAGCGCCCGTCCCGTCATACCCTGATGGTACTTTCCCGCAAGCACGCAGGGCATGGTCCTCGGTACTATAGTTGACCTGAGTGTCCTGTCTTACCCTGTGCTCATCATTACAAAGGGGCAGGGTGCAGACGTCGGGCGAGGCGGAGCCAGCCTCGGAACATCGGGCGAGGCGGAGCCTGCCCTGGGACGTCGAGCGAGGTGGAGCCAGCCCTCAGCCATCGGTCGAGGTGGAGCCAGCCCTCAGACATCGGGCGAGGTGGAACCAGCCCTCAGACGTCGGCGTGAGGTGGAGCCAGTCCCTGGTCGTCGAGCAAGGCGAAGTTTGCCCCCAGCCGTCGAGCGAGGCAGAGTCTGTCCCTAGACGTCGGGTGAGGCGAAGTCCAGCCCTCGGGGGTCGGGCGAGGAGGAGCTAACCCTTCGGGGCTGAACGAGGCGCAGGGCAAGAAGTGTAGTTGTGTTATTGCCTGTTCGGAAGCATCAGCGCTTGATGGTTATTAGTTCCACCTCTTTGGGTGCCCAGTAATCAGTCCCCAACACTAATTTTCTGATTAAATTGGAACCAACGGAAAGATTTAATTGGAAAATAAAGTATAAGTGAATGTTTTAGTCGTCATGACTAAGTTTTCGTATAGATGTATCCCGCATGGGGAGAAGTTTTGGCATAGTACTTATACTTGTCAATCCTGCATGGCAGGAGAAGTTTTCTGATGATTCACATGTTTTTGTATCCCACATAGCAAGAGAAGTTTGGGTAGCTCTTATGCTGTCCTAGTATTGACCTTGGCACAATAGAAATGCATCGCCATGGTCAATACTAACAAAAAGATAAGAAAAGATGCAAGTGTGACTTGCAAAAGCACTGCTAATGAAAGACCTCGTTGAGTTCCTAAAGTGAATTAAGGAAAGTGTACCGCCCGCACTGCGTACCCACTGCCATGGCGGACACTTCTTCCTCTACCCCTCTGCCAAGTCCGAAGGTATGGTCTCTCTACTCTCTGTGTCTCCTTGTCTCAAGTTCACAGTTAATCGATTTGAATCAATCAATAAGTAATCCACCCTACTATACCTAGATGAATTCTAAGAGTCTAACACCACCAATTCAGGCCTTGTTTGGATGTACATGTATTTGTCTCAATCTATATGTGTTGAAGTGAATTAGAGTAGAATTAAATTAGATTCCATATATATATAAATTGAAGTGGATACATGCACAACAAACAAGGCACCAAAATGTTAAGGTGCGTGCTAAACCCAGCCCGCCGTGGAACCCAGCACCGTTCCCGTATAGCCAATGCACGCCTCGATGGGCATGGAAAACACGTTTGGCTCTTTTTCCAATCCCAAAGAGGAAGATCCAAGCTGCGTATCCAGCATTAGCACCGGCGGGTCCAACAAACCACAGCTTATTCTTACAAGGCATGCTAATTAGCTGTGGTAGGGAGCACGTGGGCCCGCGCTGTCCACCACGTCGGATTTCGAAAGGATTTTCTAATTAATTATATTATTGTGGCGAGCTAATCAACAAAAAGAACACGTTTACATGCATCCGATCTGCCACTGCCATGTGGCATCCTATATTCCCATGAATCCAAGACCAAGGCAGAAGGAAAAAAAAGGCACCGCTCGGTGCGGTTGGTAGGATTTAGGTCCAGTTTTTAGATCCGAAATATTTGGCAAAATGAGCACGGTAGCGTTTTTGTTGTTATTTGTCAATTAGTGTCCAATCATAGTCTAATTAGGCTTAAAAGATTTGTCTCGTGGATTTCGTCTAAACTGTGTAATTAGTTTTATTTTTTATTTATATTTAATACTTTATGCATACGTCTAAAGATTCGATATGACGAAAAATCTTGAAAAATTTGGTATTTTAGGTGGTAACTAAACAGGCCCTTAGCAAAATGCACCGAGCATGTTTTAAATGGACACAGATGTTGCATGTACTAGTTCGAAAATTGTGCCCTCTGCAGCTTCAAGTAAGCTGAATTGGAGTTGTACTGTAAGGGCCGTTTAATATGGCATCGGATTCTTCTATAAATGTTTTGGATATAAGCAGTCTGCATGTTTTGGATATAAGCAGTCTGCTTGTTTCGTCGTAAATGATTATGGATTATTTACTGCTGACTAGTTTGGTGTGAGAGAAAAATATTATTCCAGTTTATAATCCACAATCGTATACGAGGAAACGAACAAGCTGAAGATTTTCTTGAGAAACATTTCAGATGATAAATCAGAATCATTTTTACCACATTTGGATGGAAGAAACGTTTGACGCTGTTTCGTGTTTCGAGTAGAAACGTTTCGTTGCTATACCGTCTGGCTCACTTCAACCTGTTTGTTTGGTCGTATTGACTTATAAGTCATGGCTTATCAGTCAACGAACAATATTTTTCTCTCACACCAAATCAGCCAACAGTACTTTCAGCCATGGCTTATCAGCCAAACAAGGTCAAACGAACAGGGCACTTACATTCTAAAAAAGGTTCATTTGGCCGATAAGTCATGGCTGAAAGTATTGTCGGTTGTTTTGTTGTGAAAGAAAAATAATAATATTCGCTCGCTAAAAAATACGGATTATAAGCCAAACGAACAGGACGATAGTCAGTTGCGAGTAGTACAGCTCTTTTGGGTTCTCACATAACCTTACATTCTAAAAAACTTTCAATATTCCCGGTGGAAATTGTTGCTGAGTCGATCATCGTCAATGGTCCTCGCTCTCCATGCTGGCTCACGGCACCAGAAG
Source organism: Miscanthus floridulus (assembly GCF_019320115.1). Lineage (NCBI taxonomy): Eukaryota > Viridiplantae > Streptophyta > Magnoliopsida > Poales > Poaceae > Miscanthus > Miscanthus floridulus. Next base: position 111,531,492 of record NC_089584.1, read on the forward strand.
GGGGAGTCCAAGTTAATTTTCCATGGGGTCCCTATCACCTCCGTCCATTTGCTTGTAGCATCCCCGATTATCTTACGCTGGTGATATCCTCTGCTGGTGGTTTCGCACAGTGGTTTGTCGACACATGCCCTCCCCGGCCACCACATGTTTCTATCCCGTGTCGCCGGTGTCCGGCTACTCTCCACCCGATCGGATCGGACGGCTGCTTAGTTTAAGCCGGCGTCATCGCTCCGACCGGTCGGCTAGCTAATTAACCAAACCAAGCCAAAGCATTGCAGCTAAGCTAGTGCGGCGGGCCGGCCGACGGGACAAGCACCAGCCGCGCGCGCGTCTCGTCAGCCCCGATGGCCCCTGCCGGCCGCGCCGGCCGCGAGTCCCATCGCCCGTCCGACTTGGCGGACAGCGCGGGCCCACGTGCTCCCTACCGGCTCGGGCAGTGACGCCCGCGTGGGCCACGCGCTGCCGGGGCGGGCAGCCCCTCGACGTGCGCATGCATGGCGCCGCGACGGAGGACGCGGCCCCTGACCGCGCCAAGACCCCGAGCGCTATATATACCCGGCCCCTGCAACGGCAACGGCATCCGCATCCTTCCCTCACAAGTTCTGCAAGCCACGAGACAGAGAGACTTGCAAGCAAGCCGGCAAGGAACGGCAACAACAACAATAAGAGCCCCCCTGCCGAGGTATAGTCAGGCAAAGAGACCCGGCCTCGTCCAGTTTCAGTTTGAGTTTCTCTTCCGATCCTCCGATCCATGGCTCCGACGGCGACGGCAGCGGCGGTGGGGAGGGTGACGGCGCTGGGGGTGGCGGCGTGCGAGCGCGACGTGGAGAAGCTGGAGTTCATCGAGGAGATGACCAAGAACTTCGACACCGAGCAGGTGCGCGTGCTCGCGGAGATCCTGGCCCGGAACAACGGCGCCGAGTACCTCCGCCGGCACGGCATGGAGGGGCGCACGGACCGCCAGGCGTTCAAGGCGCGCGTGCCCGTGGTCACGTACGAGGACCTCCGCCCGGAGATCGACCGCATCGCCAACGGCGACCGCTCCAACATCATCTCCTCCCACCCCATCACCGAGTTCCTCACTAGGTATGTAGCTATAGGTTGTTTAATTTTAATCGGTTTCGGTCAATGGTGCAATCAATGGTGAATTGATGTCTGGCTTATTCAAATGTGCGCGTGCAGCTCGGGGACGTCGGCGGGGGAGAGGAAGCTAATGCCGACGATCGAGGACGAGCTCAACAGGCGGCAGATGCTCTACAGCCTTCTCATGCCCGTCATGAACTTGTGGGTGAACGACAAATCTCTTCTCCTCCGACCTTCCTTGTTATGCCTTAATTTGTCTTCGTTATGGTCCGCCGTCATGGATATATATGCTTTCGATTCAATTTGCCTGTTTTGACCCGGCCAAGGCGATAGCGGTCGAGCGATCAAGCTAACCGTTTTCGGCTGCAATCGGCCAAGTTGATGAGCTGGTGCACTATATATGTTTTTAGGGCTTAAGATAATCTCCGAGTTTACTAAATTGACCTAACTGAAAATGGTGTTCCGTTATACATATCTTTCTATAGGTCTCACCAGTCCATTAATTAGCGTAACCTTTTCTTTTCAAAGATGAACGTACGGTTCATGCCATTTACATAAAGAAAGGTAGTGAATATATATATATGGTTCATGCTGTTTCAGAAAATTAAGCAAAAACTGCAAAAATTAATGGTACAAATGCTGGAAACGAATTGAAGTGATGGGCGAGTCATGCGTTCGTAGCCTTTGTCCTGCCGGGCCTGGCCGGGTTAGGCTAAGCGACCGGCAACTTGGTGTAGGCGTGGCTAATCATTTTAGACTGAGCCTAAAATAATGCGAGTTTGTGTCTTAGACGCCAGAGATGCCTTGGGCGTTTCTCTACTTTTTAGGCCCCAAGATTCCTTTTCTTATTTGTGGCATCGTCCAACTCTCTACTGCCTTCCTAAAATAAACTCCTGGGCAGCTCAAAGTCCATTGCATACGTAACCGGGAAGTTGGAGTGTGTTAATTCTTGGAAACAACGCGACAAATGCAGTGCCTTCCCACGCTGAAATATATTCTCAGTGGAAGATTTGGAGCCAATCAACATGCACAAGCACACGTATGTAGGTACACGGACACACGCTGGATAAAGTTTGTTAACTGTACTCAGGGCCGGTACTGAGATTTTTTTAGACCTAGAATGAAACTAAAACTTTGGGCCTTTTATATATTTATATAAACACATAATACTACTACTAATACTATTCATTGGTAGTATATATACACATATATACGAAATGTAGTTATCTAAATGCAAAGATATTCATATAAAATATTTTATACACATATTAAATTACCTCAAAATTTTCTATTCAGTTAAGAAACTTATGAAGAGCCCCTCTTTGTGATTGTATAAAATCATCTACTCACTTTTTCTTCTTTCTTTTACTTTCTTGATCGAGAACATGGTACTATTCAAATTTAGAATAACAATTAGTTAAAGATTAAACAATTATATAAAGAGAAAAATCACTATTAGGGATCGTAGTCACAGAACAGGGATTCGTACCTGGTTGCTGTCGCCCTTGCCCAATACGGTAAGAGATCACGAGCGGACGCTTGTCGTCGGCAATTTTCCACTGCAGCAAAAGCAAGGAAAAGATTCTTATTCTTTGACGGTTACATCAGGCAAGGATTACACGAACAGATGCAGATCGGTGTGTGGTGGAGCGGTGATGCACCTAGTTGCAGAGTAGGCCTAAGGGTGCATAGATCCAGGCCTAGACCTACATGATAAGGCAACAGGCAGCAGTTGCCGCCAATGCTGACTCGTAGTAGAAGACGAAGCGTATAGTCATGAGGACCGATGAGGAGACGAGTCGATGTGCCTGCACGGCTGCACCCTACCGTCCTGCGAACGTATGGGCTGAGATACGCATCATACGCTGAATAGTACTGAACTACCAAGGGAGGGGCCTATCGGGTCTTTGGGCCTGGGACGGCTGCCCCTCTCGCCCCGCCCCAGGGCCAGGCCTGACTGTACTCGCCACTTATACAACATGGCCTAGCCGAAAAGAGCGACGAGACTATATATATCCGTTAATTCACACTACCTAGCTCTCTACTAGGTTAGCTCTACTACGAATGAAATCAACAAGTATCTATTATTATCAATTAAAAAACAATTATTGATTGTGCAGTAGCAAAGCATTGTTCTCATGGAGCTAGCACAAATGAATCATGCATGTTCATCAATCAGGTACGTGCCTGGGCTGGACAAGGGGAAGGGTCTTTACTTCCTGTTCATCAAGTCGGAGACGAAGACGCCCGGCGGGCTCCCCGCGCGCCCCGTACTAACCAGCTACTACAAGAGCGACCACTTCAAGCACCGCCCCTACGACCCCTACAACGTGTACACCAGCCCCACCGCCGCCATCCTCTGCACCGACTCCTTCCAGTCCATGTACTCGCAGATGCTGTGCGGCCTGGTGGCGCGCACCGAGGTGCTCCGCGTCGGCGCCGTCTTCGCGTCCGGCCTGCTCCGGGCCATCCGCTTCCTGCAGCTCCACTGGAAGGAGCTCGCGCACGACCTCCGCACGGGCACCCTGAGCGCCAGGGTCGTGGAGCCGTCCATCCGGGAGGCCGTGGGCGAGGTGCTGACGAAGCCGGACGCCGACCTGGCGGACTTCGTGGAGGCCGAGTGCGGCAAGGACAGCTGGGAGGGCATCATCACCCGGGTGTGGCCCAACACCAAGTACCTGGACGTGATCGTGACGGGCGCCATGGCGCAGTACATCCCGACGCTCAAGTACTACAGCGGTGGTCTGCCCATGGCGTGCACCATGTACGCGTCGTCCGAGTGCTACTTCGGCCTGAACCTCCGCCCCATGTGCGACCCGTCGGAGGTGTCCTACACCATCATGCCCAACATGGGCTACTTCGAGCTGCTGCCGCACGACCCGGCGGACGCGAACGCGAAGCCGGTGTCGGCCAGGGACGACCCGCCACCGCGGCTGGTGGACCTGGCGGACGCCGAGGTGGGCAAGGAGTACGAGCTGGTGATCACCACCTACGCGGGGCTCTGCCGCTACCGCGTCGGCGACATCCTGCACGTGACGGGCTTCCACAACGCGGCGCCGCAGTTTCGGTTCGTGCGCCGCAAGAATGTGCTCCTCAGCATCGACTCCGACAAGACGGACGAGGCGGAGCTGCAGGCGGCCGTGGAGCGCGCGTCGCGGCTGCTGGCGCCCTACGACGCGGGCATCGTTGAGTACACATCCCAGGCGGACGCCACCACCATCCCGGGCCACTACGTGGTGTACTGGGAGCTGATGGTGCGGGAGGGCGGGGCGTCGCCCGAGCACGCCGTCTTCGAGCGCTGCTGCCTGGAGATGGAGGAGGCGCTGAACGCGGTGTACAGGCAGGGCCGGAACGGGGACGCCATCGGCCCGCTGGAGATCCGGGTGGTGCGCGGCGGCACGTTCGAGGAGGTGATGGACTACGCCATCTCGCGCGGGGCGTCCATCAACCAGTACAAGGCGCCGAGGTGCGTGTCGTTCGGGCCCATCATCGAGCTGCTCAACTCCAGGGTGGTGTCCAAGCACTTCAGCCCGGCCTGCCCCACGTACAGCCCGCACAAGAAGTGATCCACAGGCCGGAGGAACAGTTCTGAGAGATTGAACGCCAGACTGAGCTACAGTTCTGCTAGTAGTACTACTACTTCCTTGTACTTGCTCCTGCCAGCTGCTGCCTGGCTCTGTGGTTACTCCACTGCTAGTAGTTACATATACTTGTGCGTGATGTCATTTATTGTGTGGAAATGACGAGTGTTTGTACTTGTAAGACGGTATCACGGTAACGTCATTCTTGGCCCAATATCATAACTGGCCTTCTCGATACCTGCTTATGTTATGTTTGCATGTCTCTATGTTTTATGCTTTTTTTACGGGAGCGAACGAAACTGCTAGGCATGACAGTTTGACACCATTCTGACATAGTGTGCCGACAAAAAAGATGTGTTGAGTGTTGAAACCGTTGAATATTATATGGGTTTAGGTCCATATTTTATTTAATAAATCAATTAATTCTAGGCCTATATTAAATGATATGGTACAATATAGTTTTAGTCCCATATGAAATTTCGACCCATGGTTGACTCAACTTAAATATGCTACACATTTGTACACTTATAGAGAAATGAAAGAGGCCAAAGGCATGCCACACACGCGCGTCGCCGCCGAGCCGAAGCGATGCGTGGCGTGTCATGCACGAGCACGGGTGGGGGTTGGTTTTGCCACTTGGGCTGGCTAAGGAAGAGGAAAGGGTACAGGCGCTAATGTGAAGGAGTTACTTACAGGTCAGTTACAGGTTACTTGTAATCACTTCGACTCTTCGTCTCCCTGATTTCTCTGGTATTACCTTCCCTCTCATCTCCCTGTTGCCTCACGCGCCATACCAATCCATCCTCCAGTCGAGTTGTATTCGAGTACTCCCCGTCCCATCCTCTGCGCGCACGGAGCTTTGGGAGAGCAGGCCTCCAGAACCGTCGTTCGCATCGGACACCTGCTAGGGTCTATGCGGGCGATCAGGTTTTTGGGAGCGTCTCCGCGACTGCTCGCCATCTATATCGAAAACGTCTTCATCTCCTTCCAGGTTTCTTCCTCGGATCGGCTGTCTCGTTAATTTCCCGTGGACGTTCGAGGGACGGCACTACGTACATCTTCATGCAACGACTGTGGTCCGCGACTTCGAGCAACTCACCGTGAGTGGGTCTGGAGCCACCGGTGCCTTGAGCATGGGTCTCTCCGCAGGGTACATCTCTATTCTCAAATTGATTAAGTTCAATCTCTTTTTCGCCATGATCAGTATAATGTTCATCAACATTTTTGCTGCTAATCTGAGTAGTAGTAAAATCACACACGTGCACATATTTGTCATCACAAATTTGTTATTATTTTTCTAGATTAATTTTAACATGAAATTGTCGAAATTCATAACAATCCAAAAACCTAAAATTAGGCAATTTTCTGTTAGTGGTTTTGCTGTTGCTTTGAAGCCAAATGATTTTGATGGAACAAATTACAACACATGGCGTGCTAAGATGGTGTTGTGGCTTACGTCTATGAACTGCCATCATGCCGCACAAGGGAAACCTGAATAATTTATTCTTGAGGAGGAAAAGTTCAAGTTAGCCGATAATCTGTTTCGAGGCGCCGTGATTAGTGCACTTCATAGCAAGTATGAGGACAGCTACCTTCGTTACACGTCAGACAAGGAATTATAGGATGCACTTGATGCTAACTTTGGTGTTTCTTACGCCTGTAGCGAGTTGTACCTCATGGAGCAGTTGTTTGACTATAAGATGGTTAACAGCCATTCTATGGTTGAACAAGCTCATGAGATACAGGCACCGGCTAAGGAACTCGAACAGTTTCTATGTGTGTTGCCCGATAAGTTTGTGGCCGGCGGTATAATCGCTAAGCTGCATCTTCTTGGAGGGATTTTGCTACCTCTCTAAAACACAAGAGACAAGAGTTTAGCGTGGCTGAGCTTATTAGTTCTCTTGATGTTGAGGAGAGAGCGAGAGCAAAAGACACGCGTGGGAAAGATGTTGAATCTTCTAGTGCCAATATGGTGTAGAAGAAAAATTCAAATGCATGTCGTAATAAGAAGCAGAAGAACAAGCAAGAGAACTACTCGAAGCCTAAACAAACAACTACTTTTAAGAAGAAAAAGAACAACACAGATGGTGGTTGCTTTGTGTTGGGGACCTCATATTGGGGTACCCAAAGAGGAGGAACTAATAACCATCAAACGTTGATGCTTCCGAACAGCCAAGAACGCAACTACACCTCTTGTCCAATGAACCGAGGGTTAAACTCCGTCTCGTCCGACCCCTGAAGGTTGGCTCCACATCACCCGACATCTGGGGGCAGACTCCGCCTCGTCCAACCCCCGAAGGTTAGCTCCACCTCGCCCGATGTCTGGGGGCAAACTCTGTCTCGTCCGACCACCGAAGGTTGGCTCCGCCTCGCCCGACGTCTGGGGGCAGACTCCGCCTCACCCGATGTCTGGGAGCTGGCTCCGCCTCGCCCGATGTCTAGGGGCAGACTCCGCTCGTCCGACCCCCGAAGGTTGGCTTTGCCTCGCCCGACATCTGGGGGCTGGCTCCGCCTCGCCCGATGTCTGGGGACAAACTCCGCTCATCCGACCCCCGAAGGGTGGCTCCACCTCGCCCGACATCTAGGGGCAGACTCCGTCTTGCTCGACATCTAGGGATAGACTCTGCCTCGCCCGACATCAGGTGGCAGGCTCCACCTCGCCCAACATCTGAGGGTTGGCTCCGCCTCGCCCGATGTCTGGGGGCAGACCCCGCCTCGCCCGACGACTACGCGCTGCTCCTTCATAACTACACATGCGGATAAAAATGGGCACTCAAGTCAACCACAATACCGAGGACCATACCCTGCATGCCTATAAGAAAGTACCTTCAGGATATGATAGGACATGCACTTTAAGTCCTTTTGGGCATGTCAAAAGCCCGAACAGTGTTGTGGGTGCCGATATTTGTCCTACAGTGTTATGGGCGCCGGCATTTGCCCTCGGACATGGATCTTGACGGAAGCATACAACAACCACTATGGTCCAGGAGAAAACTCACATCATCTACAGTGATGGACATGTAGTCACTGCGTCGTCCGCTCCCCATGGGGTTGCGGATCAATACCTCGGTCCGTCGCATTGCCTGCCGAGGTGGGATGGGACGTAGCCACTTGCTGATCAAGTCAGAGCATGGCATCATCAACGGTAGATGCCCAGCATGGAGCTATCCCTAGCACCGTCTGTCGTGTCAGCATGGCTGGCTCAGAGAAAAAGGAAGACCCGGCACCTTCGAAGGACCTTCTTGGCCTCTGGTTTTTTTTCTTTCTCCTGTCTGTAATCCCTGCTCCCTTAGTCTATAAAAGGGAAGGCAGGGCACCCCACTAAGGGGATGGATCAATTCCACACACATCACACCACATAGCTGAGCAGCATCCAAGCTCTCAGCACCTATTCAACCTTTCCATCAGAGACTTAGGACCTGTCCCTCTCTCGCCTGTTTGTACCCCCTACTATGAATCTTTCAGTGCAAATAACACAAGCAGCAACCACAAACTGGATGTAGGGACATTCTGCCTGAACCAGTATAAACCTTATGTCCTTTTAGCATACCATCTAGGCCTAACGCGCAATAATACAAATTTACTCATTGGTGTTTACTCGAAACACCGATAGTTGGCGCACTAGGTAGGGGACCTTTACATGTTCCGATGTTAACATCAGGCCACGCATGGCTAGCCACGGAATCAGCTAGGTCCTAGGTGCACACATGCGCTTCAGTGACCTAGACTTCATCATCACGGTGGGAGGAGAGTTGGCGTTGGCTCACGCCACCATCCAACCTCTCCCCTCCATCAGCCTCAACTACGGGAGGCTTGAGCGCTAGCTCGACGTCTCCCTAGGACCCCAGCCATCTAGGAAGGACCCGCGTCACCTCACCCTCTCTCTAGAACACCCTGCATGGAGTGCCCCGACAGTGCTTCCGTTCGGTCTCCGCAACGCCGCGGCGACCATTAGCCACCTTGTGGCACAGCGCATGATCCCATTCCCCGCGAGCAACGAGTTCATGGGGGTGATCAAACATGACATGGAATCTCTCCATGACCTCCTCACAGAGGAGCTAGGGTTGCCCTCTAGCTCTGACTCTAGCAGGGGGAGTCATCACCCCTCTCGGGAATGCTTCATGATGGGTACCCCTGAGGGACACGTTGAAAGCATCTCCGAGGAGGAGTCTACCCTGGCGAACAACCTCGGTGAAGAGGCCGAGGGGGAGATAGCAGCCCCACCTCACATGAGGGTGAAGCCGTTCAAAGCCCGACACCGGGAGATCGAGGAAGCGTGATTCTAGCTCGAGCAGGAATGCGCGGAGCTCGATTGAGAGATTGAACGCCATGGAGATGGTGGGCGCGCACGCGCCATGGCCCACGACGTAAACTGGAGGATCATCGCCGATGATGAAGCCCTCCCTCCCTTAGCCCGGGCCAGCCAAAACATCGCTGCTGCAGTGGCCCTGCTCCATGGCCTTCCAGAGGCCACGACGCTGAGGATCATCGGGCCCACCATGAGATCCACACATACTTGAGCATGCGGCGGCGCAGCAGGCTGAGAGCTCATTTTTTATATGATGCGAGCCCAACGCCAACCATCGTACACCCTTAGAGCGTCCCAGCAGGGACGCATTGGTCCACCAGGCGCCGCAAGACGGTAGGTAGCTCACCGTGGTCTTGGTGCACCAGCGTCTTGGCCACAACTGAGATGCACACGACACCCTCGATGCCCAAAGACGTACCTACGGCGACCCAAGAGAAGGAGCCCACCACGGCTATCATCCTCGTCATGGCAGACGCTACGACAACGGCGAGGACCGAAGCCCGAGCCCCGGCCTACCGGGCCCTCAAGCCTTCTGTCGTCACATCTATAATGCCTCAGAGTCAAACTGCTCAGATCCACTCTACACGCTGAGTGAACCACACGTACCACCATCCCACTTACACTTTTGTCCTCGCTTCGTGTAAAAGGATTAACCCAGAGATGATGGGATGAACTCTAGAAGCCTTATATGTTGGTCTATCCCACCTTTAACAACTAAGGTGGGACTAAACTCTCCACAATATCTCGTTAACATGCACATGGGCCACTATAGGCCAAATTCCAAACTAGACCGGATGTCACATACACCCCCGCTCAAAGGAACCGATGTCCTCGTCGGCCGAACACACCCACAGTCGGGCAAACGATGACCAGGAACGTTCCCTCTTAGCACACGTGACCGTGCATCCAATGCCAGCACATGTGCCATGCCATGCACCCCATAGGGCCTACACGCGTAATGAACCCCCATGTTCGCACCCCTGACCCGCACGCGCCCATGGACACAAAGGTCGGCTCTGATACCACTTGTAACGCCCCAGAGTCCAAATGGCTCATATCCACTCTGCACGCTGAGCGAACCACACCTACCATTATCCCACTTACGCTTTCGTCCTCGCTTCGCATAAAAGGATTAACCCGGGGATGATGGGATGGACTCTAGAAGCCTTATATGTTGTTCTATCCCACCTTTAACAACCAAGGTGGGACTAAACTCTCCACAATATCTCGTTATCATGCACATGGGCCACTATGGGCCAAATTCCAAACTGGGACAGATGTCACATAAATTGTAACACCCTAAAATTTGCCTCTTTTGAAATAGAGCTAAAATGATTTATTTATGAAGTTTTGTGCACATGAAATATAGGAAAATAAAATTTTTCATTAATTTAAAATTCATCATAAGGTTTAGCAACTGGTTGTGCATACATGTTGGTGCATAAAGTTTATCGTGATGAGTGGTGTTGATCCAAAACTCCAAAGTAATTTGGAATGTTTTTGAAAAGGGTTTGAAAATGCCTTTGAAATAAAAGAAAAGAAAATTAGAAAATAAAAGGATCTTATTTGGAAAAACTTCTTCTTTTCAGCCCAGCCTCGGAACCGGCCCAGCTCGCACCTCCCCTTTTCTTCCTTCCTCCAGCGCACTGGTCGGCCCGCTCCTTTCCTCCTCTCCACCGACCCAGTCACTTCCTCTCCCACTTGGCCTACTTCATGCCTCCCTGCCCGCAGCCCGCTTCACGCTCGGCCCGCTGGCGGCTAGTCCCGTGCTCCCCCCTCTTTCTCGCCTCCCCGCACATGGCCTAGCTCACTGCTTGGCCTGCTCTGCGCCTTCCTCCACTTTGCGTCACCCACGCGGCCTAGCTCCGCACTGGCCCGCTTCGGCCTTTCCCGCACGTGCCTACCCACAAGCCGCTCCTCCCTCTCACTACGTCACCGGCCTCATCCGTCAACCGTCGTCCCCTTCCTTTCCTTTTCTTCTCCTGGCGCTCCTTCCTTCTTCGCCGCCTGCCGATGGCGCTGCCAAGCTTGGTAAGCCACTACCGTCGAGCATCTAGGGAAGGTGACTGAAATCGCGGTGCCCCACTCCCCTTCCTTCTACACAGCGGCTGCTCACCTATAAAGCCTAGTACCAAGCACTCCTTCTCTCTCTTCTCCGACCGCCACTCGAGCTCACCTATAAAGCCTAGTACCAAGCCCTACTGCTCCGGTGCCGCAAACCTCGACGACGACGTGTCTCAGAGCTCCGCCACGACCCACCGGTGCCGTAGGTACCTCAAATTCTTTGATTTGACCTTCAATTGCCCGGATTCATCTTCACCCACCCCCTCTTTCTCTCTCCAGCCACCACCGCCATCGACCCGTGCCGTCGGAGACTCCCTAAACATCGCGTTCCCCTCTTGACGACTCATGGTGAGCTCCCAAACCTCGTCGATCCCTTCATGTCGTGTTTGGTGCACGGGAGTGCCGTAATGGCAAGCTCCTGAGCCACCAACAATGGTGCTATCGGTGGACCACCACCCCGAGGTGCTCTCTGTCCCCGTCTCGATACCCCGTTGAGTTCGCGAACACCCACAGATCATTTTTGTGTAATTGGTTTAAGTCGGGGTGGCCGTAATCGCCGGAACCATGGACACCGGCGAGCTCTTCACCGCCGCCGATGGCTGACTACCGCACCGGGCACTGTAGCCACCGGCTGGCTCTCCCCTTCTCCCCCATGATCATGATCCGACAGTCTAGAATCCCCGATACCCTTCACGTGGCTAAATTTCATAAGAGCCCCTTGGTTTCTTTAAAATAGAACCCATGGTCCATTGTGTATTTCTTAAATTATGCGTTCTTCTTTTAAATGCGTATTTTCCTCGGTTGGTTCCATAAATACGTTTTTAGTTATTTCTAGTTTTGCCATTTGAGGTATTTAGGCTATAACTTTATCATTTTAACTCTGATTTGACCCGTTCGAATTGCTTTAGGATCGTATTTACATTTTCTACGTGTTTATACTAATGTTAGGCATGTTTTCAATATTTAAAATTCATGGGTAGATTTAATCTATTATTTAACTAAAGGAAAATTGGTTAAATCATGACTTATTCATTTTAACTCTGAAATAGTCCGTTCAAGTTGCGTTAGATTCGTAGCGACGACATCTACGCTTTAGTAACAGTGTTACTATATTACTATTTCTGAAAAATCATGGTTTAAATCATATCTTGATTAATAATTATGCAACTGGATTTTATAAATAAAATATGATTTGTTTTACTTTAGTTTTATAATTCAAATCTAAAATTGACTTAATTCAATCTATATTATTTATAAAATATCTTATATATATGAATTTATATAGTTAAAATAAATGAAGCCGATAGTTTTCTTTTCCACGTATAAAGCAAATCTCTCAGTAGTGGTATCTTTTCAACCGTAGCTCCAATTAGAGTGCTTCTCGCGACTGTGTTCGTAGCGATACGTAGAATCATATTTTGAACTCTTTTACTTATTTTTCTATGATTGGTGTACTATTCTGATATAGATGCAATTGTATGCTATGCCTGTATGTGTATGGATGTTTGTGTGGTGTTCTACGATTACGTTCAGTCGGTGAGATATACGTGGTGATCTAGAAGAAGAAGGATGTTGAAGATTAAAGCTTACTGAAGGATCGGTGTTTAAGGCAAGTATTGCATGGGACCATCCTTGTTACCTATTCACCTTAATCACTTAATTGATATTGCATGTGTCTACCTTGTTGCCAATAAGGATATCCTAGATATTTGATATCTTGTACCTTGATACCTTTGGGATATTGCATTGGGTAGTTTTTGCTAGTGCTTAACCAAAACCATGATCATGTAACTTGACTAATGGTATATGCAATAAACATTAAAACATGACTTTTTAGCAACATGGAAACAGGGGCTGGAGTGTTTAGCTACTTTCTAAATACTTTAGATTCCTCTCCCTATGGACTTATCTATAAGTGATCATCCGGGACTTACAGTACAGCTGTGAGAGCTATATGGCTCTGGCTTTAGCTAGACCTTTTCTAGCTTGTTAGTGGTTACCTTTATGGCGCAAGAGGGGGGCACTAGTTGGTATGTTTCCTTACTTGCTAGGATGTGTGTACCGTGTCGCGTGCCCATGCGTGCCACTCCTAGAGGGGGTCCACATACGGCTAGACGGCTGAAACCTTAGCGGCCCTAACTTGTTAGACGAACCTTTGAAAGGCTTCATAGTGAACCCTACCAACCTTCCTTGGTAGTGGGTCAAGGGGCTGATCACCCTAGGCAAAAGGGTAAATCATGACTCACAGTGAAAGTGTACAACCTCTACAAAGTGTAAAACTGTTATAACAGCCATGCTCATGGACACAAATGGCCTTGGAACCCTTATGGAATAGAGATGATCACTAATGAATAATTGTACTAATGATTAATTGTTTATGCTATTCATTAATCATGTTTACTTGATCATGTGTTTATGGGCTTATGGATAAACTTGTTGCCAACCAATTGCTAAAATTGTGATAATCAAAAGCCAATCGCAGTAAACCAATGTCAACCTTTTGAGCCTCATGAACCCCATGTTATTTTGCTGAGTACGAGATGTACTTACGCTTGTTTTACTTTTCTATACTTTGGATAAAAATCCTAGATGGGTACCAGATTGCTAGTCTAAAGGAGTTAGGCTTGTGGTCAACCAGTCAGCTGTCCCTATGGAGTTGGAGTCTTTGCCTGAAGATCAGAGTCGTCTTTCCGCTGTCTATACTCTGAGGTTATATTTCTTATACTAATACGTTATGTAATAAGTATTGTCTTCTGATATTATCCTTATTTTGTGGCTATATGTGATATTTGACTTCCTGGGCTCACATATAGTGTGTATCTGGTTTTGTCTTTAAAATCGGGTGCTACAAAGTGGTATTAGAGCAATGCTGACTATAGGACGTAAGCCTAGATAGAACCGGACGTTTTAGCATGCTTTCATCTTTGCTTAGTTCTTGTTTTCTCTCCAACCTTGTTATTTGCTAAAAGTTATGCTCACTTTGGCCTCTGTCTGTTATGAAAACTTTGTCTCTATTCTCAATCCTCTCTCTTCGTTTATATAGATGGGTCATAATGAGAAGACCACTAGCATCAGAGATTAGGGGGACCAAGCTACTTGTCCTTAACTTCATTCAACAAGGAGAAGCTTGTAGCTATGCAACGACAAGAACCAGAAGGAATGACTCAACCTAGGAGTTTTCAATAGTGCTTGCCACAAGGTCAAACCAACATGCCAAAGGGACCAGTGAAGAGGCAAGCAGCAGAAGCTTGGAAGAATATGAAGTCCAACGAAGATGTTGGAGGGATGGCGCGTGGAAGCCAGGATCAACCAAAGCAGAAGCAAGAATAGAAGGTCCAGAAGAAATAGGAGCAAGGAAGTAAAGTAAAGAGAAACTACATCCAAGGAAAATTGAATAATGTGGATATGATTACTACTCATGGAGCTAAGGAGGTTGTGTATGGTTTCATTCCAGTAAACTCAGCTCCCGCCATAGTGTTGTTTGACCCTAGAGCTTCACATTCGTTCATCTCTAGCCAATATGTAGAAGATCATAAGATAACTATGCTTCTGATAAGGAAACCAGTGATAATTAACTCTCTAGGAGGTGAAGTGAACGCAGACCACATGCCCAAGAGTTAGTCTTGACATAAAGGGGGTGAACTTCATGGCAAACCTTATCATTTTGGAGTCAATGAAAATTGATGTCATCCTAGGACAGGGATGGTTATCTGCTTGTAAAGGAGTGATTAAGCATGCCCAATGTTTGGTTCTTCTAACAACACCATCAGGAGAAAGAATTGAGTATGAAGGTATTCAGCCTGTATCTGAGGACAATGTGGATAAGAAGAGAAAGGTGGTCTCACCAGAGTCAGAATTGGGAAGCAATCAACATTCGAGTTCTACTACATTATCACGTCCAGCTCCAATCCTTGGTCAGATAAACTCAGACTCTAAGGAATTAGAAGTTTCTCAAGCTAAGATTACTCCACTCTTTACACATGAGGTATGCATAGATGGGTGGACGATCACCTATAAGGAGTTTCAACCCCGAAAGATCAAGCAAGCTAAAAAGCGGTCCAATCAAACAAAGATGAACTTACAGAGTCAGCAAGCTGACAATACTCTAAGCAACAATTCTATGGAGTATGACATCACTAAAGATCCAGTTAAGAGAAAGTGTTATCATTGCCAATAGGAAGGACATTATGTTAAATCTTGCCCACAGAAGAATCAACAATTACACCAAGGAAGTAGCCAGAGTCAAATCACTACCAGACTGTTACAGAAAGTGTCAGTGATAACCAACCTGAAAGAAGCATTTAGTGAGAGTGGTGTATGAAGAAGTTATGCTAGACTATCCAAGATCCTTAGTTAAGGATAGGAGTTGTGCCCTTATGTAATAAAAATGATAGTATCGCAAGTTGAGTCAATGATTGAGTTGTGCATCTTTACTGTCTTGTTGAATTGTCATTATGCTTATGATTGTTTTGCATCTTTGTAATGACTGCAATGATCTTGTTGGGTGTTCCCACAATTTCATTTAGTTTATAGTCCTAAGGCATAAGGATTAATGCAATAAATAGAGGTGTTTCGCTTATCTCCTGTTTTCTCTATTCTGTCCTTTGGGAGTAACCTGTCTTCATCGGTTTATATCTCTGTTCTTGGATGACCTAGAATTATGGAAAAATTCTAGACAATAGTACACTTCCATATCTTTCTCTGAGCGCAAGAATAAGCTTGATAGCTATTTTGGTTATAGAGATACAAAAATCACAAGGCGATGCATCTGTGCTGTTTGGAACCTAGAACAGTTTCTGTTGTGCAATGTTTTCGACCAAGTGAACTGAAGAATTTGGAAAAGTGTTCTATAAGGAAGTTGTGGAGAATTTTATAACCTTTCCAGCGGTATAATATACAACTTCATTGGATTAACAGAATGGGAGTTACAGCTGTCTTACCACACTATTGTTTTTCTGCTCGCGAAGAAATTCAGATTTCTTATCCTTGCCCATATACAAGAGTATCATTGGGATGACAGAACATCTTGATACTAGTAAGCTCATCTGAAGAAGGTGCAAGCTACCCTTCTTGTGTCCCCTGATTTATCTTTTCTTAAGGGGGGTAGCCAAGTGGAAGAATTTGTAAGATGAAGTATCATATGTTCTAGTTTATGTAGCGGAAGCGTGGTGGTACGCAAAGATGCAAGAGAAACTCAGAGTTTCAATGAGGTTTGGTTAGAAGTTCAAGAAAGGTTTATCCAAGATCATCAAGATTTTGGTAGAGCTACTGAAGAAGCTTTTAAATTAGTTTGAATCAAGAAACCTCAGGTAAGTGTTTGAAGGAATCCAAGAAGAGGTTGATGTAAAACCTAAGTATTAGCTTTGTTAGATCAGGAAAAGAGCTTTATCTCCACTATGATGCACCTTATCAAGGTGTGGGATGTGTCCTTATACAAAAAGAAAAGTAGTGGCTTGATCATTAAGTCAACTAAGGAAGCTTGAGTTGAACTACCTAACATGTTATCTGGAGTTATCCATTGCGAAGCATGGAAGTACTATCTTCTTGAAAGTAAAAGTTTCATCTAGGAGGATCACAAGAATATATAGGACATCATCACCAAGTTGGTCTTGAGCTTGTGATAACCTCGTTGGAATGAGATTGACTATGACTTGGAAAAGTGCTATCACTTCGAGAAGCAAAGTCATGGCCAATGCCCTTAGCAACGGAGAATTGCGCTAAGAAGGTTCGGGTGACACCAATGATTAAGAGTTGTATTCCCAGTTCGAGCAACTTAACTAGGATCATTAATGTTTTGAAGATTGGTGGTAGATTCTCTTTCGGACTAAGAAGATAAGGAAGCTCCGTTGAAAGGTGAACATATGAGGAAAGAGAATTATGGCCTAGTGATTAGGGTTACCTGAGAGTTATTCAAGATACCTGTCAAAATTTTGGAATTAGTTCGGCAAATTACTTGGAGTAAGGGCAACAGGTATGCAAAGTAAAGTGGATCTTTATCAAGATGATGGAACCGCACGAGGAAGTAAAGAAGAATCCAAGGACGGAGTATTCCCATCTCTTAGTCGACGTCTTTCGAATCTCGAGGACGAGATTCATCTTAAGGGGGGTAGAATTGTAACAACCTAAAATTTGCCTCTTTTGAAATAGAGCTAAAATGATTTATTTATGAATTTTTGTGCACATGAAATAGAGGAAAATAAAATTTTTCATTAATTTAAAATTCATCATAAGGTTTAGCAACTGGTTGTGCATACATGTTGGTGTATAAAGTTTATCATGATGAGTGGTGTTGATCCAAAACTCCAAAGTAATTTGGAATGTTTTTGAAAAGGGTTTGAAAATGGCTTTGAAATAAAAGAAAAGAAAATTAGAAAATAAAATGATCTTATTTGGAAAATTTTCTTCTTTTCAGCCCAGCCCCGGAACCGGCCAGCTCGCACCTCCCATTTCTTCCTTCCTCTAGCGCACTAGCTGGCCCACTCC
Organism: Miscanthus floridulus; assembly: GCF_019320115.1. Taxonomy (NCBI): domain Eukaryota; kingdom Viridiplantae; phylum Streptophyta; class Magnoliopsida; order Poales; family Poaceae; genus Miscanthus; species Miscanthus floridulus. The sequence goes on from NC_089584.1 coordinate 111,549,012, forward strand.
TTTCCTCCTCTCCGCTGGCCCAGCCATTTCCTCTCCCCCTTGGCCTACTTCGTGCCTCCCTGCTCGCATCCTGCTTCATGCTCGGCCCGCTGGCGGCCAATCCCGCGCTCCTCCCCTCTTTCCCGCCTCCCCGCATGTGGCCCAGCTTGCTGCTCGGCCTGCTCCACGCCTTCCTCTGCTTCACGTCGCCCGTGTGGCCCAGCTCCGCACCAGCCCGCTTCTGCCTTTCCTGCACGTGCCAGCCCCCAAGTCGCTCCTCCCCCTCACTACATCGCCAGCCCCATCCGTCAGCCACCATCCACTTCCTTTCCTTTTCTTCTCTTGGTGCTCCTTCCTTCTTCGCCGCCCGCTGAAGGCCCTGCCAGGCTTGGTAAGCCACCGCCGTCGAGCATGCAGGGAAGGCGACCAAAATCGCCGCGCCCCGCTCCCTTTCCTTCTACACAATGGTTGCTCGCCTATAAAGCCCCATACCGAGCGCTCCTTCTCTCTTTTCTCCGACCGCCGCTCGAGCTCACCATTGCTGTCCAAAGCTCCACTGCTCTAGTGCCACAAACCTCGATGACAACATGTCCCAGAGCTCCGCCACGACCCACCGGTGTCGTAGGTACCTCGAATTCTTTGATTTGACCTTCAATTGCCTGGATTCATCTTCACCCGCCCCCTCTTTCTCTCTCCAGCTGCCGCCATCATTGACCCGTGCCGTTGGAGACTCCCTAGACGCCGCGCTCCCATCCTGACGACTCACGGTGAGCTCCTGAACCTCCTCGATCCCTTCACGTCGTGTTTGGTGCACGGGAGTACCATAACGGTGAGCTCCTGAGCCGCCAACAATGGTGCCGCCATGGGACCATCGCCCCGATGTGCTCTCCATCCCCGTCTCGGTACCCCATTGAGTTCGCGAACACCCATAGATCATTTCCACGTAATTGGTTTTGGTCGGGGTGGCCGTAATCGCCAGAACCGTGGACATCGGCAAGCTCTTCGCCGCCGCCCATGGCTGACCGCCATACCGGGCACTATAGCCATCGGCTGGCTCTCCCCTTCGCCCCCGTCATCTAATCAGCGCCGTTCGATCATGATCCAACGGTCCAGAATCCCCGATACCCCTTCGTGTGGCTAAATTTCATAAGAGCCTCTCGGTTTCTTCAAAATAGAACCCACGGTCTATTGCGTATTTCTCAGATTATGCGTTCCTTTAAAAGCGTATTTTCCTCGGTTGGTTCCATAAATACGTTTTTGGTTATTTATAGTTTTGCCATTCGAGGTATTTAGGCTATAACTTTATCATTTTAATTCTGATTTGACCCGTTCGAATTGCGTCAGGACTGTATTTATGTTTTCTACGTGTTTATACTACTGTTAGGCATGTTTTCAATATTTAAAATTCATGGGTAGATTTAATCTATTATTTAACTGAAAGAAAATTGGTTAAATCATGACTTATTTATTTTAACTCTAAAATAGTCCGTTCAAGTTACGTTAGATTCGTAGGGATGAGATCTATGCTTTAGTAACAGTGTTTACTATATTACTATTTCTAAAAAATCATGGTTTAAATCATATCTTGATTAATAATTATGCAAATGGATTTTATAAATAAAATATGATTTGTTTTACTTTAGTTTTATAATTCAAATCTAAAATTGACTTAATTCAATCTATATTATTTATAAAATATCTTATATATATGAATTTATATAGTTAAAATAAATGAAGCCTATAGTTTTCTTTTCCACGTATAAAGCAAATCTCTCGGTAGTGGTATCTTTTCAACCGTAGCTCCGATTAGAGTGCTTCTCGCGACTATGTGTTCGTAGAGATGCGTAGAATCGTATTTCAAACTCTTTTACTTATTTTCTATGATTGGTGTACTATTCTAATATAGATGCAATTGTATGCTATGCCTATATGTGTATGGATGTTTGTGTGGTGTTCTACGATTATGTTTAGTCGGTGAGATATACGCGGTGATCTAGAAGAAGAAGGACGTTTAAGATTAAAGCTTACCAAAGGATCGGTGTTTAAGGCAAGTATAGCATAGGACCATTCTTGTTACCTATTCACCTTAATCACTTAATTGATATTGCATGTGTCTACCTTGTTGCCAATAAGGATATCCTAGATATTTGATATCTTGTATCTTGATACCTTTGGGATATTTCATTGGGTAGTTTTTGCTAGTGCTTAACCAAAACCATGATCATGTAACTTGACTAATGGTATATGCAATAAACATTAAAAATGACTTTTTAGCAACATGGAAATAGGGGCTGGAGTGTTTAGCTACTTTCTAAATGCTTCAGATTTCTCTCCCTATGGACTTATCTGTAAGTGATCATCCGGGACTTACAGTACAGCTGTGAGGGCTATATGGCTCTGGCTTTAGCTAGACCTTTTCTAGCTTGTTAGTGGTTACCTTTATAGCGCAAGAGGGGGCACTAGTTGGTATGTTTCCTTACTTGCTAGGATGTGTGTACCGTGTCGTGTGCCCACGTGTGCCACTCCTAGAGGGGGCCACATACGGCTAGATGGCTGAAACCTTAGCGGCCCTAACTTGTTAGACGAACCTTTGAAAGGCTTCATAGTGAACCCTGTCGACCTTCCTTGATAGTGGGTCAAGGGGTTGATCACCCTAGGTGAAAGGGTAAATCATGACTCACAGTGAAAGTATACAACCTCTACAGAGTCTTCGTCTGAAGATTGGAGTCATCTTTTCACTATCTATACTCTGAGGTTATATTTCTTATACTAATACGTTATGTAATAAGTATTGTCTTATGATATTACCCTTATTTTGTGGCTATATGTGAGATTTGACTTTCTGTGCTCACATATAGTGTGTATCTGGTTTTGTCTTTAAAATCGGGTGCTACAACAGCCTCAACGCTGCTTTCCCACCAAGGTACCGACCACCAACCAATATCCTGAAGTACTCTAGGGAAACAAACCCCAAACTATGGCTCAAAGACTATTGGCTTGCCTGCTAAGCCGGTGGTGCGGATAATGATGACTTCATTATCCGCAACCTTCCACTGTTCTTAGCCGATTCGGCACGAGCGTGGTTGGAACACTTGCCGTCCAACACAATCCAGAGTTGGGCGGATCTGAAGGAGATCTTTGTGGAGAACTTCTAAGGCACATATAAGCACCCTAGGAACCTATGGGACCTCAAGAACTATTGATAGAAGACTGGTGAGACCCTCGTGGGTACATCTGACGCTTCTCCCGGTAGTGCAATGAGCTTTCTAACGTCGCCGACGCTGACATTATAGGAGCCTTCCTATCCGGGACCACCTATGAATCTCTGGTTCATAAGCTGGGACGCAAGGGCCTATGAACCACCAAAGAACTCTTGGACATCGCCACCAGCCATGCCTCAGGCGAAGAAGCAGTGGGAGCAATCTTCGATTGCCTTGATGGCAAGGCAAGGTGGGACGAGGATGCCGGTGAAGGCGCATCCAATCGTTTCGCCAAAAAGAAGAACAAGAAGCAATGGTGCGAGGGCTCACTCATGGCCGCCGCTGACTGCAAGGGTGGTCGGAAGCCCGCGGAGGGCACTCCAAACCATTTTGAAAAATTACTCGAGGGGCCATTCTCGAACCAAGCCTTCCTGGTCAAACATCTATACAAGGACTGTAGCCTCATGCGGCAATTCTTGTCTGGGGGCTCCAACAAAGGGGAGCACAGGAAGGACCCTAACCCCACCATAGACGACACTGAGGAGAAGGACGGTGTCTTTCTGACACCAGACGGTTGCCTCATGATCTTTGGAAGATCGGCGACATACGACTCCAAACACCGTTAGAAGGTAATGCGCCACGAGGTCTATACGACCAAACTAGCCACACCTGCCTTACTTTGATGGTCAAAGTCTGCCTTAACCTTCGATCGGACCAACCACCTAGAGAGTGTCCCATGTCTGGGGAGATATCCGCTTGTGGTCAACCCGATCGTCGGCACAAAGCGGCTCACCAAAATACTGATGGATGGAGGCAGCGGCCTCAACATCATGTATGCCAAGACGCTCAATGAAATGGGCATTGACCAGACACGCGTCTGCCCAACCGGAGCACCTTTCCACGGCATCGTGCTCGGAAAGCAGGCCATGCCACTTGGGCAGATCGATCTGCCTGTTACCTTTGGTGATCCGTCCAATTATAGGATGGAAACCCTCACCTTCGAGGTGGTCGGGTTCCCCGGAACCTACCACGCCATCCTAGGACGTCCATGCTACGTGAAGTTCATGGCCGTCCCCAACTATACCTACCTCAAGCTAAAGATACTAGGCCCCGGCAGGATCATCACCGTTGGCACCTCCTTCTAGCCCGCCTATGAGTGCGAGGTTGAGTGTTGCGATGATGTCACAGCAATCGTCGCCTCCAGAGAGCTCGCCGCCATCAAGAAGGAGGTCACCGAAGAAGCGCCCAACCCTAAGAAGTCTACTGGGTCTTTTGAGCCTACATAGGGCTCTAAAGAAGTCCTCATAGACCTCGGGAGCACCGAGGGAAAAATGGTGCACATTGGTACCACGCTCTCCTCCGAATAGGAAAGCGCGTTCATCGGCTTCTTTTGTGCCAACAGAGACATCTTCGCGTGGAAACCCTCGAACATGCCAGGCATCCCGAGGGAAGTCACTGAGAACACCTTGAAGATCTGTCCAGGCTCTAAACCGGTGAAACAATGCCTGTGTCGCTTCGACAAGGGAAAACGTAGGACCATCGGTGAGGAGATCGCAAAGATTTTGGCGACTGGATTCATCAAGGAAATGTACCACCCAGAGTGGATAGCCAATCCTATTCTTGTATGAAAGAAGAGTGGGAAATGGAGGATGCGTGTTGACTATACGGGTCTCAACAAAGCATGCCCAAAGGATCTGTTTCCTTTGCCATGCATAGACCAAATAGTTGACTCTACCTTAGGGTGCGAAACCCTCTGCTTCCTTGATGCTTACTCTAGGTACCATCAAATAACGATGAAAGAGTCCGATCAGCTCATTACATCTTTCATCACAACCTTTGGATCATTCTGCTACATCTCCATACCGTTCAGTCTGAAGAACGTTGGGGCTACATACCAGCGTTGTATGCTCAAATGTTTTGGGGACCTCATCGGGTGGACCATTGAGGCCTATGTTAATGACATCATGGTCAAGTCCAAATGGGCTGACCATCTCATTACCGATCTTGAGCAGACCTTTGCAAAACTCCGAGCAAACGGCATCAAACTCAATCCTGAGAAGTGCATTTTCAGGGTCCCGAGGGGCATGATGCTCAGTTTCATTGTCTCCGAGCATGGCATCGAAGCCAACCCAGAGAAAATTTCGGCCATCACAAGGATGGGCCCAATTCAGAACATAAACAGGGTACAGTGGGTTGTGGGGTGCCTCGTCGTGCTTAGCCGCTTCATCTCATGCCTCAGCGAATGAGGTCTCCCCTTTATAGACTCCTAAAGAAAGCCGATCACTTCGAATGGACATCTGAGGCCCAGGAAGCACTTGACATGGTTAAGCAGCTCCTGACAAAGGCCCCAATCCTAGTTCTTCCCACCAAGGAAGAATCTCTTCTGCTCTACATAGTGGCCACCACGTAAGTGGTCAGCGCCGCCCTGGTAGTGGGGCGGGAAGAAGAGGGGCACGCCCTCAAAGTACAGTGCCCTGTGTACTTTATTAGCCAGGTACTATCCAACTCAAAGACCCACTACCCCCAAATCCAGAAGCTCCTGTACACCACCCTCATCACAAAGAGGAAGCTACACCACTACTTCGAATCACACCCGGTAACGGTTGTGACATCCTTCCCCCTTGGCGAGGTCGTCCAAAGCCAGGATGCCATTGGGAGAACTGTGAAATGGGCACTCGAGCTGATGGATCAAGGCATTATGTATGCCCCTTGGATGGCCATCAAGTCCTAGGTGTTAGCTGATTTCATCGCAGAATGGACCGAGGTCCAAATGCCACTGGCGGTCGTCGATCAAGAGTACTGGACGATGTACTTTGATGGATCACTGATGAAGAAGGGCGCCAATGTAGGGCTGGTCTTTGTGTTGCCCCTTGGGGTACGCATGAGGTACATGGTTCATCTCCATTTCCCCTCCTCAAACAATGTGGCCAAATATGAGGTGCTCATCAACGGCCTACGCATTGCCATCGAGTTGGGCGTCCGATGTCTTGATGTTCAGGGAGACTCCCAGCTAGTCATCGATCAAGTCATGAAGGAGTCAAGCTGCCATGATGCCAAGATGGTTGCATACTACCAAGAAGTCTGATGACTGGAAGACAAGTTCGACGGCCTCGAGCTCAATCACATCTCGAGGCGCCTTAATGAGGCGGCTGATGCACTTGTGAAGGCGGCATCCGGCCGAGAGCCGGTGCCAACGGGTGTCTTCACCAATGACCAACACAAGCCCTTAGTTTCCTATGAGGGATCAAAATAGGCTGATGATGGTCCCCCCAATTTAGCCTCGGGGGCTGACCAACCATCGGCTATGTCTGGCCCTGAAGTCATGGAGCTCAAAGAAGAACCAGCGATAGAGCTCGAAACTCTAGTCGACTAGAGGGTACTCTACTTGTGACTACCTCCTCTATGACATACTGTTGATGGACAAGACAGAAGCTCAACGGCTTGCATGTCATGCCAAGTCCTTTGTTCTTGTGGAGGGCAAACTCTACAAATGAAGCCACATCGAGATCCTGCAGCGCTGCATCCCCATCGAACAGGGGAAGTGTTTGTTGAGCGATATCCATGGTGGGATCTGCGGTCACCATGCCGCACCTAGAACCCTAGTCGAAAATGTGTTCTGACAGGGCTTCTATTGGCCCACTGCAGTAGCCAACGCTGAGCAGATCGTGCGCACCTGCGAAGGGTGCCAGTACTACGCTTAGTAGACTCACCTCCCGGCCCAAGCACTCTAGATGATCCCCATCATGTGGTCGTTCGCGGTCTAGGGGCTTGATTTGGTTGGACCTCTAAAGAAGGCGCTCGGGGGCTACACCCACTTGCTTGTCACCATAGACAAGTTTACAAGGTGGATAGAAGCTCGGCCGATCTCCGTGATCAAATCCAAGCAAGCCGTGTTATTCTTCCTCGACATCGTCCATTGCTTTGGAGTTCCAAACTCCATCATCACGGACAACGGTATGCAGTTCACCAAAAAAAGTTTCTTTGATTCTGCGATGAACACCACATCTAGGTTGATTGGGCCGCCATCGTGCACCCCTGAACAAATGGGCAGGTCGAGCGCGCAAATGGCATGGTCCTATAGGGCCTCAAGCCTAGGATCTTCAACCGGTTGAACAAGTTCGGTGCACGGTGGGTCGCCGAGCTCCCTACGGTACTCTAGAGCCTAAGGACAACCCCCAGTCGAGCCACTAGCTACACGCCCTTCTTCCTGGTCTATGGTTCTGAGGCTGTCCTCCCAACTGACCTCAACTATGGAGCACTAAGGATTAGGGCATACGATGAACAGGGAGCTGAGGCATCCCACGAGGACGCCATGGACTAGCTGGATGAAGCACGCGATGTCGCCATCCTCTGCTTGACCAAGTACCAATAGACATTGCGATGGTACCACAGCCGACGAGTGCGGGGCCGAGCCTTCAACGTGGGGGGCCTGGTCCTCCACCTTGTACAGAGCAACAAGGACTGCCATAAGCTCTCCCTGCCCTAGGAGGGGCCATACATTGTCACAGAAGTACTCTGGCTAGGCGCCTACAAGCAAAAAACCATCGATGGTGAGGTCTTTACCAATGCCTGGAACATCGAGCAGCTACGTCACTTTTACCCCTAAATAAACGCATACTTTCTCTTATCAGTTTTGTCATTGAAATCCCTGATCTTTTGTGACATCCGACCCCTGCAAGTGCGAGGGGTTGGGCCTCACTTAGAGGCTGGTATGAGTACATTTATCCTATGAATATTCTCTGTGCCTGCCCTCCTTTCTCATGGTAAATCCTAAGAGCTAGAAGTTCAGGAACAAGCTCTGAGTGAAACTGGGTGGACTGCGAGGCACCTACACCCCAGCGGCTATGGCGCCTTTGGTCACCAGCGTGATCAGAGCTAGCTCACCCACACTCCAAGCTTTTATGACCTTAACTATGGGAAGGGTCGGAATGCACTAAACCCCTTTTGCAACCTAAACCCCTTTTGCAAAAAGAGGGAGGAGAGCAAAAAAGTTGTTTGCTATAACAAAGAACTTGTCCATTTTCACACAAGTTCATCGCTTGGCTTATCTGCCCAACTAAATTCTCATGCGGGATACTCTCATCCTCTACTCCCACAGGAAAATTTTGTCTCAACAGGAAACACAAGTCGACCGGATGACTTGGCCACTACCGAGAAATGGGTCGATCGAATGGCTCAAAACCACCATCGAGAGATAAGCACCCTTACTTGCTTACATTACATATTAAATTCATCATTGAGCCTCCAACTCTAGGAATGGCAGGGGATCAAACATTGCTTGGGGGCTGGCAAGAGAGTCTACTTGCTAGACATTTCTCTTTGCCCGACCCCTCCTTATGTTTAAAAATTAGTGGCGTCGTGTGCGGGCATAAACTTTAAGTAAAACTGGGTGAACCGCTAGAACCCTATGCCCCAGCGGCTACAACATTTTTGTTCACCAGTGTAATCAAAGTCTTTGTCCCCACACTCCAAGCTTTAGCATCCACCTTCTTGAGAAGGGTTTAGAGGGGCCTACTTGCAAAAATTCCATCAAGAAGAAGCTGTCAGGTCGCCCAAGCCGATCGAACGGCTCGGATCACTACCGAGAGACAAAAACAGAAAACTAGGATGCTCGTGCAGGTTAGATCGGCCCTGTCATGAATGTCGGACCCAAACCCCACACGAACATGTCAGGTAAGAGCTCCCAGAACCCATCACTCGTGCCATCAAGGCAGTGTTTGCCTAAACGGTTTAAACGGCCAGTAAACGGTAAACGGTGGTAAACTTTCTTGTTTAGGGGGGTAAACAGAAATTAAATGGTTGACCGTTTAAACGGTCAAAAACGGGAAAAATGGTCTAAACAGAACAGAGATAAACAGCATTAAACGGGCTAAACAGCTGTTTAAATGGCTGTTTAAGCGAACATGAGGTAAATCTAGTTTAGTTTTATATGGACAAATTTGTATGCTTAAGTTTATTATATTTATAAATATGTACACTTGATATGTTACATGCATAAATATGTATATTTGGTTCTTTTCACATGCATAAATATATATACATACCAAAATAATTGATTTTTATTTGAATAAATATGTATAAAAGCTAGAATACTTGATTTTTTACATGCACATATATAATTATGTGTATTTTTTAAAAGTACAAAACCATTTAGACCGTTTAACTTTGTTTAAACACCATGTAAACAGCCTAAACGCTAAACAAAGGGTGACTGTGTAAAGACCATTTACTGTTTAGGAAAACATTGCATCAAGGTAACGTTATCGACCCCCACTATTTCTTTATGCTCATCCATTCAATCATCCCATACATCCAAACATTGCACATGCGATTGCTGCATCGCAATGCTTCGTGTTGCATCACGAAGTGGTACTCGTCTCATTCGATATGAACGGCGATAGATTGAGGTTCGAAGGTCAGCCCATGAAGGGCTCGTGGCCGCCTCGCATCAAACAGAGCTAGAGGGAAAAACTGATATGAAGCCCAGCGGCCTTGCTCGACCCCGCTCAGAAACAGATAGGGACATCTCGACCTTTCTCATTCGATTCTAACCTCGAGCCAAACCCACAGAATGGCTCAGGAATCTACCAGGGGCGGGTTAAGAAATAGTGGAATGCCACATATGGGCTCTACCGACCCCGTCAGCAGATGATGGACCCAGATTCCACTCGAACATGCCCGTTAGCGAGCTCATTGAGCGCAACGCTTGAGCCATCGTGGCAAGTGTCATTAGCTCAGCCCCTCTGGTTGTAGAAACCGAGGACAGGGTGATGCATGAAACATGACCAACCCCTATCAGACCCTAAGGGGCTCGAGGGCTTGAGCTGCTCGATCCTCAATCGATAGGCCAAGGTTCGAAGGCTACCCGCGAAGGGCCCGAGGCCGCCTCGCATCAAACAGAGTTGAGGGGGAAGCAGATGAGCTTCAGTGGCTTGTGCCCATCCCGCTTAGAAGCAGACAAGGTCATCTCAACCTTCTTGTTTGATCCTAGCCTCTAGCCGAGCCCATAGAATCCCCATTGAGGGGAAATCTGTTGGAAGGCGGGTTAAGGAGCAACGGAATGCCCCCTGAGGGCTTTGCCGATCCCATCATAGGTGATGGAACTAGATTCTGTCTGAACATCCCAGTTAGCGAGCTCACCGAGCGCGTCACTCGATCCATTGAGGCAAGTGACTCTAACTCAACCCCTCCGGTTGCAGAAACCGCGGACGGGGCGACGATCACAAAAATAAGCTGACCCTTGACCAAACCTCTGCTACGCATGAGGGCTCGAGGAAAGTTGGACTTACAAGGAGACCGAACGCACTGTCGTAGAACGATAGCTAAATCCTCTCTTCGGTCTTCACTAACATTTGACCTCAGCAACCGCAAGGGGTCGGATCTCACTCGGGGGCTGATAAAGGTATAAAACACCCTTTTTCAAAATAGTCGTTGTGTCGAACCTCTTTCTCATGTTAAGGTTAGTGGTAAAGTTTGTGGGAATGAATAACTGAGCGTGCCTAGTCAGACTGCAAAAAACCCACACCCCGACGGCAACGGTAACTTTGCTCACCAGCATAATTGAAGTTTCCCTCTTACACACCTTAGGCCCTACGGTCTTAACGAACGGAAGGGTTAGATTGCATGAGCCCCTTTTTTCGAATGCAAAAAGGGAAGAATGCAAGTTCGATAAAATGAAATGAAATTACGAATTTGTTTAAACAAAATGAAATTATGACTATGTTTTTAAGATACAAAAGTGCTGACACTTGTCCACAGATTACAAATAATGTCCATCAGACCCATTCGACTAACTATCCCCTCCAAGGGAGAACTATCTCTTCAACCTTGTCCACTAGGTTCCGCGCGATAGGAGCCACTGCCTTCACTATTTCGTCCAGCTTGAAGGCTTCGTAGCTAGGCACGAAGCCAAGGCTCATTGTCTCTAAGTCGATACACTTGGCTTAGTGGGAGCGGACGACGACAAAGGCTTGGGTAATCCTGGAGTGAAGAGCTTCCCTCTCGAGCTAGCGCACCCGTGCCATGATATCTATGGCAGCAGAGGCTGCAAGTGAGCTAGTTCCCTCCAGTTGTGCCACCTCCAGGTCATCGAAGACCACCCCAACGGTAGCACGTAGGAGATTGTGCTCATCACTCTCTGCCTGAAGGATCCCCCACACCTTGGCAAGCTCCGTGACCAGCCCAGCGGAGATGCTCTTGCCCTCTAGCCTTCGGGCAACCATGGCTCCAAGATCGGCCCAAAGGGAGCTAACCACCTGACGTGCCTCGTCGCGCTCTCGAACGACCTAGTCGTGGGCCGTTGCGCTCTCCGAGTGGAGCCTCTCCATAGTCTGGCGTAGTTCATCTTGCTCCTTGCATAGCTGAGCAACTGCCTCGATGTCCTACTTCGCCTTCTGCTGTAGGGCCATAGACCTCTCCTTGGCTCCTAGCTTGAGCTCCTGCTCCCTCTCCACCTTGGCTAGGAGGTCAAGGACCCGCTGGCGGGCCTCGACATCCCTCTAGAGCAGCTCATCCCACTCCTTTTAGACTTTGGCGGCCTCCTCCTCGTCCTGCCATGCCCTCACCGATAGATCCTGGAATGCCTTCTTGGCATCCTCCGCATCCCAACAGGCCTCAGACTCCCGCTGTCGGAGCCCAGCCGCCTCCTCAGCCAGGGGAGTCAGCTCGGCCACCCGCTGTTGGGCGATAGCAAGCTAGGTGCTCACATCCCTGCGTAGCAGGGCCACTTTGGTGAGGTGGTCTCATTCCACCTTCTACTCATGGAGGAACTAGGATTTCTCCCGGCTATGAGCGATAAGGGACTGAAAAGAAGATCAATGTCAAAACACAAAAATACATGAAGAAAGAAGAAAGCGAGAGAAGAGATTGAGTGGCTACCCGACCAGTAGGAATGATGACATCACGTAGGATGCCTCTGGCCTGGTTTAGGACTTCCATCATGGCCAAGATCCCTTTGTTGATACTCTCCCACTCTATGATCTCAGTAGCATCATCGAGCGAGAAGAGTATCAACGTTGGGTCTTGACGATCAATCCACTGGAGCAGCGACTCACCCCGCATGGGTGAGCGGCTGCCCCTGACATCAGGGCCAAGGCCGACCCCCCACTAGTCCTCGCCACCACTGCCATGATGCTCGAGGACCCTATGGCCATGTCCCCCTCCGTTCGGCCCACATCGAGCACCGTCACCTGGGTCACTAGCGGCACGGATTGTGCCGCTTCCTCGGTGAAAGCTCTAGTTTGGTTTTGGTGAATTGATGAAACCCTAAGTGCTAACCTAGTTTATCAAGTGATCATGAGATAGGTAGCACACTCTAAGTTGCAAAGCAAACAAAGATCATAGCATGATGATGATCAAGTTCTTGGACTTGGAAAGAAGAAAGAGAAAAACAAAAGGCTCAAGGCAAAGGTATAAACCATAGGAGCTATTTTGTTTTAGTGATCAAGACACTTAGAGAGTGTGATCACATTTAGGTTTGATAGTCATACTATTAAGAGGGGTGAAACTCGTATCGGAATGCGGTTATCAAAGTGCCACTAGATGCTCTAACTCATTGCATGTGCATTTAGGATCTAGTGGAGTGCTAACACCCTTGAAAATGTTTGTGAAAATATGCTAACACATATGCACAAGGTGATACACTAGGTGGTTGGCACATTTGAGCAAGGGTGAAGAAGATAGATGGCTTAGAGCAGCGAGGATCGTTGAGTGGAGGGCGGTGATTGTCTTCGGCTCCGATCATGGTGATTGTGAGGGGTTCTTGACCTTTCCCTGGCAGAGAGCCAAAAGGTACTCTAGTGGATTGCTTGTGGCTTGTGTGATCCTCATCTTGTGTTGGTTGTGCGGCACCCTATTGAGGGTTTAGCGTGTGAAGCCAATTAGCGCGTGAACCTCCAAGTGAGTGAATCGCCACAACGAGAACTAGCTTGCCGGCAAGCAAGTGAACCTCGGTAAAAATCATTGTGTTCATCATTGATTCTGAGGTGATTGGTCTTCATTGTTATTCATCCTTGTGATTGATTGGTTCTTTCATCTACACGACGGTATAACCCTCTTGATCACTCTCTTTACTTTACCGCAAACTAGTTGACAAGCTCTTTAGTGTAGCTAGTTGTGAGAGCTTGCTTGCTTGGTTGGTGTGGCTCTTTAGTTAGCCTTTGAGAGCACACTAACATAGGGTAGTGTCATAGCTCTTGTGTGAATCAACACTATCTAAACTAGAATTGTGGTAGGTGGCTTGCATTTTGAGTAGGCTAGCGCAACACTTGCTTCGCCTCATAATTGTCTAACTATTTTATTAAGTGTTGTTGTAGAAATTTTATTAGGCTATTCACCCCCCCTCTAGCCATTAGGACCTTTCAAGTAGTATCAGAGCCAAGGTCACCGTTATTTGAGGCTTAACAACCTTCGGTGTTAAAATGGCTTAAATTAACAACACTAAGAAGCCACCCCAATTTGATGGCTCAAATTATTCTTATTGGAAGTCAAAGATGACCACACATATTAAGTCAATCAATAGAAAGGTGTGGAAGGTGGTAGAAACCAAAATTGAGATTGAGGATCTAGAAAATCCCACCGCGGCCGAAGAAGTGCTTCTCCAAAATAATGACATTGCTCTAAGTGCCATTCATGATGCAATTGATGTGAGAACACTTGATCAAATCAAGAATATTGAGATGGCTCATGAAGCTTGGAAGGAATTGGAAGAATCATTTGAGGGCACTCAAGCCATGAAGGGTGCAAAGGAATATATTCTCAAAGAGAAGTTTGCAAGCTTCAAGATGAAGGAAGATGAGAGTGTGCCAGACATGTTCCATCAGATGGAAGTGATTGTAAATGATCTCAAAGCACTTGGTGAGAAGATAGAGGACAAGGATTTCTCCAATGAGTTCTTGAGATGTTTGCCCGCAAGATTTGGCATGTTGGTCACCTTACTAGTGAGGACCGGTTTGAACACAATGACACCAAACCAAATCTTGGGAGATATCATGACCGATGATGCCTATAGAGATGATGATGAGAAGGAAGAAAAGAGGGAGAAGAAAGATGAGAAGAAGGATGACAAGAAGAAGAGTGTGGCATTCAAAGCTACATCATCAAAGGGCAAAGCTAAGCAAGAGACATCAAGTGAAGAAGATGAATCTTGGGATGATGATGATGATGAAAAGATGGCTCTCTTTATCAAAAGATTTGGCAAGCTCATGGTGAAGAAGGGCTACCGTGCAAGAAGAAAGAAATCTTCATTCAAGAACAAAGAAGAGTCAAGAAGGTGCTTCAAGTGTGGAAGCAAAGATCATCTTGTTGCTCAATGCCCATACAATAGCGACAATGATGATGACAACAAGAAGAACAAGAAGAAGGACAAGAAGGAAAAGAAAGAGAGGAAGGACAAGATGGCATTCAAGAAGAAGAAGGGTGGTTCATATGTAGTCACTTGGGATAGTGATGCTTTCTCAAGTGATGATGATGATGATAGTGATGATAACAAGACCACCAAGAAGAAGGTTCTTGCAAGCATTGCTATCAATGAGAAGCCTTCTCTCTTCGAATCTTCATCATGCTTCATGGCTAAGGCCACTAAGGTACAATCTTGTGATGATGAAAGTGATGAAGAACATGTTGATGATAATGAACATGAAAATAAAATGATAGTGATAGTGATGATGATGAACCTACTAAGGACGAATTATTTAACATGCTAGAAGATGCTAAAGAACACTTTAACATTAAGAGAAGGGAATGCAAGAGCTTGAATAAGGAGGTAAAAGCCCTTAAGCAAGCCCTTGATGAGCTCAAAGCAACTCATGAGAAGCTAGAGGAAGCTCATGAGAAGCTTGGCAAAGCTCACAAAAAGCTTGAAAAAGCTCATTCTTCTTCGCTTAAAGAGCAAAATAAAAAGAAGCATGTTGAAACTTGCAATGTAGGTTTAACTTGTGATATAATTGATGAATCACTATCTATGCCTATCATTGTTGCTCCTACTAACCCTTCTTGTAGCACTTCCACTTCTACCTCATCTAGTAGTGATGGTCTCACTTGTGATGCCTCACTACTGGTTGAGAGTGAGAACCTCAAGAAGGAGGTCACTAAGCTCACTCACACCTTAGCTAAGGCTTATGGTGGTGAGGACCGCTTGCTTATGTGCTTGGGTAAGCCAAAGAGCTTCTCTCTACAAAGAGGGATTGGGCTATACCCCTAAGAAAGGCAAAGCGGTCCTTTGCTCCTCACAAGACTAGTTTTGTGAAGAACAATGGTCGGTTTTGCACTAGTTGCAAGCAAGTGGGTCACAAAGAGCAAGAATGCAAAAACAAGAGCAAAAATGCTAATGTATCCTTCATAAAGCTTGATTCATGCTATATGCTTACTAAGGGTACAAATGGTATGAAGGCTAAGTTCATTGGTAAACCATGGATGGGCTCAAAGAAGAAAGTCATTTGGGTTCCAAAGAGCTTAGTAACTAACCTTCAAGGACCCAAGCAAGTTTGGGTACCTAAAAAGAATTGATCTTCTTTTGTAGGTCAATTATAAAGCTAGAGGAAGGCATTGGGTTCTTGATAGTGGGTGCACTCAACACATGACCGGTGATGCAAGAATGTTCAACTCAATCAACACCAATGGCAATGATGGTTATGAGAGTATCACATTTGGTGACAATGGCAAAGGCAAGGTCAAAGGGCTTGGTAAGATTGCAATATCCAATGACATGAGCATATCAAATGTGTTGCTAGTAGAGAGCTTGAATTTCAATTTGCTATCCATGGCTCAATTGTGTGATCTTGGATTCAAATGCATATTTGGGGTAGATGATGTAGAGATCATAAGTGTAGATGGCTCTAACTTGATCTTCAAAGGCTTTAGATATGAGAATCTATACTTGGTTGATTTCAATGCTAGTGAAGCTAGATTATCTACATGCTTGTTCACTAAGTCTAGCATGGGTTGGTTATGGCATAGAAGGCTTGGTCATGTTGGAATGAAACAATTGAATAGATTGATTAAGCATGACTTAGTTAAAGGCTTGAAAGATGTTGTGTTTGAAAAGAATAAGCTTTGTAGCTCTTGTCAAGCCGGCAAACAAGTTGGAAACACCCATCCTAAGAAAAGCATGATGAGCACTTAGTAAAGCATTTGAGTTATTGCACATGGATTTGTTTGGGCCAACACAATACACTAGCATCGGTGGTAATAAATATGGCTTTGTGATAGTGGATGATTACACTAGATACACATGGGTATTCTTTCTAGTGGACAAAAGTGATGTGTTTGCAACATTCAAATCATTTGTCAAGGGCATTCACAATGAGTTTGAAACAACCATCAAGAGAGTTAGAAGTGACAATGGTAGTGAGTTCAAGAACACTAGAATTGATGAGTTATGTGATGAATTTGGAATTAGACATCAATTCTCGGCCAAATACATTCCACAATCAAATGGCCTTGTTGAGAGGAAGAATAGAACACTCATTGATATGGCAAGGTCTATGCTTAGTGAGTACAATGTGAGTCAATCCTTTTGGGCCGAAGCTATCAACACGGCTTGCTATTGTAGCAACCGCCTCTATTGTCACCGATTGAAAGAGAAGACACCATATGAAGCTCTTGAATGGTAGAAAGCCCAACATTGCATATTTTTGAGGTCTTTGGTTGCAAATGCTATATCTTGAAGAAAGGCACAAGATTGGGCAAGTTTGATAAGAAATGTGATGAAGGATTCCTACTTGGTTACTTCCACTACAAGCAAAGCATATAGAGTTTGGAATTTGGATAGTGGTACTCTTGAGGAAGTTCATGATGTTGAATTTGATGAAACCAAGGGTTCACAAGAAGAGAATGAGAACTTGGAAGATGTTAGAGGCATTCAACTTTCAAATGCCATGAAGAACATGGATGTTGGTGAATTGAGGCCTAGGCAAGTGAATGATGATGAAGATGATCAAGTGCAAGTGCTCTCTAACTCAAATATGCAAGATGATACAAATCGAGTTAGTGCAAGTGGATCTCATGACAATGAACAAGATCAAGTGGCTAGTACATCATCTCAACCCAATGATCAAGCAAGTGCAAGCAATCAAGTTCCAATCCTCCAACCAACCAATGTTGCAAGAGATCATCCATTGGACACTATCATTGGTGATATTTCTAGAGGTGTACAAACAAGATCAAGATTGGCATCATTTTGTGAACACTTCTCATTTGTGTCATCCATTGAACCAAAGAAGATAGATGAAGCATTGAAGGATGTTGATTGGGTGAATGCTATGCATGAAGAATTGAATAACTTCACAAGAAATCAAGTATGGGAATTGGTAGAAAGACCAAAGGGACATAATGTGATTGGAACCAAATGGGTCTTTAGAAACAAGCAAGATCAAGATGGGATAGTAGTAAGGAACAAAGCAAGATTAGTAGCACAAGGCTATACACAAGTTGAAGGTCTTGACTTTGGAGAAACATATGCCCCGGTTGCTAGATTGGAAGCTAATAGAATCTTGCTAGCCTATGCTTGTGCCCACAACATCAAGCTCTATCAAATGGATGTTAAGAGTGCATTTCTCAATGGCTACATCAATGAAGAAGTATATGTAGAGCAACCTCCTGGTTTTGAAGATGATAAGAAGCCCAACCATGTATACAAGTTGAAGAAGGCATTGTATGGCTTGAAGCAAGCACCTAGAGCATGGTATGAGAGATTGAGGGACTTCCTCCTCTCTAAAGGGTTCAGCAATGGGTAAAGTTGACACCACTCTTTTCATCAAGAAGATTGGAAAAGATCTATTTGTATTGCAAATCTATGTTGATGATATCATATTTGGATCAACCAATCAAGATTTTGTGCAATGAGTTTGGAAAGATGATGGCTAATGAGTTTGAGATGTCCATGATTGGAGAATTGAGTTACTTCCTTGGTCTTCAAATCAAGCAATTAAAGAATGGTACATTTGTGAGTCAAGGCAAGTACATCAAGGACATGATCAAGAAGTTTGGAATGATTGATAGCAAAGTCATTAGCACACCAATGGGAACAAATGGCAACTTGGATAGTGATGCAAGTGGCAATATGGTGGATCAAAAATTGTATCGGTCTATGATTGGAAGCCTACTCTATGTGACCGCATCAAGGCCGGATGTCATGTTTAGTGTATGCATGTGTGCAAGATTTCAAGCCTCACCAAGAGAAAGTCATTTGAAGGCTACAAAGAGAATATTGAGGTACTTGAAGCATACACCAAATGTTGGTTTGTGGTATCCCAAAGGAGCAAAGTTTGAGCTAGTTGGTTACTCCGACTCGAATTATGCGGGATGCAAGGTTGAAAGAAAGAGCACATCGGGCACATGTCAATTGTTGGGAAGATCACTTGTTTCATGGTCATCAAAGAAGCAAAATAGTGTTGCATTATCAACCGCCGAAGCCGAATACATATCCGCCGGTAGTTGTTGTGCACAAGTACTTTGGATGAAGGCCACTTTGTGTGACTTTGGAATCAAGTTCAAGAAAGTGCCATTGCTATGTGACAATGAGAGTGCAATCAAGCTAACCAACAATCCAGTTTAACATGCAAGAATAAAGCACATTGATGTCCGCCACCATTTCATAAGAGATCACCAACAAAAAGGGGACATTTGCATTGAGAGTGTAGGCACCGAAGATCAACTTGCCGATATATTCACCAAGCCATTGGATGAGAAAAGGTTTTGCAAGCTAAGGAATGAGTTGAACATATTGGATTTCTCAAATATGTGTTGATGCACCCCCCACTTATATGACATGCCTCTCCTTCGAGCAATCTAAGGTAAAAGTTGATTGGCATGACATACATCTTTGCTAAGGACATGGTTAGTGCATCTAGTCACATTTTCAATTTTATTAGGACCTTTCAAGTGGTTCTATTTTATTAGGCTCATTCATGAAAATCAAATTATTTTGATGTTTATATGATATCACTATTGCTTCTATGCTTGATTTGATCTAGTCATAGCATATGACATGTTTATGGGCTTGTAAACCTAGTGTTTGATCTAGAAAATGAGCTCTAAGTGTTTAACTCAACATGGTACAAGATAACCCTCGTTTGGAGGTGTGAAGAAGCTTGTCCTTGGATCAAACCGAGTTAAATATCTTTGGCAAATAATCTAGATTGGACCAAATTTGGGAAAATGATCCTCACCCCATTGATTGACATTGATAATCTCGACCCTACAAGTAATACTATCTATATTTAGAACCTTTGTGGTCATTGATGACAAAGGGGGAGAGAAACAAAGATAGTAGTAGAAAAAGGGGGAGAAATATCATAAAGGGAGAGAAACATAAAGATATACTTGATATATGACATAGGGGGAGAAAAGTGAAAAAGGAAAGGGATCAATTAAAATTTTGAGCACACAAGTAGGGGAGCAAGCTCATGAACTTGTTTGGTGCATTTAAATGAGCATTTCATATGTTTGCTTGCATGGCACAAGTTTAAAATTCAATATCCATGCTTGTGTGGTGTATGCTAGTTGTCGGTTTGAATGATGAAATGAAAACTAGCATGCATAGGATATCTAGTGATTTCACTTCCAAATATTTCTAAAGTGGTATTAAGCTAACCATGGTGCTAAGGATGGTATATTGGTGCACTCCAATTGGTATCATGCTTCAAAGGTCCATCTTTTATACCTTAGCATCATGTGGTAGACATTGACTCCTATATTTCCTATCTAAGCATATGTGCAAGCTGCAATCCAAACTCTTAGCACATATGTAGGGGGAGCAATTGCTACCATTTGGGGTTCATGAAACTTGTCCATATCCTTTTACACATGGTAAATATGCTTGGGCAAGCAACATGGATTCAATTGAATTTCAATTCATATCTTTGTATAAGGGTTGTCATCAATTACCAAAAAGGGGGAGATTGAAAGCTCTAGTTTGGTTTTGGTGAATTGATGAAACCCTAAGTGCTAACCTAGTTTATCAAGTGATCATGAGATAGGTAGCACACTCCAAGTTGTAAAGCAAACAAAGATCATAGCATGATGATGATGATACCATGATGATGATCAAGTGCTTGGACTTGGAAAGAAGAAAGAGAAAAACAAAAGGCTCAAGGCAAAGGTATAAACCATAGGAGCTATTTTGTTTTGGTGATCAAGACACTTAGAGAGTGTGATCACATTTAGGTTTGATAGCCTGTACTATTAAGAGGGGTGAAACTCATATCGGAATGTGGTTATCAAAGTACCACTAGATGCTCTAACTCATTGCATATGCATTTAGGATCTAGTGGAGTGCTAACACCCTTGAAAATGTTTGTGAAAATATGCTAACACATATGCACAAGGTGATACACTAGGTGGTTGGCACATTTGAGCAAGGGTGAAGAAGATAGAGTCGAAGAGGAGTTAGTCGCGCTGGTTACAGAGTGACCGAACACGTCCGGTATGTGACCAGACACGTCTGGTATTTTGGCGATAGTCTCAGCGACCGGACACGTCCGGTCGCCACACTGGACGCATCCGATGTGAATTAGAAAACGCCATGTTCGGTAGTGCAGCCAATCGGACGCTGGCAGCGTCCGGTCTAGTATCACCAAACGCGTCCAGTCGAGCAAGGATGCTTACTGTACTCCACCGGACGCTACGGCTTAGCGTCCGGTCATTTGTGTTTGTGTGTCTGGTGTGAGCGTCCGGTCGTCGGTAGATTAAGTAGCAACGGCTATGTTGGTTTGAAATAGACTCGTGGCAGTCTGGGGCTAATGGACATGTCTGGTATACCGACCGGACACGTCCGGTATTCACGACCAGAGTGTCCGATGCTGCGTCCGGTCAGCCCGCGTTATGCCCAGTGAAGGGGTATAACGGCTCTATTTCATGGGGGCTTCTATTTAAGCCCCATGGCCGGCTGTAGCTCACAACCTTTGGCCATTTTCATTGACATAGCAACCTTGTGAGCTTAGCCAAAGCCCTCCCACTCATCTCCATCATTGATTCATCATCATAGTGAGATTGGAGAGTGATCCAAGTGCATTGCTTGAGTGATTGCATCTAGAGGCACTTGGTGTTCAGTGTTTCGCTGTGGATTTTGCTTGTTACTCTTGGTGGTTGCCACCACCTAGATGGCTTGGAGCAGCGAGGATCGTTGAGCGGAGGGTGGTGATTGTCTTCGGCTCCGATCATGGTGATTGTGAGGGGTTCTTGACCTTTCCCCGACGGAGAGCCAAAAGGTACTCTAGTAGATTGCTCGTGGCTTGTGTGATCCTCATCTTGTGTTGGTTGTGCGGCACCCTACTGAGGGTTTGGCGTGTGAAGCCAATTAGCGCGTGAACCTCCAAGTGAGTAAATTGCCACAACGAGGACTAGCTTGCCGGCAAGCAAGTGAACCTCAGTAAAAATCATTGTGTTCATCATTGATGCCGAGGTGATTGGTCTTCATTGTTATTCATCCTTGTGATTGATTGGTTCTTTCATCTACACGGCAGTATAACCCTCTTGATCACTCTCTTTACTTTACCGCAAACTAGTTGACAAGCTCTTTAGTGTAGCTAGTTGTGAGAGCTTGCTTGGTTGGTTGGTGTGGCTCTTTAGTTAGCCTTTGAGAGCACACTAACATAGGGTAGTGTCATAGCTCTTGTGTGAATCGACACTATCTAAACTAGAATTGTGGTAGGTGGCTTGCATTTTGAGTAGGCTAGCGCAACACTTGCTTCGCCTCATAATTGTCTAACTATTTTGTTAAGTGTTGTTGTAGAAATTTTATTAGGCTATTCACCCCCCCTCTAGCCATTAGGACCTTTCACTCGGGCACCACCGCGACTATGTCTGGCTATGCCTAGCTCATCATAGTTGTTGTTGCCTCCATCTACGTCGAAGGGGCCATGACCAGTAGTGTCGCTCCCACAGCGGTCAGCGCCACGAGTGCGAGCGGCAGCTCCATCCGCTCCGACATCGGTAGCGGAATCGCTTCCATCGCTGCTTGCTCAGTGACCTTCGAGGGTGTTCCCTCAGCCCTGGTGACCATTTGGCCCACTGAGGGCATGGGCACCACCACGGGCGGTGCCTGATCGGCCGACAAGGCTATGACGTCGGCTCCGCTCCCGCCTAAAGCAAGAGCGATGTTGGGCGACGGCCGATGTCTCGCCTAAAGGGCAACACTCTTCTTGGGTGCCAGCGCCAAAGAGCCGCCTTGTCTTAGGACGCTACAAGACACAAAAGGCATGAGTCATGCTAAAAATAGAGAAAAATAGAGAAAAACAAAGGAGTCAAGGACTTACATTAGCAATGTTGGGCGAATGATGCATTTGGGGGACGAACCCCTAGGCCCTTGCTCCACCTCATCGGGGTGGGGCTGTTTTGAGCCTGTCCCTTGCTCCCTGGCTGAGGGGCTCACCTCCCTTGCACTCGAGGGCACGGCGGTGGAGCCATCTCCCTCCCTCAGCACCTTGGGCACGATGGCAGATCCACCCGCCCCGCTGACCCATGGGGCACAGCGGTGGATCCACCCACCCCTGCTAGTTCTTGAGGCATGGCGGTAGGGGCACTCTGCTTTGCTAGTACCTAGGGCGTGGTAGCAGATCTGCCTGCCCCTACTTGTTCTGAGGACGGGCCAATGGTTTGGCCTGCCTCCGCCGTCCTCACGGACTCACTTCCTCCTGCATGAAACGGGAAGGGTCCCTGCATGGATGAGGGGATACCTATCAGTGTATCCTCGCTCTCTAGGTCACCCCACTCAGGGTCAGCAACTACCACTTCTCCTTCTTCTTCTTCTTCCTCGTCATCATCTTCATCACTATTGGTTTCCTCCTTGCGCTCCTACACGCGCAGCTTCTACTGCTTCTTCCTCCTCTCGTCCTCCTTCGCCTTCTGTGCTACTTGGCCACGGCATAGTTGGCCGCCGCCATGGCAAGATCCTTTGACAGCAGAGCCAAAAGATCCATAAGGACAAGCTTCTTCAGCTGGTCTCCATATCTCAAATCAGCGTCAAGAGGTCGGGAGTTCAATTAAAAAAGAGGCATGAGGAAAGAAAACATACAAAAATGATGTATCCCGGTTCTAACCGCATTGGGGGATGCCTAGCATCAGATATACAAAATCAAGAATAGCATTGGCATCGTCCCACGGAGGCTCCATCGCCTCCTTGATGTGTTGCGCCACTTCGGAGGGGGAGAGTGCTGCCTCGACGAGTGTCATCCCGTCAAGTGACGCCATGGGCGCCATCATGTGCAGGGGAAGCGTGTGCCTCATCAGTGGCGCCACCCTCCGCGCATGATAAGGACCAATGATCCCCAACCCCTTCATGCCCCTCTCTTTTAGAATTCGGACAGCGGCGAGATGGTCCTGGATTTTCTTCTTGTCTTTTTCTGGGACTCCCCGCCTCCTCCATGATTTTGGGACCTCTTCGATGAGGCGTCCGGTGAACTTCGGCAAGGGGGCGGCTGCGTCGTTCTTGATGTAGAACTAATGCGAATGCCACCCCTTGTTGGAGGTCGACAGACACATCAGCGGGTACTCGCTGACCCGGTTGTTACGTAGTTGAATGCCAGTGCATCCCATCAGCATGTTCAGCTCCTACTTCTCCCGCTTCTTCAGGAGTGTGAAGGCGAAGAAGTACCACTACAGGTCGAAGTGGGGACTAATCCCCAGGAACCCCTCACACAGGGCAATGAATGTCGCAATGTGTTGGATTCCGTTGGGGTTAAGATGCTGCAGCTCCACCTTGTAGTAGTGCAGCAAGCCCCAAAGAAACTTATGGGCAGGGGTGGTGAATCCCCGCTCATGGAAGTGAGTGAAGGATATGACATACCCATCGGGCGACGATGGTGCGTCCTCATCGCCGGGCAGCCGCCACTCCTTGATAGCAGTCCGTGTGCAAAGGAGGTCATAGCGAACGAGGCCCTCTAGGCACTGAAGGGTGATATTAGATTTACACCATGGCTCCATTGAATGATTGGGGTGGGAGGATGCGAACTTGATGGTGGCTGAGATGCAGACGCAGGAGGCTTAGGTGATTGGTGACGGAGGTTGTAGATGCAAAGGCGAGGTGGCAATGTATGAAACCCTGGGGGCGAACCCTTTGGTTTTATAGGGGCAATGGATGTGAGGAAGGCAACCATCTGCCTGGATCTCCATGCCTACCATGATTCACCACCATGTCACCATGAATGATATGCGCCCCCAATCCCTATCCTTTCCCTCCAAAATCGTGCCGGACGTTTTGCCTCCCCGGATAGACCAGGACTCTTTGCCAGCAAAGGGGATATGGGTCAAAAAGCCTTTTTGACCAGCCCACCTGGGCCTAGGAGTTCGAAGGGAGGCCCATCAATGGTTTTGATGGCCATCCCAAGGCACTCTTATGACAAAGGATGGGCCTGCAAGCGGCTACAACTCAGACAAACGAGCTTCATAGGAGACTCAGTCCATGAATCGAGTCTCGGCTAGGCTGGCCCTAGATGGATCCCCGCGAATGGGATACCTAGGTCTCGTTTAAGCTATCTAGCTAACAAACCATCAAATCTCATAGCCATACCCACAAAGGGTCTAAATCACCCCCTAGGCGATTCTTTTCGAATCACCCGGGGGCTACACCCTCTGGCAAGACGAATCACCCCTCGGGTGATTCTATCTGAATCACCTAGGGGCTCGGGGGCTACACCCGTCGGGTGTGCTCGCTCGCACCCTCTGGCAAGTCAATTCACCTCTCGGGCGATTCTATCCGAATCACCCAGGGGCTTGGGGGCTACTATCGGGGACTGAATACTGGGGTACCCAAAGAGGAGGAACTAATAACCATCAAACGTTGATGCTTCTGAATAGGCAAGAATGCAACTATACCTATTGTCCAATGAACCGAGGGTTAAACTCCGTCTCGTCCGACCCCCAAAGGTTGGCTCCACCTCACCCGACGTCTAGGGGTAGACTCCACCTCATCCAACCCTGAAGGTTGGCTCCACCTCACCCGATGTCTAGGGCCAAACTCTGTCTTGTTTGACCCCCGAAGGTTGGCTCTGCCTCGCCCGATGTCTAGGGGCAGACTCCACCTCGCCCGACGTTTGGGGGCTGGCTCCGCCTCACCCGACATCTAGGGGCAGACTCCGCTCGTCCAGCCCCCAAAGGTTGGCTCCACCTCGCCCAATGTCTGGGGGAAGACTCTACCTCGCCCGACTTCTGGGGGTAGACTCTGCCTCACCCGACGTCTAGGGGCTGGCTCCGCCTCGCCCGATGTTCGGTAGCAGGCTCTGCCTTGCCCAACATTCGGGGGTTGGCTCCGCCTTGCTTGACGTCTGGGGGCAGACTCTGCCTCGCCCGACGACTACGCGCTGCTCCTTCATAACTATGCACGCAGATAAGACAGGGCACTCAAGTCAACCGCAATACCAAGGACCATACCTTGTATGCCTGTAGGAAAGTACCTTCAGGATATGATAGGACAGGCGCTTTAAGTCCTTTTGGGCATGTCAGAAGCCCGAACAGTGTTGTGGGCGCCGACATTTGTCCTACAGTGTTATGGGCGATGGCATTTGTCCTCGAACATGGATCCTGACAGAAGCATACGACAACCACTATAGTCCTGAAGGAAACTCACATCATCTACAGTGATGGACGTGCAGTCACTACACCATCCGCTCCCTGTGGGGTTGCGGATCAATACCCCGATCCGTCACACCGCCTACTGGGGTAGGATGGGATGTAGTCACTTGCTGATCAAGTCATAGCGTGGCATCATCAATGGCAGACGCCTAGCATGGAGCTATCCCTAGCACCGTCTACCATGCCAGCACAGCTGGCTCAGAGGAAAAGGAAGACCCGGCACCTTCAAAGGACATTCTTGGCCTCTGGTTTTTCTTCTTTCTCCCGTCTGTAATCCCTGCTCCCCTTAGTCTATAAAAGGGAAGGCAGGGCACTCCACTAAGGGGATGGATTAATTCCACACACATCACACCACATAGCTGAGCAGCATCCAAGCTATCAGCACTCGTTCGACCTTTCCATCAGAGAATTGGGACATGTCCCTCTCTCGCCCGTTTGTTCCCCCTACTATGAACCTTTTAGTACAAATAACATGAGCAGCAACCATGAACTAGACGTAGGGACATTCTACCCAAACCAGTATAAACCTTGTGTCTTTTTAGCACACCATTCGGGCCTAACATGCAATAATACAAATTTACTTGTTGGTGTTTACTCGAAACACAGGACACTTTGTTTGCGAAAGTGATGAGCATTGGGCAAGTTCATGCCCAGACCGCAAATTTAAGTAAGAGAAGAAATCTGCAAACATGGTTGTTAGCAAGGCTGAAGGAGGAACATCTAGGTATGGTAATTCTTTATCCACTGTTCTTTCAATTTGTCATTCGCCTAAGTGGTGGATGGACCCTGGTGCTAATATTCATATGTGTGCTAATGCCTCTTTGTTTTCTTCTTATCAGGTCGGTGGGACTGGAGCCTTACTAATGGGGAACGGGTCCCATACGTGTGTTCTTGGTGTTGGTACAGTCATTCTAAAGTTCACTTGCAAAAAGACGGTGCTACTGAAGAACATGCAGCATGTCCCCTCCATCAAAAAGAATCTAGTTAGCGGCTCTCAATGTTGTCGATATGGTTATAAAATTGTCTTTGAGTCCAATAAATGTGTACTATCAACGTATGGAACTTTTGTTGGTAAAGGTTATGATTGCAGAGACTTGTTCTGATTATCCTTGCATGATGATGTG
Organism: Miscanthus floridulus; assembly: GCF_019320115.1. Taxonomy (NCBI): domain Eukaryota; kingdom Viridiplantae; phylum Streptophyta; class Magnoliopsida; order Poales; family Poaceae; genus Miscanthus; species Miscanthus floridulus. The sequence continues at coordinate 111,575,881 of NC_089584.1, forward strand.
TGTAACAAGATTGTGAACAATGCTATTATCCTTGATGAGTCAAATATTTGGCATTCACGTCTTTATCATGTTAATTTTGGTTGTCTATCGTGGCTTGCAAATCTGAATTTAATCCTGAAAAATAAATTTGGTCAAAGGTTCTAAGTGACATGTGTAGTGTGCAATCTAAGCAACCTCATAAGACTCACAAGGCTACGGAGGCGAGGAACTTGGCGCCACTAGAACTAGTTCATTCCGATCTACGTGAGATGAATGGTGAATTGACTAAAGGTGGCAAAAGATATTTCATGACTTTTATAGATGATTGTACTAGATTTTGTTATGTGTACCTATTAAAAACAAAAGATAAAGCAGTTGCATTACTTTAAGATCTATAAAGCTGAAGTAGAAAATCAACTTGAGAGGAAAGTTAAAGCGGTTAAGGTCTGATATGTGGTGGAGAATACTTTTCAAGTGAATTTTCTAATTTCTATGTAGAACAATGGAATTATTCATGAGAGGACACTGCCATATTCACCACAGTCCAATGGGATTGCCGAAAGAAAGAACCTGCGCTCTAACTGAGTTGGTTAACGTCATGTTAGAGACAGCGGGTCTATCTAAGGAATGGTGGGGTGAGGATATTTTGATAGCATGTCATGTCTTGAATAGAGTTCCTATAAAGAATAAAGAAATCACACCATTTGAGGAATGGGAAAAGAAAAGATTAAATCTATCATATTTACACACTTGGGGTTGTTTGGCCAAAGTGAATGTGTCAATTAACAAAAAACGCAAACTTAGGACCTAAAACTATTGATTGTGTTTTCCTTAGTTATGCTATTCACAGCGTGGGATATAGATTCTTAATTATAAATTCTAGGGTACCTGACATGCATGTTGGTACTATCATGGAGTCCAGAGATGCTATATTTTTTAAAGTGATTTTTCCATGAAAAATGTGCCTAGTACGTCTAGTCACGAAACCTATAATTCCTCATGAGCAATTTATTCTGAATAGAACATTCTGAGGAACCTCATATGCATAATCCTGAGGAGGATGACATTGCAGTCACTCAGAAGAGTAAGAGACAATGGACTATAAAGTCTTTTGGATGATGACTACATTGTGTACCTTGTGGATGACATACCAAGAACCATTGAAGAGTACATATTTCTCTCCTGATGCTGACTTGTGGAAGGAAGTGGTATGGAGTGAGATGGATTCAATTATGTCTAATGGAACTTGAGAAATTGTTAAACGTCCTTATGGATGTAAACCAATAAGATGCAAATGGGTGTTCAAGAAAAAGCTTAGGCCTAATGGTACAATTGAGAGGTACAAGGCAAGGCTTGTGGCCAAGGATTATGTCCAGAAAGAAGGTGAAGATTTCTTTGATATTTATTCACCTATTGCTTGATTGACCATAATTCAAGTGTTACTTTCTCTGGTTGCCTCTCATGGTCTTATCATTCATGAGATGGATGTAAAGACGGCTTTCCTAAATAGAGAGTTAGAGGAGGAGATCTATATGGATCAGTCAGATGGATTTGTAGTATATGGTCAAGAGAGCATGGTGTGTAAGTTATTGAAGTCCTTATATGGCCTGAAACAAGCTCCTAAGCAGTGGCATGAGAAGTTTGATAGAACTTTGACATATGCTGGGTTTGTTGTAAATGAAGCTGACACATGTGTATACTATCGGTATGGTGGGGGCGAAGGAGTGATCTTGTGTTTATATGTTGATGACATACTGATCTTTGAAACCAGCCTTAATGTGATTAAGGACGTTAAAGACCTGTTGTCTAATAATTTTGAGATGAACGACTTAGGAGAAGCTGATGTTATTCTTAATATCAAGCTCTTAAGAGAAGGCAATGGTGAGGTTACACTTTCACAATCCCACTATGTGGAAAAGGCATTGAGTCGCTTTGGGTTTAGTGACTGTCAACCTTCTCCTACGCCTTATGACCCTAGTGTGCTATTAAGGAAAAATCAAAGAATAGCAAGAGATCAATTGAGATACTCTCAAATCATTGGTTTGCTTATGTATCTGGCTAGCGCCACGAGGCCTAATATCTCATTTGCTATGAGCAAACTAAGCCGGTTTGTGTCAAATCTAGAAGACAATCATTGGTGTGCTCTTGAGAGAGTACTACGCTATCTGAAAGGTACTATGAGCTATGGCATTCACTATACTGGGTACCCGAAGGTACTAGAGGGTTTTTGTGATGCTAATTCGATATCTGATGCTGATGAGCTTTATGCCACAAGCGGATATGTGTTCTTACTTGGAGGTGGCGCTGTTTCCTGGAAGTCTTGCAAGCAGACTGTTTTAACAAAGTCAACTATGGAAGCAGAACTCACAGCATTAGACTCTGTTGGCGCTAAGACCGAGTGACTTCGTGAACTCCTTATGGATTTACCGGTTGTAGAGAAACCTAAACCGGCTATTTCTATGAACTGTGACAACCAAACAGTGATAACTAAGGTAAACAGTTTTAAGGACAACATGAAGTCCACAAGGCATGTTAAGCCAAGATTAAAATCTATCAGAAAATTGAGAAACTCTGGAGTGATAGCATTGGACTATGTCCACACGTCTAAAAATCTAGCAGATTAATTCACTAAGGGACTGTCACATAATTTGATAGATAGCGCATCAAGTGAAATGGGCTTGAGACCCACATGAAGTCTATCATGGTGGTAACCTATTCTTTGTGATCGGAGATCCCATGAAGTAGAATGGTGAAATAAGCCAGGGGTAGGGCTATGAGGAAAGACCCTTAAATAAACCCATGTCAGATGCACTTCTTTCCTTTTCTATAAGGCAGGTTGGTTTTATACCTTAATGTGTTTCAAAGTGGCTTGTTGAAGCAAAGATGTTGTCCTACAGAACATCTTTTGAGAAACACACCTATGTGAGTTCAATTGCTAGCCACAGTCTCTGAGATTTGGGCGATCTCTAGATACTCATGAATAGGCCAGGAGTATGACTTATATGCTCCAACCAGAGAGGATGCTTTTTGCAACCTAGTATCAGTAAAGGGCCTAGGTGAAACTTATTTCGCACAAAACTATCAATTCAAGGACATAGTCCATTGTATAGTTGTGAGTAAGCATAACATTTGCTCTAGGTGGAAGTTCAACTTAATAGTCTCCATCAAAACACTGGTATATCAAATGACAGAGGAAACTGAGAGCATTTCTTACATGCCCTAGAATTTGGTAGGGATTGTTGAATATTATATGGGTTTAGGCTCATATTTTATTTAATAAATCAATTAATTCTTGGTCCATATTAAATGTTGTGGCACAATACAGTTTTAGTCCTGTGTGAGATTTTGACTGATTGTTGACTCAACTTAAATAGGCTACACACTTGTGCACCTATAGAGAAGTTGAAAGAGGCCAAAGGCGTGCCACACGTGCGAGCAAGCGAGCGATGCGTGCGTGTCGTGTCGTGTCATGTCATGTCGTGTCGTGTCATGCACGAGCGTGGGTGTGGGTTGGTTTTGCCATTTAGGCTGGCTAAGGAAGAGGAAAGGGTACAGGCGCTAATGTGGAGGAGTTACTTACGGGTCAGTTACCATCCACTACGGTGGTGATTACTCGTAATCACTTCGACTCTTCGTCTCCCTGATTTCTCTGGCATTATCTTCCCTCCCATCTCCATGTTGCCTCACACGCCATACCAATCCATCCTCCAATCGAGTTGTATTTGAGTACTCCCCGTCCCATCCTCTGTGCGTACAGAGCTTTGGGAGAGCAGGCCTCCGGAACCGTCATTCGCATCGGGACACCTGCTCGGGTGTGTGCGGGCAATCAGGTTTTTGGGGAGTGTCTTCGCAACTGCTCGCCATCTATATCGAAACGTCTTCATCTCTTTCCTAGTTTCTTCCTCAGATCAGCTGCCTCGTCTACTTCCCAGTGGACGTTCGAGGGACGGCACTGCGTGGTCCACGACTTCGAGCAACTCACTATGAATGGGTCTGGAGCCACCTGTGTCGTTAGCATGGGTCCCTCCGCAGGGTACATCTCTATTCTCAAATTGGTTAAGTTCAATCTCTTCCGCCATGATCAGTATAATGTTCATCAACATATTTGCTGCTAATATGAGTAGTAGTAAAATCACACACGTGCACATATTTGTCATCACAACTTTGTTATTATTTTTCTGGATTAATTTTAACATGAAATTGCCTAAATTCAGAACAAAAACTTGAAACCATGTTTTGTAAATTGGGTTATTTTAAGCTATATAGCTAAAACAATCCTTTCTCAGCTAAGTCGCCAAAAACTCTGTTGATGATACAAATTTTGGTCAAGCACCAAAACACTAGACCACGTGCGAATCTTGTTGGTTTAATTAGGCTTGGCTCATCTCTAATCAAGCAATTAATCAAGAAATTCTAAAGGCCCACAATTAGTGTTGAGTGAAAGAGGGGGTTAGTACCACATGGGAAACCTACAAAAATAGGTAGTTAACTTAAATAGGATGCTAGTGTTTACTCTTATACACAAGTTATGGAGGAGAATTGGGATGCCACGTGCGCGCGCCGTCATACCAAGCCAAGCGCCCTTGGTCTTGGCCCGAACATAGAACAATAGGTTCAGCGATCAAGAGGAAGGGGAGGACAAAAGAGTTCAGAAACTCTTGCATGGGTAGGCGGCGCAACTACTCTCTATCGATTCAACCCAGCGGCTATGGTCTCTTCCTCGCACAAGAATGACTACTTCCCGACAACGACCACTGCGTAGCAGGTGTAAGAAATCGGTCTTCCTACCTTGTGGCCCTCTTCCTTCCCCACCGTGTCGCACCCCGTGCGTAGCTCGTGCTCGCTGGCCACCAACGCAACCGCATGCCCCCACCTCCTCACTACTCTGACCCGGCATCGCACCGCCCTCCCTACCCACCTGTCGCGCCACCCACGCTTGCTCCCCTACACCCCGGACCGCCAGACCGCCAGCTCCTTGAACTCAAGGTGGGAGCCGAGGACCACCGGCTACCCTTCTTTCGAGATCCGTCCGTCACCTCCTTGAACTCGATGTGGGCACCATCTTCTCCGTTCGTCGCCAAGATCCACTCGCCGACCTAGATCCGCGGCCTCCGGTGAACTCCACACGCCGACGAGCCTCCATTCTCCCATGCAGCAAGGAGACGTTGTGCTAAAAGCGAATGTTGCAAGCGTATGTTTTAGGTGTTTCAGATGTTTTAGAGGTATGTTGCAAGTGTTTCATATGGATGTTGCAAAAGTGGATATGGGTGTTGCATATGTTGCAATGGTTGTACACGTATGTTGCAAGCATCTGTTCCTAATGTTTTATCTGTTTTTCAGACGTATGTTGCAAGTGTTTTATTTGCATGTTGCTTATGTTTACAATGGTTTTCAAGTGTTTTTGCAAGTGTTTCAGACGCATGTTTCTGACTTTTTTGTATGTTGCAAGTTTTGCATCTGGATATTTCAAAAGTAAATCATGTGTTGCACATGGGATTCGTGTGAAAAGCGGGAGAGGGCACGAGCGGTCCCCGCTCAGGCGATGTCCGAGCAGCGCAGGCCCTGTGTGGACACGGGAAATGGGACACGAAAATGGACTGCAGCCACGGGTGTCCGGACGCTAGCAGTATGCTAGTACCGTTAGATCTGTTACTATCTATTATTTCAAGCAGGTCACCATGTCTGAGAATGGTGATAAGGCTGCACCAACTGCCTCCACCATTGGATCGGATGAAGGGGCCTGGATGGCTCATGATCTGTGCAATGTGTTATTCTGGATTAAAATGTGCCAAAAATGACTAAATTTTCATAAAAAATCTATATACATATAAGAACCGGTTTATCTTATTTCTATGGGTAGCTCCCGAAAAACGGTAACTATATCATACTTATGTGGCAAAAAAAAGGCTAGTTTTATGAGCAGACCAACAAAAGATACCTATTGCACTTGCAAGATGACCGAGCAGGCTAGTTTCTAAGCAAATTAGTAAAGAACCATCAATAATCCAGACAATAACAGCACGTGGCACCTTAACATGCAATAATCTAGGCAATCAACAATAGATAGAATCAGCCCTTTTGGCCTGATTCGATGATGATGGCGCAAACAAGAAGATAGATCAAGTAAGTAGGTCTAGGACAGAAATATTTAGCTGCAAGCTATAGTAACAATCATTTCCATTGAAGTCACCAAAAAAAGTGTGTTGTCATAAAATTCGGTCAAACATCAAAGAGCAAGAACGTGTGGATCGCAATTGAATCAACTCAATGAAAATTTGTAGAAACTAGCCTAACCTACTTGACGATGGTGACAAGTTTCCAAACAAACTAGCCAAGAACCATCAAAACTAGGGCATCATCTATAGTCGTATCAGTAGATGAACCACAACATGTGGTTAGAACTTGGAAGAGAGTTTATGGTTAAACAAGATAAAAAGTAAAAGTGGATTGATTTTGTGTATTCTCAATCAGCCGTCTCTTCGCATTTACTAGCTAGCTGGGTGGAGAGGTTTTGACCCAATAGAAATTAAAACTTATACGAATCCCAATCTAGCTTCTAACTAAATCGACCATGTCGAATTCCAAAACTAGCTAAGCTTGTTTCTACGGACATGGATTTTTCCAATGGTCATAATTCATCCGAAACTCTTAATTAGACATTCCACAAATGCATTTTTGTCGTCTCAATGAGAGTACGCAATATATATACTCTCTTTAAACTTTTTTTTTGAAAATTAGCAGGACCACTGATATATACTCTCTTTAAACTAGTCTGGCTGGTTTTAGATTTCCCCATTAAGCCGTTTTCCCAAACTATAGGGCACGTGCGAATTTTGATCGCCAACACCTCAGTAGTCGATCAGTTCACATAACAACAGCACAAAAACAATCATCATCTGCACATAACAGTTACAACGAGAAGGGCCTGACTCAAACTACAAAAGCTAAAAAGCTCACTCTCATACATTTTCATAACCTGATAAATCGAGGATCTGCATTCTTTATTATTTTTTTCGAAGGAACAGCAAAAACTTTGCCATAATTTTTATTAGATGAAGAAAATAAAAAGACAAAGCATTCTTGATTATTGACTGCACACACAGATGATTGTTGGAAAGGTGAAAAAAGATAATTGTCTACATGCACAATTGCATGCCGATTGATACTGCATTTGTTTCTTCGTATACTAGGGCGCACTTGTACCACTTTTGCCTTGGGTGGCAGGAAGGTGTCCATTGTTTGAGCAGCTTAGAAGATCTGGAAGTCTTCTCAATTGTGGTCCTCCAAGTGGTCTCCCATTCAGGCGTTTTGGCTTTATATCCTACGTTGGAAAATGAAATGTTATGCACTTCAGTTTTAAAAGGAAACGATCAAATTTCCCAAGGCCCAAAAATAAGCACGTACAGGTCAATCTGCCTATAGCCCTGTATTTTTAATCTCGAAGAAGTAAGCAATGTCAATCTGCCTATAGCCCTGTACCGAAAACAATATGTTTCTTCTCCCCTGGTTATTGTGACTTCTTCATGAAAACTTTTGGAACAAATATTTACAGTTTACAAGTTGTTCTTACATTTTGCCTAACAGTAACTGTCAGTGGAAAAGTGTATTCTATAATATTTTGAATCTCTTTTATATAGTTAGGTGGGTGATGCATGCCACTGACCAAATGAACCATGCTTACTCACATAAGCTATTTTCATTTTTCAATAAATGGAGAGGGTAATATAAATCTAGTCTTGTTGAACCCTGAACCTTGCCCAGCTCACGTTAATCAGCATCAATATTGTGTGGTTTGTTTGTACAGCCTACTCATGAACTCACAAGATGCATTAACTTTTGTTTCTTCAGATATAACACGTAAAGTACCAGCAGCATATATCAGACACTTGGATCTAACATCAGAGTATCAGGCTAAAGGAATCAGTCACAATCTATATCAAAATTGTCTAACTAATCTATCGATGAACACTTTACACTTAAAAGGAGCAACAACAAATACAGTGCATATAACAGTAAAAAAGACCAAAGAAAATTGCCTTGGGCTGGACTCTTGGCAGCATACCTGGTCAAATATCGCCGTATAGGGATGGCAAGAGTTGTTACAGCATTAGGAGAGTCTACTATTCCAGATATCCTACCCTCGCATGGGCAGCATGACAGTAAAAGATATACCTGTATAAAATCCCCAATCCCTGATGTTAAGATACTACTCAGCATGCATGATAATTAGAGATAATAGTTAGTTACCCTGCTTCCTACCTGCTCCTTAGAGTACCCAAATTTGGAAAGGTACTCAATGGCATTCAGAACTGCACGTTTGTAGGCAACAGATGCATCAAGAAAATGCTGCTTTCCAGACTCATCTACACTGATGCCCTCAAACACTAACCACTCTGAGAAACGTGGCTCGACAGGACCAATCTCAAAGATAGGGCTCACATGAAGTGGTGTTGGACCAACTGGGGTTAAGTATTCCTTCATCCCACCTCTTATGATCTCACACCTATACAGGGTGCAAGAAATTTTTATAAGCAGGCGACGAAAAGTTATTTTACATAGTCAGATTTTATTTATCCAATTGGCACATTCATAAGAACCGGCATGTAGATATGTGCTGGGTGTGTGGTTCAGAAATAACTGATTAGGACTACACACAAATGGAGTTTTACAATACCAGGGACGGACCCCTGCCCGCTGCAAATGGATTGAGTTTGATCCCAATAAATAATGCACTGTGCCATAATATATTAACTATAAATCACTAAGGCATGCATAACTCCTTGCGATGATAGGATAGAAGCATCAATTAAAGCAATTCCATGAAACACAATATGCCAAAATCTGACAATAGACCTTTCTAATCCTATGAGTTCACTTATTCATATTGTACATGTGCTATCTGAGAAGTGCTATGCAAGAAGCACTGAAGATGGCTGGTGCTAGTATTACTGAACTAGTGTCTTTATAAAATATGACGGAATCTTAATCTTAATATTAAGTTTCCTAACACTGGTGGATCCAATTTTGATGCAATTGGCTGTTTTAGTCCATCCTTAAAGGTCTGCTAGATGAATGTGAGATGTCAGACACATCCATAAAACATTGTGTATCATGTAGTACTGAAGTGTAAATAAGAACAAGATTTATTACTTGAGATCAAGGAATCCGCTCATTTCAATTGCTCCACACAACGAAATTTCGCCATCGCCCTGGGAGAAGTGCATATCACCAGTGCTAAGGTTTGCTCCTTCAACAAATACTGGTAGATAAACTTTGGAGCCTCTGCTTAGATTCTTTATGTCACAATTCCCGCCATTTTCCCTTCCAGCAATAGTTCTGGCTGCTTCATTTGCAATTCTGTGCCATTCAGCAGTCCCTTCTTGGACCTGCATCGCATTGTATTCATTACAAACATGGCACTGCAGCCAAACACTTTAGATCTGCTAGCTTAATATCTACATACAAAACCTTTTACTTGTGCTCTAGGAAATGTAAAAAGATTGAAGTGAAAAACAAATGATCATGCCTTCCCAAGTAAGCAATTCTCAGGGGTCGGTAAAGGAACAAGGGGCCTCTGGTGTAGAACTTCACACAGTTTAATAGTCTCTGGGCTTGTCTCAGACAATCTTTTTTCTCTTTCATTCCAAATATTAAGAAGCTCAACTGATGGTGCAGTTCCCACTACACCAGGATGAGTTATTCCTGGAAAACGAACACCTGGTACATGCCAAAATCGAATTATTGAAGGATCCAAAACCGAATTATCACAGCAACAACAAGAATCTATACCTGGTATCTGAGGGGAGTATGCGTAAATTCCTTCGAAATACCAAATGGCTTTTCTTGCGCTTGGGAAGTGGTCAGTTAAGAATCCACCTCCATTCTCCCTTTCAAGTATTGCAGTATAACCCCACTCATCGCCAGGAAGTGGGCCAAGGTTGCAGATCTCTACCGCAAGAAGATCACCTGGTGAAGCTGGAACCCCTTCAGAATCAACTATTCTTAATGGCCCACTAAGATAATGAGCCTGTGGAATATCTATAGTCAGTTTGGTTCACAATGGAAGCACTGGAACAAAGGGAAAATTAAATGACAGGTCAAGCAGAAGAAAAAACAGACTTACAATTGTGAAATCCATGAATTTCATATCATCTGCAGAGTTATCATCCTTAACCCGCCCTCCACTCCAATCGACCATCTCAACACGGAACAATTCCCCTTCAGTTACATCAGCAACAGGAGGGATCTCCGGATGCCAGCGGTTATGGAAAGGGACCTTTTGCTCCCATGGTTGCTTCTTCACATCTATGGGCACTACCAGTCTAGGAGTCAGAGGAGCCATGTTTCACTACAGTATCTCCTCAAGAGCTTCTTCCCTTTGGAAGCTTTGTGCAGCTTTGTAGTGGTAGGATAGGAATGTTGATGAATCTGCTAATGGTAAAAACAGGTGTTTGGAGTTCCGAGTCACTATCAAATCAATCACTATAAGATCAGGTAGGAATTTATTCTTTGGTCTGGCCCATCCCTATAGACTATCCAGAGCTAAGACGGTGATGTATTTTCTTGTTCTAGAGGCTAGAGCAGTACCAACCAACTTGGCTTGGTCTCGTCCATTTTGTGTTTTCCACAGGCTACAACATGCAACATGCAACATGCAACACTTATGTACACTAGTGCACAAAATTGTTTTTTTGGCAGTATGCCAACGTAACCCGAATTTCCATCCCCGCAACTCTAGGTGATGCCACACTCACACACAAAGTTTTCCTTCCTGCTAAACTGGACAACACCATACAAGATGGGATAATATAGAGCTGGCTTCTTTTGACAAAAATCTGCAACTTGCTAGTATGTACTCCCTCCATCCTAAATTGTAAGTCATTCCAAGGATTTTGGAGAGTCAAATCATCTCAAGTTGGCCAAATTTATATGATAAAATAATAACATTTATGATGTCAACTAAGTATCATTAGATTTCTTATTAATTATATTTTCATAGTATACTTATTTGATATCATAAATCTTTATAAAATTTTTTATAAATTTGGTCAAACTTGAGATTGTGGAATGTCTTATAATTTGGAATGGAGGGAGTAGCTAACAGTGTGTGTCGGTATCTTGTGGAAGGTAGAGTGGATCTGTCACAATTGCTACGGTATCTTGTGGAAGGTAGAGTGGATCTGTCACAATTGCTACTTCGCTCCAGCCACTGCCTGGTTCTTTCATATTATAGAGTTTTTTTTGTCTGGTGGACACCACTGAAGCGTGGCTCTGTGCCAAGCACACTCAAATTGTCATTTTAGGGCAATGCTACGGTACACCATTTACTTGTTATTAGGAGGTAATACCTCAAGTAAATCTGAGCCATTAATTCTTTAATTTCTTTTTGAAGTAGTTAACGAATTAATCAACCTGGAAAAGAAAAAAGACGTTGTCAAATCCTCTAATCAAGAGAGAGAATCAGGAGCACACGGCGCTTTCCTTTCCATGCGCCTCTTCCTTTTGGGCTTAACGTGAATACCCTACTATTTTAGTTCCATTTTTATTTTTTTGCTAATGTATACATGTACATATAGGTTCTATGTATAAAAGTTTTTAGCAAAAACAATGAGTATTCAACTAAATACCCTGAATAAATATTTTAATCTACTCATATATGAATGAGGTTATTTTATATATTTTTAGTTTTGATATTTTTGTCTTAAAGATGGCTAAATTTACAGAAATCGGCTTAATCCTGCTTTCATGTTGCTTTTGGAAAGCAGTAGCTATCACGCTTACATGGTGGATGATGACTAGGTTTAGAAGCAAACCAATAAATGATACATGTCTCACTTGATGATGAACGTTGAATGGCTAGTTTCCAAACAAACTAGCCAAGAACCATAAATACTAGGGCACCACCTATTGTTGTATCAGTAGATGCACAATAACATGTGGTTGGAACTTGGAAGAGAGTTTACGGTTAAACGGAAAAAAAAAAGTAAAGGCAGATTGATTGGTGTGTTCTCAATTAGCCGTGGCTCTTCATATTTTACTAGGTGGAGAGGTCTTGCCACCAATGAAAGTAAAAACTTATACAAATCCTAATCTAGCTTCTAACTAAATCGACCATGTCGAATTCCAAAACAAGCTAAGCTTGTTTCTACGAACCCGGATTTTTCCAATGGCCATAATTCTCTCATCCGAACTCTTAAATGGACATTCCACAAATACATTTTGTCGTCTCAATGAGAGTACGTAATGGTAAAGTCTATTTTATGATTCGATACACTCCTTTAAACTGATCTGGCTGGTTTTAGGAAACTGATTAAGCTGTTTTCCCAAACTGTAGGGCACGTGCGAATTTTGATCGCGAACACCTCAGTTCACATAACAACAGCACAAAAACAATCATCATCTGCACATAGCAGTTACAACGAGAAGGTCCTGCCTCGAACTACAAAAGCAAAAAAGCTCACTCTCATACATGATGAGCCTGATAAATCAAGGATCTGCATTCTTGATTATTTTCCGTGATTTTTATTAGACCAAGAAAATAAAAATACAAATGCATTCTTGACTATAGGCTGCGCACACAGATGATTGTTGGAAAGGTGAAAGAAAAAGATAATTGTTTACATGCACAATTGCATGTCGATTGATACTGCATCAGTTTCTTCACATGCTAGGGCGCACTTGTACCACTTTTATCTTGGGTAGCAGGAAGGTGTCCATAGTTTGAGCAGCTCAGAAGATCTGGAAGTCTTCTCAACCTTGGTCCTCCAAGTGGTCTCCCGTTCATGCGTTTTGGCTTTATATCCTACGTTTGAAAGTGAAATGTTATGCGCTTTTGTTTTAAAAGAAAAACATCAAATTGCCCAAGGCCCAAAAATAAGCAGGGACAGGTCAATATATTTTGATCTCGAAGGGAGCAATTTCAATTTGCCTATAGGCTATAGCCCTGTACTGGAAATAATATGTTTCTTCTCCCCTGGTTATTGTGACTTCTTCATGAAAACTTTTGGAATTAATATTTAGAGCTTACAAGTTGTTCTTATTACAATTTTCCTAACAGTAACTGTCAGGGAAAATGTGTATTCTATAATATTTTGAGTCTCTTTTATTATTGACCGATCATAAGAAAGAGTTAGGCGGTGCATCGTGCATGCCACTGACCAAATGAACCAGGCTTACTCACATAAGCTACTTTCTATAAATTGGAATCAAATAAATCTATTCTTGTTAAACCCTAAACCTTGCCCGGCTCACGTTAATCATATGAGCATCAACATTGTGTGGTTCGTACAGCCTACTCATGACTCACAGCACAGGCAGTAACTTCTGTTTCTTCAGATAACATGTAAAGTACCAGCAGCATATATCAGATACTTAGATCAAACATCAGACCAAGGAAATCAGTCACAATCTAATTTATTGATGAACACTTAAAGGGAGCAACAACAAATCCAGTGCATATATACCAGTGAAAAAAGACCAAAGAAAATTGTGTTAGGCTGGGCTCTTGGCAGCATACCTGGTCAAATATCGCCGTAGGGATGGCGAGAGTTGTGACTGCATTAGGAGAGTCTACTATTCCCGATATCCTACCCTCGCATGGGCAGCATGATAGTAAAAGATACACCTGTATATAATCCCCAATCCCAGAAGTTAATATACTATTCAGCATGCATGATACTTCAAGATAAGTTAGTTGAGATATACCCTGCTTCCTACCTGCTCCTTAGAATACCCAAATCTGGAAAGGTACTCGATGGCATTCAGAACTGCACGTTTGTAGGCAACAGATGCATCAAGAAAATGCTGCTTCCCATACTCATCTACACTGATGCCCTCAAACACTAACCACTCTGAGAAACGTGGCTCGACAGGACCTATCTCAAAGATAGGGCTCACATGAAGTGGTGTTGGACCAACTGGAGTTAAGTATTCCTTCATCCCACCTCTTATGATCTCACACCTATACAGGGTGCAAGAAATTTTTAGAAGCAGGCAACGAAAAGAAATTTTACATAGGCAGATTTTTTTTATCCAATTGGCAGATTAAACCAGCATGTTGATATGTGCTGGGAGTGTGGTTCAGAAATAATTGATCACAACTACACACAAATGGAGTGAGTTTTTTAGAATACCAGGGACGAACCCCTTCCCACTGCAAGTGGAGTGAGTTTGATCCCAGCAAATAATGCAATGTGCCATGATATGATGATAGGATAGGAGCATCAATTAAACCAATTCCATGAAACACGATATGGCAAAATCTGATAATAGACCTTTTTCTAACCCTATGAGTTCACTTACTCATATTCTATATGCATGTGTTATGAGAAGTCCTATGCAAGAAGCAATGAAGATGGCTGGTGCTAGTATTACTGAACTAGTATCTTTATAAAATATGATGGAATTTCAATAAGTTTCCTAACACTGGTGGATCCAATTTAATTTGATGCAATTGGCTGTTTTGGTCCATACTTAGAGGTCTGCTAGATGAATGTGAGATGTCAGATCTATCCATAAAACATTGTATATCATGTAGTACTGAAGTGTAGATAAGAACAAAATTTATTACTTGAGATCAAGGAATCCGCTCATTTCAATTGCTCCACACAATGAAATTTCGCCATCGCCCTGGGAGAAGTGCATATCACCAGTGCTAAGGTTTGCTCCTTCAACAAATACTGGTAGATAAACTTTGGAACCTCTGCTTAGATTCTTTATGTCACAATTCCCGCCATTTTCCCTTCCAGCAATAGTTCTGGCTGCTTCATTTGCAATTTTGTGCCATTCAGCAGTCCCTTCTTGAACCTGCATCGCATTGTATTCATTACAAATATGGCACCGCAGTCTGCAGCCAAACACTTTAGGTCTATTGAAAACAGAACCATTTACTGTGCTCTAGGAAATACTCTGTCTGTCCTGAATAAATAGATTCCTAGCACAAAAATTTGTCTACAAATAAATCAATCTCTATGAGTCTGAATGGTTCACCAACCCATTTATTTTTTTCAAAGTTCTCTCATATTTATTACCGCTCCTAAATTCCTCAATCTAGGCTTGAGTTTTTGTAGTTGGATGGATGTAGCAAATGCTATAATTACCATGCGACTAGAATAATCACAGATAAGTGTGCAACTACTCAAATTAATAAAGGGTAGTATGGTCTTTTCCTTGTGATACTAATCTATCCTAAACTTACTAGGAATCTATTTATTCAGGGACAGAGGGAGTATAAAAAGATTAATTGTAGAGATGTGCTTCTATGCCCTTCCCTAAGCGAAAAGCAATGTTATTAAAAGCTGGTAATGAGCGGCTGAAAATTCATCCCTCAGTTTGTTGTAGGTAACACAAACAATTTCCCATATAACCCTAGGCACTAAAGTGAAAAAAAAAATGACCATGCCTTCCCAAGTAAGCAATTCTCAGGGGTCGGTAACTGAGCAAGGGGCCTCTGGTGTAGAACTTCACACAGTTTAATAGTCTCTGGCCTTGTCTCAGACATTTTTTTCTCTCTTTCGTTCCATATATTAAGAAGCTCAACTGATGGTGCAGTTCCCACTACACCAGGATGAGTTAATCCTGGAAAACGAACACCTGGTATATGCCAAAATCGAATTACTGAAGGATCCAAAACCGAATTATCACAGCAACAACAAGAATCTATACCTGGTATCTGAGGGGAGTATGCGTAAATTCCTTCGAAATACCAAATGGCTTTTCTTGCGCTAGGGAAGTGGTCAGTTAAGAATCCACCTCCATTCTCCCTTTCAAGTATTGCAGTATAACCCCACTCATTGCCTGGGAGTGGTCCAAGGTTGCAGATTTCTACCGCGAGAAGATCACCTGGTGAAGCTGGAACCCCTTCAGAATCAACTACTCTTAGTGGCCCACTAAGATAATGAGCCTGTGGAATATCTGTAGTCAGTTTGGCTCACACTGGAAGCACTGGAACAAAGGGAAAATTAAATGACAACTCCAGCCGAAGAAATATAAAAAACTTACAATTGAGAAATCCATGAATTTCAGGTCATCTGCAAAGTTATCATCCCTAACCCGCCCTCCTGTAAAATCGACCATCTCAACACGGAACAATTCGCCTTCAGTTACATCAGCAACAGAAGGGATATCTGGATGCCAGCGGTTGTGGAGAGGGACCGTTTGCTCCCATGGCAGCTTCTTCACATCTATGGGCACTACCAGTCTAGGAGTCAGTGGAGCCATGTTTCATTACAGTACCTCAAGAACTTGGTCCCTTTGTAAGCTTCATGCACCTTTATAATGGTAGGATATGCATGTTGATGAATCTGCTAATGGTAAAAACAAGGAGAAAACGAATCACAGGAAGACATTTTTCAAACAAACATACACTTGGGAAGCTCAGTTGAAGCCGAGCAGTTTTTCACCTTGCCAAAGGACAGTTTCACCTTGCTATACTATTTGTGTTTGGAGTTGCTTTGGATAACCTAGTCACTATCAGGTAGGAATTTTTTTGTTGGTCTGGCCCATCCCTATAGACTATCCAGAGCTATGACGGTGAGATATTTTCTTGTCCTATAGCAGCACTTACCAACCAAATTGGCTTGTCTTATTCATTTGTGTTTTCCACAGACTGCGACATGCAACGCTTAGGTACTGGTGCACAAAATTGTCCATCCCTTCGAGGCCTTTTTTTTTGTTGGCAGTATGCCAACGGAATGTCCATCCCTTCGAGGCCTCGATTCTAGGGGATGTCGCACACAACGTTTGCCTTCCTGCTAAACTGGACAACACCATAGAAGAAGGGACAATCTAGAGCTGGCTTCTTTTGAAGAAAATCTGCAACTTGCTAGTATGTAGCTAAAAGTTCTATATTTGTTCCAAGAAGCAGAATTGACAAGTACTTCTACAGAAAGCTACATTAGTATTTCCCTTTTAAGAGTTATTTGAAGTATTGTATAACTTCCTATTACAAGATATAATTGCTACTCTTGAGCCAGCAGTGGAAATACAAAGTTTTACCAGTATGTAAGAAATACATTTAATATAATATTATAAATCCAAATCTCTATTCAGCATACAGTTGGAACAACTTGAAAATAATAAAGCATTGCATAAAATAAGAGTTAAAGACTAAATTGATTTATACAACAACAACAACAAAACATTTAAGTCCCAAACAAGTTGGCGTACGGTAGAGTTGAAATCCAGCAGAAGCAATCAAGGTTCAGGCACGTAAATAGCTATTTTCCTAGCACTCCTATCTAAGGCTAAGTCTTTGGGTATATTCCATCCTTTCAAGTCTCCTCTTATTGCCTCGACCCAAGTCAACTTCGGTCTTCCTCTCCTCTCTTCACGTTACTATCCTGACTTAGGATTCCAGTACGCACCGGTGTGATAGGAACCCTAGTCCTACCGGAGATTGATCTCAGGTTGTGCAAGTGGGAGGGAGGAGGTCGAGGCTTGAGCACACGAGGAAGACGGCGCGGTGGCGCCGTGGCTGCAGCGAGGGAGCGACGGCTGCGGCTGTAGCCCTAGAACCCTCGTGTAGCTACAGTAAGGGCGGTACTGTTCACGCATGAACAGTAGAGGCGGCTAGGGTTAGAAAACTCCCGGCTCCCTGGGGAAGCCAGAAACAATAGATTGTTTTTACTTCATCTCCCGTGAAAGTCTTACAAGCTATTTATATCCCTTTATCTAAAAATAGAAATAACTCCCTAATAATAATAATAATAATTTTACTAATAATAGATAGACTCCTGGATGCGCCTGGCCATGAGCCCTCCACTGTGTGCGGCAATTTAGCCACTAGAGGGCCTTTGCCTACTGTAGGAGATGCCCGTCATAACATCTCTCCCCGCCTGCGAAAACAGCTCGTCCTCGAGCAGGAAGTCGGGGAAGTTGTCGCGGAAGGCGTCAAGAGTCTCCCAGGTGGCGTCGTCGTCGGAGAGACCATGCCACTTGACCAAGAGCTTCCAGGTGCCACGACATTGCTGCGCCCGCAGCACACGCTCGGGTGCAGGAAGGACACGGCCATCGAGCGTCGGTGGAAGATCGCCGAGTGCAGTCGGAGGGTCGCCGCGGTGCTGCTTCAGAAGACCAACATGGAAGACGTCGTAGATGCGGGCGCCCTCTGGAAGCTGTAGACGATAGGCGACACGGCCGATGCGTTCGAGAACGCGAAACGGACCGGCCCATCGTGGCCCTAGCTTGCGTTTGGCGCGCGGGTCCAGGGACTGCGTGGTGCGATGGAGAAGATGCAGCCAGACCCACGCGCCCACCTCGAACTCAACATCCCTGTGGTTGGCGTCGTAGTACTTCTTGGACAGCTGCTGTGCTTGGACGAGCCGCTGACGGACCTCCGCGAGCATGTCGTCGCGGCTGCGGAGAAGGGTGTCGGCTGTTTCGGTATTGGCCGTCCCGGGCTTGTAGGGAACGATCGGGGGCAGGGAACGGCCGTACACGACCTCAAAGGGAGTCGCGCGAAGGGCGGTATGGAAGGAAGTATTATAGCAATACTCCGCCCAAGAGAGCCAGTCCACCCAAGCGCGCGGCCGGTCACCTGTAACACAGCGTAGATACATAGCAATCACCTTGTTAACCACCTTCGACTGGCCGTCCGTCTAAGGATGGAAGGCTGTGCTCATACGTAGAGTCACGCCCGCTCGCTGAAAGAGGTCGCGCCACACGTGGCCGGTAAACACAGGGTCCCTGTCGCTGACGATAGACCGGGGGAACCCATGCAACCGGACGACGCCGTCAAAGAAGGCGCGAGCGACCGACGCCGCAGTGTAGGGGTGGCCGAGCGCAATAAAATGCGCGTACTTGGAGAAGCGGTCGACGACGGTGAGGATGACCGACTTGCCGCCAACCTTGGGTAGCCCCTCGATGAAATCCATAGAAATGTCTGCCCACACCTGAGACAACACCTCAAGGGGCTGCAGGAGGCCGGCCGGCTAAAGGGCCTCCGTCTTGTTGCGCTGGCACGTCACACATGTGCGCACCCAGTCCTGCACCAAGGAACGATCACCGGGGATAAAAAAATCAGCGCGGAGACGGTGAAGAGTCTTCTGGATCCCCTCGTGGCCAGCACCATGCGCGAGCTGAATAGCCTGGTGCCGGAGGTCAGCGATGTCGAGGATGAACACGCAGGAGCCGTGCCCTCACGCCATGGGGCGGCCAGGTCGCCCGCGTGCAAGCGGGCACGCAGCTGGACGGCATCCGGAGCTGTAGCCGAGGCACGGCGGACATGGTCGAAGTAGATGAAGGTCGGCCCGGAGAGCGCAGCCACTGCTGCAGCCGTGCAGGAGGCCTCTAGGGCCATGTCGGCGTCGCGGTGGGACAAGGCGTCCACCACGGTGTTGAAGCGACCCGGGCGGAACTCGACAGTGAAGTCGAAACCGAAGAGCTTGCTGACCCACTGGTGCTGAGGTACCGTAGAAAGTCGCTGGTCCAATAAGTACTTGAGGCTGTAGTGGTCCGTGCGCACCACGAAGTGGCGGCCCCAAAGGTAGGGCCTCCAATGCCGCACAGCCTGCACCAACCCGATGAGCTCACGCTCATAGGCGGCAAGCTTGAGATGGCGAGCGGCGAGCGGCCTGCTGAAGAAAGCGAGGGGTCCCGTGCCCTGATGCATGACGGCGCCGAACCCTGCGCCGGACGCGTTGCAGTCGACGATGAAGACCTTGTCGAAATCGGGCATCTGGAGCACGGGGCCCGTGGTGAGCGCGCCCTTGAGCGCCTGGAAGGCCGCCTCGGCGTCGTCGTCCCACTCGAACGCGTCTTGGCGCAAGAGACGCGTTAGTGGGGCTGCGATGACACCGAAGTCCTGGATGAACTTCCGGTAGTAGCCGGCGAGTCCGAGGAAGCCTCGCAAGGCCCGAGCGGAACATGGAGCTGGCCACGCAGCCACCGCCGCGATCTTGGTGGCGTCCATGGCGACGCCCGCCGCGGAGATGACGTGCCCGAGGTAGGCCACCGAAGAGGCCCCAAACGAACACTTGGAACGCTTGAGGTGGAGGTGGTGGGCACGGAGGGCGGTGAGGACGAGGCCGATGTGCTATAGGTGCTCCGCCCAAGAGGAGTTGTAGATCAGAATATCATCAAAAACACCAGCACAAACCTTCGAAGAAACGGCCTGAGGACGTCGTTCATCAGCGCTTGGAAGGTAGCCGGGGCGTTGGAGAGTTCGAAGGGCATCACCAAGAACTCATAATGCCCCTGGTGTGTGCGGAAGGCCGTCTTGCTGATGTCGTCTGGGTGCATCCACACCTGATGGTAGCCAGAGCGCAAGTCCAACTTCGTGAAGAAGCGGGCACTGTGAAGCTCGTCCAGAAGCTCATCCACCACTGGGATGGGGAACTTGTCCTTGGAGGTCTTCGCGTTGAGGGCGCGGTAGTCGATGCAGAACCTCCAGGACTTGTCCGCCTTGCGAACAAGGAGGACCGGAGCGGAGAACGGTGACGTGCTAGGGCGGATGATGCCTTGGGCGAGCATCTCAGCGCACTGCCGCTCCAGCTCATCTTTCTAAAGCTGAGGATAACGGTACGGCCACACTGCCACCAGGGCCGTGCCAGGCAACAGGTAAATGCGGTGGTCGTACGGCCGCGCTGGTGGGAGCCCCGTCGGCTCGTCGAAGATGGCGTGGTGCTGCTGAAGAAGGCTGTCCAGCAAGGGCATCCCGGGGGCGGTGGCGACCACGGCTAGCTGCTATTGGGCTGGCGCCGTCGGCCCCCCCATGCCTTGCCACGTGATCCGGCGGCCGTCGCGCCAGAACGCCAAGGTGAGCGCCGTGCAGTCCCAAAGGATCGGCCCCAGCGCCCGGAGGAAGTCGAAGCCGATGATGAAGTCGAAGGCGCCCAAGTTGAGGCCGACGCATGTGATGGCGAAGTCCTCGTCCTCAATGCAGATGGGCACGTCGTGTGCGATAGCGATCACCGTTGGCGACGGTGACCCAAAGATGCTCGCCCCCAGAGGGAGAGAGACCGAGGCGGCGCATGGCAGCTCCCTGGATGAAGTTGTGCGTGGAGCCGGTGTCGAGGAGGGCCAGGAAGCGCTCGTTCTTGCAGGTGATCGGCAACAGCATGGCGTTCGGTGGACGAATGCCGGCCACCGCGTGGAGAGAAACCACCAGGGAGGTGGCTGCGGGGGCCTCTGGGTCGGCCGGCTCCTCCGAACGGTCGGCTAGGTGACCATCCTCCCCAGCCGCGACTCCCTGCTCGTCGACGATGTAGTCGAAGGTCTCGAGGTAGAAGAGGCGCTTGCAGATATGGCCACGAACATACGGCTCATCACAGTTGAAGCAGAGACCTTGTCGACGCCGTTCCACCTGCTCCACCGGCGTGAGGCGTCGGAAAGTACGTGGCTACCCGGGGGCGGCAGTGGTAGTCGGCTGGACCGGGGCAGAGGCAGAAGTCGCCGCCGCCGCGGGCCGAGGGCCATGGCCAGTCCGCTGCTGTAGAGCAGGGAGGAAGGCCGCCGTGCGCCGCTCATAGGCACGCGCGTAGTACATCGCCGTCTGTAGGTCCGGCGGGTGGTGCATCTCCACGTCGACCCTGATGTGCTCAGGAAGGCCGCCCACGTATAGCTGAGCCTTCTGGCGGGCGTTGAGGTCGCGCTCGTGGCAGAGGACGGCGTTGTAGCGCTCCGAGTAGTCCTGGACAGAAGAGGAGAAGGGCAGCCGAGCAAGCTCCGCCAAACGTGTGCCCTGCGTTGGAGGCCCGAAGCGGAGTTGGCACAGGTCGCGGAACCGCTCCCACGCAGGCATGCCCTCATCTTGTTCGAGCGCGTAGTACCATGTCTGAGCCACGCCACGGAGGCACGACAGGGGCAGCCCCGGCAGATGGCGTGACGGTGGTGGCCGACGTGTAGATTGGCAGCATCGTACCCATCAGCGCCCATGACGGGATGGGCGACGGGGAGGCCGGCCACCGCATCTGATGCAGGGGAACCCCCGAGCTACCCTGGGGTATGTCGAAGGAGAAGCTTGTTGGCGGGGACGTAGTAGGCGCGGGCGGTGGTGGTGGCGGCTGTGAGGTGGGCGGAGGGGGCGGAAGAAGGCTCGCCAAAGATTGCTGCATGGCGGCCATGTTGCGGCTGAGGACGTCCATGTTGCGGCTGATCTGATCCATGTTGCTGCCGAATTGGTCGACCACACCGGCCAAACCCTCCAGGGTGAGGGCGGTGCCGGATGACTGCGAGATTTCAGAGGATGCGGCCGGCAGCGGGATGGTGGGAACTGGCGGGATGAGGGCGCCGGTGGACTGCGGAGTCGTGGACATCGTCCTGGAATTCCCTGATACCAAGGTGATAGGAACCCTAGTCCTACCGGAGATTGATCTCAGGTTGTACAAGTGGGAGGAAGGAGGTCGAGGCTTGAGCACATGAGGAAGACGGCACGGTGGCGCCGTGGCTGCAGCGAGGGAGCGGCGGTAGCCCTAGAACCCTCGCGTAGCTACAGTAAGGGTGGCACTGTTCACGCATGAACAGTAGAGGCGGCTAGGGTTAGAAAACTCCCGGCTCCCTGGGGAAGCCGGAAACAATAGATTGTTTCTGCTTCATCTCCCGTGAAAGTCTTACAAGCTATTTATATCCCTTTATCTAAAAATAGAAATAACTCCCTAATAATAATAATAATAATTTTACTAATAATAGATAGACTCCTGGATGCGCCTGGCCATGAGCCCTCCACTGTGTGCGGCAATTTAGCCACTAGAGGGCCTTTGCCTGCTGTAGGAGATGCCCGTCATAACACGGTGTCTCTGGAGGTCTCCGTTGGACATGTCCAAACCATCTCAACCGGCGTTGGACAAGTTTTTCTTCAATTGGTGCTACCCCTAATCTATCACGTATATCATCGTTCCGAACTCGATCCCTTCTTATATGACCGCAAATCCAACGCAACATACGCATTTCCGCGACACTTATCTGTTGAACATGTCGTCTTTTCGTAAGCCAACATTCTGCACCATATAACATAGCAGGTCTAATCGTCGTCCTATAAAACTTGCCTTTTAGCTTCTGTGGTACCATTTTGTCACATAGGACACCAGATGCTTGGCGCCACTTCATCCACCCTGCTTTGATTCTATGGCTAACATCTTCATCAATATCCACGTCTCTCTGTAGCATTGATCATAAATATCGAAAGATGTCCTTCCTAGGCACTACTTGACCTTCCAAACTAATATCTTCCTTCTCGTGAGTAGTAGTGTCGAAGACTAAATTGATTTATACAACCAAAAATATATTTTAACACTTAGGGCGTGTCCAGGCTTAACAAACTCCACCGTCAGCTCCACAAAAAAACTGGAGTTTGTGGAGCACCCCTTAGGTGCCCTCACAACTCCACCTTTTTTTCTCGAGCAGAGTACGTGGAGCTGAACTTGTTTGGCTAAAAAATGTGAAGCGGAACTAAAAAAACGTTGAGTGGAGCAGTCCCAAACACCTTCTTATTTGTGCTATCACAAAGCTGCCTCATCTTATTAACCTTTTATAAAGCGTGTGTTCAGCTTCCAAACATTCGTGATCCAGCTGGTAGTGAAAGGAAGGGCAATGGTACAGATTGACTGAACCACAACTCCACAATGCTCATTCCATTAAATATCCACCACTCATATATAGTTCTCTGAGTTGTCACGTGTCCTCTAACATCCACCTAAGGCTACAACCAGCATCGTTTGTCAAACTCATTTCTTCACCCGCTTTAGGACTTCTTCAGCCTCCAGAGGCCATTTGAGGAGTTCAGCAGCATCTGTCTATAGTATGCTAGTACTGGATTAACAGTGTGTGTTGGTTTCTTGTGTGCAAGGTAGAGTGAATCTGCCAGCTGCCTGGTTCTTTCATATTATACCATCCTCACTTCACTGCTAGTTGCATACTTGTGTGTGAAGTCATTTCTTTTTTTTAAACGAAAGTGTGAAGTCATTTCTCGAGTTGAGCCTATGACCATAGTACCACTATCTCAGCATGACTTCGACAAGATCACCACCCCAAATAAGAAAATTTCTAGAGAGTAATGCACAACTTTGTAGCAATACAGACACAGACAATATGGCACCACTCAGGTGTTTCTGTCCTCATACATGATGACTGCCTGACAAATCGAAGATCTACATTATGGATTCCAGGTCAAGTACATAGATGATCCTTGGAAGTTGTAAATATCAAGATGATTATTTGTGTGTATAAAGTAGAAGGATACGGCATCAATTTCCAGATCAGATATGCCCCTAGGGCGCCCTTGAGCCACTTTGGTCTTGGGTGACAGGAAGATGCCCATTGTTTGAGCAGCTCAGGAGATCTGGAAGTCTTATCAATTTTGGTCCCAGTCTTCCTCTCAAGTGTTTTGGCTTTATATCCTATGTTAGCAATTGAAATGTTATGCAGTGAAGTTAAAAAAAGGATTCATGTAAAAGAATACTTATGAAGCAAGGATATACTCTCTTGACTTGTCCAACATGACTAGTTTGATATAAACTAAGACCAAGTTTAATCGTGAAATACAAATTCAATCTGTCCTTAGAGAAAATAATTTATTCACCCTGGCTATTGTGTCTGCTTCATGTAAAATTCCAGTATTAACATTTACAAGTTGTTCATCTCGTTTGACCATATTAAACGTAACTTTCAGGGAAAAGTTTATTTTTGATTGTTGAGTCTCTTGTATCACAGACTGCTTTATAAGAAATAACTCAGTGATACATGCCACTGGTCAAGTGTGATCAAGCTTACTCACATAATCTACTTTCAACAAAATGGTAGCTAATATAAATCTACTTTTACTGAACCATTGATCAAGCCCAGCTCACACCGCATGAAGTAAATTGGCTCATATCAAATCCCCTGATGTATGCTGTTCTGGTATTACATAAGCTAATCCTATTAGCATCAACATTGATTCGTAGAGCCTACTCACAATTAACTGACAGCACAGGCACTACATTTTTTATTTTCCAGATAACACATAGTATCAGCAGCTCACCTCAGATATTTAGATCAAACATCAGACCAAAGGACATAATTATTTAATAGTCTGATAATGAACAGTGGAGAAGGAACAACAACAAATACAATGCGTCACATCACAGTAAAAAGGAATAAGGAAATTGTGTTGGTCTGTTAAGGGTGAACCTGATCAAATATTGCTGTAGGGATGGCAAGAGTTGCAACTGCATTAGGAGAGTCTACTATTCCAGAGATCCTACCCTCACAGGGACAGCAAGATAGTAAGAGATACACCTGTACATATCCCCCAATGTTAAGGCAAATGTTCAACATATATGGTACTTAGAGGATAATCATTAGTTACCCTACTGCCTACCTGCTCCTTGGAGTACCCAAATCTGGAAAGGTACTCAATGGCATTCAGGACTGCACGCTTGTAAGCAACTGATGCATCAAGGAAATGCTGCTTCCCAGATTCATCCACACTTATGCCCTCAAACACTAACCACTCTGAGAAACGTGGCTCAACAGGACCGATCTCAAAGATAGGGTTCACATGTAGTGGTGTCGGACCAACTGGGGACAAGTATTCCTTCATCCCCCCTCTTATGATCTCGCACCTATACACAATGCCAGAGGGGACTGTTAATTCTGAGAAGCGCACAAGGGAAGTTGAATTTCCATAGGCAGATTTTATTTATCCAGCTGACAGTCATCATGTACAGCAACATTGATTTGAATCAGCTGCGTGGTTCAGAAATAATTGATCACTGATGGAGTGAGTGTATTTGAACCGTTACAAATATACAAGCTAGAAACCGTTAATGTAAGTTTATCTATTGTGATGACAGAATAGAACATCAACTAATGCAACGCCATGAAAACATGATATAGCAAATCCCATTCTTTATGAACTATTTGAGAAATCCCATGAACTTGCTTCCTATTCTTCATGAGTTATCTGAGAAATACCATGCAAGCTGCTATGAAGATGACTGGTGCTAGTGTACCGGACTAGTATCTTTATAAAAATCGATGTGACATAATAATGTGAGGTTTACTACAATGTTGGATCTGAAGTTCTGATATGATGCAGGTGATTGTTTTGTCCATCCTTAGGTCCAGTAGCCGAATGCATGTTGTCTGCCAGACATATTTATAAATCACAATATAAAAAGTAATATTGAAGTGTAAATAAGTACAAAGTTTATTACTTTAGCTCAAGGAATCCACTCATTTCGATTGCTCCACAAAATGAAACTTCACCATCGCCCTGGGAGAAGTGCATATCACCAGTGCTAAGATTTGCTCCTTCAACAAATACTGGTAGATAAACTTTGGAACCTCTGCTTAGATTTTTTATGTCACAATTACCGCCATTCTCCCTTCCTGGAATAGTTCTGGCTGCTTCATTTGCCATTTTGTGCCATTCAGCAGTCCCTTCCTGAATCTGCACAGTATTGCACTAATTATGAACATGGCACTCAACCAAACAGGTAGCAAGTTATACTTAAGTCTGACAGATTAATGTTGCTTTTTTTTAATGTAAGATTAATGTTGCTTTGTAGGTCACAAAAAAGGATTAATCGTACAGGTGTGACTCTACCCTACACAGAGTGAAAAACACAAATCTAGAATCAACACAATAAGCAGGTGGGTGCTCATGCCTTTCCAAGTAAGCAGTTCTCAGGGGTCGGTAAATTAGCAAGGGGCCTCTGGTGTAGGACTTCACACAGTTTAAGAGCCTGTGGACTTGTCTCAGCCAATCTTTTCTCCCTTTCATTCCATATATTAAGAAGTTCAACTGATGGTGCAGTTCCCACTATACCAGGATGAGTCAATCCTGGAAAGCGAACACCTGGTATAGGCCAAAACATAATTATGGAAGGATCCAAAACTGCAAAGCTTCATTCACAGCAATAACAAGAAACTTTACCTGGTATCTGAGGGGAGTATGCATAAATTCCTTCGAAATACCAAATGGCCTTTCTCGCAGTAGGAAAGTGGTCAGTTAAGAACCCACCTCCATTCTCTCTTTCAAATATTGCAGTATAACCCCACTCATCTCCAGGAAGTGGGCCAAGGTTGCAGATTTCTACCGCAAGAAGATCACCTGGTGAAGCTGGAACCCCTTCAGAATCAACTATTCTTAGGGGGCCACTCAGATAATGAGTCTGTAGAATATCTGTAGTCAGTCTAGCTCACAATGAAAGCTATAGAGTAAATAAAAAATTGAAGACATCTCCAACAACAGCAAAATATAAACTTACAATTGTGAGATCCAGGAATTTGATGTCATCTGCAGAGTTATCATCTCTAACCCGCCCTCCGGTCCAATCTACCATCTCAACGCGGAACAATTCCCCTTCGGTTACATCAGCGACAGGAGGGATATCTGGATGCCAGCGGTTATGGAGAGGAACCTTTTGCTCCCATGGCTGCTTCTTCACATCTATGGGCACTACCAGTCTAGGAGTCAGAGGAGCCATGTTTCATTACAGTATCTCCTCAAGAGCTTCTTCCCTTTGGAAGCTTTGTGCACCTTTATAATGGTAGGTATACATGGTGCTGAGTCATGCTAAAAGACAAAAACTAGAAGCGAAAGGATTCCAGGGAAAACATGATTTAAAACATTCATAATCCTGTGAAGCACATAGAAATATGAACGGTGGATCTGGTTACTAACCCAAGTTTTCTTTGCAAAGAAATATCCAAAAAAAAAGGGCACGGTTTCACCTACTGCCATATCATGTGTTTGGAGTTGCTTTCTATAACCAAGTCACCATCAGGTAAGAAGTTTCTTGCTGGGCCCGCACATCTCTATAGACCACTAAAAACTAAGAGGGTAAGATATTTTCTTGTTCCATAGCAGTACCAACCAACTTAGCTTGTCTCATTCGTTTGTGTTCTGCACAGGCCATGACATGCAGGACTTGTGCTACTGATGCACAAAATTATTATTTTTAGGCAATACTCCAACATAATATATTAATATCCGTGTCCATCCCCAGAACACTAGCCACTTGGGCTTGTGAGTATCAACAAACCGAAGTTTGCATTCCTGCTAAATTGGACAAGATCATACAAGCAGGGATAATTTAATGCTGTTTGTGTTTACACAAGATTCACAGCTTGCTAGCAGGTAGCTAAAATTTTTTTATTCATTCAAAGAAGCAGAATTCAAAAATAATAATGGAAGCAAGTAAACTTTTCCCATTTAAGAATGATGAACTGTTATGGGCATAGGCCTTGAGGCCCACCAACAGTAGGGCAGCAGCAACAGTCAGTGGCGTTTATCATTAGTTATAATTGTCATTTGAATTATCTGGTTGTTAGCAGGTTGTTAGAGATAAGATTAAGTTGTTGGGCTTAGAGATTTGCTTGTTAGACTGTTTTGTTAGGATCATGTGTTAGGAATGTGTATCATTTATATCAATCACACAGGAACCCTAAAAAGCAGTAAGAGCCTGCAGAGGTAGGGTGGCTAGCCGGTTCTTTGTTCTATCCCATCTATCCTAGTCCATCTATATCATGAACAGTACTGTAAACCCTCCCTGCTAGTGTTATAGAATAGAATTGTTGCAGCAGACCCAACAGTGGGAATACAAACTTTTGCCAGGGTGTAAGAAATACATAACAGAATATTATTAGTCCAAAACTACAAATTTCTATCTAGCATATTGCTGGTAAAACTTGGAAATAATGAAAAAAAATGCATAGATGAGAGTTAGAGACTAATCTATTCCCCCAAAAATGTCCATATTTAAATGAGAAGACTTAATTACATTTGCTATCACTGAAGCTGATTCACCTTACTAACCTTTTACATGTCAAAAGGCTTGTGTTTCTAGCTTCCAAACATTTCTGAAGTAGCTGCCTAGAGTGACAAGAAGGGTGTGCTTCTACATGGACAGATTGAATGAGTCACAACCTCCATCTACTATCCATGACTTGTATGCTTCCCTGATCAGTGACCTGTCCTTTAACATCCTAAGGCCCAGTCTGCATCCTTTGTCAAACCCTTTTTTCTTCACCCACTACATGACCTCAGTCTACAATGGTCACTGTAGTGGTTCAGGCAGTGTCCATCTATAGATTTGCTTTTCAAGGCAGCATTAGTGATCTAGTTCGGAGTGAAAGGAAGGCATACTTAACTTAATTGATCATCCAATGTTCCTCACATAGCAGATTCCATCAAATTTCCATTACTTATATATTTGCTTAACCTGTCTAACATCCTAAGGCTCCAGCCTGCATCCTTTGCCAATCTTTTTTTCTTCATCCGCTTCAAGACCTTCTCAGCCTCCAGCCACCTCCCTGTCTCAGCATACAAGTTTGCAAGCGTCACATAATGTGATGCGTTTTCAGGCTCCAACTCCACCAGATGCATTGTCACATCCTCACTCAAGACTGTATCACCACGGGCCTTGCAACCTTGCAATAGCAGGTCCCAGATGACGGCATTTGGCTGTGATGGCATTGCCTCAACAACCCTAAAAGCATCATCCAGGTGTCCAGAGCGACTAAGAAGATCAATCATGCATCCAAAGTGCTTGATCCCAGGTTGAAACCCATACTCGCCTTGAACAATCAAGTTAAATATTTTCCTCCCAATATCAACTAATCCAGCATGTGTGCATGCATAAAGAACACAAATTAGTGTGACAGCATCTGGGCGAACACCATCAGCCTTCATCCTGTAGAACCAACGCAGAGCCATTTCTCCATCCTGCTCCAAAGCAAACGCTCCAATGATAGAGTTCCAGGTACAAACATTCCTCTCACTCTCTCAGTCATTTCGGAGAATACACGGACTCCTTCCACAACATGTTCACACTTCCCATACATGTCAACAAGCGCAGTGCCTAACACGTATGGATGAAAACGGTACGGATATTTATTCGACCGTCCGTTCGACCGAACAAATATGAACACTTATCTGGATAGTTACTCAGATATCCGTAATTTTTTTCGGATACGGATAATAAAACGGATATCTTAGGCGGATATCAAATACGAATGTAATATCATCGATATCCGGCGGATATCGGATAATCCGGTTAAGTATCGGATATTATTCAAACGACCTTGGATGGAGAAATGATCAAAATAAAAATTGTAGATCTCAAAAAGTTATGAAACTTTGTTGTTTACAACTTTTTCGTTTGAAATCATTTAGTGCTTCAAAATGCTATTTGAATTTCAATTTCGAAATGGTTAAAGAACGCATATTTCTCTTTTTAATTTTTGGCTAAAACTTGTAACTAGTTTTTCTCTCTCGTACTAACTTCAAATTTGATAATTTTTTTTCTAAAATTTTCTAAAATCATGTTCTATCAATTTATTGTGTTCTTATAGCTATTATTGTGTTCATCTTTTCATGTGACTGTATTCTATCTATTTGAATTATGAATTTCAAAAAATAGCAACTTCAAACGTCATTTTCAAACATTAAATGACTTCAGCTGAAAAAATCATGAACATAAAAGTTGTAAAACTCATCAAGATCTACAACTTTTATTTTGGTCATTTGTTCATCCGAGATTGTGGTAGTAACATTGTTCACAAAATTTATATCTCTCTCTTGTAGTTTCATAAACTATAAGAGAGATGTGTGAGATTCGTGAATAATGTTACTACCACTATGTCGGATAAACAAATGACTAAAATAAAAGTTGTAGATCTCAGAAATTTATGGAACTTTATAGTTGAAAACTTTTTATTTGAAATCATCTTGTCAAGGAAAACTACGTTTGAATTTCTCAAATTTAAAATTTGGATTTTTCAAACGACCTCAGAATCTCAGATGGAGAAACAACCAAAATGAAAGTTTTAGATCCCAAAAAGTTATGAAACTTTGTTGATTACAACATTTTCATTTGAATTTGTTTAGGGCCTCAAACAATAATTTTTTGTTTTTTTTTTGTCTCGAATTGTGATTTTTGGAATTGGGCCAAAATATTACTTCTTGCCCAAACGGCCCAATCCTCTATGACCCTAGCTAAGCTAGCTGGCCCATATATAAGTTCCCACTTGGAGATATATATATATATATATATATATATATATATATATATATATATATATATATATATATATATATATATATATATATATATATATATATATATATATATATATATATATATATATATATATATATAGGGAGAGGCTATTCAGTAGCCGGCTACAAAATAAGTTATTCTGTAGCCATCTCCATTTACTATAATTTTATATACTAATTTACCATAATGTCAATACATATTTTACAATAGTTGGGTTACTATAACATATGGGGATATTTACCATAACGTTATATTAAACCACTTAGTAAGGAGTTACTATAATCTCGTAAATTAACATAGTAATTATCGTAACTCAAAGTGGCTACAGAATAAGTTATTCTGTAGCCAGCTACAGGATAGTAGTTCTATATATATATATATATATATATATATATATATATATATATATATGTATATATATATATATATATATATATATATATGTATATATATATATGTATATATATATATATATATATATATATATATATATATATATATGCTTTTACTCAATATCCGAATAGATATTTGTATCCGACCTTCTCTGAATCCGATTCATATCGTATTCGATACTCATTATTCGTATCCATAACCGAGTCAATCCGTATTCGTATATGTATCCGAACGCTATCCGTGTCCGAATCCGAACGTAAATATGAAAACAAATATAATACGAGTGATATCCGTTCTATCCGATCCGTTTTCATCCATACTAACACGACATCCAGTTCCCATCCCTGCTTCTGAACGTACTGATGGATCCAGATGCCAGTGTCTGCAGCATCATGTGCTGCACAAGCACCAAGTGCAGAAACCATGGTGACGCGGTTGGGAGCAACAGATGCAGCAAACA
Source organism: Miscanthus floridulus (assembly GCF_019320115.1). Classification (NCBI taxonomy): domain Eukaryota; kingdom Viridiplantae; phylum Streptophyta; class Magnoliopsida; order Poales; family Poaceae; genus Miscanthus; species Miscanthus floridulus. Next base: position 111,607,696 of record NC_089584.1, read on the forward strand.
TCACCCGGAAGGTGGCCAGAGCATGGAAACTGCGGCCGTGGTTCCTGTATGCGGTGATCATCGTTGTCCACGCGACGACGTCCGGGCTTGGCATTTCATCAAATAACTGCTCAGCGTGCCCCAGCGGACGTGGAGGTCGCGCGCGAAGCCGGACTTGGCCACCTGAGAGTGCACGACGCTGAGTTCGCAAAGAGAGGAGAGCGAGGTGAGCATCAACGGGAAGGTGTAGCGGTTGGGGCGAACGCCGAGGCCGAGGAAGTGGCGGAAGAGCGGGAGCGGTGAGCAGGCGGGGGCTGGGGGGAGGGACCGGAGGAGGGAGTTGAAGACGAAGACGTGGGGCCTCGGGAGGGAGGCGAAGAGAACGAGCGCGGGGTCGAGGCTACGGAGGCGGCCGCAGGCGAGGAAGAAAGCGGAGATGACGGCGGTGGAGCGGAGGAGCGCGGGTTCCTGGAGGATGTGGACGCGGAGGGGCGCCAGGGCCGCGGCGGAGGTGCAGGTGTTGATCGCGTGCAGCGCGCGCGTGACGGCGGGCGGAGGCGGCGCAGTGGACGGGCGGAGCCGCGGCGGGAGGCCAGCAGGGTCGGCCATCACGCGGCGAAAATGCGATTGTGCTAGTAGCTTTCGCCTCGCGCTTGGCGTCCGAAGTCCGAACCACAAAGCACAAAAGCTTGTTTCGAACAAAAACCGTGACGACGCGTTGGTTTTTGTTGGTAAGGCAAGTTCTCATAGGAGTGTCACGAAGTTTGAAATAGGAATTGGGTATATAATTCTACCTCCATCTCAAATTACAAGACGTTTGACTTTTTTACCCTAAATTTGATCACTCGTCTTATTCAAAAAAAAATTGTGTAAACATGGTCAAATTTAAGTCATTCTTTAAGAACTTTTATTAATAAAGCAAACCACGACAAAAAGAACTGATATTTTACGCAAATTTTTTAATAAGACGAATGGTCAAACTTGGTGTCAAAAAAGTCAAACGTTTTATAACTTGGGATGAAACTAGTATAATATAGTGATAAAAAGAGAGTTTGGGAGTTTCATGACGTGAAATGAGTCGGCATCGTTTTCCAAAATAATATAAAGCCATTTTTTTAGATTCATAGTTCTACAATACAATTAGATATAGTGTACATCTAAATGTAATAACAAGAGCTATGTATCAAAAAAAACCAAAACGGCTTGTATAACTCAAAAAGCTTCTTTTGAATCAGAATGATAGCCGGCGGTCCACTCAGTCTAAATAAAAACCGCCTCTAGAAGATACATATAAAGATAGACATAGGTAGCTCCTTCGTTCAGCAGACAAGAACTGGTGGCGGTTTTGTGGCGCGAAACAGAAATGGTGTAGTGCAATCAGCTGGGGCAGGGAGTATCAGATAGAAGGATGTTTCTATTTTGCACGCTGAAGCTCTGGTAAGCCGAAGCAGCGAAGCCTACAACATGTGGCGTAGTTGAGTATCAGATGGACTGATGCCACAACCACAACTCACATCAACAGATTTGGATCATAGCTCCATTGGTCGTTTAGTGCGGCAGATTAGAGATATCATGGCCCTGTTCGCTTATGCTGAAATTTAGCTTATGCTAATTTGTTGTGAAAAAAAATATTATTTATTCGCTGAGTACGATCATACTTAACGAGTTTGTTTCTTGATCTCTATTTGTAATCGAAATTGCAACAGAGTATCAGACAGTTTAGCTTTCCATGTGCCAAGTTCTCTGGCCTCTGGCTTGGATTTGTTGCTGAGCCATGCCACGGAGTTTGTATCAAACCTGGTGTTTGGCGATAGCCTACTGATGTCTAATGGAGGTGAATATTCCCATAAAAAATAGAATCAATGTGAGGGTCTAATACTATAACCATTGGGCACCACCACAGTTATACAACAGATGTTAGGAGTATCCGGTATCAGGCTATCAGCTAACCATAGAGCACCACCACAGTTATACAACAGATGAAATGCCTTTACATTACCAATACGAATTCTAGCTATAATTTTACAACAGCCCCCTGGAGGGAGGGATCGGGTGCCGCATAGGCGCATACCAACTGATAACCTGCGACACTGCCATTGTCGCTTGTCACAGGTGCCAAGACCAACAGGTATCTTGCACTGTTTATTCGTTCACAAGAAAGTGTTTATTTAGAACTAGTACCAGCTTCATGCCAGCTCCTGGAACTTGATCGGTATTTGCGCCATCTGGGGCTGATGCTTCCTGACCTGCAGACGTTGCACAAGGAAGTCTTTAGGCTTTCTAACAGTACACGCCAACAACTGTTACTCCCTCCGCTCCAAATTATAGTTCGCTTTAGAGTTTGTTCTAATAGTACACGCCAACAAACTGTTCTTCTGTCCACCCAAATCATAGTTCGCTTTAGACTTTTTTGAACGAATCAGCAGAAGCACTGCTATATTCCTTTTAGATTTGTCCTTTAAACTTCTCTAAATTTGACCAAGTTTTTAGAAAAAATATATATATACAGACATCTATAAATTCAAATAAATGCACTATCAAAACATATTTCATGGAAATTTTAATGAAACTAATTTGATAATTGATACTGTAGATGTTGATGAATTTTTCTATAAACTTCGTCAAAGTTAGAGAGGTTTGATTTAGAACAAAGCTATGACCTATAATTTAGAATGGAGGGAGCAGATCAAAATGAAATTGATTTTCAGGACCTTGATACCAGCCATTGATAATAGCTTGTGAGAGGCAACATAAACATGAGCTGAGTTGTCAATCTTTTTTTCGACGAAATAAATGACCTCAGATACGCCTGACTGTAAGAAATATCAGCATGCTGTTAGAACTCAAGCAATAATTATTAGAACTGCATGAAGAAATTATTTTTGTGTTGGCTGTTCTTTTATTAGACTTTCAGTGAAAGGAAAATGGCTGCATGGGGAATCGCGCTGGACTACCATACAAATGCCAAAGCCAAACAAGTTGATCTTTGTTGCTGAACTGCAGTGTGTATGCAACCTCACTTAATAAATTGAGCACAGGCAAGCTTTAACAGGGGAAGTTTACAGTGGTTCATTGCAGTTTAGCATGAAAAGGCAGAGCCCATATCAAGCTTAGGTAAATACTTACAAGTGCATAGTAAGAAACTTGGGGGTACATGTCGTGTACAAAATGAGTGACAACATTGGCCAGTGTGGGAGAAAATTTAAATGCACTACCCTAAACTGCAACCATAACTAACATCATGATCCTACAAAGAGACAAACCTGAATAATAATCTTGGCACATTCATTGCATGGGAACATGGTGACATATAACTTCTGTGAGAGAAGAAACACAGAAAACCAGTAAAGCTTTTATAAAAAATGAATGAAATGTATAATGGTTTAGGAGACTGAAATGACCAAACCTGTCCAGCCGCTGAAGCATGGTTGGTATTTAGAATTGCATTAACCTCAGCATGAACAACGTAGCTGCTAGGATGCAAAAATATATATAATTGGTTGCAATTTATATCATATAAAGTGCTGCTACTGGACTCCTCTTTCAATATGAGAATTTATTGTCGCTCTTGTCATGAGAATCAATAAGCAACATAAAATCCACAATCTGTACCTCAGGATTGTGCAACAAAGCCAGATTACTATAAATATAATAATCACTCAACATAGAATAATTTCACAAAGTTTAAGGCCATGAAACTGAGGGTGGAACTCATAGAGTAGAAGCAAGAAAGCACATATTCTGAAGTCAGCCTCACAGTGCTATGGTTGTTTCATTGCTCGTTTTCATCAGACATTTGTTGTGCATTGCTCAGTTGAAAGAAATTATAAGTATATATACACATAAGAGTTCTGGTACATCATCAATCAAATATTTAAATTAGTTTTTTATGGCAAGTTGTTTTCATACATTTGGGACAAGATCAATGAACATAGGTTAGTTAAGATCACGTATTAATAAATAGTATGGTGTCTGCGTCCAGAAAACATAGGTGTGTATCAATGGGAAAACAAAAAAATGGCAATGAGACCAGGAATAACGAGAGAAATTAATTACTTACGGAAATTTTGTCTCTAATGGATTTCCATTTGCAGATTTCTGAAATAGAAAACAATTAGCAAAATAGTATCGCTTTCCTCATCATATGTGAAAGATGCAATCTTTTTTTGAAAAGTGAGGAAGTGAATCTGTGGATGTATTTTGAAACTGGCATGTGGTATTTGACTAGATTATTAAGTAACCTTCTATTTCTTGTTGTTGAGTGGACACCAACTACTAATAGATCCAAAATAGAACTTCAGATAAAGAAAATGTACCTTTGCCCATGGAAGCTTGTCATCAGAACAACCTCTAGGGAAGCCATTGTAGCCAATTCCTGGTTAGAAAACAGCTGAGTTACATTGTCAAATACAATGTGCATCTTTAAATGTTGGACATGACAGCTATATTCATCACAATAGACCCATCACAGAAAATACAGCCATCAGCAACCAGAACAAGTTTATGGTGAACCAAGTTGCATATTGTCATAAGCCAAGATAGGCTCTATAAACGCACCACAGAAAAGATACCACTAATGCCATGTTAAATTAGGAATCAACTATTATAGAAATTATTTACTGCTCCCTTATTCCTGCTCTTGGATATATGATTGGAATAGCAGAACTGGGACCAAACCACCAAGAGTATGAACTAGACAGGAAAAAGTTATAGACTTTGCAAAAAAAAAAGGATGGAAGTTATGGAGTATGGGTAGTGAATTTCCAACATGAAGGTACCACGGGAATAAACATACACACTCCAGCATTTATCAGCACAGATCATAGACCCAATACACCAGGCACTCTCCTGATCAAATTAATACATACACGAATGCATAGCAGTGTATACAGAGCATTCTGCAGCAGTACAGCTTCATCCTCACCTAGGATTATTCCCTCTTGGCTAACCAAACATGCTCCAACCTGAGTGAAATGGATGGCATATCAATCAATTCATAATTTCATCACTCACATAGGTAAAGGAACAAAAATTACATTATCTGACATACTGTGACAAATGTATTTCATGAGTATGCAAAGGATGCCAAAACAAGCATCTTCTCCCTCTTCCATTTATAACAAATCAAGCAGAAAGTGACATGTTTTAATCAAGACTACAAAGAAGTAATAGACTTATTTTAATATTGTCACACAAAGTAGAAACGAAGTCTGTCGATTTGGTCCTTTTCTTTTATAAAATTTGAAGTGCTGAAATGGACTTGGAAAGATTTATTGAAGTGTTCAATACACAGATGTAAAGTTTTTCACAATAGAAACAAAAGATCCTGTTGTTGCTAATTGTGGTGAATTTTATTCATCGTCGGTTGCAAAAGATCAATAGAGCATTGTTCAATGAAGTATAAATACTACTCCCTCCGTTCCAAATTATAAGTTGCTTTGACTTTTTTGGTGCATAGATTTTGGTATGTATAATTTGGTACATCAAAAAAGTCAAAGCGACTTATAATTTGGAACGGAGGGAGTATTTAACATGGCCTAGTAACTAGTGCTAAGAAGGCTCTAGTAATACAGTGTGACTGAAATGTCAAGTCGACGGAATTTGACCATTTGATTGCATATTTAGACCTGTGCATGTTCCAGCATCAGTGCGTCACTAAGGAATTTCCACAAACAGCTTTGGCGCGAATACATATCCAGTACAGATGTCGTTTACCTGCCGATTAGGATCCTTGGACCGTTCAGCCGAAAGGAAGGCGATCGCCATGAAGTAGTCGTCCCAGGAAATATACCTGCACAGACAAGCGCTATGAATCCGCACAGGAGACTCAAGACGAGCGGAACTGGCACAAGGATCGCTAACGAGGGCGGGACAGCGTGGACGAACCCTTCCCTCTTGGCAGGATCGAAGGGCGACTGCGCCAGCAGGCGCTCGGAGACGGATCCGTTGGCGGCGAGGGAAAGGTTCTGGGGTCTGACGGAGGATGTTCTGCGGGAAGACAGGAGGCGCAGCGCAGCTGCGGCAGCAACGGCGCCGGCCGCAGCTGAGAGAGAAGCTATGGCTAGATCCCTGGTCGAGGCCATCGCGCTCGCTCGGCGGGAAATGGGCGCGCCGGCCACCGGAGGTGTGGGTACGGTGCGGCGGCGACGCTATCTGAACCAGGAGGCAAGGATGCTAGGTTGGGGTTGGGGAATGGAGAACTGGGAGACCACGAACGCGGGAAAATTTGGGGCTTCCTTTGCTGTTCCCGCGCGTGAGAAGAAGGCAGTGACGCGTAGCCTCGACGAAGGTCCATTCTTGGTTTGGGCCTATGGGCCTCGTTGACTGTAGGTCCATAGTCGCTATGGTTTTTCCTACACTTGAAATTCTGACTTCAGGGTAAGCTCATTTTGACAAATTCTTGCTTAAGTAGCCTGCCTATGTATGTGATGAGTTGTTACTTCCTTCCAAAAGGGGTACATACCAAAATGGACACAATTACATCTAGATTCTTTTGGAGAGGAGCTGAGGATGTTTTCAAATATCATATGGCAAAGTGGGTATTAATTTGTAAACCTAAAATACATGGGGCTTGGGGATTATCAAAACAGAGATCATGAACCAATGTCTTCTTACTAAGTGGATTTGGAAGATTGAGACAGGGCCATAGGATTTGTGGTACAAACTATTGAAGGACAAATATATGCAGAATAATAATTTCTTTGGTTCTGATCAAATTAGTTCTGGAATGGTGTTCATAAGGTCAAGCATTTGTTTCAGTGGGGAGCTGAATATAGTGTTTGAAGGGGATAAGGTTAGATACTGGCATGACTCATGGCTTCAAGGTATACCATTGAAGATTTAGTTTCACACCTTGTATAATATCTGTAATGATCCAAATGTGATAGTTCGGGAAACTTGGGATGGAAATGAGTGGTGTGTTTCTTTCAGAATAAGTTTACATGGTGAGCTAGTTGAAGATTGGGGGAATTTGAAAAGGCTTCTGGGAGAGGTTCAACTTGATTTGACTCGAGATGATGAAGTGAAATGGGTTATTGATAAGCCCAATGTCTTTACATCAAAGTCTCCGTACTATGCTATGACTCATGAGGAGGTCAGGGATCAACTTAGCAAATTACTTTGGAGAAGCAAAGTTTATTTAGAAGTAAAAAATTTCCTGTGGTAGATTTTCCATGATAAATTGCAAATTGCAACGTCTTTGAAAAAGGAGAGGTTGGCATGGTAGACATCTCTGCTGTATCTACAATAGACCTGAGACGGTTAAACACGTCTTCTTTGAGTGTGTGTTAGCACAGCAGATTTTGTGTTGTATTAGAGATGCTTTTGGTTGGAATCACTTTCCAGTATCTATCCAAGAAGTTCTATTTCAAATTGTTGCCAAGGAGGCTAGGAGTCCCTCAAAGGATAGCCTTCTTCTTCTTTGCAGGTTTGGCGTGGGCGACATGGATGGACCTGGAAGAACAGGAACAAGACGGCCATTGAAAATATTTATCCCTCTAACCTAGATGTGGTGATTTACGTAACTATCAATCTTATGCGGGTGCGGGAGAACCTCTTAAGGAGGACGATAAGGGCAAGCCGAGGAAGATAGCGCAATGCTTGGAGGATTGGATCAACAAGAAGTGTTCAGACACGAGCTCTGATATAGTGTTTGTGTAATGTCTGTTGTGTTTCCGTTTAGAGGATGTTGCTCTTTTCTTTTTGGTTTGTTTCGGTATTGTGATCGTAAGTTGGTTTCCCAGTTTGTAAGACTCGTAACTGTTTTCTTAAAAACGGAGTAATTCTTCTTTCAAAAATATACGCTTGTGAGATTCACCTAGATTTCAACCTTAGCATGGAAAGAAACATTTAACACAATGTTTCTATGTTGGGTTCTGGACATATAGAGGTGTATATAGATATATGATAGTTTTGATATGTAAGTGTAATGTGACTTGATTACGGTAGGTAACGGGCCAATCAATGCTTGTTTCCACATCCTCTTGTAATCAAGCTCTACCGTTAACACGTACCATTATACAAAGTCGATACAACTCTAGCCTTAGTGTAATATGATAACAATTCATCGTTGTGTTTTTATTAATATTTTAGTAAGCAAACACTTCCTATGTTTTTTTTATTCTAGGAGCATTTATTCAAGTGAGCGTTAGTCTAGATCTAGAAAGAAGAGGTGGAAACTACTAATATTTCTAATCAAACCGTGCATCAAGGATCAGACGGACCAAAATGCTATTAAAACCCTAATTATCGATCCTGCCTTAATAAATAGCCCTCCTACGCCGCCACTCTGGCGACCTCTTTTAGTTTTCCATTTCGTTTTCTCCGCTCTTCGTCTTCGCAGTGCTCGTGGGGAGCGGAGTTAGATTTTTTCCCCTTTCTACTCGTCTCTCCCCTGATCCTTCTCCATATCTGGTGAGGTTAGGGAAGGAAAAGGTAGGCGGCTTTGTGAGGTTAAGGATCAGGGTCTGGGCTTTGGTGGTTTGTCAGAGTTCGGCGGATGTAGAAGGGATTTTTAGGAATCTAATAGCAAAAGACTAGGTCGGCGACGGTGTGGGCGCGAGAGCAGTGTCGCGGCCGATCAAGTAGTGAGAAGAAAGCCTGTTGGACGAGGCAAGAGCAAAGGTGTCGTGGGATAGCCCCACGACTCTGATTAGCGTTGCGGTAGGAAGTGGCTCTATAGATCTAGGGGCATAAAAACGCCAAAGGTGAAAAAGACAGCTAGCGTAGACGAGTCATGTCATGCTTGAGCTTGCTACCCTAGAGGGATAGGGCTAGAATGTTGTGATAATAATGGAGAACATAGATTGGAGAAAGCCATTGGTTAGAGGTAGACGAGGCACTCCAGCCGCTGGATTTTGATCATTCCATGACAAATTCTGGTGCTTAGTTGGATAAACCACTAAGCATCATATAGACAATTTCTTCTACTTTGGCCTTGTTCGACTGACCCCAACCCCGGCTTGATCTGCTTCTTTTTTCAGTAGGAACAGTATTTTTCTCTCATAAAATTTCAATATGAACAATGTTTCTAGCCGTGAACAGAAACTTTTCTATACCAGCCGAACGAGGCCTTTGTGTCTACCATACCATCATGTCAACACATATCGTTGCTGATGTATCGGTGACACCGCCAACCTCAGCACCGATAGTCACTATCGACGTATCCGGGAGCATAGCTATTGATCCATCGGTGGATGGACCGCCAGCGTCGGCATCGACGCCATTAAGCGTCGTTACCTTTTCGGTCACGTTCTATGGGCCTGCAGAGAACCTCACTCACATAGTCGATGTCCACGCTACACGGTGTCGAGACTCCCGGGAGGTTCCACCAACCACTCCTGAGGCTGCAGCGATAAGTTCTATGGTCGTACCCGTCAGCCACAAGAAGTTTGCGTACATTTTTTATTTACAAGCACAAAAAAAGGCCCACAGTTCACAAAACCGCCAAAGAATACTAACCCCATTTTATTTGGGGTCAATTGGATCCATGCCATTATAATTTTCGATGTTTGGAGAAACGTCATTACTATTCGTCTATTTTGAAGCATGCCATTACAATTCTTCGTTTCCCACAAAAATGTCACTGACATGCGGGCTCCACGTGTCATCTTCTTCCTCTCCTCATCTCTCTCTCCGTCTCTCTCTCCATCCCGACGCGGCCACGGCGGGCGCTGCCGGCGGCGGTGGCTGCGGGCTTACGGGCGAGCCGACGAGCCGCTGTCGTGACCCCGCACGCCGCGGGCGAGCAGCCGGCGATGGGAGCGCCACAGCCGAGCAGCAGGACGCGGCCGGTGCGGAGCTCGCCTCCCGGGAGGCGCGCTGAGGACTGAAAGGTCCTAATATGGCTAGAGGGGGGTGAATAGTCTATTTAAAAATCTACAAATCAACTAGAGCAATTTGATTAGTGTGACAAATAGCGTAATGCAAACTTGCTCTAGCTCTACAAGTGTTGCAAGCCACCTATCCAACAATTCTAGTTGCAATGATTACTTAGGCACACAAACTTGCTATATAACTACTCACTACGAGCTCTCAACCTTGCTACTCTAAAGAGCTCAACTAGATGAATGACAATAATAAAGCAAGCTCTCAATTCTAATTACACTAAAGAGCTTGTATCAACTAGTTTGCAAGAATGTAGATAGGTGAGTAGGGTGATTATACCGACGTGTAGGGGATGAACCAATCACAAGATGAAGATTATGCCAATCACCGGGAGAATGCAAAAGACAAGAGACAGTCGATTTTCTCCCGAGGTTCACGTGCTTGCCAACACGCTACGTCCCCGTTGTGTCGACCAACACTTGGTGGTTCGGCGGCTAAGAGGTGTTTCACAAACCTCGTCCAAATGATAGGACACCGCAAGAACCGACCCACAAGTGAGGTATCTCAATGACACGAGCAATTTACTAGAGTTACCTTTCGGCACTCCGCCGGAGAAGGTACAACTCCCCTCACAATCACCGGAGACGGCCACGAACAATCACCAACTCGTGCCGATCCTCCACCGCTACACCGAGCCGTCTAGGTGGTGGCAACCACCAAGAGTAACAAGCGAAATTCGCAGCGCAACACGAATACCAAGTGCCTCTAGATGCAATCACTCAAGTAATGCACTTGGATTCTCTCCCAATCTCACAAAGATGATGAATCAATGATGGAGATGAGTGGGAGGACTTTGGCTAAGCTCACAAGGTTGTTATGTCAATGAAAATGTGCAAGAGAGATTCCTTGAGCTGGCCATGGGGCTATAAATAGAGCCCCCATCAAATAGAGCCGTTATACTTCTTCACTGGGCAAATCGCGCTCTGACCGGACGCTCCGGTCATACTGACCGGACCCTGGACACAGCGTCCGGTCCACAGATGTAAGCCACGTGTCATTCTGAGTTAAACTTGAGCCGCCATATCACAACGGCTATTAACTGACCGGACGCTCCGGCAAAACTGACCGGACGCTGAACCACCAGCGTCCGGTCGTTTACAGTAAGGGTCCAAATCCGGTTTTCTTCGATTGGACGCGTCCGGTCCACCTTGATCGGACACAGACCAGCGTCCGATGCAATACCCTCGGTACTGTGCAGACCCGTCAGTTTGACCGGACGCACGCTGCTAGGGTCCGGTGCTTTCAGACCCAGCGTCCGATCAGTTGACCGACGCCAGCGCCTTCGCGATCAACTTGTTTTCACTTCTAACTTCTTCACCCTTGCTCCAATATGCCAACCACAAGAATTTGCATCCGGCGAAATAGAAAATAGGCATTCCATTTTCCCGAAAGCGCCGAGAGGGACCCAAACCCATCTCAACCCTGCAAACACCACCTCTTTTGTAGATGTGCCAACACCACCAAGTGTATCACCTTGTGCACAAGTGTTAGCATATTATCACAAATATTTTCAAGGGTGTTAGCACTCCACTAGATCCTAAATGCATATGCAATGAGTTAGAGCATCTAGTGGCACTTTGATAACCGCATTCCGATACAAGTTTCACCTCTCTTAATAGTACGGCTATCAATCCTAAATGTGATCACACTCACTTAGTGTCATGATCACCAAAACAAAATGGCTCATATATTTTATACCTTTGCCTTGAGCCTTTTGTTTTTCTCTTTCTTCTTTTCTAAGTTTAAGCATTTGACCATTACCATGCCATCACCATTGTCATGATCTTCGTCATTGCTTTATCACTTGGAGTAGTGCTACCTATCTCATAATCATCTTGATAAACTAGGTTAGCACCTAGGGTTTCATCAATTAACCAAAACTAAACTAGAGCTTTCAAGGACGCGGCCGGCGCGGAGCTCACGGCCTGACCAGCGTGCTGCTGCTGCTTGCGGGCTATCTTCCTCTCTGTTCTCTCCCGTGCACACTCTACACATGGCTTGCTCGCCGACGTGGGCTCGGTGTTGAGCTAGGGGCCACGAGATACACTAGGGAGAGATGCAAACGGAGAAGGAGCTCACCACGACGCCGATGGTGGGCTTCTTGTCGTCGAATGCTGACCGGAGAAGGAGGAAGCCGAGGCGAGGCGGACGGCAACTCCGGCGAGCTCGCAGCGAAGGTGTTGCTGGCGTGGGTTGATGCGAAGGAGCGGTTTCACGGACTCGTAGTGCCTCTGCGAACTCGATGGAGGAGGAAATGAGGTCGGAGCACGGAGAACAGCGAGCTCAAACCGAGCCCGGCAATGGCGGCTGTACCGCGCGGAAATGGGTGCTGGAGAGTGGGGAAGGGCTCGGGTAGTGGTGGAGCGGTGGAGGCGCGTGCTCGCGGTGCCGAGGCCCAGCTTATATAGGGCGGAGAGGGAGCGAAAGAGGAGCCGGTCGCGAGCTCAGAGGCATGCCACCCATGGCGACTACGATTGGCGCACCTGAGGTGTGCGGATGGCGCTGCGACTGCTACAAGGGTAGGGGGACAGGGAAGGAAGGGAGGGGGCCGGGTCCTCGCGGCGGGCGAGCTTGGTTGCGGCAGGAGCGGGAGGAGATGGGTTGCTGCTCGCGGGCTGCCGGCGTGCTGCTGCTGCTGCTCGCCGTGGCCGTGGCCGCGTCGGGATGGAGAGAGAGGAGGAAGAAGATGATGACATGTGGTGTCCGCGTGTCAGTGACAGAGGAGATGAAGTATACGTCTTTGTATACGTCTGTAGCTGGGCTTAGGCTGTGTCCATATGTATTCAGTGACATTTTTGTGAAAAACGAAGAATTATAATGACATGCTTCAAAATAGACGAATACTAACGGCATTTTTCTGAACATCGAAAATTATAATGACATCCAATTAACCCTTTTATTTGAGGTTTGTCTCAGTCTCGGGGAAGCGCTGGCGAGAAACGCCAATAGGCTGTGGCCGAACCGTCGTCAAATTCTCCCCGTGGCAGCCCGATCATGGCGTCGCCGCCGGCGGATCCGCAGCCGAAGAAACGTAAGGTCGCCGACGCCCAGGACCCAAGCCCCTCCTCCTCCAATCCGGCGCCCGCGCGGCTTCCTTCCCCTGCCCCGCCGCCTCCCGAAACCCTAGGTGCTGTGGCGCCTTCAACCTCCTCCCCACCTCTGACGGAAACGGCATCGCAGCCGCCGGAGGAGGTGAGGCTTCAAAAGCTCCGCAACCAGGAGGAGCTGAGAAATGTCTTCCAGCGCTACAACCGTATCCGCAAGTACATACAGGAGCACAAAGACGGCGGCCTCACGCCCGAGCTGGAGCAGGACTTTCTCTACCTCATCTCCGCCTCCCGAGGTGTCTAAACTCCTCCTTCTCTCTGTCGTGATGACATACAACAAAACTGGCATTACGTTCGTTGTTACTTGATGTCGTGATTTGCTATAGCCTGTGTAAGTATGTAGGCTTGAATCAGCTCCACATTCAAGAGTACGTTTGTTTGTTGCTGCAATAGTTTATACTATACCAGGAGAGGGAAAACATATGCCGGGTTTTAGGAATGTTTAATAGATAGACTGTGAATTCAGATCTAAACAAATGGAACCATGTAACTTGACATAAGAGTTACCGCTTCACATGGATTTCATGCAGTAGCTTGTTCATTTTCACTAATTTCCTTTGGTTGATTTGCAACCGACAAGAGTTTATTGATCTTCAATTAACTTATCTGGCTATTCATTCCATTACCCCGTGTCTTATCTGTAGTGAATGTTGTTTTAAGTACACCGTAATGACATTGTATACCAATAATGATAAATTCTGCATGAAATTTCTGTGCTAGTAACTACAATTTGGAAGTTGTTTTAAGTACTACCACATCATTGATCGAAATCAAAACGAGCTTGTTGAAATTCGGATATGTTGTTTGTTATATATCTTTAAGGTAAGACAAAGTGTTATTCATGATTAAATTATCCATTATCCGTGGAACTATAAAACTTGATCCTAAAAGCTTACTTCACTACAGATGTCCTAATTTTCTCTTTAGCAATTATGCTTCTCCATGCTTTGTGACCAGTTTGTTTAGCAAATAGTGAGGAGAAAATTTTCCAAGAGATGGGAAGGTGAATAAATCCAGGAATTGCACATTCTTAAAAGAGTTAGGAGTTTATCTGCCAATTTATTATCTGTTACAGCTTTTGCTCATAATGTGTCAGATTTAAAGGTGTTATCTTTTTCTTTGGCTTAACTTTATTAACTAACAGAGCGCTATTAATGGCTAAAACTTCTGGAGTACAACGGAACTTTATTTGCACAGCTTAAGGCTGTTATTTTGGTAAAGAATCAGTCTCTTCCATGTTTACAAACCATCGTTATTTTTTCCTTGTTCATCCATACAGGTTGTGAAAGCGTACAATGTTTTCTATCTTTGCCAATCCCTCGATTTGCCTCACGCTGTCCTACTGCACTCGAGGCGGCAACTAAAGTTACCATCAACATGTACAAATGCAACATGGCCACTGTAAAGAGAGGGGAGGATTTGAAAGGTGTGCCATGCAAGACAGCTAAAGCATGTATCATTGGCTTAACTCACATATGCTCTGCAGCATCTTCTGAAGAACTCAAGTCATCTGTTATGAAAGGAATCTGCTCTGTCGTTTATAGAACTGTTCTCTCCTTCTTCATTTCAACCTTGGAGGGGAAGGATATCTATCGTATGATCTATACAAAACATGCAATGCTTCAGGACCCTGTGACGTTATTAGAAACTTTAAAATTGGAGTTGGACAATGCTAAGCAACCAACAATTGATAATTTATCTGAACTGGGAGCTATTTGCTTGCTTTGCACATTCCTTTTGTTCCCAGAGAATATACTAGAAGCCTGTTTTACGCTGCTTGCTTCTGCAGAATGTGATGATGTAAAAGGAGAAGGGTTATACCTTTTAAATCAGTTGACCTGTCATCTGACCTGTAATGCTGCAAATGTTGCTATGGGTGATAAGATTGATGAGCAGTGTCCTGTGATGGAAGGAAATCTGTCCAGCACCAATAAAATTGTTGATTCAAATCCTGTTGTTTCGGAAAATGCTATGGAGTCAAATGAGTGTTACATCACAATGGTATGGATCATTTTCTATTGATGCTGAACTTTCACCTTCTAACTATAGGAAGACAATGATGGTTATAGCATACCCTATTTAACTGCTAAGAACAATTTGTAAATGATTAGGGATCTGTTGTTTATATTCTAGTTATGCATCACAAGGTTCTACTTGCACTTAAAGTTAAAATTGACTCAGAAAGTTTTATATCTAGGAACTTCTTTGTAATTTTGCACTTAACTTTGTCTTAAAAAATATGCTGTATAACTTCCTCTTCATTTTTTCCATCCATTTTTCTTATTTGTTTCTTACAATCTTACTAAGTTAAATTTGCAGGCCATCTCTAGGCATCCATCTCTGAGACGTTGGATATTATCAAGGTACAAGAAATTATGTGATTCTTGTAAACCTGCTGTGGTTTCTGAGGTGTCATCTTGTTTGAAAGTTCTGGGCTCTTTGTCAGAACCTTCTGAGGATAAAAGTCACACAGGCAATGAATCATCAGTGCTGGAGAAACTTGACAACAACGTCAGAGAAAATATGCGACCAGATGAACTAATTTCTTCGTCTGAGCAGGGAGCACTTGCAAAAACTGAGAGTGTCAATAATTATGGAAATAAGTCTTCACAGAACATGAATGTGGACATGGTTTGTTCTGATAATCAGAAATCTGATGTGCTCACAGATGCAAAATTGAATGACTTCAAAGAACGGACTGTTGTCTCTGATGCACGGCATCAAGGTACAAGACGGGATTTGCTTATGCCAAAATCCGTGTATGATCCTGCTGGAGGATCTACATCACTTACTTCTCCAGGACAACATTTTGGAAGGGCAAAGCATTTATTTTCTGAACCATTTGATATTTATGGCACTTATGTTGCAAGGGATGTGATTTCAGTTTCAAAGGAACTTTGGGTTGGTTCACTGGGAAATAGAGCTACGGAGTCACTGGTCAGATCCAAGTTTGAGGAGTTTGGCCCATTAGTAAATTTTTTGTTCTATCCATCCAAATTTTTTTCCTTAGTTGAGTATAGAAACATATCACATGCTGTGCATGCATGTGGATATATGCAGGGCTCATCTATTTGGGGCGGTTTTCTTCAAATAAGGTATTTAGACAGGCTTATAGGTAGTAAGGGATTTATTCGTGGTATAGCTATTGGTGAAAGCCGTCATATTTATGTTGCTAAAGTGAAGAATAAAAAAGACAAAGATGAGGTTTTTGATGAGTTAAAGATGGCAGGGCTGAAGTGGCCATCTGGGATTACTGATATCTCTGGTGAAAATGCTTTGCTTCTTGAATTTGAGACGGCAGTTGATGCAGCTACTGCGAAATTCTATATTAGGCACCAAGCTCCTCCAGATGTTTGCTCCAGGGATATGAATCCACCTGGTCATCAGCTTTTGGTGCAAAATATAGACCACTCAGTCCCTGACATCGACTTAATCAATGCCTTCTCTCAATTCGGTGAGGTCATCAGGAACCAATTCAATAGGTCTGATAGCAGCTGCTTTATAGTTTATAGATCACAAGATGCCGCTGCCCGTGCAAAATCACACTTACATGGAGCACGATTTGGGTTGAAGTCACTTAGTGTTGAATTAAGGACATGCAGTGCAGGATCTGTTCATGATAAAACAGTGCCACCTGCCGCTCCATTGTTAGGCCAGAGTGTTCCTGACAACAGCGTGCACCATGAGATCAGGTCAGCTTAACCTTTTTTCCCCTTAATTCTTTTAGTTGGTTTATGCCCGTGCGTTGCAATGGGAGCTGAATAATTTCCATGCAATAAAAGAAGAATGAAAAACATATTGTTTTGGGCCACAGTATAAGACATAGAAGCATTAATTTTACATAAGTATCATTGCAAACAATTGTGTTGAAAACTACACTCCAAAGTACACGTAAACCTTGAGTATATATCAAGTATGTAATAAATAGTAGAAAGCTCTGTTGTATTATTTTCCCTTAGAATGTAGCCACAAGCAATTGTCATTTCCTTCATATATTTCTGAAACACCACACATACTAAGGCTCGGCTCCTATCATATGGTTCTCTAGGCATCTTTAGTCATATGGTTCTCTGGGCATCTTCAGTCATGTTCCGCAGAGTATTGTAATCTTCCTCTAGTTGCTATCATCATTGTCACCTCCCTCTATGCCTTGTTTTCATCTTTTAGGCTGCATCCACATCCTAAAACACAAATATGAATGTAATTTAGATACTTTTCCATGGAGAAATAAAATACCACACTCAGCAAATTTGCATGAAGACAATCTAAACAAAACTAAAATTTCCATGGAGAATATTTGATGCCTAAGTTTAACTGACAATTAATTCCATGTTGCCATAAAAAATTGTAGACTGCATTCCTTGCTTGCTTGAGACCGAAACCATAATGTCAGGCCTTTTTTATTTTAGTTGCTTTCTGCAACAGCAGCTGGTCACCACATTATGGTAGCTGCTGACACCACATTATGTAATTTGCTACATCTTTTACATGCCACAAGGGTAAACTTTCTTGTTACTTAACATACTCATTCCACTTTGGAACGCATGCAGGAATCCAAGAGTTCCAGGATATCATGCAGGATATGCAGCACCAGGGGATCGACCTATTTATGGTAAATCTAGTCTTTGATTAGTGGAACAGAATGCGAGCTTGTACATGATTAGTTTCCAATATAACAATGTGTTCCTTGATGTGCAGGTCCGCCACCTCCAAATACAAGCAGAGCTCCACAAGGAATTTTTCCTCGCCCACCTGTTTCCACACACCATGGTTCTGTAATACCACCGCCACCTATCCAAACCTCTTTTGTTCGTCCTATATATCCTGGTCCAGGGAGTCCCTGGGAGAACACTACTCCAAATCCACCGCCCTTCAGCCACGTTTCTCCCCGCATGATGCCTGGAAGTAGCTTCCGTGTTAATCCAGCTTCTCTTCCTTTCATACCCTCTTGTGTTACCCCTCTTCCACAGCTTCCTGGAGGTTCAGCACAGCATTCTGAGAAAATGCCACCGTCACTACCTCTGCCAACTATAGCTCCCCCACCATTTACACCTCTAGATATGCCACCTCCACCCCCACCGCCACTACCTATTTCCCAGCCACCTTTAGTGCCGCCACCCCCAAATTCTCCTCCGCCGCAACCTATCGCTGATTCATCTGACTCGCAAAAGTCAAGTTCTCACCCTCAATGGCAGGGTCCTCTTTTAAAAAGTGGCATGCATTATTGCAGAATCTATGCAAGCAGAATAGAGTTGGATACCTGCAGATATGAAAATTCTGTTTCTGAACCAGCAGAGTAAGAGTTGCATATGTTAATGCTCAATACTAATATATAATCTGCAGTATGAATATAGAAGTTTTCTTAAAATCATTTCGCTTGGACATTTCAGATGGCCTTCAGAGCTAGATGTGACAAAGCGCTCAGCTTTCCAGCATGTGAAGACAACTTTCAACAATACACCACCTAATAAGGTAAGGTTATATAAGGTCATATCACATTTCAAAAATATTTGCAGCCTAGTATAGTTTTGACATTTGTGTTATCTTGATGAAATGGGAAAGGGTGTTGTGTTCATGAGAACTTAACACACAAATTTCACATACCATGTAAAGTGTACCTGAACAACATTCTGCATTAAGAACCATGTTACCCATTTTTTTTACAATTTGGCCCTTTTTTTTGAAGAAAATTTACGTTTGGCTCCCTGGGAGATGTAAACTCATCTTTGGACCCTGGGGGTCGGCATCAGGACTCATGGCGCCGAGGTAACACGTCTTGGCGCCACAGATCTTGGCTCCGAGGTGCTTGGCCGTGCACAGCAGGATATCCTAGGTGGCGTTGATGTGGCCGGTACCTCGGCGCCAGAATACATGGCTCCGAGCTCAGCGCCACAGATCTTGGCGCCGACCTCAGAGCCGGTCAGATGATGTGCTGCGACGGAGGTGATGAGACGTGCAAGCGGTAGCAGGCCCACAGTCACTCTCTCTCTCTCTCTCGTAGTATGTGACTGCACAGGCGCGCTGGCGCTGGGGAGCAGCAGCAGGCACGGTAGTGCAGGGATTCCTGCGCAGCATACGAGAAATTACGAATCCTTTCTTCTCTCACTCGAGTACTGCCCCCTTTATTACTCTTTGCCGATATGCAGCTAGCAGATGCATCCGGTTGAACCGATGCTGGACTTGGCGAATCTACTTTTCTTGATCAATTTTTTAATCGTTGTAAGTTTGAAAACCCGAAACCAAATTGTCCAACTGATCTGACCTTTGCATTATTTAGAATTTAATCAACCTTTCAAGCCCAATATTGACCATGTTTTATTTTGCTAACAGGTCCACAATATTGACCATGGTTTTGCATGAGTATACAACTTGTAAAACCTGAAGTAGCATGGAGTTCGCTTGAACTTATCAGCCTGGCTTATTAGCCATGGTACAATATTTTCCTCTCGCAAGAAAACAGCATCAACAGGCTTATTAGCCGTAAAAACCATTAGCCGAACACTTTCGCGGGGTTCTACATATTATTTTTTTTATTACAACTGAACTTAATAGCGACTATACTGAAATTAATTCGCAAGAACACTATAGTCGCTTCCTGCATTTTGGTGGGGTGAGGCTCTTCTATTGTAACCCTAATGGGCTAATTTGGCAGCCCAATGCCCAAATCTAAGCCCTGTTAAACGGAGGAAAGGAATCGCACGCGGGAGAAATTGTGGCGGCGGCAGGGGGGGGTGGGGGGGAGGATTCCAGTGCGCCTCCTGCATTTTGGTGGGGCTAGGCTCTTCTATTGTAACCCTAATGGGCTAATTTGGCAGCCCAATGCCCAAATCTAAGCCCCGTTAAACAGGCCCATGGAAAACACAGCTCCCAGCCTGGTCGTCCCCCTCCTAGTCGGACGACTAATCGCGATTAAGCGATGATTAGTCGGACAACTAGGTTTCTGATCGAGCTAATCGCGTCGGTGTCCCTAGTCGACCTCCAGGGACCGATCAGAGTCGGACGACTTGTAAACATTGATGTACTAGCATAAAGACAATATTCTGTAGTTCATTATGCCAGTAGTTTTAGAGTTATATGTCACCTATAATTAGTGGGAGGATTTATCTTTTGTTTGATTTCTTGGATTAAGCAAGAATGAAATTTCTCTTGGGTTTCATCTCCATTGGAGTACTGGGTTTTAGATTAGGGAAAAGGAGCCCCGCCCTACTGGTGGCTCATATTGGGTCTCAGCTTAAACATACTGTAACTTGGTTCGGAGTAATAGACATGGTTGTTTTAACTATTAATTAGGAATGATTTTAATATGTTAAGGGTAGATAGGAAAATCCACTTGTGCTTTCTGATGTTGGAAAAATGATTTTTCCCCACTTTGCAGAGAGAAGTCTGCCGGCTCGTGCCTTGTTCAAATGGTGATCAGAGAGGGGTATGATCTATCAATAATGGCAACTAAATTACATTTTCTCTGTTTTATGTATCTATTGCAATGAATGAGTCATCCGATACTTCTAAAACTATCTTTAGTTGTTGTGCATATGTGATTACATTAATCTTGCACTAGACCTTAAGCAAACAGCAAATGAAATCATTATGGCAGGAACTCTGCCTTTCAATTTAGAGGGAAAGAGAGTTTAAAACAACAAAATCTAGGGCAAGCAAAAGAGGCCTTCTGTTGTGATTTCTTTAGTGGGGAAAACTGAATGAATTTGGCATTTGTGGCAGAAAATTCTTTGCTGAAATTGTCAATTGTGACCATGTAATTTTGAGTTTGTAGGTGTTTTGTGTTTGTAAGTTAATACTAGTTCAATAGACTACAGTTGCATAGGCGGACCCAGGGCCCGGCGACCCTGGGCACCTGCCCGGGCTCTCTACGGCGACCACCTGACGCAGGGCAGCAGAGCCAGTGCAGCACCGCAGCTCTGGAGAATGCAGCGTCTTGGTTAGCACGTCGATCACTACCTGCTCCATAATCAATCACTTCGTTGGTTCTCGAATCTCGACTCTCACAGAGCGACAAACAAGCAGCTGATAGTACTCTCAGATACTACCATGTAGCAATTCATATTAATTTTTTATTTTTACTCAACAGTTAAATTACCATTCTTCGACGGTCTCATAAAAATGTTTAAAAATGTATGTAGCGTATACCTGTGAGCTTACATAGTCTATATTAGACTTTTGGTAGCAATTTGTTAATGTACAATTTATTTTTATTGTCATAATTACGGAGATAATTGGTGATATCTCCTTTTCCTTGCTCCCTGATTGGTGGCTTGACCGGCTCCGGCTTCAGCTCTAATCTCCTTCATGTATTGTAAAGTAACTATTTTTATATTTTTCTCAAAAAGAACAGGAGCTGGTAAAACCATACTTTTTAGTTTATATCAGCAGTTGATATGTTTATGCGAACTTGTTTTTCATTCTTATGTTCGCCCAGGCTCTAGAAAATTTCTAGGTCCGCCACTGTACAGCTGTATGGCATTTTATCTCTGCCTGTGTTCCATGACAGCAATACTATCGTCATTTAATCAAGCCTGGAAACCGGGTTGTCTGAGATCATGTGGAAACTAGATTTCATTGTTATGTTCTTGATAACTAATGGCCAAGTAGTTAACTGGAGTGTTTTGTATCTTGCAGTTCCGGGATTTCATAAGCTATCTGGTACAGAAAGACTGCGCTGGCGTGATTAGGATTCCTGCTGTGAAGGCCATGTGGACGAGGATACTATTTATCCTTCCTCCCACATCTGATACATGTGGCATGGTAGGAATCCCCCCTGTTCCAGCGGACACTATGATTGTTGTAATTTTGCCCAAGGAAACAACCATCGAAGCATCATGACAATTGTGTGCTACATGTATGTTAGCTTTGTCGATGCTAAGGTTTTTGTAGAGCTTTGAACTCCGTAGCAGTAATGTGAAAACTGTGCATAACCGTTGGCTACTATGCGGTGTTAGCATTGTTATACAGGGGTTCAGCTTAGTTCTCTGTGAAGTGTGAATTCTATCGAAATCTAGCTCTGCGGTGGGAACTCGTGCACCAGTCAGTCAGTCACCATGCTCTGCAACTGTGCAGGCGGTGTAGGGCTTCCTGACCCAGACTAGTAACATCCTGGTCTGGTCTTGCCGCCGTGCCCGTCCGGGCTGCACTGCCACCCATGGTGTGTGTGGGACCCTGCTAAGCCTAAAAGATGGGGGCTCCACAGCCGGAAGGGTGGATTATTGTGAATGTTGACCCAGTGGTTTTCGCCAAATCACACGAGTGTGGAGTTGGGGCAGGGATGACACAGTGGCTGCTTGCAGGCAGCACTGATGAGATCTCTCTCCAGGCAATAGCTTTTAGGAATACAGTTCTCTTCGCCTCAGGACTCTTAACTAATCACTTAATCAGGCGATAATTGCTTTAGATTATCTCTACAGTACAAAAGTTCCAACAGATGCAAGGATCGCTTCGAAGCCTGTTGATCGGCACCGGCTGGACCAAGAAGACACACAGTGCTTGGCTGCGGTGCGCGCGCCAATTCATGATGTGGTCATACAAACCATAGGCAGTTTGTATCGCACAAGTTTGTTTAGATGATGATGACATGCTGGCATCTTATATTGACTTGTCTCTTGCGTATAGTAAGCAAGGGTTTTCAGATTCAATCTATTATTCCCATCTACAACGCCGCGCCGTCGAAGCGGTTCAAAGCTAGTTTTATGTTTAGTTGGGTTCGTGCTCAGTCATCAAGCTAGTTTTACTTTGCAACAATCTTCTCAGTTGGCTGTCTAATCAACTGTGGGAATTGGGAGTGAACAAGGCTGAACAAGACTAACCGATCGATTACTTGCCTTCGCGAAAATAGTAAAGAAAAGTCAAGTACAATTTAAGTATCGTTAAGACAAGTCAAGAAGGTTAAACCAGTACTAATAAGGCAGTACAAACTCAGTTCCAAGAATCTCCAACGCAAAAAATCAACAGATACAGCAATTCGCTGTCTGAAGCTACAACAAGTTAAGGAGCTAAATCAATCTACAGCGTGTTTGATCATGCGTCCGGCACCATCGGCTCATTGCGAGAAGTCGATGCTAGGCAACAAATCAGGCAGAGAGTTCATGAAAATGAAACTGTCGTCGTCCACCAACGCGGGCAAGTCTAAGTCTTGATCGTAGCCTGCTCCTGCGCCCACCCCATCAGCAGGATTGGGGTTGACAACATCCGCCACCATCACAGGAAAAGAAGTGTCGTACTCGAGCTGCGGTGCCGGCGGGTACTCATTGATGAACAGGGCAGCAGGGTCTTCCTCCGCGGCAGCAGTAGCACTACAGGTAGCGGTGGCGATTGCTCCTGCTTCATCATCCACTTCCTCCTCGTTCTCGAACTCGTCGTCGTCGCCCCTATGCTGCGCATCCCTGCTGTTGCCGTGGCCGCTGAAGCGGATGCAGTACACCCTCACCGGCGACCGCGCGAACTCGGGTGGGGCGGTGATGGAGTACTCGTGCATGACCCAGCCCGTGCTGCCCTTGACACCGTGCTCCTGGAAGTTGAGCCCGTACTTGTCCCACTCGATCTTCATCTTCTCGGCGCTGCCGTGCACGCGCACGAGCACGCGCAGCTTCTTCTTGACCTCCTGCGTCCTGCCCTTCTTCCTGCTGGCGCTTCCTCTTTCCCTGCCCTTGCCAGGTCCCGTGTCCCGCGCAGGTCCGCTTCTGGCGGTTGCCCTTGGCGTTCATGGCCTGACACGCCGCGAAGAAGAAGGCCTGATGCTTCCGCCCGTGCTTCTCGAGGAGAGCCCAAGGCGGCACGCTCAGCGGATCGTCCTCGATGATGTCGTTCGGCAGGAGGGGCTGGTCCTGGATGCGAGGGAGCAGGCAAAGCTCGACCACCTCCTCGTCAGTGGGCACGAAACGGTAGCCAGGAGGAAGACTCTGCTCCGTGGCCATGGACGGTGGCTCTATTGCTCCGGCCGGCGGCGGCTCGCTAGGGATTTTCAGCGTGCGTGGTGTGGTGTGGCGGCAGAGAGGAAAAACGAGAAAGGATCGGAGTGGGCGCTAGGGAACAGGGAGCATTTATAAAACGGCGAGAAGGGGAGGCGAGAACCCAAAACAGACTCGACTCTGCAGCGGCCACGGGAAATTAAAACAAATCCGACTACCGGCGATAACGTATCAAGTTAGGAGTAGGAAACATTACAATGATGCCCTCCTGTTTTTTTAAGGCAAATCACGTATTCATTAGAGACAACGTTCAGGCAAATCTGCAACAAGTTCACTTAGGGTATGTTTCGTTTGAGGAAGCATAGATGGGATATGACCATCTATGGATTTTGTGGATATAGATAGCCATTCTGTTTGGTTGATGGATAAAGCAAGTTAATTTTCTGTTTGGATAGGACAAGCCATTTTTCTGTACGGTTGATGAATGAGGATGAAGAAGGCAGCTGCAGTCACCATCTATCAAAACTGGTGATGTTAACGTGCACAACAGCTTCAACATATATACATGGTTACTGAATTATTTATGTAAATAAAGAAAAGAATTTCCAAAAGAAAACAAAAAAGAGAGAAAAACAGACCCACCCCACAAATCTCACGCACGCTACAGGAACCAACACGCACGCACACGACACCACACACGGACGGCCTTATCCCCTCCCCTTTTTCGGCCAATTTCTACTTTTCTACTTTTAATTTAAAATATCCTAAATTCAAATTCGGAATATACCATTTAAAAAAAAAACGAATTTGGCTCATTATAGGCCCAGCAAGGAGCTCTATGCGTGGCTGGGAGGGGTGCGCCTAGATGTTTTTATATAGGCCATTGGCACCCTTGCTCCCGTGTATCTAAGCGAGGTGGTACTAAATGAATTGAGAAGGGAGCGCCTGACAGCTGGCGCTTGCAGCTTGCATGCAAGAGGGAGAGGTCGCTGCGTGCTGGTGCCAGCCTGCCATGCTGAGCAGCCCATCGGGCAAGTGGTCTGTTGGGCCAAGCGTGAATTGAAGGAGTGTAGGGACGAGAAAGTAGCCCAAAATAGATTTTGTATTTTTGTGACGATTTTGTAATTTCCATAAAATCAAGGACGAGGATTTGAAGTGATTTGATTTAAATTCTAAGAAGAGATTTGGGTTAGAGATTCAAGGTAAATATTTTTGGTGTCACAAATAAATTCGAGAAAGCATATCAACACATGAAAATGCATATGGTGAATTTTAATGCAAGGCTTAAAATAGCTTTGCAGAAAATAAGTTTTAAATTGTTGATAAATTTAAAATTTTCAATTTTTAGTGAATTTTAGCATGAGGGAAAACATAGGGGTTACAACTTGATGATACAGGTTGGTATTCCGTATTGAATTTTCGCATACCGACCGTGTTCGACATAATTCCGCTCGAATTGGTTCGTTTCCGAAATTCTAGATATTTCGTAAGTTCGTGTTCGTTTTCGTGTCCGGCTTGTCCGCTTTCGCTTTCGTATTTCAAATGTAAAAGTAGAAAATGATTGAGGAGTTTTTCGACCGAGTTCGACCGTTTTCATCCTTAGTCGCTCGTCCTCTCCCTCGGCGCCTCCTCCGGATGCTCCAGGGCAGGACCTCGCTCCTTCCATGGCTGCCTCCGTCTTCCACCTCGTAGATATAGCCCCTACTTCCCCTCTCTCTCTCTCTCTCTCTCTCTCTCTCTCTCTCTCTCTCTCTCTCTCTCCCCGACGCAGCTCCTGCTCGCACCCCTCACCTACGTGCTCTACCGAGCAGGCACCAGCGGGGAAGAGATGACCGGCAGCGGCAGGGCAAGGCGAGCAGCGTCGCCGTGGCTTGAGACGAGGAGTAGGGAGAGATGGGAGCCATCAGGAAAAAGAGTGGTGACGACCGGGAGGTGAGGACATTCTCCGTGCGCGCTCCCACCTCTCTTCCCGCGTGCCCGTGACCAGCCGTGGACAAGCTTAGGTGACGTTTGATCCGGCGACTAAAATTTTAGGAGGTATATCGAGAGGATGTTGCATGAGGTATTTAGATACTAATAAAAAAATAAATTACATAATCCGTCAGTACTCCACGAGACGAAATTTTTAAGTCTAATTAATCGGTCATTAGCATATATGTACTGTAGCACTACATTATCAAATCATGGACTAATTAGGTTTAAAAGATTCGTCTCGCAAATTAGTCACAAATTATGTAATTAGTTTCGTAATTAATCTATATTTAATATTTCATGCATGTGTCCAAATATTCGATGGGACGGCGACTAAAATTTAGGAGGGACAACCAAACACTACCTTATTCGCCAGATTTTTAGGGACAGCTGTATCCAACATCTTGAGGGAATATTCCCTAAAGTGGATATCCATGGCCATCGTATCCATCCAACCAAACAACACTCGTCCAGGAATATCCATGTGCCATCCATAGATATCTATGGAACTAAACACACCCTTACAAACTCATGTCTTTGGCTTGTTAACAGCTCAGTATCAGAGGACAACATACTCCATAAGCAGCTAAAGCATCAAACACCTTATTACAACACCTGCTACAATTTGAGATAACGCATGATGAAAATTTAGATCGCATTATTTGTTGGGCTTGTCCTATGAGGCCTCCGACACCACTTCGATCAATTTCATTCGCTTTAAGAGCAGAGACCAACACAGAAGCGTCCATCTCTATAATGATGCGCGGCATGCCCATTTATGAAGCAAAAAGCAAACCTTTGTATGTCGGCATTGCCTCAGTGTGTAGAACTGAAGTTGTTAGAGATCCAGATGATTTATTCAACTGCCTCTACATGAATGGTCCGGAGCAGAGTTTTTTCATAGAAATTTCATTGGATTCTTGTTCCTCCATTTTGCCGACATCAATACTAGTTTGGAACAAGAAATGGGTGAGGAATTTTCCATAGGAATGTCAAGAAAAAAGTACTTTTAGAGGAATAAAAAAGAGCTCTGGGCTCATGGGATCCTTTCATGCAACGCTGGCAAGGATGCTCTTTTATTTTTTGCGATTCAGAGGTTCATTATCAAGAAACATCAGGATTACACTTTTCAGTCAGCAGGTGATCAATACAGGTTGAGGCATAATGTTCATAAACCTTCATTCAAACAGAGGCCAATCCAAACTCTGAGTGGTGGGCAGAAACAGAGAGTTGCAATTGCTGGTGCATTAGCTGAAGCATCCAAAGTATTACTGCTGGACGAACTGACCACATTCTTAGATGAACATGACCAGGTACGGATCTCCTTCAAATTCTAGTTTTTATGATTCTGTGAATTTGTTTCCCAATCGTTGGAGCTTATCATCGTGCCTTATATTAGTTTTGTCTAACTTGCACTGTAATGTTTTATGGCAAATGCTCTGGTAAAACTTTTGTGTTCCTAAGTCATTTTACTGGTTGTGATATACATTAGTGACCGTTCTGCATTCTAATCTCAGTTTGCTGCAAGCCTGCAACTGCAGATAGGCGTGATAAAAGCAGTGAGGAACTCTGTGGCTGCTGACAGGGAGGTCGCCGTGTTATGTGGGTGACTCGTCGGTTGGAAGAGCTGAAATACGCAGATGGTGCCATCTATATAGAAGATGGCCAGATAATCATTCAAGGCGACGTCTCTACCATATCAAGATTTATAAAGAGAAAACAGGCACGCTACTCTGGTCATTTTGAACTCTAAATCCCGGAAGCTTTTTGGCAAAGCTTCTCTTGTGTAAATGGACTGATTGCAAAGCAACTTATTTTGTTATTGTCAACTGTAGTTTTGCTGGAGCATCGATTTTAGGCATTTTGCAAAGCAAATCATGTGTGGCATGCTTGGGTGCTTGCAACGTTGAATGTCTGCCTGTGATTCTATTCAATTGCAGGCATATATGAATACGGCTTGGCCTGGGAAAAGCCTGGTCCCTTTGGGCCAGGAGTCGCTGCTCGCAATAGATCATTTTTTTACTTTGGTTCAGGCCTGGTCTGGAAGAAGCCTGGCATCTTTGGGTTAAGTTGGGTTCGTGCTCAGT
The DNA here is from genome assembly GCF_019320115.1 of Miscanthus floridulus. Taxonomy (NCBI): domain Eukaryota; kingdom Viridiplantae; phylum Streptophyta; class Magnoliopsida; order Poales; family Poaceae; genus Miscanthus; species Miscanthus floridulus. The sequence continues at coordinate 111,635,641 of NC_089584.1, forward strand.
CATCAAGCTAGTTTTACTTTGCAATGGTCTGCACTGCTGGATGTTTAGTTAACTGTGGGAATTGGGAGTGAACAAGGCTGAAGGCCATGTTCGCTTTGCTGAAAAGTCAGGGCTAAAAGTACTGTTCGCTGATTTGTTATGAGAGAAAAACGTTGTTCGTTCGTTGAAATAGTACGGCTTATAAGACAAGCGAACAGGGCCTGAATCTCAATAATCCCTTATGCTTAAACATGGGAAGCCAACCGATTATTTATTTTGTTGGAGTTGCTTAGTAATGAAACGGAATGCACAACTTCATAGTAATTCTCACCTTCTGCAACATCTATCATGGTTCTTTCAGTATCATTCATCGTATATAAGTAGAACTGAAAAATAGTAACAAAACAATAGCAGAGACATAAGCAGATTTTTGAATCGTCCACACTCACCAATGATCACAAAAAAAGACATCATTTCGTCGTTAAGACAAGTCAAGAAGGTTAAACTAGTACTAACAGGGCAGCAGAAACTCTGTTTCATAAAAAAGGCAGTTCCTATGCAGGAATGGAAGAATCCACCAACGCACAAAATCAAAAGATACAGCAATTCGCTATCTCGAGCTACAACAAGGTAAGGAGCTAAATCGATCTACGGCGTGTTTGATCATGCATCGTCCGGCAGCATCGGCTCATTGGGAGAAGTCGAAACTAGGCAACAGGTCAGGCAAAGAGTTCATGTAGTCGAAACTGTCGTCATCCACCAACGTGGGCAAGTCCTGATCATAGCCTGCTCTTGCGTCCTCCACACCAGCGGGATTGGCGCTGACAACATCCACCGCCACCACAGGGAAAGCAGTGAGGTACTCTTCGACGAGCAGGGCAACGTCTTCCTCCGCAGCACTCCAGGTAGTGGTGGCGATTGCTCCTGCTTCATCATCATCCACTTCCTCCTCGTCCTCGAACTCGTCGTCGTCGCCCCTATGCTGCGCATCCCTGCTGTTCTTCTTGGCGTTCTTGCCGTGGCCACTGAAGCGGATGCAGTACACCCTCAGCGGCGACCGCGCGAGCTCGGGCGGGGCGGTGATGGAGTACTCGTGCATGACCCAGCCCGTGCTGCCCTTGACACCGTGCTCCTAGAAGTTGAGCCCGTACTTGTCCCACTCGATCTCGATCTTCTCGGCGCTGCCGTGCACGCGCACGCGTAGCTTCTTCTTGACCTCCTGCCCTTCTTCCTCCTGCTGGCGCTTCCTCTTGCCCTGCCCTTGCCAGGTCCCATGTCCCACGTAGGTCTGCTTCTGGCAGTTGCCCTTGGCGTTCATGGCCTGACACGCCGCGAAGAAGAAGGCCTGGTGCTTCCGCCCATGCTTCTCGAGGAGAGCCCACGGCGGCGCGCTTAGCGGATCGTCCTCGATGATGTCGTTCGGCAGGAGGGGCTGGTCCTGGATGCGAGGGAGCAGGCAAAGCTCGACCACCTCCTCGTCAGTGGGCACGAAACGGTAGCCAGGAGGAAGACCATGCTCCGTGGCCATGGACGGTGGCTCTAATGCTCCTGCCGGCGGCGGCTCACTGGGGATTATTGGCGTGGCGTGGCGTGGCATGGCGGCAGAGAGGAGAAACGAGAAAGGATCGGTGTGCGCGCTAGAGGAGAGGGGATCGAAGGCATTTATAAAACGGCGGGGGAAAAAACGCGTTGTGGATACAGCCTTCTCAAGTCGGACTCCGTCTCCGACCCTGCAGCGCGAAATTAAAACCAATCCGACTACCGACGATACCTTACCAAGTTATTAGGAGTAGGAAATAGTGATTCCCTCTCTCCTATTGGCGATGGCGGCTGGCATGACACTACTACTAGTAGAGATCAGGATGATTTATTGGACTGCCTTTTCTTGCGTTTGGAATAGAGTTTTTTCATACGAATTTCATAGGACCCTTGTTCGTCCATTTTCCTGACGTCATTGTCATTTTGGAACCAAGGAATGGGCGAGAGATTTTCAATAGATTCAACAACAAAACATGTACTCTCGTACGAATCAACAAAATGAGCCGGAGAGCTCTGTTCTACGAACCAAGGAATCAGACTCTGTTGCTCTTCTTCCTCACCGGAGAGCTACAGTTCTAAGAAAGAACATGTATCCATACCACAACCCATACGAACACGAAGGTGAGAGACAACTAATTCAAACAGGCACCCATTTCATCCGAACCATTTTAGGAAAGAGAAGACTAACAATCATGCCACATTTTGAAGCAAATCCAGCTGATTTTGGACTCGAAATATCATAAACAAAAATGCTAAATCCAATGCCCAGAAGTAAAAACCAAGAGCTGATGAGAAGCCGGATACCGGCTTGGCGTCCTTCTCCCCTACCCTTCACCTTCGATTTGCTGCCGCCTACACCATTTACGAGTTGGGCGATGGTGGATTGGGTTTTTGATTTTCTGTTGTTGAGAGGCATGAACGATGGAACCTGATGAAAGGGATAGATAAGACTGTGTCCAACCGGGCATGCAAACAGTGTCACAAACACAAAATAGGTCATTCACGGTGTTTTGCCTATAAAAAATAATGATCCAACAAAAGACCCAAACACCTCACCCATTTTACATACGAGGCTTGCCAAAACGCAAATCTGTGTCATCGAGAGAGACCGACGCAAATATCTGGCGTCATAGTGGTGGCCCCGTAGGAGCGTGGTGCGGCGAGGTCCGCCTCAGGGCGCGGCCAGCGGGTACCGCGGCGAGGCGGGGAGCGGGGATCCGGGGTCCTCCTCGCCCGCGACCTCTGAATCCGGGAGGAAGGGGAGGAATGGGTGCCGCCGCCAGCCAGATCCGGGAGGGAGGTGCGCCGTGCTCAACGAGGGAGGGGAGAGAGGGACGGGCGGCGCTATAACACCCTAATTTTGCATTTTCTAAAAAAATAGTCAAATTGATTTATTTAAGCAATTTATGTGAGCATTCAAACATAGGAAAGTAAAAAAAATTTATAAAACTAAAATCAAATATAAGATGAGCTACAAGTGATGCATACATGCTGCTGCATATTATTTTGTGAATGTTTGGTATTGATCAAAAATTTCAAAGAGAATTGAAATTTGAATTTAAAATGCTTTTGGAAAAATTATTTGGAAAAAGAAAAAGGAAAATTCTTTCTCTTCCCCCTTCTCTGTTTTTGGCCCGCATGGCTTTTCTCCCCACTGCGCCAGCCCAGCCCAGCCTTCCCCCTTGCTCACCGCGCCAGCCAACCTCGCGCGGCCCAGCAAGCGCGTCGGCCCAGCTTGGGCGCAACCACCGCCCGCGCCCGATCTTCTCGCGTCGTGGGAGCGCCCTCCCCGCGCCTGGCCTCTTTAAAACGGAGCCGCACCCGAGCTACCCCCCTGCTACCCCTCCCCGCTCCGTTTTCACCCTCGCTCGCGCCTCGGAGGCCGCAACCGACGCACGGCGAAGCACCGAAGACCGCTGTCCGCCGTCCGCCGTGACCCGCCTTCCCCGAGCCGTCTCCGACCCCGAGTTCCCCGCTGTGAGCCTCCCCATGCTCCCCTCTCTCTCCCCGACCTTTTTCTTTGGCGTTTGGTGGCTTCTAGCGCCGTAACTGCATGCGCCGTTAGCTCTTGGGCGCTGGCCATGGTGACCGCCGCCTCGGCCTTCCCCTCCGGCCACTTCTTTGGCCTAGCCGAGACTCCCTACTCCCCCCGCTAACCCTGGTGCCTTCGGGTCATCGACTCGTGAACCCTAGCCCCCGTACCATGCTCGCCGGAGCGCTCCACGCCACCGGCCATGGAGAGCCACCGCGGCTGCACTGTTCCCCGCCGGTGCCCCTTTCTCTCTCCCCCCACATCTAATCCAAGCCATCCGTTTCTTGATCGACGGCCCACGTAGGCCGATACCCTTTCGCGTGTAAATATGCTAAAGAGTCCCTCGGTTTCGGATGAATAGAACCCGTAGTCCAACGCGTATTTTCCCAAGTATGCATTCTCGTTTTGAAAGCGTAAAGTTCACTGCTTTAGTCTAAAATACGTTTTCAATATTTACAGAAATGCCGTTTGAACTGTTTTGCTTATAAAATCGTCGTTTTAGCTCCGAATTGATCCGTTCAAATCGCGTTAGCTTCGTAAATCCATAATCTACATGTTAGAACCACTGTTAGTCAAGTTTGGAACTTTTAAATTTTATGGTTAGATTTAATTAAATATATTGCTATAGGAAATCCCGTTTTAATCATAACTTTCGTATTTTAGCTCTGTTTTTTGTGAACTTCGCGTTGACGTGATCGTAGCGAGACGTAGATTATTTTCACAAACATTTTATCTTGTTTTCTATGCTGTTGGTGTACTATTCTAATGATAGGAATGTTTACTTTGCATGAATGCTTTTGGAATGTTGTATGTTGCTGTGTTGGTCGCGTTCAGACGGTGAGGAGAACGTTGGAGACCAAGAATTCTTCGACGACCAGCAGGACCAGCAAGAGTTTGTGAACCAAGGCAAGTATAGCATGGGCCTACCTTGATGTCCTATTTCACTTTAATCAATTACTCATGTGCATGTGTCTAATTTTGATAACCCTAAGGACATTCTAGACATTTGATGACTTGTTCCCTTGACTCCTATGGGGTAAATACATATGGGTAGATTGCTAGTGCTCTAACTGAACTTGATCTATATGATGATGAATGATTCTATGGAACTAAAAGTTTAACATGATTTATAACAACTGTTCTATAGGGCGAAGGTGCAAATGACTTTTGATCATGTTGCTCTCGGCCCTCCATAAGGATTTATCTGTCGGTAAAAGCTGGGACTGACAGTGCAACCGGGAGAGTCATATGGCTCTGACTTTAGCTCAGTAATATGACCTTTTCTAGCTAGTTAGAGGTTACCTTTTTGACACAAATGGGGCTTGCCACGTTGGGTATAGGGCTACCTCTGTTCCTATGTGTATAGCCACGATGGATATGTGCCATAGGAAAGGGAGGTTCCTACATCTGCCTGCCAAGGAAACCTAGCGGCCCTAACTTGTTAGAGAAACCTATGAAATGGCTTCATAGTGTACCCTGCCCGCTCACCTTGGCAGTGACATGGGAGTAATTAACCCGGACATATGGGAATCACGACTCGTGGTGAATGTGCACCACCTCTGCAGAGGGTAACAAACTGTTATAACAGCCGTGCTCACGGTCACGAGCAGCCCGAAAAACTCACAGAATAACTGGTTACTCGTTGTTGATCATTTAAGTTGTTCTATGATGATATATGGTACACTTGACCCTGATATATGTTCTTATGGGATTAAATGGGAGCTTAAGCATAATTTGATAATATCTGATAATAAAAGCTTATCGTACTAAAAATGCTAACTGCAGTAAACCAGTGTCAACCTTTTGAGCTTCATAACCCCATGTTAACATGTTAAGTACATGATGTACTTACGCTTGTTTATTTTCTTTATTTGGATAAAAATCCCGGATGGGTAACAGATGACAACGGGTATGAGAAATTCCTTGAGGATTTTTAGGCTTGTGGTCAACCAGTTGACCTTCCCTGTGATGAAGCTCCACGAGAGAGTTACCTTTTTATTTTCCGCTGTGTAATATAAGACTAAGTTATATTATGGATCTGATGTAAGGACACCGTGATGATACTTTAAGTAATTTGTCAGCTTGCGTGTGTAATTGATCCCTGGGCACACACGAGTTTTGTGCATTCAATTTTATCCTTAAAATTGGGTGTGACAAATTGGTATCAGAGCCGTGTTGACTGTAGGATGCAAGCCTAGTTAGAAAATGGTCGTTTTAGCATCTTTGCTCCTCTGGTTTCTTGCTTACTGTCTTATTCTTGTTATTTTATTAAAACATTTATACTTTTCATACCTTAATCTATTATATAAAATTGTTGATTCTAATTCTATCTCACTTTAAATCTATTGATGTCGCATAACCCGAAGACTGCTCGCCTCAGCACTGCTGGCTATCGTGCCCTGTTCACCCCACGTGCTCCACAGGCGGAGAAATAGATTGTGATCATCTTCGACAATGAGGAGATGGCTACCCCGACGCCTGCACCTGCTCCTACTCCAGCTGTCGCACCGGTCTATCCTGTCGTAGCTTCACCTGAGGAGTCGACAGCTACTTCCCCTACACCTGCACCATCCCCAGCTGTTCCCGTGGTGGATGAGGAGATAGGCTAGAAGTGCAAGTACTACTTCAAGCCAGCCCCAGAGATGGCCTACTACCACACCCTGCTCACTCACGTGCTGGACGACTACTACCCCGACCTGCACGCCTCCATCAGCTACCATTGTGCCGAGTACCAACATCCATTGGAGGCTACCTTCTGGAAGGTAGAGCTGGTGGTCACCGCTTGGAATGATGTCAAGAATGGACATGAGGTGGAGACTGTCCACCATGCCCCTGCTAGGAGAGCCCATGCCTTGGATGGCATGGAGGATGCAGCACAGAACGCCTACATCCACTACCATGGTCGTCGCTTTGAGGCCATGAGGGAGGATCGCTTTAGGTTCCTTCCTCGCAATGATCATGAGGGTGTTTGGCAGGTTTTGGCTCCATCAGAGAGTGACCCAACTCTGGAAGCAATGGTGCAGCATGTCCACGCTATGTAGGGGGTGGATGAGGAAGTCAAAGGAGAACTGCGTGCATCCTAAAGGGCTGAGAGGCGCCTCCAGAAGCAAGTGGATGAACTTCGAGCTCAACTTGGGCAGCCATCCATCTACAAGAAGAAGCGCCGGTCCTTCACCATGATTGACACCGCTCCATAGGTGTTAGGTGCCTTGATCTAGATTACCACGTCGTTAGTTTGTGTTTCTTATTTAGTCTTGTTTGGTCTTGTGAACTTGAATGATTAGATGTTTAATTTGTGAACTTAGTTGATTTGGTATTTGTTTGATTGTTGAAAGTTTGTGGGCATGTCCACAACTTCCTTAGATTGGAACCTTAAGTTTAGAATGAAATCTTAATGCAGAAGTTTCGCTTTATCTTATCTCTGCTGTGCTGATTTCTGGAGCAGCCTGTGTTCTTTATCTGGTATCTCGAAATCTGGGCTGTCAAAAATTCTGAAATTTTTGTGGAGATAACTAGACTTCTGTATCTTTCAAATGTCTCTGGAATCACATCAATAGCTGTTCAAGTTTGTGAGATCTAGCTAACACAAGTTGATGTTCCTGTGCTGTCTGGAACCCAGAATAGATTCGGTTTAGCTCTACTTTTGACCATGTGTGTGTCAGAATCTGTAAAAGTGATCTAAATAAAAGTTGTAGCTGATCCCCTAAACTTTCTAACAAATCTTGGTGCACCTCTGTTGGATATCTAAAACTCGAGTTATAACAGTTTTATTGAACTGCTGAATTTGAATCTTGTCCAGAAAATTCTCAGCATTGTTTCTTATCTTTTGTAAGCTCTCTATAATTGGAAAATCTCTAAATTTTGCGCATTTGTTGGAAAATAGATGGCCGCAAGAGGTGGAAGAGGCAGAGGCCGTGGTCCGTGGATGTGATGCTCTCATAAATCCACCACCACCGCCACCTGTGACCATAGAACAAATATTGGGAATGCAAGCGCAGCTGATGCAAGCTATGATGCAGCGCTTGGACAATGAACCTGCAAGAGGACCACCGCCTATTCAGGTCAGAGATAAGCATGGAGAGTTTATGAAAGGTCGTCCACCGGTGTTCACCCATGCCTCGGACCCTATGGAGGCAGATGATTGGTTGCGTGCTGTGGAGAAACAACTGAACATAGCATAATGCAACGATCTTGAGAAGATGTTGTACGCTTCTAGGCAACTCCAAGGAGCTGCTCAGGATTGGTGGGAATCATTCCAGTTTGGACGTACCAATAATGCTCCTGCTATCACCTGGCAGGAATTCAAGGACAATTTCCGGTCATACCATATTCCCGATGGACTAGTGGAACTAAAGCAAGAAGAATTCAGGTCCCTCAAGCAAGGATCCATGACTGTGACGGAGTATCAGGACAAGTTCGCACAACTATCATGCTATGCTCCAAATGATGTAGCGGACGACAAGGATAAGCAACACCGTTTCCTCAAGGGACTCTATGATGGACTGCAGCTCCAGCTGATGTCTAATACTTACCCTAACTTCCAGTCTTTGGTGAATCGTGCTATCATGATTGACGATAAGCGCAAGGAGATGGAAGCTAAGAAGAGGAGGCTACAACGCAAGCTTCTGGAAGCAACACTCACCCACGTGCTTATCCCTAGCAAGGTTTTCAGCAGAGGAATCAAGGACCAACTCACCAGGGAAACCGTGGTCAGTATCCTCAGCAGAACCAGTTCTAGCAACGCCCCCACTACCAGCAACAGTTTGGAAATCAGCGTCCCCCGCAACAGACCAGCAATCCTGCAATACGCCAGGGAGTGCCCAACAATGCTCCTATGAAGAGTGGTGCACCCAACAATCCCAATGCCTGCTATCGCTGTGGAGAAGTAGGTCACTATGCTCATCAATGTCCTAAGAAGCAGAACCAACAAGCACCTCAGAACCAGACCGGCAATCAGAAGTTCAACGCCTGACCACCTCACACTGCGAAGGTGAACTATGTGTCATCTGATGTAGCTCAGGAGACGCCTGAGGTCATGTTGGGTACGTTCAGTGTCAACTCTATCTCTGCTACCATACCTTTTGATTCTAGTGCTTCGCATTCTTTTATCTCCCAAGCTTTTGTTAGAATGCATAGCATACCTTTGTGTGCCATGAAAAACCCTATACTAGTAAATTCCCCGAGAGGTAGTATGCCAGCTTCTTATTGGAGCCCCTCAACTAGCATTTCCTTAAGGGGGGTAGACTTTAAAGTGAAGCCTATTATGTTGAGAACAGCGGGAATTGATCTTATTCTGGGAATAGATTGGATGAAACAACACCGGGCAGTGATTTAGTGTCAGGAGAAATCTGTGGTTGTGACATCACTCAATGGAGATAGAATCTGTGTAGAAGTGGTAGTGCAAGCTTAGCCTACAGCCATAGTGAATCAGCTAGATGGTGAAGCCAATGAACAAGATCGTGTCGTGGAGGAGTTCCCGGATGTCTTCCCTGATGACTTGCCAGGTATGCCACCTGACCGAGACATTGAATTCATTATTGAATTATTACCTGGAACTGCACCAATAGCTAAACGTCCATATAGAATGGGAGTTAATGAATTAGAAGAGCTTAAGAAACAACTAAAAGAGTTGCAAGAAAAAGGTTTCATACGCCCCAGTTCTTCCTTATGGGGGCACCTATGATCTTTGTGGATAAGAAGGATGGTAGTCAACGGATGTGTGTGGATTACCGTTCACTTAATGAGGTTACAATCAAGAATAAATACCCTTTGCCTAGGATTGATGACTTGTTTGATCAGTTGAGAGGAGCCCATGTGTTCTCCAAGATTGATCTTCGCTCGGGTTACCATCAGCTTAAGATTCGAAACTCGGACATACCCAAGACAACATTCACTACATGGTATGGATTATATGAGTACACCGATATGTCTTTTGGATTGACTAATGCACCTACATACTTTATGTATCTGATGAATAAGGTGTTCATGGAGTTTCTAGATAAATTTGTGGTGGTATTCATAGATGACATACTAATATTCTCCAAGACTGATGTTGAACATATAAGGTTGGTCTTGCAAAATCTTAGAGAGCATAAGTTGTATGCTAAGCGGAGCAAGTGTGAGTTTTGGTTGAAGGAAGTCTCTTTTTTGGGTCATGTTGTCTCCAATGGTGGAATAGCAGTGGATCCAGGCAAAGTGCAAGATGTGTTGATTTGGAAACCACCAACCACTGTAAGTGAGATTCGTAGCTTTTTGGGATTGGCTGGATACTACAGAAGGTTCTGAAAGCATCTAGGCCCCTAAGTGGATTTCGGTGATTAATGTTAATACAAGATTACTATGACTAACGTGTGTTTTGCAGAGGCAATTAAGTTAGGTCATGGTAATGGAGATCGATTGGGCAATCAAGGTTGTCATGCCCCTACGATGGAAATCATTTCGGTTTTCAAAGGATGGACGACAAGGTTAAGGATAACTAGTTCTAAGTGTCAATTGAAGTTGGAGAGACACTTAGAGTAGTTTAGGACTTTGTTTTTCCTTTGGCCGTACTATTAAGAGGGGTATGAACGGGTAGCTTGACCTAGTTGAGTCTAGTGAGTTAGGTGTGGTGCACACTTGTGAAAACTAGCTCTAGGTAGCTCCTATAAATGCCTAAGATCCTTTGGAGCAAACTTCATTCACATATGATCGAGAGTTGGAAGTGAATGAAGGGTCAAATACTGACCGGACGCTGGCTCCGGTGCGACCGAACGCTGGCTCCGGTGCGACCGGACGCTGGCCGTAGGGTCCGGTCAGTTCATTTGACCATGAAGAACAAGTCTGGTGTGACCGGATGCTGGAAGGTCGTGTGATCGGACGCTGAGGGCCAGCGTCCGGTCGACTCCAGTAAGGGTCTAGACTTGAGAAAGTGCGATCGGACGCGTCCGGTCAGTGGTGACCGGACCCTGAGTATCCAACGTCCGGTCATTTACAGTAAGCATCCAAGAGCGACCGAACGCGTCCGGTCGGTATGGACCGGACCCTGACAGCGTCCGGACATCACTTGAAAACTGTTCGCGGGTTGAACTGACCAGAGCGTCCGGTCAAAATGATCGGAGCGTCCGGTCACCCCGCAGAAGCTCATAACGGTTCGTTTTTCAGGCTGCCTTATAAATAGAAGCTCCACTCGTGAGTGGAGCCACTTTTGCTCATTCCAACAGCTGAGAAACACGTTTGTGAGTGCCAAGAAGAGCAAGGTCCTAGTGAGGTGTTTGTGATTTGAGAATCCAAGAGTGAAACCTCATTAGTGAATCAAGAGTAGACAAGTGTGCATCCATCTTCTCATTAGGCTTTGCGTGGTCAAGTGAGAGTTCGTGCTTGTTACTCTTGGTGATCGCCATCACCTAGATGGCTTGGTGGTGATTTGGAGCTTGGTGATCACCCGGCGGAGCTTGTGGGTGACCCAACTCAAGTTGTGAGTGGCTTTGGGTGATTCGCCGCGACGGAGTGTCGAAGAATCAACCCATAGAGAGCACTTGATCCTTGCGCGGATCAAGGGGGAGCTACACCCTTGCGCGGGTGCTCCAACGAGGACTAGTGGGGAGTGACGACTCTCCGATACCTCGGCAAAACATCGCCGCGTTCCTTTCTCTCCCTATTTACTTTGAGCACTTACTTTGAGTATTTACTTTGAGCAATTCAATACTTGTTTTACATTCATAGAATTGCCATGCTAGAGTAAGTTTGGAACATAGGGTGCAAGTCATTTGTGTGTTGATTTGATAGAAACACGTTTCTAGGCACAAGGGGTTAATTGGGCTATCCATAGGATTTGATTATTGTAAGAAAATTTAGAATTAGCCCAATTCACCCCCCCTCTTGGGCATCTTGATCCTTTCAATTGGTATCAGAGACTCGTGCTCACGTTTTTAAGCCTAACCGCTTAGAGCAAGATGTCTCATGGGGATGGGCCTCCTCCTATCTTCGAGGGGGATGATTTTCCATATTGGAAAATTCGCATGGAGGCTTACCTAGAAGCTCTAGATGTTGGAATTCTTAGAGCCGCCTCTCAAGGGTTCCCAACACCTAAGAATACCGCACAACTTCAAGGCGATGAAGTAAATTATGAAAAATGGAATGCAAAGGCTCGTAACACCATCTTTAGAGGCCTTTGCAAAGATGTGTTCAATCGTGTAAGGAACCACAAAGACGCCCATGCACTATGGTCGGATGTTTGTGCGCTCCATGAGGGAACCAAGAGTGAGCGTGAGGAACGCTATCATCTTGTAATTAAAAAGCTAAATTCTTTTGAGATGTTTCCCAAAGAAAGTGCTAATGAGATGTATTCTCGTTTAAATGTTCTTGTAGAGGAAGTCAATGGGCTTAGACTTACTCAAATGTCACCATCAGATGTTGTGAGAAAAATCTTGAGTGTCCTCCCCATTGACAAATATGGGCACATTGTGACCGTGCTACATCAAGGTGATCTTTCCGCCGCTACACCGACACAAATCTTGGGAAAGATCAATGCTCATGAGATGTACATGCACATCACACCTCAAGATGGCTCATCCTCTACAAAGAAGAAAGAGAAGGACTTAGCATTCAAAGCTAGCCAAGACAAGGGCAAAGCAAGACTTGAGTATGAGAGCTCAAGCGATGAAGATGATGAAGAAAGTCTTGCTCTCATGGTGAAGAAGACCGCCAAGATGCTAAAGAAGCTAAACAAGAGTGGCATCAAGTTTGACGACAAGAAGAAGAAGTTCTTCACTAGCTCAAGAAGAAAGCCAATCTCTGAGATGGATTGCTACAATTGTGACGAACTTGACCACCTAGCTCATCAATGCACAAAGTCCAAGAAAGACAAGTTCAAAAACAAGGGCAAGAAAGATGATTCAAGTGATGAAGATGAAAAGAAAAAGAACAAGCCATACAAGAAGAGAGATGGCAAAAAGAGGGACTTCTACAAGAAGAAGAAGAGTGGCAAGGCCTACATTGTCGGTGATTGGCTCACGGACATTGATTCATCAAGTGGATCATCCGATGATGAGAGTGACAATGAGAAGGTGGCCGCCACTGCTATTGATCGTGCATCCTCACCGCCACCATCACCATCATCCTCTACACACCTATGCCTTATGGCCAAGGGTGAACGCAAGGTAACTAAGAGTGATGATAGTAGTGATGATGAGCAAGCTAGTGATGATGATAGCGATAGCGATGATGACTCACCTACATATGATGATCTTGTCAAAATATTAAGAAAATACACTAAGATCATTAGAAAGAGTAGAGCTACAAATAAAAAACTTGATGCTAAAAATGATTTACTTTTAGCTAAGTGTGATACATTAGAAAAGGCTAATGATGAGCTCAAAGAAACAAATAATTCTATATCATCCAAACTCAAGGAGCTCAAATCTTCTAAGAAAGAGCTTAAAGATAAACATGATAAACTTGAGTGGGTGCACAATGAGCTTATCACTAGTCACAACAAGCTAAAAGATGAATATACAGCTCTAAAGATCAATTATGATACCCTTGTTATTGCACAAGAATTCTTACCAAATGAGCCACATGATGCTACTAACCATGTTGTTAAGATTGATATAGCTACCTCATGTGATGATTTAATTGATGAGAGCATTGAGCATGGATCTAGTAGCAAAGGCAAGCAAGTGGTTGAGTGCAATGACTATGATGAGTATGTCAAGCTCAAGAGTGACCATGAGAAGCTCATAAAAGATCTTGAAGAGATGAAAAGTCACAACACCATTGTGCTAGAAACTCTTGATCATGACAAAGAGTTGATCCTTGAGAATGAGAAGCTCAAAGAAGAAAACAAGAAACTCAAGGAAGAGAAGAACAATGATATTCTCAAGGAAGAGAACAAGAAGCTCAAGATGGAGAAAGAGCATCTCAAGGTGGGATTGAGCAAGTTTGCTAGAGGCAAGCATCTCCAAAGTGAGCTACTCATGAATACCATCATGAAGATGGATAGAAGTGGCATTGGATATATGGCAAGTGTAGAGAAGAAGAAGGCTCAAGCTCAACACCAACAATCAAAGCCAAAGCTAAAGCTAAAGAGATGTTTTGAGTGTGGACAAGAAGGCCACTTTGCTCATGAGTGTCAAACTCCACCACCACAACCCTTGCCCAAGCATGCTAGACCCTTTGCTTTCAATGCTCACTACATGCTTAGAAAAGATTCTAGTGGAAAGATGAAAGTCATGTTCTTAGGACCCCCCAACAAGAGTAGGCCTAAGAAGATTTGGGTGGCTAAGTCACTTATTGAGAAGGTGAAGGGCCCTCAACAAGTTTGGATCCCTAAAGCTTGAATCTCTTGTGTGTAGGTGAACTACAAGACCGGTGGAAGTCATTGGGTTATTGATAGTGGTTGCACTCAACATATGACCGGTGATCCTCGTATGTTCACCTCACTAGATGAAGAGGTAGATGGACAAGAAAAAATAACTTTTGGAGATAATTCAAAGGGCAAGGTTAAAGGATTGGGCAAAGTGGCAATATCAAATGATCATTCCATCTCCAACGTGCTCTATGTCGCCTCATTGAGTTTCAACTTGCTATCCGTTGGGCAATTGTGTGATCTTGGCTTCCAATGCTTATTCACCGAGAAGGAGATTGTTGTATCCAAAGTAGATGACAAACAAGTGATATTCAATGGATTTAGATACAACAACTTATATCTAGTTGACTTCACCTCCGAAGATGCAAACTTGAAGACTTGCCTATTCACCAAAACAACACTTGGGTGGCTATGGCATAGAAGACTTGCTCATGTTGGGATGAGCTCACTCAAGAAGCTTATGAAGAATGATTTGGTGAGAGGGTTGAAGGATGTGAAGTTTGAGAAGGACAAGCCTTGTAGTGCATGTCAAGCCGGCAAGCAAGTTGCAAACACTCATCCAACCAAAGCTTTCATGTCAACCACAAGAGTGCTAGAACTCCTACACATGGATTTATTTGGACCAACAACATACAAGAGTTTGGGAGGAAATCTCTATTGTCTTGTGATTATGGATGACTATTCAAGGTATACATGGGTGTTCTTCCTTCATGACAAATCCGAAGTTGCATCTTGTTTCAAGAAGTTTGCCAAGAGAGCTCAAAATGAATTTGAAGTGAAGCTCAAGAAGATAAGAAGTGACAATGGCAAAGAGTTTGACAACACAAACATAGAAGCTTATTGTGATGAAGTTGGAATCAAACATGAAGTCTCCGCAACCTATACTCCTCAACAAAATGGTGTAGTTGAGAGAAAGAACCGGACTTTGATCACTCTTGCAAGGACAATGCTAGATGAGTACAACACCCCCGAAGCTCTATGGGTGGAAGCAATCAACACCGCATGTTATGCATCCAATCGCCTATTTCTTCAAAAGTTCCTTGTCAAGACACCGTATGAGTTGCTCAATGGGAAGAAGCCAGACGTCTCCTTCTTTAGGGTGTTTGGTTGCAAGTGATATATCTACAAGAAGCGGCAACACCTAGGGAAGTTTCAAAGATGTTGTGATATAGGTTTTCTTGTTGGTTACTCATTAAAGTCTAAAGCATATAGAGTATTTAATCATGCCACCGGCTTGGTTGAAGAAACATATGATGTGGAATTTGATGAATCTAATGGCTCCCAAGGAGCACATGAGAATCTTGATGATGTAGGTGATGAACCATTAAAGGAGGCTATGAAGAATATTCTGGTGGGAGACATCAAGCCAAAAGATGATGAAGATGATGTACAAGTCATTGACCAATCTTCTTCATCAAATGTATCACAAGATGGTGAAAAAGATGAGAGAGTAGAAAATGAAGATACTCATATCTCTCATGAGCAAATGGTGGTACAAGCACAAGATGTTGATGCTCCACAATCTCCTCCTCAAGTGGTCAATAGAAGAAATACACCTCTCCTACAAGATCATCCACAAGATCTCATCATAGGGAGTCCAACAAAGGGTGTGATGACTCGATCTCAAAAACTTACTTCATTTATTGCTCATCACTCTTTTGTCTCTTGCTATGAGCCTACCAAGGTAGAAGAAGCTCTTAAAGATCTAGATTGGATCAATGCCATGCATGAAGAGTTGAACAACTTCACTTGAAATGAAGTTTGGACTCTTGAAGAGAGACCAAAAGGTGCAAGAGTCATTGGAATGAAGTGGGTATTCCGCAACAAGCAAGATGATCAAGGTGTTGTTGTGAGGAACAAGGCAAGACTAGTTGCAAAGGGGTTCTCTCAAGTTGAAGGTTTGGATTTTGGAGAGACCTTTGCACCGGTTGCAAGATTAGAAGCCATCCGTATCCTTCTTGCATATGCATCACATCATGAAATAAAACTATATCAAATGGATGTGAAAAGTGCATTTTTAAATGGCTTTATTAATGAACTAGTCTATGTTGATCAACCTCCCGGGTTTGAAGACCCTAGATATCCTAATCATGTTTACAGGTTGTCCAAGGCACTATATAGGCTTAAGCAAGCCCCAAGAGCTTGGTATGAGCGCCTTCGGGACTTCCTCATTGAGAAGGGCTTCACCATTGGGAAGGTCGACACCACACTATTCACCAAGAAGCTTGATGGGCATATCTTCATTTGTCAAGTATATGTTGATGATATCATCTTTAGATCATCAAATGAAGACTCATGCAAAGAATTTGGTGAATTGATATCGAAGGAGTTCGAGATGTCAATGATTGGTGAGCTTACATTCTTTCTTGGTTTTCAAGTCAAGCAAATGAAAGAAGGCATCTTCATCTCTTAAGAGAAATACACAAAAGATCTTCTCAAGAGATTCAAGATGGATGAATGTAAGCCAATCAAGACACCAATGCCTATAAATGGACATCTCGACCTAGATAAGGGAGATAACCCGGTTGATCAAACTCTCTACCGTTCTATGATTGGTAGCTTGTTATATTTAACCGCATCTAGGCCCGACATCATGTTTAGTGTGTGTATGTGTGCTAGATTTCAAGCTAGTCCTAAGGAAACACATTTAATTGCCATAAAAAGAATCCTTAGGTATCTTAAGCACACTCCAAGCATTGGCCTTTGGTATCCCAAAGGAGCTTTATTTGAATTAATTGGCTATTCTGATTCGGATTACGCCGGATGCAAAGTTGATAGGAAGAGCACATCCAGAGGGTGCCATTTGCTTGGAAGATCACTTGTGTCTTGGTCCTCCAAGAAATAAAATAGTGTGGCTTTGTCCACCGCCGAAGCGGAATACTTTGCCGCGGGTGCTTATTGTGCACAAATATTATACATGAAACAAACTTTACTAGACTATGGAGTAGTTCTAGAGAAAGTACCACTTTTGTGCGACAATGAAAGTGCGGTAAAACTTGCAAATAATCCGGTTCAACACTCTCGCACCAAGCATATAGATATCCGCCATCACTTTCTAAGAGATCATGTAGCTAAAAATGATATATCACTAGAAGGTGTAAGATCCGAAGATCAATTAGCGGATATCTTCACTAAACCGATAGATGAGGCTACATTTTGTAGATTGCGGAATGAGCTCAATGTACTTGATTTTAGTAACTTCACTAAAAATTGAGCTTGTGTTGTCCCTTGCATTCATTGTAATATACAACATGTTTAATTTGTGGCAATGCACATAGGGCTTGTCTAACATGGTTAAGATAACCGCCGAAAAGCGTGTGAAGAAGCTTAACCTTGGATCAAACTTGACAAGCAACTAGATTTACTTACAAGTATTGCATATGCATGAATGTTGTTTTGTCGTTTTGTTCCATTTGCCCTCTTGTTGCCTATTTTCTTAAAAAGAATTATAGCCTAAGGCAAAATATTTTGAAAAATATGAGGGTTTGAGAGAGGTCACTCACATCAGTCCCAATGGGTGTTTATTTGGATCTTATTCAAGTTGGGACTTGATTGGGAACAGGCAGCGTGAAGGAAGTTTGAAGATTTGCTGGAAAAAGGTGCACCGAACGCTGCACCGGACGCTGCTGTCCAGCGTCCGGTCAGTTCACAGGAGGTGAACTGCTGGTGAAGGAGTGACCAGACGCTGCGTCTGTGCGTCTGGTCAGGAAGGGTTCAGCGTCCGGTCGATCAAAGGAAGACCAAGTTGTACTGACCGGACCCTGCCTACGTCCGGTCATGGACCACCGGACGTGTCCGGTCCCGATTCCAGAGGATTTGGACCTCTCTGGAATCGACCGGACGCTGGGTGGTAGCGTTCGGTCGCTACCACCGGAGCGTCCGGTCAGTGGATCTCGCGCGGCTTCAGGACTCTTTTCCTCGTTTCCTTTTCTGTCGCGTTTTGGGGGATTACTTAACCGTACCACCGCGTCCTCTGTCTGCATCCCGCTGTGCCCTAGCTCGAGCAGCCACCAAGTCGCGTCGCCGCCTCCTCGTGCCCAAGCTCGTCGTGCCATCGAGCTACTGCCTCGCCGCGCCTCTGCAGCACCGCGCCGGCCACCTTGCGCCCAAGCTCACCGCGCCGCCGTCTAGCCAGCTTCGCCCGAGCTTTCCAGTGCAACCCCGCGCCTGCCCGTCACAGCCACCGAGCCTCCCTTGCCGCCACTGCTCACCCGCGCCAGTGTCTCCTTCATCGTTGGTAAGACCTAACTTTTCAATATTGATCCTCTCAATGACCTAGATCGAATTGCAGTCTCTGATTCCCCATTACATTCAGGACTTTTACCCTAACCCTAGCCCGGTTCCGAGGATCCCCCGCGTGTCGCCTTATCTTTTCTCGGTTCGTGGATCATCAGGTAGAAAGCCATTCGATTTAATTTCACATCTACATTGCTTTCTCCGTTAGGATTTCGCATCTATTAGCAATATGGTATTTATTTGTATATCCATCTATTCTATCATGCAGTGAGTCAGTTCCGTTGTGGTTCCTGTGGCAGTTGGCAGTCAACTCGGAGCCAAGCTCGCGAGTAAGGATCGAGGCCAAGCCTCGAAAGCAGCAGTTTGACAGTTGATCTTCATCAGCGGCAGTTCACCATCTAGTCAGTTCAGATGGCTCGCACCAAGAATGTTGGTGGTGGCCCAGGTGATGATGATCGGAGGCCCCCGCCTCGCCAGCCAGCCGGATCTAAGGGCAAGTCAACCAAGCAGGTGACATCCAAGAAGCGAAAGTACCCCGATGCAGAGACAGCGAGAGCAGCAGCTGTTGTAGAGGCCGTAGAGTGTGCCGAGAGAGGTGGTGCCCGCAGCGGAGTTGTCATTGCAGATCAGCCGGTTTCACCAGCACTGAGAGCTGCGATTGAGGATGTTGAGCATCGTCACGGGAGTCCAGCTGGGACTGCCACGTTTGCAAGACGACGGGTTGCCATTGAGGAGGGTCTGTCAGCTCAGCAGCAGCCCCCACCAGCAGAGCCTCAGCTAGCCCAGGAGACTCAGGAGGGTCAGGAGACCGAGCCGGCACCTCAGCTATGCCGCTCGAGTCATACCAGTGCTACAGTTCCACCGAGGCCAGTTACACAGCGTAGAGGTTCATGTCCTCCGCCCAGACCTCAGGGTCCGCCTCCAGTGGTTCACCTCGACTTGAGGGCCGCCACTGCCAGACAGGTTCAGTAGCTACGATTTGTTGAGTTTGAGGTTTGGTTTCCTCCGAGGAGGGATGAGAGAGCAGCTGAGGGTTTCTACACGCCACTGCAGGAGGATTTCTACAATGCTTATCTCAACAGTGGGGCAGTGTTCAGATCTCAGAGAGTCTGTCAGATAGAGTCTATTGTGGCAGCAGCCAAAGAGAGCATTCGGCCATACTTGTCATATTTGCCAGGACTGTCAGATCTGATTGGATGGACGGGGATATATGTACCATCTTGGGTCCGTCAGTTTTATGCCTCGCTCTACATCGATCCACATCACAGATTCATTCACTTTGCCTTCAAAGGCAAAGACTATAGAGTGACGAGTGGCAGAGCCAAAGAGATACTGAGGCTACAGGAGCAGCCTATCAAGATGCATGAGGTCTGTTATGGACAGCAGGAGCCTCCCAGGCGTCCTCATGGAGGGTTGGTGCCCCCTTCAAATTTAGTGCGACATTGATTCAAGGAGCCATTTGGAGAGGGGTCGAGCAGGAACCCTAGTGACTTGACTCCTACAGTGAGGGTACTAGAGGCCATCATCAGGAGGACACTACTTCCTAGGTTGGGATACAGGGAGGGCCTGACTCGCTTATAGCTATGGCTTCTCAATGCCATCATGCAACAGACAGTATTTGATATCTGGGATCTCCTGCTTTCAGAGATGGAGGACACGATAGCTAAGGGATTCAAGGGTCGCAGGCAGCTTCCCTATGCTCACTAGATCATGTTCCTCATCTGTAGAGTAGTGCTTGATAAGCCCCCTGGCATGATGGATGAGTATACAGGTGCCACCACGGAGTTTCCAGCTTACAACCTATCATAGAGGATCAGACACACCACTCCTCAGGCACCCAGACAGCCTAGCCATCGTCCCGACGTGCCAGAGTCAGTAGCTCAGCAGGATGAGATCATCAGAGGGATTGCCGCCACTGAGGAGGAGGAGCTAGAGGCACAGCAGGAGGTGAGCGAGTACAATGATAGCTCTGACGACGACTACCAGCCTATACCTCAGATGCCTCCACGCAGACACGATGCAGAGGCCGGTAGCTCCAGTTCTGCTCCACCTACTCCACAGACAGACCCCGCTCTCATTGCTATTCTTGAGCGGATGCAGCAGGATCAGACACGCCAGGCACAGGAGACAGCTGCCAACTTCGCACAGTTTTAGGCTCATCAGGACGAGTTCCAGCGGTAGTAGCAGCTCCTTCAGCACCAGCAGTTACTTATGCAGTAGTAGCTCATGGGATTCATGCAGCATGTAGTGAGAGCCATTGGGGTCCCACTGCCACAGCCTTCGCCCCAGCTTGCACAGCCTCCTACCACTTCGACGACTCCAGCAGTACAGCCCAGTGGGCTCTAGAGTCAGGGATAGCCTCCAGCTCAGTTTGCTTCACCACCTATACAGGTGTCCCAGTGGTTAGCCTCACCCGTGGTAGCCCCGTAGTTCACTCCATTTTAGACGGGATTCACACCAGAGCAGTCTTCCTCGCTATTTGTGCCTGAGACGTCAGTCTCCAAGAGTCTTGGAGCATCCTTCAGTGAGTTGACTGGCATGCCTACTCCGCCTCATATGCACACCGCCGGTCCATCTACAGTAGCTCCAGTCGCAGTGACTATTCAGAGGCTCCCCTCGTCTGTCGCCTCGTCAGATCCTACGATAGACATACTAGCAGCTTCACAGGCAGCACCAACCCTAGCTCAGACCCAGACCGCTTCAGCAACACTTCCTACCACCGAGGGTCAGTCAGTTCAGAGCTCAGGGTCAGATGATGATGGTGCCCAGTTCTAGCTTGCCCCACGTACTTCAGCGCCCGACTCGTCCGCTGCAGCCCCGCCGTCCGACCCTTAGGTTTTGGTGTTTAATGTCAAAGGGGGAGAGGGTTTGAGTATGTAGACTTAGGGGGAGTGGTTTTAGGGGGAGCTAGTTATCTAGTATTAGCTTATTATATACATTTGGAGTTTTATTTGTGTGATACACAATTACTTATGCATTCATGAGTTTACTTTCATGCATACTACTATATATATATATGTGATAGTGCTATCTACGTGATTGTGATATATGACATGTGTGATTTCTACCTTGCACTAACTTGCATTATCTATATGTCATATCACTTGTGAAATGCTCATTTGCTTTTGCTTCCGCGCTTATTTTTCGAAGCAAATGAGCTTTGTTATTTGTACTCATGCTTAATTCATATCCTTTGAGTACATTGTGTTGGCTTGGGTCATATAAGCTTGCCTAACTCTTTTGTTCTTATCAACAAAAGCTTATATGAACCAAGCTCTTCAAAAACCTCACTCTTTAACATACTCGAGGTGGTATTGTCATCAATCACCAAAAAGGGAGAGATTGAAAGCATCTAGGCCCCTAAGTGGATTTCGGTGATTAATGTCAATACAAGATTACTATGACTAACGTGTGTTTTTCAGAGGCAATTAAGTTAGGTCATGGTAATGGAGATCGATTGGGCAATCGAGGTTGTCATGCCCCTACGATGGAAATCGTTTTGGTTTTCAAAGGATGGACGACAAGGTTAATGATAACTAGTTCTAAGTGTCAATTGAAGTTGGAGAGACACTTAGAGTAGTTTAGGACTTTGTTTTTCCTTTGGCCGTACTATTAAGGGGGGTATGAACGGGTAGCTTGACCTAGTTGAGTCTAGTGAGTTAGGTGTGGTGCATACTTGTGAAAACTAGCTCTAGATAGCTCCTATAAATGCCTAAGATCCTTTGGAGCAAACTTCATTCATATATGATCGAGAGTTGGAAGTGAATGAAGGGTCAAATACTGACCGGACGCTGGCTCTGGTGCGACCAGACGCTGGCCGCAGGGTCCGGTCAGTTCATTTGACTATGAAGAACAAGTCTAGTGTGATCGGACGCTGGAAGGTCGTGTGACCGGACACTAAGGGCCAGCGTCCGGTCGACTCCAGTAAGGGTCCAGACTTGAGAAAGTGCGACCGGACGCGTCCGGTCAGTGGTGACCGGACCCTGAGTATCCAGCGTCCGGTCGTTTATAGTAAGCATCCAAGAGCGACCGGACGTGTCCGGTCGGTACTGACCGGACCCTGACAGCGTCCGGTCATCACTTGAAAACTGTTCGTGGGTTGAACTGACCGGAGCGTCCGATCAAAACGATCGGAGCGTCCGGTCACCCCGCAGAAGCTCATAACGGTTCGTTTTTCAGGCTGCCTTATAAATAGAAGCTCCACTCGTGAGTGGAGCCACTTTTGCTCATTCCAACAGCTGAGAAACACGTTTGTGAGTGCCACGAAGAGCAAGGTCCTAATGAGGTGTTTGTGATTTGAGAATCCAAGAGTGAAACCTCATTAGTGAATCAAGAGTAGACAAGTGTGCATCCATCTTCTCATTAGGCTTCACGTGGTCAAGTGAGAGTTCATGCTTGTTACTCTTGGTGATCGCCATCACCTAGATGGCTTGGTGGTGATTTGGAGCTTGGTGATCACCCGGCGGAGCTTGTGGGTGACCCAACTCAAGTTGTGAGCGGCTTTGGGTGATTCACCGCGACAGAGTGTCAAAGAATCAACCCGTAGAGAGCACTTGATCCTTGCGTGGATCAAGGGGGAGCTACACCCTTGTGCGGGTGCTCCAACGAGGACTAGTGGGGAGTGGCGACTCTCCGATACCTCGGCAAAACATCGCCGCGTTCCTTTCTCTCCCTATTTACTTTGAGCACTTACTTTGAGTATTTACTTTGAGCAATTCAATACTTGTTTTACATTCATAGAATTGCCATGCTAGAGTAAGTTTCGAACATAGGGTGCAAGTCATTTGTGCGTTGATTTGATAGAAACACTTTTCTAGGCATAAGGGGTTAATTGGGCTATCCGTAGGATTTGATTATTGCAAGAAAATTTAGAATTAGCCCAATTCACCCCCCCTCTCTTGGGCATCTTGATCCTTTCAGGTTCATTGAAGGTTTTTCCAAGCTAGCTAAGCCTATGACAGCTCTGTTGGAAAAGAATGCTAAGTATGTATGGTCGGATAAATGCCAGGCAAACTTTGATGAGCTAAAGAAGAGATTGACTACAACTCCAGTATTAATTTTGCCCGATTTAAGCAAGAACTTCTCTATTTATTGTGATGCATCCCGTTTGGGCCTTGGATGTGTGCTTATGCAAGAAGGAAGGGTGGTGGCATATGCATCTAGACAACTAAGGAAGCATGAGTTGAATTACCCTACTCATGACTTGGAATTGGCAGCTGTGGTTCATGCTTTGAAGATCTAGAGACATTATCTAATTGGACATAAGAGTGATATTTATACTGATCATAAGAGTTTGAAGTATATCTTTACCCAATCAGATCTGAATCTGAGGCAACGTTGTTGGTTGGAATTGATCAAAGACTATGATTTGGAAGTGCATTATCACCCGGGAAAGGCAAACGTCGTAGCTGATGCACTTAGCAGAAAAGAGCTATGCCAATGGACTTCAGATGACATCTATGTCAGCAGAGTTGTGTGCTGAAATGGAGTATCTCAATTTGAGTTTTGTCACTAATGCAATGGAATTGGTGATAGAGCCTACTTTGGAACAAGAGATACGCAAAGGTCAATTGGAGGATGAAAAACTTAAGGAGATAGCAGAGAATGTAGTGCTTGGAAAGGCACCCGGATTCAGAATGGATGAGAATGGCACTCTTTGGTTCAAAAAAAGGATATGTGTACCTGAAGTGAAGGCTATCCGTGATGCAATTCTGCAAGAGGCCCATGAGTCTGCTTATTATATACATCTCGGAAGTACCAAGATGTATTTGGATCTCAAGGAGAAGTATTGGTGGTATGGTTTGAAGAGAGATGTGGCAGAATATGTGGCTTTGTGTGACACTTGTTAAAGAGTGAAAGCTGAGCATCAAAGACCTGCAGGGTTACTACAAACCGATGAAGATTCCTGAATGGAAATGGGAAGAAGTTGGTATGGATTTTATCGTAGGATTGCCCCGCACTCAAAGAGGCTATGATTCAATATGGGTAATAGTAGATCGACTCACCAAGGTTGCCCACTTTTTGCCAGTCAAGACTACCTATACAGGTGCAAGACTAGCGGAATTATACATGGAAAGAATAGTGTGCTTACATGGTGTTCCCAAGAAAAATTGTGTCGGATAGAGGCACTCAGTTTACATCGCAATTCTGGCATAAAGTACATAGATCTTTAGGGACAAAGTTGAATTTCAGTTCTGCTTACCACCTGCAAACTGATGGACAGACTGAAAGGATCAACCAGATTTTGGAAGATATGTTGAGAGCTTGTGCATTATAGTATGGTGATAGTTGGGATAAGAGTCTGCCATACGCAGAGTTCTCGTATAACAACAGTTATCAGAAGAGTCTTCAGATGGCACCTTTCGAGGCGCTGTATGGGCGTAAGTGTAGAACGCCTTTGTTCTAGAATCAGACTGGAGAAACTCAAGTGTTTGGACCCGATGTCCTTAGAGACACGGAAGAACAAGTGAGAATGATTAGAGACAATTTGAGAGTGGCTCAGTCCCGACAGAAGAGTTACGCTGATACCCGTAGAAGAGAGCTGACTTTCGAAATGGGTGATTATGTGTATTTGAAGGTGTTGCCAATGAGAAGTGTGAAAAGATTCAATATGAAGGGAAAGTTAGCACCAAGGTATATTGGACCTTTTAAGATCCTAGAGAGACGTGAAGAAGTAGCTTATCAGTTGGAACTACCTGAGAGTTTGTCAGGTGTGCACGACGTGTTCCATGTTTCCCAATTGAAGAAGTGTTTGAGGGTACCAGAAGAGCAAATTCCTTTGGAAGAACTTGCTGTTAAGGAAGATCTTACTTATGAAGAGTATCCGATAAAGATCTTGGAAACTGCCGAAAGAGTTACGAGAAGCCGAACCATAAAGATGTGAAGGTGCAGTGGAATCGGTATACAGAGGATGAAGCTCCTTGAGAAAGAGAAGAGGATCTGAGAAAGTCTTACCCACAACTATTTGAGTAAGCAATCACTCGAATCTCGAGGACGAGATTCATCTTAAGGGGGTAGAATTGTAACACCCTAATTTTGCATTTTCTAAAAAAATAGTCAAATTGATTTATTTAAGCAATTTATGTGAGCATTCAAACATAGGAAAGTAAATTTTTTTATAAAACTAAAATCAAATATAAGATGAGCTACAAGTGATGCATACATGCTGCTGCATATTATTTTGTGAATGTTTGGTATTGATAAAAAATTTCAAAGAGAATTGAAATTTGAATTTAAAATGCTTTTGGAAAATTTTGTTTGGAAAAAGAAAAAGGAAAATTCTTTCTCTTCCCCTTCTCTATTTTTGGCCCGCAGGCCTTTTCTCCCCACCGCGCCAGCCCTAGCCCGACCTTCCCCCTTGCTCACCGCGCCAGCCAACCTCGCGTGGCCCAGCAAGCGCGTCGGCCCAGCTTTGGCGCAACCGCCACCCGCGCCCGATCTTCTCGCGTCGTGGGAGTGCCCTCCCCATGCCTGGCCTCTTTAAAACAGAGCCGCACCCGAGTCGCCCCCCTGCTGCCCCTCCCCACTCCATTTTCGCCCTCGCTCACGCCTCGGAGGCCCGCAACCGACGCACGGCGAAGCACCGAAGACCGCCATCCGCCGTCCGCTGTGACCCGCCTTCCCCGAGCCGTCTCCGACCCTGAGTTCCCCGCTGTGAGCCTCCCCATGCTCCCCCTCTCTCTCCCCGACCTTTTTCTTTGGCATTTGGTGGCTTCTAGCGCCGTTAGCTCTTGGCCGCCGGCCATGGCGACCGCCGCCTCGGCCTTCCCCTCCGGCCACTTCTTTGGCCTAGCCGAGACTCCCTACTCCCCCCCGCTAACCCCGGTGCCTTCGGGTCATCGACTCGTGAACCCTAGCCCCCGTACCATGCTCGCCGGAGCGCTCCATGCCGCCGGCCATGGAGAGCCACCGCGGCTACACTGTTCCCTGCCGGCCAACCCCTTTCTCTCTCCCCCCCACATCTAATCCAAGCCGTCCGTTTCTTGATCGACGACCATGTAGGCCGATACCCTTTCGCGTGTAAATATGCTAAGAGTCCCTCGGTTTTGGATGAATAGAACCCGTAGTCCAACGCGCATTTTCCCCGAGTACGCATTCTCGTTTTGAAAGCGTAAAGTTCACTGCTTTAGTCTAAAATACGTTTTCAATATTTACAGAAATGCCATTTGAACTGTTTTGCTTATAAAATCGTCGTTTTAGCTCCGAATTGATCCGTTCAAATCGCGTTAGCTTCGTAAATCTATAATCTACATGTTAGAACCACTGTTAGTCAAGTTTGGAACTTTTTGATTTCATGGTTAGATTTAATTAAATATATTGCTATAGGAAATCCCGTTTTAATCATAACTTTCGTATTTATCTCCGTTTTTCGTGAACTTCGCGTTGACGTGATCGTAGCGAGACGTAGATTATTTTCACAAATATTTTATCTTTGTTTTCTATACTGTTGGTGTACTATTCTAATGATAGGAATGTTTGCTTTGCATGAATGCTTTGGAATATTGTATGTTGCCGTGTTGGTCGCGTTTAGACAGTGAGGAGAACATTGGAGACCAAGAATTCTTCGATGACCAGCAGGACCAGCAAGAGTTTGTGAACCAAGGCAAGTATAGCATGGGCCTACCTTGATGTCCTATTTCACTTTAATCAATTACTCATGTGCATGTGTCTAATTTTGACAAACCCTAAGGACATTCTAGACACTTGATGAACTTGTTCCCTTGACTCCTATGGGGTAAATGCGTATGGGTAGATTGCTAGTGCTCTAATTGAACTTGATCTACATGATGATGAATGATTCTATAGAACTAAAAGTTTAACATGATTTATGACAACTGTTCTATAGGGCGAAGGTGCAAATGACTTTTGATCATGTTGCTCCTGGCCCTCCATAAGGACTTATCTGTCGGCAAAAGCTGAGACTGACAGTGCAACTGGGAGAGTCATATGGCTCTGACTTTAGCTCAGTAATATGACCTTTTCTAGCTAGTTAGAGGTTACCTTTTTGGCACAAATGGGGCTTGCCACGTTGGGTATAGGGCTGCCTCTGTTCCTATGTGTATAGCCACGATGGATATGTGCCATAGGAAAGGGGGTTCCTATATCTGCCTGCCAAGGAAACCTAGCGGGCCCTAACTTGTTAGAGAAATCTATGAAATGGCTTCATAGTGTACCCTGCCCGCTCACCTTGGCAGTGACATGGGAGTAATTAATCCGGGCATATGGGAATCACGACTCGCGGTGAATGTGCACCACCTCTGCAGAGGGTAACAAACTGTTATAACAGCCGTGCTCACGGTCACGAGCGGCCTGAAAAACTCACAGAATAACTGGTTACTCGTTGTTGATCATTTAAGTTGTTCTATGATGATATATGGTACACTTGACCCTGATATATGTTCTTATAGGATTAAATGGGAGCTTAAGCATAATTTGATAATATCTGATAATAAAAGCTTGTCGTACTAAAAATGCTAACTACAATAAACTAGTGTCAACCTTTTGAGCTTCATAACCCCATGTTAACTTGTTAAGTACGGGATGTACTTACGCTTGTTTATTTTCTTTATTTGGATAAAAATCCCGGATGGGTAACAGATGACAACGGGTATGAGGAATTCCTTGAGGATTTTTAGGCTTGTGGTCAACCGGTTGACCTTCCCTGTGATGAAGCCCCACGAGAGAGTTACCTTTTTATTTTCCGCTGTGTAATGTAAGACTAAGTTATATTATGGATCTGATGTAAGGACACCATGATGATACTTTATGTAATTTGTCAGCTTGTGTGTGTGATTGATCCCTGGGCACACACGAGTTTTGTGCATTCAATTTTATCCTTAAAATTGGGTGTGACAGGCGCCGGGGTAGAGAGGGAGAGAGGGATGGGAACGGGTGGCATGGGGGACAGTGAGTGAGGAGAGAGGGACGGGCTTTTGGGTAGGCTGTTGGAGAATTCGAGTTTTGGGTGCGTGACTCTTTTGCTATGCATAACCCAAACTATGGAATAGGTCTCCGATTTAGGTCTGTGCTGTTGGACATTGCCTAAGCACGATGGCATTTGGTTGGAATGGATATGGTCATGGACTGTGGGTCCCACACTATCACTTGCATGATGGTTCAATTTAGGCACCGTTTGGATGACAGAAACATTTTGGATTCTCAGGTGAGTCACCAGAATCGCTGCCCAAACACCTAAATAGGTGATAGAAACGTTGAATCGCTGCCAAACACCTAAATAGGTGGTAGAAACGTTCTCGTTTTTATACTAGGAACGCGAATAACCCAAACAGGTGTTTCACTCAAGGAGAGTCGGGATCAATAGCCAAATGTTTCACCAATTCTTACCGAGTGATTCTTATTCAACAGAGAAACGTTTCTGTAAGAGAATCTGGATCTAAAACATTTATGAGAGAAT